>NW_026606240.1:5727500-6927500 GCF_029834395.1 Sorex fumeus
TGAGGGCAGGAGTGCTACTATTCTCATACTATTAGATGTGTGTGTGTGTGTGTGTGTGTGTGTGTGTGTGTGTGTGTGTGTGTGTATGTATAACACAGTAGAAAGGAAGTGATATATTAATTCCATGGGGGCTTCAGAACTGATCTGATCCCAGATAGAATAATCACACCCTTTGAGTTGATTCCAGGGCTGATAAATTCTAAGGTTTGGTCAGCTACTTCCCTTTCTGGCAGAAATTGAAAATATCGAGTCACTGTAAAGTGTGGGAAGCAATCTTTCAACAATAAGGAGCCATCAGAGGTAAAGTTTTCTTTTTGATGTTGAACTACACGTACTTACTAAGGTTCCAACTATAGAAAGTTTCTTATCTCCTATGAGTGACCGGCAAGCTACCGAGAGTATTCGGTTTGCCAAACACAGTAACAACAAAGTCTCCAATGGAGACGTTACTGGGCCCGCTCAAGCAAATCGATGATCAACGGGAGGGCCTTTACCTTTTACCTTTACCTATGAGTGACCTCTTAGGGTATGGACCATAACTATAGAGATGATGGCGGTTAGGATTGTGGAGATAGTTCAAGGGCCTGGAATATAAGCCTTGCATATGCAAGGTCCCAAGTTTGATCCCCTCCACAAGGCATGACCCTCCTGGAGATGCCCTGCACTGCTGGAATTATGGAGAGAGGTGCTTTGCTAACAAAATGTTTATGGAGAAGACTGGGGCTGACCCCACGTGTGCCAAGAAAATGGCAGAACAAAAGAATTCTGTGCAGTTGTCTTTGTGGAACCATGATCTATTGAGGATTATACCATTGTACCCAGCTTTTTAAAAAAGGAAGCAGTTATAAATAGCATCACTTATATCTATGGTATGTGCTGGAGCGATAGCACAGCGGGTAGGGCGTTCGCCTTACAAGCGGCCAACATGGCCGACCCGAGTTCGATTCCTCCGCCCCTCTCGGAGAGCCTGGCAAGCTACCGAGAGTATTCGATATGCCAGACACAGTAACAACAAAGTCTCCAATGGAGACGTTACTGGGCCCGCTCAAGCAAATCGACGATCAACGGGAGGGCCTTTACCTTATATCTTCCATCATTATAAATAATAAAGATGACCACTTGTCTGTGGAAAAACTCTCCTGGAGAAATCTGCTCCCCTGGGACTTCAATCACTAACCAGGATAAGCTCTGACACCATCCCCTATTATGTTGGAGAGACTGGTGACTATGCCACTGAGCAGAGTGTAAAGGGAGTCGCGGGTGCTGGGGTCCAGAAAGAGGGTCAGCTTGACTCCCATCAAGGTGTGCTGCTCGGGAGAGCCATCTCCATGATGATAGGACTCCTGAGATTGAATTAAAGAGGAACTGGGGTTCTGGGTTAGAAGTGAAGTGAGAGGGTGAGAAAATGAAATCGATGATAGTTCTTAACATATTGGTAACATAACAATATTAATAGCAGTCACATGACTTCCTATTAATCGCCAGTATTTAGTATACTTTCTCTTCAACTGTTACATAAGAAATATCCACAAGCATACTACTTTATGTTCACACGATTAATCGGTAAACAGTGGAAGCTAAAATGACTAGTCTGAAATGTGATGCTAATTCTGTATTGTAAACCATAATGCCGAAAATGACAGAAAGAGAAAGAGAGAGAGGTTGAAGAGAAGTGCCTGCGATACAGGCAGGTGGGGTGTGGGGTGCTTGGAGGGGTGGGAGGAAAACTGGGGACACTGGTGCTGGGAAATTACACTGGTGAAGGGATGGGTGTTGGAACATTATATGACTGAAACCCAATCATGAACAGTTTTGCAAAAGTAAATTTAAAAAAAAAACATGATGCTATTAAATGCCCCAACTGAGTTTAGAGAAGATATGCCTGCCTTGACTAGTCATAGCTGCCCTTCTTTCAGCAAGGTAACCATACCCCTTTCATATATTGTAGGAAAAGGACAGCAAAGGGGGGGAGATATTAAAGCCATCAACCTTGGGTTAAGAGGATTTCAAGCTTCTAATAAACTAAGAAATCAGGTGGCTTTTCTGAGAGGTGAAAGATCTAGGGCATACACAACTGACCATACCACAAATGGTCAATACCCTACAACAGAAAAGGCCTTTCGCGTGTTCACCGCACACACTACCCTACCCCTCTTCACAATATGTCTTATTAACCATGTCACAACTCTCCAGAAAGGAGTAACCCTTGTTGTATCAGAACCAACTCGATGATGTTGGATAGTAAGAGATAGTCAAAAGTTTTATCCCCTGTAATCTGCAGCACTTCATCTTATCAATTGTGAGGTTCTCAGAATCTTCCAGCTAGACTAAAAACTCCTCCCAGACATCATGCCTGTGAGGATACCTCTTTGAAGAGTTTCAGCATTGCAGTTAGCCGCAGATCTTCCAGAAAAAAAACAAAAATCACACTGAAGAAAGTTTGCATGGACTTAAGAAATTCCAACTTCCTGCTCTATGGATTAAAACACATGGTCACAGCAGAGGGCATGGACATTAACAGCACCCTGTCTCTACAAAGCTGGTTAGAGAAAATGGTAATTCTTTTCCATGAGAAAACAATGACTAACTCAGAATCAAGTTTCAGGGATTAATTTCAAGGGCAGATGAATGTTGTTTCAAGAATAATAGACAAACATAACTGCAGTGTGTTCAACATGGCGTGCACCCACAAAGGAAGACTAGCCGTGCCCACATGTGCAAAGAGCAAACTATTGCATTTAACTCCCTTAAGTGACAGACAGCAAGGGTTCTACAGCTTCTGAAATGTACCACTCCCCCCCACATTTATTGTTTTGATCAAACTGTAGTAACTTGTACAAAAAAAAATGTTCCACGAGGTTTTCAGTGGAAGAGTTAAGGATGTATTATAATGGTAAACAATTACATTCTTCTGTCATCTGATACTTTTTTTTCCTTTCCTTTTTGGAAACATGCTTTCTGAATTTTCAATAGTTCCTTTGTGAAGGCATCTGTTACTCACATAATTGAAAAGATGTTTGTGCAGTGGTATGCTTGAGAGTACAGTTATTTAATCTTAATGATAAAGCCCCGAGGACAGAAAATCATAAGTAGAAACCTCTTGTTATTTATCAAAAAGAAAAGGGGCTAAGACACCTAATCTATTCTCAAATTTAAATTCATGCTTGATGAAAACTATCAATAAAACATGGGACCTGCAAAGTTTCTGTACTGTAGCTTTGGTCTAAGGGAGATGGGGGTGTGGGTAAAAACAAAAATGAGACAATAAAGGATCTTGACAAAGACAAAACTGCTGTTTGGCAAGCTTTTTTTGGGTCAAACAAAGAACTTGCTGTAGTTTACAGCATGACATACACACTTGATTAGTTTGTGCCTCAG
Source organism: Sorex fumeus (assembly GCF_029834395.1). NCBI lineage: Eukaryota > Metazoa > Chordata > Mammalia > Eulipotyphla > Soricidae > Sorex > Sorex fumeus. Next base: position 5,730,879 of record NW_026606240.1, read on the forward strand.
GGTGTTTTTACACTCCACAGTGTAAACTCCAACTTCTATTAATTATAACTTGCATTTAGAGGCAAATTTAAGAATTTTTAAATAGAGATTTTTCAAAGGCTGTTGTTTATTTAAAAAAAAAAAAACACAGAAACCAGTTTTTCTACTCCAGGGCCTGGCAAGAGTTTTGTTTTCCTTTTTAGAAGTTTCTTGAAATATCCAAGCATTGGAAAGTTATCAGACCATTTTAGGCATGCTGAGTGATAGGGAGGTAGGCTCTTGCTTATAAAATTACCTAGACTGTCCTTTAGGCAGAAATTCTTTACAGGTGATAAGCAGAAGCAACTCCAGGCTTTGGGTGCTTAAGTTCACCTGATTCAGGTCCCCTATAATGACAAGCTTGGTGGGATAAAGATGGAAGAGCAATGGCAATGCATCATCTTGACTCAATGTCAGCACATCATGTTAGATTTCCCAGCTGCTGGTTGTTGATAAGGGTCTGGAGGCCTTTTAAGGGGTTGCGGGGGGAAGAGAGAGGAAAGTCTGTGTGATTGACAGCAGAAGGGTTTCCAAAAGAGTGCTCACTGGTCAGGGATTCTTTTACTGAGAAAGAGTTTTGAAAGGAGATTCAAGTCCATAGGTTGGTCAGCCCTACCTTGGGTGATGATGGGGCATAGTTATCAATGGACTGCAAGTAAGACTAAAGGGTAAAATGCAACACCTGCCCTTTGATATACCCAATGGAAATGCATTCTTAGAACTCTCCAGGCAGCCCTTCCACGCCCCTTTTCTCTGTTTATCCACATTTCCTTGAGAAAATTTTGCTTTTTTATTTGAATTTAATATCATTCATTCAATCCCTAATTCTCAAGTCCTGATATATTCATGATGCTGTAATGGATGCATTGGGTAGTTTCAAGGAAGCAATATGGTCCTTGCTTTCAAAAATAGTTTCCTCACTGTTCTTGAATTCTACAGCTGAAATGTTTTAGGCAACATATGATGATCTATCTTAAGTTTTAACCAAATCTCTCTGCTCCAGTTCAAATTCTGTATCCTCCCAGATGGGTTTACTCACTCCAGTTGGAAATTTTGTTTTCCAATTTGATCCCTGTTGAAATCAGTGCTTGCACCTATTTGTTTTATAACCTCAAATACTATACTCTCTGTTCTGTTCAGATAAACTGTGAGTCCATTATTATATGGTATTAGTGAAGGTAAGGATCTCAGCAATTTCCAATGAATTGGCAATGGTGCTTGGGAGCTATATTAAGAATTCGGAAGCTGATGCTAGTTAGTGAGGAACCACATCTTTCCCCCTTCTACTCCCTTCCTTACATGAAGGTAATGGGCACTGTCTTGTTTGCTGCTTGCCACCCCTTTTCGAATTTTCTCCATCTCTAAGAGTGCTTTGTGTATGGCAAATGGTTAGAATACAATAAACTGCTCCTAAGACCAGCATCAGAAAAAAAAGCCAGTAAATTAAATGCAGAATACAGTGTAAGAAAAAAAAATCTGACCATTATAAGAGGGCTTTCTATTGATACTAAATGTAATCTTAGGCTATACTGATAGAACAATGTGACCCACAATCATTGGAGTATCATTCCCATATGCCACCATCTGGTATAGTTTGAGTATTCTGATACACAACTGAAGGCTTTTACATGAGAGCATGCCAAGCTGTTAGATGTCCATAAATTGTGCCCTGAGTCTTGGTTGAATGGAGTAGGAAAACTCAGAAGCAAGGAGGAGCTGTGTAAGGCATATGGAGAACCATCTTGAAGAAAAGGAAGCATTCAGAATGAATCATCCCCAAAAGACAAGGTGAGATCCATGGATGCTCCAGAGGACATTTTGCTTATAAGCACGTGGAAGAACAGGTGAAGAGTCTTAAATGGTAGTGATTCTCCTTTGCCCTCCCAGGTAGGGCATTTAAACAGAGATTGGATTAGGTCGGTGCCAAAGACAGTTCAATTTGCATGGAACTTGGTGGTAGGCTACATTTTACCCATGAGCATGTTTGGTTTAGCTTACATAAAATACCCTCAGAAATACTGGAGCCAACATTTCTAAATCAGGTCATCTCACATAAAGGTTTAGCACAGCGGTAGGGCATTTGCCTTGCACGCAGCCAACGTGGCCGACCCGAGTTCGACTCCTCCGCCCCTCTCGGAGAGCCCGGCAAGCTACCGAGAGTATCTTGCCCGCACGGCAGAGCCTGGCAAGCTCCCCGTGACGTATTCGATATGCCAGACACAGTAACAACAAAGTCTCCAATGGAGACGTTACTGGGTCCGCTGGAGCAAATCGATGAACAACGGGGGGGCCTTTACCTTTACCTTTTACCTCAAAAATTATCTGGAACATATGTAAAGAGCGGAAGTACAGAAACTATAACTAAGACATGGTGTCGTCTGATCCCATTGGGTCTCTGGTGTATTTTTCATTTTCACACAAAACCACTTAACACTCACCTAAGCTACCCGCCCCACAGATTGATAGAGTTTCTGATCACTGGTGTGGAGCAGTGCTTTTCCATGATCTAGCACAGAAGACTAGCTTTCTAAATTTCCTGTCTGTTGCCCTCTGCTTCCTTGGTGAAGCACCATTAAAAATAAGTTATAAGAAGGCATAAAGAATGTTTGGCGTTTTCTTCCCCAACAGGTGCTTCTGTTATAAATAGGTTATAGATTGACTGAGGAAATTTCTGTCCCCTTGCAATTGACATAATATAGGATCATAATATAGGATCATTTCCAGTAAAAAAAAAGCTTAAAAAAACACCACTTTTTAAAAATTACATGTAGAAACATAAAAGTATTAAACACATTGCTCCATCGGGCTATCAGTGCTTATTCACTCACGGTTGCTTTGCTTATCTACCGTGGATGAGAATCCCATAGTTCATAGGTCAGAAAATTTCACATTTCACCTCTGTGGACCTCTGAAATCTAAAATACGAGGGTCCTGCCTGTGACTTTCTGAATCAAGCACTGATCCACACCAACTGTGTCAAAATGAGTAAAACCATACCCAATTCTTATCCTGGTTGTGAAGAGAACTCTAACTCATCTTCTTTTTTTCCTTATGATACACGCTGAGTTCCCCAGAACTTGATATGTATCTTAAAACACATATCTACTCAAATCATAAGCCTCCCACCTCATAGGAAAATTACTGAAGTCCCAGCTGTCTGTCACTTTGGGTCCACCCAAAGGCATTTGACTTGGGAACAGTTGACAGCAAGCCACCGAAAAAGGAGCCGAGTTGGCCATGTGGCATGACCCCTAGACTAAAGAATGCTGATGGAAAAAGCAAAGGGTTTGAATTTGGAACTGGGCATCAAGTGAGCAAAAAGATGAAGTGTAATTGCTCACTTCCTCCCCATACAAATACATTTGTTTATGATTTTGATTTTATAAATACTCAGAAAAGCACATCATAAAGTACTTTGGCCTTAATGCTCTTTTAAAATCCCTAATAACTTCATGTGCTCCACAGAAACAGACCATGTAATTTATTCAGGAAAATTAAAACCAGTAATCTAGTTTTCTGGGACTTTTTCTCCCCCTGCATGTGCTTAAAAAATTTTTTTTAAAGAAAAAGAAAACAAATCTGTACATGAAAACAAAGACTTTAGACAGAATTCCTATTCCATTAAATCACCTAAGAGAATGCCATGAAAGTAACCATTTTTCTTTCTACTCTTTTACCGATAAAAAGTAAGAAATTCTGGTTCCTTTAAATAGAGTTGGAGAAGAAAGTATTCCACTAGTCTTGCTCAGGAGAAAATAGTTTTTTTTTTTGCATTCTAATCACCCGTGTCCTTATCTATAAATTCTGAGGAAGAATGTTCAGAATAACCACACTTCATAAGCTTTGCTGAGTTTGTGACATCTACATAGTAACAATATCATGATGGGGAAACATTAATGCTTTTTATATTGGTGATCATCTGCAACATGAGCAATTAAGTACAGTACTAATGGACTACGGCCAGGAGCCTGGTACTAATATTAAAAACTGACAGAGATGAATAGGGTTGGAAGCAAAACCAGGCTGACAACAACATTTTTATGAAGTGCTTGGACCTATTTGATTTAAACCAATCAGAGGCAAGTTTGGGTGAGTCAGGCCTTCAGCGACAATGATGCATTCACAGGCATTGTACCATTTCTGCTTTGCCTTAAATAAAAACACCCATTGATTCTTTTCAACAACCCGCACTTTCATTATTAAGCTTATTAATAAACCAAAAGTGCCCAACTAATACACGAGTAACATTTACTGAGGTGGCTACTTTTTGCTTGCTGGAAAATGAAAACGTTTACAGGAAACGAGAACTACACTGCATGAAAAATAGACCAGTTGGGTAATACTCAGTAGATCATTCATTTCTGCTCTACCAAGAAGAGCAAAACTGGTGAACAGGAAAATATAAAAAGAACCAAGTCTCAAAACCAGAGTGAAAAGAATAAATCAGATGAGCAGGCAGCAGAGTAGGAACTTCGATCATTTTGCTCTTGTTTGAAAGGTTTGAAAAATCTCCAATGACATCTGTAGATTAGATGTTTTCACACAACATACTGACACTCCATTTAAATGGTGGCCCTTGATCAATCTTGCATATTCTTTTTCAATTGTTAGCACAGTCTATAAAAAGCAAGAATGAATGATTCTACCATAATCATTAAATATAGTTTTAGTCAAGAGCTACAATCTTTTTCTTTGAGCAAAGTAGAACTGTTTCAAGTCCCTGGACAGATTTAAATATCTCCTACTCTCCTCTAATAGAACCATTAAGGCATGAACCAAGAAGTAAAACATCTAGATCACCAATTCCCAGACCTTTCTCCACAATTAGCACACACACAAATATGGTGATTCCTCTGAGAGCATGTTGGTTCAGATGAGTGTCCGTGGCATTATTTTAACTGTTGTCTGATTTTAAAAAATGATGCACCTTCCAATTTTAGTACTGAGCCATTATTAATAACTAATTACTCATAGCATTCCCTTGTCTGGTCATACAGTACGATGGGAGCCAAAGAAAGAAAAAGAAAAAGCCAGCAAAAGAAAATGTCGAGAATGAGTTAAGTACTTTGCTAATCACTCGGGAGCACCTGAACTCTAGCTTGGGTTGCAGGCTAGGTCAGCGATATCATTTGTCGCAACTCTAGATGTACCTTTTTCTGCTCTTCGTGGTGATGCAGAACTGCTAGTACATAGCTCTTATGTCAGCTATCTTACTACTAGGGGTCTGTAAATAAAGTCATGCAGGCAGGGAAAAGGCAGGAGGACAACTTTTTTTTTTCTATTTTATTTGCTGTTCATTTTAATGTTAGCCCAGCAATCACTTGGTGGCAACAGTTGGTTCCAACCTGGGACTACTTTCAACAATCCCAGAACAGCTTCAGTGCATTTCCTCTGAGGTCTAGTATCTGCTAGACACTTCCTGCTCAGGTCTGAGCCTGTCCCCCACTACTTTTTCACCCGGCTCCTGAGACACCAGCACTGTAAGAGTGCCTCTTCCCAGGAGGGTTCCAGTACCATGAGGTCCAGTTTCCAAATTTTCAGAGGTTAATATTCTAACCTCATCTCTCTGTTTCCTCAACCCCAGGGAATCTAAGATTATTACCTCCATATTAATGGAGTGCTTCACACTGACAGTCGTTTAAGCAATTCCCTATAGTAAATTCTTTTTGTTGAATACCTAGTGTAGTTCTTATTTTCCTTATTGGATCCTGATTGATTCACTGAACAAACAAAATTCTAGATTTGGAAGAGTGCCATCGCTTTTAAAATTTTAATTCAGTAAGACATTAAGCCTTCATGAAATACCCAGTCTGTTCTCAACAGTGAGAACAGAGAAAGATTTTTAAAAAATAATAATGTTTTTTAGCTGCTAAAGTTTGAGGCCTCTTTACTAGAATGTCTCAATTTGTCTGCAGACATCAGGCATTCAGGAAGAAATAAACCTTGAAACAAAGTACATAATCTCCAAAAGACCATACTGGCGTTTTATGATGATTGAGGCTAACTGCAGCATACTGCTGCTTAAAAAATTAAAATGCATATATAAACACACTACTACTACTACTACTGCTGCTGCTGCTGCTGCTACTACTACTATTACAACTACTACTTCTACTACTACAACAACTACTACTACTCTTGTATACAATCATACTATCCTGAACATGCCCAATCTGGTCAGGTCTGAGGCTAATCCTATCCCTTTTAATCCATCTTTCTTTTTTTCCCCATCCCACACCTATATTTCTTTGCCTATTTGTTTTCTCAATCATGTGCTTTTTTAAAAGCTTTTTTTAAAAAAGCTTTTTTAAAAAGCTTTTATGAGCTTTAATTCTTAACCAGATTAGTTAGGTAACTCATCTTTCTCATTTTAGTTGCTCTCTGGTCAACTGAAATGTTTTTGGGTTGCTTTTGTTAGTTTGGAGTTTGATGGCTTATATGTTGAGAACATTTGCACATAAGGTAAGTGAGGTTTCGTTATCAGAATAGAAGCCATTTGAAAGTAGAGTTAGTGCTTATGATAAAATGTTCTAATTCCTTAACTTGACTTTAGACGATATTTACAGAACACTAAGTGAGATACCAATGCTATTTTGTACTAGGGCTTTAGTGTGACCTGTTAAACATACAGTGAGAAGGTAGATTTTTATATTAAATGCTGAGATAAATAACACTTTTATTTAAAAGTCTGTGTATGATAATAAAAATAATGCTATAAATAATAATAATAATTTAAATTCTTATTTTTTAAAAAAAACCCTAAATCCTAGATTTGACATTGTCAAATCAGATAATTGCCTTTTAAAGATGTTTAACAAAATCACTACTTTTAATTTTATTTATGTGCCGGCTTGGGACCCATACACTGTGGTTCTCAGGAAACCATGCAGTGCCAGAAAGTGAACTGAACCTTCATGCAAAATATGTGCTCCACCCCACTGACATATCCCTACAACCCCAAATAAAGCAATCTCTTAGGAATTCTTCATGGCAATTTTTCATGGAACAATAGATCAAATCCCAGTTTATGATAATACCTACAAAAACATTCTAAGTCTCTTTAAATGATCATACTAAAAGGGACTGACATGTAATAACCCAAAATAAATATAACTAAGGGTTGATGTATTTGATAACATTTATAGGGTCCAAAGGTGACTATATTAAGTATCTTGTTAATATTGAAATGATAACTTTCTATCTGAGGAGCAAATTTGTGTTTTACCTTTCAAACTCACAAGCTAAAAACTTGACTGTTTCTTCAGCTGACTTCCTTGCATTTCATCCATGGATATTGTGAAAACACGGAGACACAAATACCTCTAGTTGGCTCTCACAAACTCTGAATTTAAAACCAGTGAACTGAATCGGTCAACACTTCATTCAGTTAGGGAAAATTTCAGCACTAAGAAAGTTGGTACAACGTAAACCAACAAAGTATGAACTGGATCAAAATGCAAATATAATACGTGAATTTGCTTACTAGCTGGCCTTCCTTGATTATCAGTAGCATAGTCTTAACATATAGGGAAAGCAACTCACATGGAGAGAACCTTAATGTTCAATTACTATTACTTTCTGTTTATATTATTATCACCTGTCTGGAGATGAAACTGTTAGAAAATTAGATCATGGAGAAGTTGGCATAAAGATTTCCTAGGTCCAAACACAGTTATGAATAAAAAAGTACAAAATAGTTTTGGTGGTGGGGAAAGTACCCTAACCTGGGGTCAATTTTCTAATTCAAGAAATGCTTCCTTGCCAGTATTAATACATTCAATGTTAATGTATTTTTAAGTTAAATTCCATGGCATGTCATAGTAATTCATGATTTCCAAAAGCTGGAGCCTAGAGTAAATGAATCTACAGAGAATGTATTGAGTGATTTATATCGAAGGGGGGAAAAAGACAAAGACATTGTTAGAAAGGCAGTCAAGTCAGAAGATAAAATCAACTTAAAAGAACATCGGATGTGAGTTCATGTAACCGGAGAAAGCCACTTTCCCTAAAAATCACAAGGTGGTAAGCAAAGCGAAATTGCAGAGGGCCATTTTTCTCTTTCCTGAGGGTCTCCAGCCACCCCTCATTTTACCCGTGACAAGAATCTTCTCCCAATGAACATCCTTTGAAAACGTCAGAATTTGCCAATGGGGAGTTTCTTACCTCTCATAATGTCTGCGGGTGCAAGTGGCAGCACTGGTACTCCCAGGATTACCGCCTAATTCATCATAAATATGTTTCCATTGACGGCGAGCTGTTATCTGAAAAAATGGCAACAAGAAATTCAATCTTGCATCACACAAGACTCACAGTGCCAGGATTCAATACATATGCAACAGTCAGAGTCTGCTCTGGAAACCCAGAAACAGAGAAGTCCAGATGAGTACACAGGGAGGCTTATGTGGGAGAAAGAGAGCTCGCTTTCGGTGCTTTTCTGCACGATAAAAATGGATTTATACTTTGGGCTCTGTGTTTTGTCACCCTCAGTGCATTTCATCTGAGGCATCTCTGTAGATATCCATATAGTTATTTGCCTTAAGATCTCCAACTCTTTATGTCATGTGGTAAGGTCCCAAAATAAGATTTCAGCTAAAATATATTTTAATCTGTTTAAATGAGTCATGGGGAAACAGTGGTTGCTCAAGGGGTGCTGAAATGCATGACCAAGGATGTAGATTAGAGTGAAGGTATCAAATCTGTTTTTGTACCTTGTTCTTCTTTAACTCAATGAAGTGCTCTCTACTTTTTGAATATAAAAGAATTGCTTCGCAAATTCATTAAAATCATCTAATTGGTTATGAAATTTAATGTCATTTGAGGTTGAAGTTTTATGCCAGGTCCTTCCTCTAAACACTAAAACAAAACCTAGATCTGAAACTCTGTATGTCAGAAACTGTTTTGTTTTATTCTGTTTTAGCTGAGGTCAAGCAAATAGCATAATTGATAAGATTCTATGAAAATTAACATATTCCAAAGTTAAAAAAAAACAAACTATGTATATTATTGCGTTGGGTGAATAAAAACAAACAGCTTGTAGTATATTGAACAGCATAGTATGGCCTTGTTTTGTTTTCATTCTCCCCTCTAATTTGATTTGTGCACATAAATTAAGAGTCTACAAAATAACAGATGCATGATCTGGCAAATGATTAATTTGGGGAAACCACGTGATTTACTACATCCGAGCAAGTCTAGCATTTCCTTGAAACTAGGAAGACAGAACAAATTCTGTGGTCCTTGTGAACATTTCTAAACAGGATTACAGGAAAACTCTGTTATGGGAAGAGGGGGAGGGGAATAGCAGGGGGTGGCCAAGGTGTGGCATTTAATGCAATCAGAACAGAGGCTTTTTGGGAAAAATATCCACAGACTGCCAGAGAAGTTCATTTAGGGGCTAAAAGCAGCCATCTTATGAGGGGCATGGGGGGAAAGGGGTGGAATCTTAATTTGCAGCCAGGAGCTCTGTAACTGTAATCTCAGGAAAAGGAGAACAGTGGTTGAAAATTATAGGACCAAGGCTACCTTCTCAATTTCAAACAGAATGAATCCCTTCATTTATATAAACCCTTCCTAACCGTCTCAAGTAGGAACTCAAGAGAATGTGACTTTTGCATTGTTCAATTTTCCCATAAAGCACTCATAAGCCAATTTGTTTCAATGGTTCTCATACACTGGTTCTCATACCTTATATGTACTGGCAAGTTTAACTAAAAATAAAATCTCCATTTATTTGTAGCTGGATTCAGAATTTTAAAAAGTCAAGCCCCTTTCAAAAGTATTCAAATATATATAAATATAGTTATATAGAACATAATATATTATATATAGTTGGGAAATGTATGTTTAATTATGACTAATTAAATAATTCTAACATTCTTCCACTATTTTAAGAAATAGAATTTCAAGCAGATTTATCCTATACTTATGTATCAAAGTAGATGATACATAGTAGAAACATAACCCTCTCCCAAGAGTCTACACTATTCTTCAAAACCCTTAGGGTTTTCTGAAACACACCTCCATATTCCTGCCACTCAGAGGGCATGAGGGCCCTGCAGGAAACAGGTGATGAAAATTCTTTTTACTCTAGCTCTCATTTGCATTATATTTCAGGTTTATGAAGGAATTTCACTACATCATTTAGCCTCCTATTATTAGTCTTTGAAGCAAATAGGGGAATTTCATGCACAGATGAAAGAAGCATGACTCAAAGTGGTTGCTGTCCTTGGCCAAGGAGACAAGATAGTACAGTGGCAATGCCAAGATTCATGCCCATGTCTTCTGGTCCCAGTAACAGACTTCTTTCCATGGAGAGCCCATGCATGTCACAGAAAATGACACAGAACCCTCGGACCTTTGCTTCAAATGAAGAAGATAAAGGTGGGCATCTGTTACAAATTCTCAAGTCTGTTTTGGGTCTTTCACAAATGTAGAAATAGTAGATCTAAGAGGAAATCAAGAATCTAAGAGATTGACTGCTGATAGATTTTACTTTCTTAAATCATCAAGTGAAACTATGCTTCCTTCCATCCACTTCTGTACCTATTTGGAATATAGATCTGTATTCTGTTCATCACTGGGTCATGGATAAATCTTGGCTGTTTGAAAATCTATCCATCCACCTATCCACTCATTCATTATTTGGACGGCCTCCATTTGTTGGATATTGTGCTTGTAGCTGGGATGCAACAATTAAACCCAACACTCAAGTTGACTGAATCCTACTGGAGGAGAACCCAAAGCATACAAGCAACCAAATACATTAAAAAAAATAGTGTGGACTAAAAAAAATGTAAAGAGCATATCGTTAGCATAGAAAACATATAGGAAATGGGTCCCTCTCCTACAACCTAACTTACAGAAACACTACTCTATAAGGGTCCATCCCAATAATTTCTGCCTAGCACCAAATGACAAAACATCTTCAAGAATAAAAGTTATCCAAAGAGGGGGGAAAATCTTCACAGTAGTATTGAAACTGTGGCAGTAGGAAGTCAGCTTCAGGTCCCACTCAGTGTTAATAAGCTGTGTGCAGCTGAATCGGGGGCTTTGCTGGCCTCTTGCTTAGAGGTCCTGATATTTAAAACCAGTTTTCAACTAGTGATGGTCCATCTGGAATGAAGACAGAGGATGGACCTTCAAGGAAGTAGTCTCTTTATTGAGTGTCCACTGGCCAGTCTCAATGAATCAGGCCACTCTGAGATATGTTCTTTCCACAGGAAAAGTCATAAAATGTGCACTTTGCAACTTCTAAACGCTTGTAAGCACACAATTCTCCTGGGTAGACATCTCTACTGTTTGTGTCCAGATGTGCTTTTAATCCACGACTGATCAGGGGCTCTAAAACAAGACATGTCTAAATTCTCCAAACCCACAATGAGTCTCAGAATCCTATAAGGAGTGACAAAAAGAGATCAGAACTCATCCTGACCCAGCTACTGGGCATTAATATAAACCTGCTTTTTGTATTGATATACTTTATGCCCTATACCCTATTATGCATTAGTCAGGATTATTCTGCTGTTCATGTCCTCTCTGGAAATGTGTTAATTAAACATCCCAATCAGAACAGAACAAATCTTTGCCTCCCATCCTCATTCAACTGGGAAGCTTGATTTAGCTATGGATTTAGGATTTGATCACCTCTCTCATAAAGCTTTGGTTGTCTTGGTCTTGTTCAGTTTTTCAACTTGGCTTTATATTCTTTTAGGTTCTGAAGGAAACAAAGAATTTATGGCTTTTGGTTTCCTAAACAGAACAATCAAATTCATTCAGAATGCCATTTTCTTGTCATCACCTTCAATGTCCACATTTCGATTATAGGAATTTGTAATATCAATCCATCTCCCAATGGTTCACTGTTACAGAGCACCGTGTAGGTGACAGAATCATGTGGATATAATGGAAAGGCTAGAGAATTGTGGATGGCAGAAACTGTCAGGAGTAAGAGACATCACTACTTTCAAGGGTTCCTAATTTAGGAAGAAATGTAATCCCATACAATTAGCCGTAAAAATGATGAAAAATGAGGCAGAATGGATCAAAATATAAGAAATCATTCTAGGTGTGTGTGAAACTTCATTTCACTTCGAAGACAGTTGGCAGTTACTTCTTTCCTTAGTATTGGTAAGACCTAAGAAACCATGTGAAAAGCGTTCAGCATGTTGTATTATTTTCATTGCTTGTGAATATTGTGGTTTTGAAGCTACTCTTTAGACCCCAGATGGTGTTGGAAAGGTGAGCTGAGACTCTCTGCAATGCTCATGCTTGCCAAGCACACAGCTCCAGTGAGGAGGAAAGGAATCTGCAATTTTATTGGTTAACAAGGCTGGTCACTTAAAAAAAGTTTAACCCATGCCACCATGGTGTTGACATTTTTAATTTCTCTACTGCCAAAGTTGCAGGGACAAAATAATCTTGTGACTTTTGTGACCTTTTATAAGAACAGCAATCAAAGATCTGTTACAACTCGGTGCAGCCATGACTAAAGTTCATGCAGAAGAGATGAAACCCAAAATGGAGAGTCTGCCTGCAAATAATGCCACTCTGGCTACTCTGAGAAATAGTTTCTTTCTCAGGACACCTTGAGGGCGGACTGAATTCAAGGAAGATGACTTTTTTTTCCTGGTAGTACTCCAGGAACTGGAGACTTTCAAAACTACATGACATCATCTTTGGCCTTGAGAATTCTGAATTAAGCAAGAGGCTTTATCCAGAAAACTAGAGTTCGATTCAAAGGATGTCTTGAAATGATAGTAAAGCCAGAATCTGATGTCAAAGTCTAATCCTTCCAAAAGGAGACAAGGGACTTCTACATGAGAAATAATGGTCCTATCTCGCCCTGGGGAAAGACAGAACTGCTAGCTGACATTCTTACATTCTTAGAAGGCACCACTTGCATGGTCCTCTGCCTCTGGGATAAGATTTATTCAGGGTTATTTCCCTACTCTACCTTCTCTTCAAGTATTGCCTCTGGCTCACCGTCAAATGGTTGGCCAAATGGAAATCACTTTAGCAAACCACCTTCAACACACTGCATCCTGGTAATTCCCTAAGCCACTGTGCAAGTTTTAATTACTTCACCAGATACTCAAGAGAAGGCCTCCGTTACTCATCAGCAAAGTTTTATCTAGTTCTGCCTCTTCAACTGCAGGTAACCCATACTCTAAAATGCATGGAAAAAATTTGGAAATAAAACTCAAAGGGTCTTCACTGCCAGCCAATCAGAGTATATGGCTATGTCTTTAGGAAGTCAAATTCATTCAATACATTTATGATCTCAAAATAAAAGATGTAGGCACAAAGTACATTTCCAACAAAGGCAGACAATGTCAGGAGAATTGAACATCGTCATCAGTGGAATGCTATCAAGGCTCAAAATAAAACTTTTGCTCCTTTTCCTCTTTAAAAAAAAATTTGATTTGAGTGTGGTGAAGGACTGAAATGAAATAATCCATAATCCGCAATTCAAACCAGAAGGATTGGAATAGTTTATAACCACAAACAAAAACAAGCCAATTAGGATGACCTCTTTTTATAACCAGAAAGAATTCCAGAGAGACATCTTTAGCCAATCATATGGTAACAGCAGAGGAGATGCACTTACATTTTTTAACTTTCTATTATTTCACTTTAACTAACATTTACATCATTGAGATTATAAATGAAAATTATAAATGAAAATTTAATTATAAATTAAAATATTTCATTATAAATGAAAATTGCTTATCAAGTCCCAATTTAGATGAACATTTTACCACGTGGAAACAAAACATGCTCATTGGAAAGTTTCTGCTACTTTTGAGCTTAAGAAATGTTAATGTTCTGGCGTCTTTACTTGGTAATTGCATGAAGACAACTTTCTAATCTTTGATAGATGACTTAGCTAAGGGTTACATTTTGAAGCTAGGAGACACAAGGGTCAGTAGGCTAAGTGTTAGTAATCTTAATCATTTCTACCATTAATTTTGAATTTGCATCACTCAGCTTAGAAAAAAATAATTCCCAGATTCTCAGGGCTACACTCCCCCTGCACCCCCACATGGACCAAAGAGTTAACATCTCAATGTGAAGGCTTAGATAACTACTTACACTTCAAAGTTTCCCACTGATTGGGAACCACTGATGGAGGATTCTAAGATCTCTTTTGAGCTTTAAAGAACAAGCCTACACTTGCTCTGGTATCAGATAATCTCACAGATAAATGTCTTCTAGTTACACTGTGATGACAACTTAAGTCTGTAGATTTTGGATATTATTCATACATTTCCTGGACTGACTTCAAAACTCAATCCTCACTGAACATCTCAGAGTTTTATTAATCAAAATATACCAAGAGAGAAAAAAAATGTACTCTGTATTTAGGAGGTTCAAAAGCTTAATGGCTGAGTGGGAGTGGTAAAGTTAAGTGACAACAGATAGTATGAAGCCTTTAAAGGAAGAGGGGAGGAAAGGAAGGAAGAAAAATAAATATCCCACCAATTGGCTTCATTCCATTTATGACTTGACCATGTATTTTACAATAAGGTTCACTGCCTGAGACAAGAAGAAAAGTTCCGGAGTATTGTGAAGAATGACAGGAACCCCCAAACAACCAGAGAGTTGAGAGTGAGGGAGACAGAAGGATGGAAAGCGAAATCCTACAGGTCCTCTTTGTGAGCTGGCTGAAGGGTTATGAAGTTCAACACCAGATGCGAATCCGGAAATTTCCCCATCGTAGGCTCTGTGTCACTACATCTACACACAGAGTACTGTGGAATTAGTGGCAAAGTATAACATTTAACTTGTGATCTCCTTTCCAAACAACTCCGTACTCCAGGTTCTTGCACCTAAAATCGTCCATTACAGTGACTTAACCCCTGCCTTTTGTTTCTCAACTTCGAGTTAATCCAACTTTCTAGACACAATTTCATTCTGCCTCCACATTTGGGGGCAATAACGGTTGCAGTGACACTCAGAGGTGCGCCACGGATACTCCTGGCCTGTGGGAAGGCATATTCCAGGCGGTGTTTGGGAGACCACATGCGGAACCAGAGGCTGAACCCAAGTTGGCTGTGTGCAAAGCAAATGCCCTACCTTCTGTACGGTTTCCCCTGCCCTTGCCTCTGAACTTTATTTCCCCATTTGCATTTCTCTTCGTGTACGGACATGGTTGTTCATGTCTAAATTCCATAAATTCCAACCACTTTCCAAAATTCTGCTTAAATGGTATGAAGAGCCATAAACCTTCCATCCTTAATCTCTAAATGAACAAATACTTTAAATTAGCAGGGCACTGATCTATCCCTAACTTCTCTTATAATCACCACCTGTCCTAGATTGCCAGTTACTAGCACCACTGGCCTAGATAATTTTACATCTTCCTGATTGTCTAACACGATTTCCTTGGACACAAAGACCATTAAGTAAATAGGTGGCCAGGTAATTTACTGGTTGGATGATCAATCATTTATTCCACCAACAAAAGAATAAATACCTTTTGTTCTAAATCCCTAAAACTTATCTGAAATTTCCTTTGTACATTCTATACCAACTTGGTGTTCTATGGGAAGAAATCCTCGTGAAGATACAAAAGCAGGAAATTCTGATTCTGTGAAATTTCAGAATAAATTTCCTATTCAGTGATAAATTTCTCTTTATCACTGAATAACAAAAAATTCCTGGGTTTAAAAAGACATTTCATAATATTGTACAGTATCATATAACTTACCTGTACTCACAGTTCATAAAAGTGTATGTTTCTATTCTTAAGGTTTAAAAGTCAAGGCTATGGGGTTAATGGCTAAATTTGTAATACTAGCCCTTATGTAAGTCATCTTCTTCACATGGAAAAATCTAGATCTAATCAAGTGAAAAAAATAACTTCACTTATTTTCACATAGGGCACCTGACAAAAAATAATCTTAATCAATTTCATATTTTTAAAATCTACTTTTATATGTATTTCATGAGTATTATATTTCCTTATAAGTATGTATAGCACATGTATTCAATAAACATTTTTCATACACATATTCACATAAAAGGATGTTTAGAATTCATAGAAATTTATATGTAGTAAATATCAGGTTATCTGAATCACACTGCTTGCCTCTTTTCTCATCCCAAGCCTCTGACATCAAACCGCAATATTAGTTT
The DNA here is from genome assembly GCF_029834395.1 of Sorex fumeus. NCBI lineage: Eukaryota > Metazoa > Chordata > Mammalia > Eulipotyphla > Soricidae > Sorex > Sorex fumeus. The sequence continues at coordinate 5,747,034 of NW_026606240.1, forward strand.
ATACAACAATATGGTATATTTGGCAAGAAACATGTTATTATGTTTGGACTAGAATGAATTTCATTTTTTTGACTCTGTCTCTCTTTCTGTCATTTTGCCACAATGGAGAGATAGCCCAGATTACTTTGTAGAAAGAGTAAAAAATAATCTCTTATTCAATTGCAGAAGAAACTGCACAACTTAATCTGATCATTTTTGTGGAGAAAATATCTCCAATGACGACATCCTCCTATGTCAATTGATTTTATTACAGATGTCACCTCAATGTGATATATTAATGCAGCTCTTTCTTCTTATTTCAAGATTGTAATCTTAGTTTGTTGCTCTAACATTTTATTGGTTTAAAATACATGCTGTAAAAATCTGTGGCCATCAAATTTTCCTGTTGGCTAAAAATAACCCATTCCTGTCAGTTGGAATTAACTGATAAAGAGTGTCAGAGCCTGTTCGAATAAGTTTGATAACTTCCTGTTTATGCGGCACTGACCCCTGTCTAATAAAGCTGCTTTGCTCTAGAATGAGAAGAGATTCTGCTGCATTCTATTCCTTAATGGCCAATACTGATTACTTTTGAAAGCCTTTAATACATTTCCCATATTAGACATGAACAGATGTCAGGTATGTTGCCAAGGGAAATTTCTTTTATGCAATCTTGGCTTGTTGTACAATAATAGCCCTTTCTCAACATGGGAAAAAATTACAGACCAAACTAATTTCCCTGACAGGGGAGAGTTACATATGTTTTCCACTTGTAGTTTTTACGACAAGTTTACAATTTTGCCAAACCTGGAACTAATTGGAACTATTTCCAAAAGCAGCCCAATAAACCCCCAAAAGTGTAGAACTATTTGAAAAGGCAGTCAGTGATGGTTTGCTTTTACATTTTCTTCAGTTTGGTCAAGGGGGGAGCGGGGAGTCAGATTGCAGAATTATTTCATTTAAGTTGCTTAAACACTTACTGTTTCATATCCTCCCAGTTTTTGAGCAGCTTGAAACATAGTCCAAAGGTTAACTGTTAGAGGGACAATAAGTATTTAGATAAGCATTGCATTAACATATTTCCAAGAAATGTCAATTAAAACATTTTGCTTTGTTTTCTTTTTTCAATGAGAAAGAGAAAAAAAAAACACTAATGTACCTCAGAAAGCAAAGTTCTTAGGAAACAATTTGCCAAAGGGTATTTAATAACAGGATATATTATTACCACTTAAGATATTTTCAAGAACAATAACCAATATGGAAATGATTCCATTTTTAGGACGACAGACATGACAGTTTTAGCCCTACTGCCATCAGCAAACCAAGAGAAGCTAAAGTTACAGCATCCTCGGGAAAAGGGTGGAATTTCAAAATGGGGGTTGGTCATGTTCAACCCTCAGAAAGAAGTCATTGATTAAAGAATAATATATACTTCCCTCAGACAAGAACTCTCCATAAGCAATAAATAACGGCCACTCCAATATACAATTACCTTCCTAATCGAGTGTTTGATAGAAGCACCATATGAAAGTCTCAAGCTGTATATCATTAACATGGCGCCTTGCAATGAGTGGGAAAGTAAATATTTTACACTTGATATTGGGAAGTAACAGCAGTGATAGGGTAGATCAAAGGGAATTCCTTCACAGAGAAATTCTATCATGAGTCCACTTATTTTCCTAACTTGCCTGTGTAGTGTTGCAAATAACTGTTTTTAAAACAGATTTCTTTTTGCAGGGTTTGCATATGTTTATGCTGTTAAACTATGCCAAACTGCTGGTGACCCTGTTAAATTGCACCAAATATCATGGAATGGATGGCTATAGATTTGATTTTTTCACAAGAAGGGAAAATTGAATTTAAAGCAATTCCTTGGTGAGGGAAATGAAGGGGGGGAAAAAGGCTCTTTGACACAACATATTCGAAAAGCCTCATTGAACCTTGCACTATTTCAAAGCTATCAAGAGCCCTGCCTTGGCCTTGATTTAATCTGAATCAATGCATAATGCAACAAAGCTGTTCATAGTACATTAATTTTACTTCTATTTCAAGCAACCAGTTTTCAGACAAACATTGTAATCATTCGTATTTATATAAGTTTATAATGGCTGCGAGTGTTCTCTCGCAATCAGTGCCAATTGCTATTAGGTATGTAAATTGTTATGTAAAACATACAGGTTTGACATTCTTCATCAAAATGACACATGGTTTTAATCTAGGAAGATGCATTTGGAGAAAATAGTATTTCAAGCCAGGGGCTGATGGCTTTGTGTGCCACAAAATTCAGAGGCAAAATTTATATTCAGTTGTGTAATCAGAATCTGGGTTTCTTCTCCTTTTATATGAATTTTGCTCAGCTTTGAGTTCATTTTTCTACCTAAAAATATAGGATTTTACTAAAATGTACTTGTCAAAATAATTCAAAATTGGACTCTCAGCTCGTATTTGTTTATTTCTTGTTTCCTCTGAAGTCAGAATTCTACCATCTCTTACCAAATTTAGAGCTAAAGATGTATGTTTTCTCCTTATGGTTGTTTTGTCCACCTTTTAATGTCCTCCTTTAAAAAACTGTCTTTTCATAGGCAACATCTGTGTCTGATAAAGCTACGTCATGTTATTATCTCAGAAGAAGGCGTTACAGACACTCAAGATTGACAAAACAGAAAATGAGAAACTTTCAACATGTCTATTTCCAGTCATAATCAGTGGATTCAAGCCTAAAAATATCTCACTGCAACTGCCCCAGAAGGGAACAATGTAGCGGAAAGAAACAGGGAAAAAAAAATTCTGGCTGGAATGATTTGTAGATTTAGTATAAACAGAAATCATCCCCAGATTAGGATTTCAACATAATCCTATGTCAAAAAAATTTTTTGGGGAGGAGGGGGCCAAATCTAAAAATCTGAACAGTTTTGTTATTTTAGAAATGAAAACAAGTATACTTACTCTGCTTAAAACCTAAGTACGGTATTCGTTCTATTGGCGTTTTCCTTTCTTTCATGTATTTATAAAGTGCCACCAAAAAGGCCTGCTCATCTGCCCTGCACTCTTCACCAATGGAGACCTTTGGTTTTTCTTCATTTGAAACTTTTTTACAGTTATTATGGTTATTCTTCGGCTTGGTCAAGGCTGACCTGGCCTCACACTTTACCTGGAAATAAGAAAAAATAGGCCTCATTAAATCAAGCACAGCCTTGGAAAAACCAACAAAGACATAGCTAGTGACACTGACTGAATAGAATAGGTGAATCTGCAAATAAACCTTGTCCTGAGATAACTTTAGGGTCATTATAAACATGAACTACCTTAGACCAGGGAATGGTAAATTTCTATAAAAAGCCAAATGGCAATATTATTGACTTTGGGGCCACAGAGACTATTCAAACAATTCTACACAGTAACACAAAGGCAGCCACAGACAATATGTAAATGAATGCTTGCATTGAGTTCAATAAAACTTTATTTATATGAATAGGCCACAGTGGGTTGTGGCTTGCCAAGCTATACTCTACTTTAAGATTCCTTACAAGTAAGTTGAAATGAAACCGAAATGGAATTTGTCTCTGATAGGACCATTCTTTTGCCTCTGTACACTTTCTTTTCCAAAGAGGAAGTATCTGCTGCTATTGTCCATGAACAGACTAGCCTTTGTAATTGCTGGTCCCAAACTTTGCACTGTGTTTTAAAAAGAGAGACAAGTCTATTTCTTCATAATAAACGTGTCTTGTTACTACACCTTCCAGTAACCTAGAAAAACACATCAGTGCCAGCAGCTGTTGGCATTCAGGGTACCAACAAGGTCTGTGTGTCACTTAAGAGGAGTGCCTTGGATAGATCCTCAGTAGAAAACAAAGGATCCCCTCTTTAAAGATGTTTCTTGTTTTTCAGTCATCTTTCAGAATATTATGGGAGATATTAACTGGTCACAAAGGAAGGCGTAGAGGTCAGCTCAAAGCCCGAGAAGAATAGGTAAAAAGCTTCATAATTAAAAACCAAAGGGCAGTAAGCAAGCCAGATGTTCTTCCTTCTAGCCTCAGCATATGTGGAACTCGGCACAGAGAGCAGCTAACCTAACATTCCCTCCTCGTTGCCATGTTCTACAAGAGGTCTTTGATGGTTGTTAAATATAACACTAAGTTGCTGAGCTATTCTAATTGTCAAAGGGGAAGTACAAAGGGTCAAATTTGAAGTTCAAGTGTGCCCATGGGGAATGTGTACATTCCAATATTCTTTACATCTCCATATCCAACATGGAAAGAAGAAGGTATGTGCTAGGGAAATGTTATGAATAAAAATGTCCCACATAGTTGACATTTTCCATTGCAGATTTTGGATTCCTCTTTTTCTTTACCCTTCAGAGTCTCCTTCCCGAATACTAAGAACATTCAAAGTTCTGCTTATTTATTAAGGGCAGTAGATCCTCTGCAAAGGTTTTCTTTATTGCTTATTCTTTCAAGAGAACGCATTTGTTCAATATCTTTAGACTGTTTCTGGAAAATAAAACTTCCTGCACAACTCGTTCAATTTGACCTCTACATAAGATTTTAATTTTTAAGGGACTGTAGAAATAAAATTAAAGAAACATTTCCACACAGACTTGTTACTTACAATATTTTCAGACTTTAGTACTTTGTAACATATCAAGGCACATATCCTACGAGATTTCATGTTGTCACTATTTTTTATTGCCCAATTTTAGACTGTTGACTCTAAATTATGATGAAATCTATAATTCAGCTCTGGTTTCAATCAGTAATGTCCTTCACTCACGGCCTTTTTGAGTGCTAACTATAAAGTCTTCTCTTCAATATCAATTGAATATATGAAATGAGCTTCATACAATACTATGTATGAGCTTAAAAAGTATATTTAATGTAAAGTAAAGTAAAGTAAAGTAAAGGCCCTCCCGTTGATCATCGATTTGCTCGAGCGGGCCCAGTAACATCTCCATTGGAGACTTTGTTGTTACTGTGTCTGGCATAGCGAATACTCTCGGTAGCTTGCCGGGCTCTCCGAGAGGGGCGGAGGAATCGAACTCGGGTCGGCCATGTTGGCTGCGTGCAAGGCAGACGCCCTACCCGCTGTGCTATGAGGTACTCAGCCTTATTTTAGGGAGGTATTTAGTCCTGTGGCTAATGAGGGGCTCTGAGTTTAGAATTTAGGTCTGCCTTATTCCAAACTGGTATGAACAACATAAGGTTCGCATATAAGTTAGGCGTAATGGTCAGAAGAATCATTTATTAAGGTTTTGTGTCTCATTGTCCAGATATTCTGCCTCATCCATACAGAAATACCCAGAAACAGAAGAAAAGCACAGGGTGGATGGTCAAACGAGTGATCCCCTGCTTTGAAGTCAAGGCTGCAGGTGAAACAAGACTGCTGAATTCTAGATTAAACCTCAGTGGGCTTCCCAGCAGGCTGCTCCTGAAAGCCCAACTACTTTTTTATTTTTGGAATTTTGGGGGGAGGGGGGTCACACCTGGTGATGCTCAGGAGTTACTACTGGCACCGCACTCCTCAGGGGGATCAGGTGGGATGCGGGGGATGGAACTGGGTCAGCCACACACAAGGCAAACACCCAACCGCTGTACTATCACTCCTCCCTGTAGCCCAACTACTTTTTTTTTTTTTTGCTTTTTGGGTCACACCTGGCAATGCACAGGGCTACTCCTGGCTCTGCGCTCAGGAATTACCCCTGGCGGTGCTCAGGGGACCATATGGGATGCTGGGAATCGAACCCAGGTTGGCCGTGTGCAAGGCAAACGCCCTACCCGCTGTGCTATTGCTCCAGCCCGCCAACTACTTTTTAAGAGGCAAAAATGGGCCTTTCTTGGTCTAGCCTCATACATTTCTTCAGAGAGCACAAAAGCGTCCTTTAAAGTAGGAATTCTGTCTCTGGGAAGGAGCAGACCATGTATAGATAGATAGATAGATAGATAGATAGATAGATAGATAGATAGATAGATAGATAGAGATATGTATCTATAGATACATTAGTATATATTATGTTCTATGTACTAATATATAGATTATGCTAATACAAAACATTTGAGCATGTTGACCAATGGATTTTTGAGTGGGACCTATTCTTTGTGTTTACCTTAAGGAAACTCAAACCCAACTTTGGTACTTGAGAGATAGTATAGCAAGTAAGGTGTCTGCCTTGCCCATAGACAACCAGAATGAAATCTCTGGCACCCCATATGATCTGATCTCTGCCAGGAGTGATTCCTGAACTCAGTAAGGAGTAATACCTGAGCACCTCCAAGTGTTCCCCAATAACAAACAACAAAAAGAATAATAAGAATTAAATAAAATATTAAGAACAAATAATAAGAAACAAGAATAAGAAATAACAACAAAGAACCTCAACCTTTAGTCGACAACTTTTAATTATAAGATCTACTTTTCCTTGATCCAAATACCTTGTATAGATTGAGTTTACTAAGAGCTTTAGAGTTTCCAAAGTTATCACTGTTTAGAAAGTTCTATTAAAGTATCCACATTTAACAATTTCAATGAACCATTGTCTATTTGACATTAGCGATATCCTCTCACTAGATTGAGTTGTAACTAATCCAGTTTTCAAATGCAGCTGTCAGAAGTGCTTGGCCAGCAGAAAAGAAGCTGGAGTCTAACTTTGGAGTCTAACTTTTTTTTGAAATGGGCCCTGACATGGGAGGAGTCTCTCATTTACTTCCTCAGAAAACAGAAAGGATAATTCCTGAAGGCAGTTCTGATGAACAAGCTGGGGAGAAAAGATTGAAAATGATGAAAGCATCACATTTGAGAAATATCAAAAGTAGGATTGTGATGTAAACGAAAGAATATGCACGAAATAATTTTTGTCTTATGTTCCTTTTACAATACAAATAGCTCCTATACACTTCTGCCTTTGGAAAGTGCTCACAGGATATAAAGAGTATTCTTGCCTTCCGTCAATATAGGTCTTTCACTGAAGACCATGGTTAAGATTTCACTAGCATAGATCACCAAGGAACAGGCTTGGGTTGCCAAATGTGCTAAGGTGTCAAGAAAATGGCAGAGTTACGTTGGACTTGTTCATGACATTGGCAAACAAATGGTAGTTTTTCCCTGTATCACTACTGCTGACTTTTGAAACTTGTAAATTTTCTTCCCCTTGAAAAACAGACTTGCAAAGCCAGTTTTCAATTCTCAATAAGAAAGCGCAAGCTTTTGATGGTGACAGGGAGATGAGTCCACTAGTTTGTCTAGTTTGTGGCAAACAACAAACTCAGTAGGTTCTCAGTGAGGACTGTTCTGTGGAGCTACAGAAAGCTAGTATTTGTGATAGTTTCAAATGGTCAGTTTGAAGCACTTCTGGGGAAAAAACACTTACATAAGTCTTGTTCATAAAACCAAACTGTCACCTAAAGTGATGTTTCCGGTTAAGCAGATGATGATGGTGAGGTGCTCACTGCTTATAAATCGTACTCTAGCATTTCCTGATAAAAAGATTTCTTTAAGATACAAATGTCTTCATCGTTGTCTTGGCCCAAGATGTGAGTTGTTCTTTCTCTAGAGATTTTACAACTGTCTATTGGTTTCTACAGACAGGCCCTCCACACTTCATACCTACCATCTCAGAGATGAAGTGGTCTTGACAGACCGACGAGAAGCAGCCAAGATAGGACTGCAACCTGACACCCTTGAGAAAAGCTAGACATTTAGACCAGTCCCCAGGAGCTGATCACAACATGACATTCAACCTTTCACCACTGAATTAACAATGAAAGGATGATTTTCCTCATAAGAATTCTGAATGGCCCATAAGAGAGGTGGGGCAGAAAGGATCACATCGAAAACCCAGATTTTGACTACTCTCTCTGTCTCTCTCTCTGTCTTTTTCTCTCTGTCTGTCTCTGTCTCTCTCTCTGTCTCTCTGCTCTGTCTGTCTCTCTGTCTCTCTGCTCTGTCTGTCTGTCTGTCTGTCTGTCTCTCTCTCTCTCTCTCTCTCTCTCTCCCTCTTCCTCTCTCTCTCTCTCTGTCTCAAGGACAGTCAGTAAACATCCAGCACAGGCGAGCACATTCTATTCTCTTTAGTGTAAGTCTTGGGCTAATTTTGATAGGAAGAGATATTGAAGGTACTGCACTTTCAGACTAATTGGTTTAGTTTTCTAAAACTCCCAGGGGCATATTTGTTTAGTGACTTCAACTGACATGACAAGCAGCTTCATCAGGCTGGGCCTAGGTACAGAACATGATGGGGTAAATACATGATATCATCTCAGAAGTATGGGGAAGGGAGCCAACACAAGATATTGGCAGTGTAAGCTAAACATTACCATCCTAAAACCTTGCCATTCTGTTCGCAGAATTTTGCAAACCACAATACAGATGAATTGCTACTGCTGACATCATCTACGGTCATATAAACTGAAACCCTAGATAGGTAGTTCAAAGGCCAACATAACCAAGTTGCTAAAAAAAAATGTCCCTTTTTCCTCCTTGGTCTCCATGTAAGTAAACTGACTCACTCATAGAAGGTAAAGCAAGTAGGATAAAAATAACTCGGAAAAGATTTGATTCTAGCCAGGAAAGACACACTTCTATTATTTGTACTCTTTTTAACTCTTATAATCTTGGAAGTAGACAGAAATTTTAATCAGAACTTCCTGATGAGATAATCTTTCTTGTAAATAAGATTTATGGAATCTGAATGTCTAGGTTTTGCTTCATTATATTGGAGAAGGAGTGACGCGCAGGGCAGAAAAATGAACAGAACCTAGTCCCTATTTTCCTACATCCCAAACTTCAAAATTCACCACTAATCAAAATGCTCGTTTCAGAAGTTTAATCCTTGGATCTGGAAATGTGGTTTCAGTTGAAGTCTGGTTTTCAAGTCTTAAAGGGGCTATTGATATCTCTAGTACAGAAATAATACCTAAATGCAAACACCCAGTAAACAGAGCCCTAGAAATCTGATCCAAGCCCACAAAAGTCAAAAAGATAAATCTAAAAATATGAAATGACACCTCACCCTTCCTGGTGCTAAATACTTTAGGCAGACAATTTCAGGATTCCAAAGAATGCTTAGGCATAACTGTCTAGCCCTGAGAAAAAGACAAGAATTTGACTTTTTAATTCTAATAGAGATTGTCAAAGGTACATAAATGTACATATGTACACGTGTACACAGGCACACATGTAAATATTTCACCCTGTGTCTTTAAATTAGAGGTGACTTTGAAAAAAGCAGAACTCAAAAGATTAATTCGAGTCATTTCTAATTTCATCCTCTATTAATCTCTGAAACATATTTAGATGAGCACATTCAGAAAGAGGATGATTCTGATCTATTTTTGACACAAGAAGAGTAAACTATGTCATTGTGTCACTTACTATGAAATCTCAGCTTCAGTGACGTGGGCGCTTAATCATCTGTCCTTTACCCAGCAGGCCAAACTGGGCGGTGGCAAGTCTTTCTGTTGACTAATCAAAATGCCTCCACTCCCCTCCCCTGGCTGCCCAGAGGCGCAGAGACTTTGGTGAGTACTAGAGTCAGACTCGGAATCCAAAGTTGTCCCCAAGACATGAGATAAAGAAAAAGAAAAACAAAAAACAAAGAAATACAGCCAAGTGAATACCATGAGCTGAACAACCGTACCTTGGCGAGGGGTTTGCCATCAGAATTGTTGTTGGAATCTTTAACACCACTGAATGAATCTCTTCTCTGTGGGCATGATTTCTTTTTGCGTGGTCTGCCTTTAAGATTTGGCGCTGAAAACAAACGGAGAACAATTGATAGGCATTTTGGTCTACATGGGTTTCTGTATCAAAAACCGACCCTTCACTACAGTGATCTCCTCCTATTGTTTGGAGGAATGTACACATCTGTGAGAATCAGTCTTCCGTTTGTATTTTTCTCTTGGAAGGATTCATCTTGGTAGACATGTACTTCTATATATGTTTCCCGGAGCTAATCTATTACACTTTAACACAGCAAATTAATACAAAGAAAATAAAGTTCTTAGCTCTAAAAGGATGCTGATAAGGAAAATACACTTCCCCATTGTTAGAAAAAGAAACATATCTGGCAGAAAGATAACCCTGAGCCAGGCTCCAAAGATCATTCTTTGTTTTTTGTTTTGAATCTTGTTTTCAGAAACCTAGGTGATAAGCCGGTTCATTATGAAATTAGCGTAATATAACATTTGAAAACAGCTGTCCTCAAAAGTGGAGGCATGGGAATTCTTTCAGATTATGATTTAAGCACACAGTTAGCTATAAAAAGAGGCATGTATGACAACAATGTAAAAATATCATTACATGAATTTGCTAATAGTATTGCAACTAGCCTGTTTCAAATCTCAGCATATCTGGCAGATTCAGATTTAAAGGAACACGCTCATACCTTTATGAAGCACTTGAAGGTTACTTAAAATAACTTTTAAAGGGGGTAAGGCTGACTTCAGAGTATATGTTTTTAAAAGTTACGGACAAGATAAAAACCAAATTCAAATCTTTGCTGTAAAGATTGAATCTATGTAAGATCCGAACAGAAAAGAGGGGAAAAGGTTGCTGTTGATTGAATGCTGAACCGGTGGGGTATCAGCTTTCATACTGAACTTCATCACGCAAAGTTAAGCAACGTTAAGCCAAGGAGTTCAGTCAATTTAGCCCTTGAAATTCCAAACTAATGAACTACGCTTCCAACAACTTCTTTCAGACCTTTCAAGGCACCCACGCTTTTCAATAGTTCCAAGTGGGCTTCTAGCAACTTTGAACAAATCAAAATTCTGAATTGTTGGTCTTCCTGGGGTCACAAAGCTAGCCGGTGATTTGGGCGCATTGCATTTTAGGAGCACCATCAATCCCACTAATTTGCCTTTCTTTTTCTTTTTTTCCTGCTGAGGATAACAGTTTTGCCTTTGGTACAGCTCAGAAAAGCCAGGCTGCCTTTCCGAATCACCAAAAGTTTCCAAAACCGGCTCCGGAGTTCAGTCTCCCTCCTCCCCTCCCCCTTTCTCCTCTTCCGCGGCCCCCTCTCCCTCTCCCCGTTCCCCCCAAAACGCCGGCCCCCAAAACGAGCTCGCCCCGACCCCCGGCAAGAGAAGGCGGCGATTACCCATTCCAGTCGACCAACATCTGCCTGGGCTGCTGCGCTCCGAGCTACCGCGCGTGCCGGCTGGCGGCCGTGCCTGGGCGTCTGCGCTCGCGGCGGGCGTCCGCCTCCCTCTGATGCGCGCCCCGGGGCTCCGCGCTCCGCTCGCCACTCCCCTCCCCCGGCGGCTCCATCACCCGTGCGAGCGCGCTGCGGAGACTAGCGCGAGAGTGGGATGAGCCCGAGGACCGCGCCGAGTTGCCGGACTGGCGGAGGGCGCGCTCCCCCCTCCCCGCGCGGCGCTGACGCCGCTCGCGTCCTGCCCTTGGCGGGGCTCGACCCGCGGCCCCCGGCCCCCGGGGCCGCCTTCCCCGCTCCCCCCAGCCTCCGAGGCCGCCTCCCCCGGCCGCCCGCGGGCCTCCGCCTGCAGCCCGGGCGCGCGCGCTCGGGCCCGGGAGCTGAGCAGCCCAGAAGCGCTGTGCTAAGTCTTTGATGACCGCGAGGGAAGGATGTTCCTTCGGGTCCCTGGTCAAAGTGATCGCCCCGCGCCGAAAGCCGAAAGGAGCAAACAGATCCTGCAGTCAGTCCGAGGCATGTCATGAAAAAGGAGCGAAATAGTATCGCCCCCGTGGCCAGCCTTGTTACTGTGGCCTTTCCATTCTTAACGTTCTGGTGGAAAGCATTTCCATCTAAAAGGCATTTATTTCCAGAGAAGCTTTCGGACCCCAGGGGCCTTTTAGATAGAACTCGCGAGGAACAGGCTGCTTTAAATAAAGGCAAAGGTTCCAGGAACTGACGATAAGTCATCCCCAAATCGTGGCTATTTTCTCCCTTCTTTGAGCTGTTTTCAAAACTCAGAAGCACGTGCCTCTCCCCATTGGATTCTCAGAATTGCAAATTTAGATCTGACCAGCACCTAATATTCTGGTCACACAAGCTTATACTCTGAATGGGACCTCATTAAAAGGAAAAGGAAGCCCTTCTGTCCCTCAGAGGGACCTGATAGTTCAGGCATGGCTAGGAAAAATCCCACTCTCAGCCCCAAGCTCCTCAACTCTCAAATTCAGGTCTACCTGTAAGCCTCCCCCTTGAACTGCCTTTCTTGCCTGCTCTTACAGAGGGTACTGCTGTACTCTCTGCACCACAGCTGTCTTTATGGCTTATTATGCTAAACTATTTTTTTTTTTTTGCTTTTTGGGTCACACCCAGCTATGCACAGAGGTTACTCCTGGCTCTGTACTCAGGAATTACTCCTGGAGGTGCTCAGGGGACCATTTGGGATTCTGGGAATCGCACCCGGATCCAAGGCAAACCTCCACCCGCTGTGCTATGTTCCAGCCCCTAAACTGGAATTCTCCTAAGGACCATGTCAGAGTCATGTTTCAGGAGGCAGCACTGCAATAGTACAGATTTGCTGAATGAACACGGTGTAAAGTGTGAATAAAGATGTTCCCATGAACCTAATCCACGTCTTCATGAGCTGACCATGTATATACCACCCCTACTGGCACTCCCACTGGGAAACTCCATTCACCTTTACTACATACCCTTGAAATCTAGTAATAGACTTCAGTTTATTGATCAATGATTTGAATCAGACATTTGAATCTGCCCTGGGAATTGACAGAGAAAACCTAGTTTTTGGTTCCCATTGCAGGTGAAGCACGTGTACCTAGAATCCCATAAGGCCATGACCTTCTAGATATTGTGCATAAATGTCCTGAAGGTCATAAATAGTTCCTGGGAAAACAGAACATAAAGGATGGGGTGAGGACCCTCAAACACAGTTCGAGACCTCTCGCATCCACAAAACCCGATAAAACTTTGGGATGAGAGACTTTAAGAAGGGAAAGGGTGGAAAGCAAAATATCAGGCAGCAAAAATTTCCTATCATTCATTTCTAGGGGGAAAAAATCCAGGCTACACTTTCCTTCAAGAATCAGGGGAAAGTAATCACTTGCTGGGTTGCAGAAAACAAGTGTTTACTGGTGTGGTGGTATTCAAGGGTGGGAGGAAGTTCGAGTTTTTATTTATATTGAGTTTTGGATCAGATCTGGCAGTGCTCAGGGTCAACTCCTGGCACTGTACTCAGGGATCAAGGATCCAGGGACCATATGGAATAGTAGGGACCGAACCCTGGTTAGCCACGAGGAAGGCAAGCACCCTTCCCACTGTACCATCACTTTGGTCCCTGGCCTTTATTTCTTTAATATAACTTCCTATTTTCTCCAAGCTGCCCGGGCTCAATCTCAACCTGCCCTAGTACCTGACAGCTAAGGGAGCAATCCCAAATCCTAAAACTGCAGTCAAAGCTACCTTCAGTTCTTTGGATAATACTTGGTTTCAAGCAACAGACACTTATAGACATTGGAGAGCATATCTGACTCTATTTACTTCTACCTCAAAGATAATAAAGATTGTGTGAAACAATCAAAGCTTTTGCATGTGTATTTGACACACTGTCCAGACCTCACCAGGCTCTATCATGTTCAGGTGGAGAAAATAGGAAGTTATATAGGAGTTCAGTAAATGCATTTTTTATGAATGCTGTCAGTATTATACAAGAATTATAGTAATACTTAGGGAGCAGTCACTTTGAGCACTTGACATATAATAACAATTTTAAATCCACGAGAAAGTAAAAAAAAAAACATAGTGTGAGACTAACAACCGAGGACAGTAGAAACAAGGATCAAGACAAATGATCCACAGTTGGAAGACTGCCTCAAGAGCTGCGGGAGAGGGCAGTTGGGGTAGAGAAGGACCATTATGACAATGATGGTTGGAAGGGACTGCTCTGAATGGGAGATGCGTGCTGAAAGTGGGCAAAAGACCAACCATGATGGGCCCCTCAGTATTGCAAACCATAGTGCCCAATTAGAGAAAGAGCGAGAGTGAGAGCGAGAGAGAGAGAGAGAGAAAGAGAGAGAGAGAGAAAGAGAAAAAGTAATTGCCACAGAGGCAGGCTGGGATAAGGAGGGAGATATTATTGGTTTGGTGGTGGGAAATGTACACCTGAGGAGGAATGGGTGTTAGAACACTGTATGACTGAAACTCAATCATGAAAGCTTTGTAACTGTATCTCATGGTGATACAATATAAAAATGCAAGACATCGAGAGAGAGAGAGAGAGAGAGAGAGAGAGAGAGAGAGAGAGAGAGAGAAGTCAACAGAAAGGCACAGTTATTGTTCCCATTTTACAGCCATGAAACCAAGATAAAAATAAAAGTTCTTTTTTTTTTTTTTTTGAGGTTATGTGACTGGAAATTAGCAGGATTCTAAACCAGACGACTTGATACAAAGCCCCTATTTTAAGGAACTTTTCTCTAGTAGACAGATATATACACTCATTGCCTCCCAATGAGGTGTTTGGATTATTAATTTGGGCTAGCAGTCACCACTGCTTTCCCCAAATGAAAACACTCTCCAATCCCACAAAGCAGGAGGGGTGCGGCAGCCCATCCTAGGTAGTGACCAGCTTCCTATAGGGTTGACAGCAAGGGAGGTCCCATCGTGCCTGACACAGCAGGTGAGCCCTCCCCTAAAGCCACAACCTTCTTGTAAACCTGACTACACATGCACATCATCCCCTTGCAGTGGTCCGATGTCTTTCCCGCTAAACTGGTGAGAGATCATTTTAAACCTGGTTTTGTTTGTTTGTTGTTCGGTTTGTTTCTGTTCAGGGGCCACACTCAGTGGTGCTCAGGATTTACTCCCAGCTTTACACTCAGGGAGCACTCCTGGAGGAGTGGACCCTGTAGGGCATCAGGGTTCCACCCATGTGGACCTAGTGCAGGTCATGTGCCCTACTTGCTGCGCTATAGCTCCAACCTCCAAAATCCCTGTGGTTTTTAAAACATATTTTGCTCTCTGACTACCCATCTGTTCCTCTTACTCAGTGCCATGAAATTAACAAGTATTCACCTTTGTGAAGTCACTGCTATTTCTATAGGCGTTAATCCTAGGAGAATCAGCTACCCCCGGGGCTCCAGGCTACCGAGACATCTAACCCATATGTTCGGGTTTTCTTTGAACTCCTTCAAATATGAAAAAGACAAAACAAAACTATAAGACAATACAGCTAAAACAATTTTTTCCAAGAGTCTAGGCGGTCAAAATGACATACATTCAAATATCATATTTATTTCGCTTGGTTCTGACAAGCTATGTGTCAGGGCAGTGAAGGTGTGGGAAGCTGGCATCTCAACCTTCACTCTTGCAATAATAATCATAAAACAAAGGAAATGTAACCAGTTGCTGGCAGAGAAAATTGCTTTTGGCTTAAATGCTCCTTTTTTTTTTTAAATTTTACTCAGTTCTTCCTGTCATGACCGTCCTTTTTTTCTTTCTTGACTTTTTTAAAAATAACAATTATGCTCTTGGAAATACCACGAAGATAAACTGCTATAAAAGCTGGATTGACTCATCAGTTAACAACTCTTTTTTTTCTCATTTTGCCGAGAGGATGTTGTTGCCAACACAGCTACATATTCTCTCGAGAAATTCTTTGTGAGCTTCCACTCAGAGACAGGACTTGCTTATTGGTGAGGAATAATGTTAGGGGAATGGAAAACCAAGCAATATTTTCCTAAGAGCTGACCCACAAGGTCAATGTTTAGAGGAAGTGGGCAGAGCTTTAACTCACTTGATTTGCTAGGGGCGGGTTGAGGGGTGTGTGTGTGTGTGTGTGTGTGTGTGTGTGTGTGTGTGTGTGTGACTCAACATGAGCCAGAAAACTAAACTCCACTGACCAGAGTATTAGGGACTAACATTGTTTTATGTATAGTGTTGCATTACTGATAATACTTTGCATTTCTGTAATGCCATTCCTCTGAGGATCTCAATTCTCTGGTACATTTTCTTTATAGACAATAATCTTAAAATACTTTGTCAAGTTTCAACATGGAGCATTGCTGTCTCTGGGGGAGGGAAAAAATACCATAATTTAGTTACCATTTACTGTGTCCTATTTTCAATGTTTTCCTTTTGACTATTTAGAAACTTCCTCTTTCACCACAACCAAAATAGGATGAGTGTTTTTAAAGTTATTAACGTATGAGTAAAAGATTTAGAAACCAAGAATGGCAAAAGGCTTGATCAAAGCCACTCCTAAAATTTATGAGTGTAATAAAAGAAAGGCATTTCACAGATAATCTCTTACAGAATTTCAGTTTTCCAATACTGAGGGAATAAAAATAAAAGAAAGTAAGCTCTCAGCCATCATTTTGGCTTTAATTTAAAGGCAATATATTTTTAAAGGCAATATTTTTAACTCTAAAATTTTTTAAATTAGTTCCTCATATTTTTTAAGCTATAGCTAATACCATATACTCACAACTCCTCCCCACTCATAGAATAGTATCATATACACTAGCCCTGATCCCAAACTATTAACTGGTTGAACATTTCTGAGATTCATGAAGGACTAAACACATATGTTTAAGATTCAAGTTTATTTTTATTCTATTTTTCCATAAACAATCTTCTACACCCCTCAGAAATGTCTGAGAAACAACTATAACGCCTGAGATATGAACATACGGGACCATCAATAAGCTCAGCTTCATCTTGTGGAAAACTCTAACTAAAATGATGCATTTTAAGCAACAGGTATGATAAAACATAGTCCTGCAAGAAATTCTACCGTTTGGTAATTCTCCTGACAGCTCCTCCTAAAGACATTTTTCTTTCTAAAACAAAGGCATAAAAACGATGAGTCCAGAGTTGTGAACCCAGAATTGAGAAGCTTTAAACACTTTCATTCTTAAACACCACCAGCCCTAAACACTCTGTCCGAAAGGAGGATGGGTAGGTGTGCCTTGAGGAATGAGCACACTGCCACTTTAGATGTGTTGGCCAGGTAAGCACCAGGCTTTGAGTTATAAATTTGCTTCAGCACAAGCCACACATAACCTGAAATTGTGTAAACCTTCACACCTCCTAACTACAATTTGGCATGCGCAGTGTTCTCATATAAAGGTGCCTCTTCTACATCCTATGCAAGGGTGAAGAGCTGCTTTATTAGTACAAGGGTGGATGAAACAGCAAGCTGCATTTATGTGAAATCCAGTCAGTTTGGCCCTTTGTCAAAATCATTGAGATCCTCAAGTCACTAAAGAGAGTGGAATGTATGACTAAATTTCCATACCTGGACTGCTCAGGCAGCTTCAGTTCAAAACAGCCAGGGACTTCATTGACTGCTCAACAAACCATGTAAGTAAACACTCTTGTAATCCTTTCCAAAACATGCCCAGTCTTACTCACTCCTTGTTTCATACTTGTGGATGCTGGAGCCATTGTTAATGCTCCTGATCAAAGTTTTAGTAATTTCAGAGGCATGTGATTTGCATAGCTATTTCCTGATCCACCTTCTCTCTGCCCTGGAGGTCTTCATTTCTCAGAAACACTTAAAAACACAAATTATTTGCCTTCTCCCCTTCCCCTGCCCTATAAATGGAACACACTTACTAGCTCATCTGTATTGCCAAATAGCAATTGGCAATTAGTTTGAAAAACACGCGACTCCATGCATTCTGGTCTTTAAAACACAAGCAAACCTCTTTTGTAGTCGGGTTTTACCAGCAGTGACAGGCAGATCTCCATCTTTATTTTCCCTCTGTCTCTTGTGGAGGAAGAGAAATTTAAATGACCAAATGTTATCTATATACTATTCTTAAAGTGATGTAATGAATTCCAAAGAAATGCAGAAATGTTCTAGGAGACTATAATAGGGCTTCTTTTCTTTTTATGAGGAAGAAAGGGATTAGATTATGGATGCTTTTCACTTGAGAACCACTTGAGGACCAAAGGGAAAATCTGGGAACTAAATTTAGGGCATAGAGTGAGGAGATATTCTAGATTTTTAGAAGATTGACTCATTAAGGAGAAAATTCTAGAAAGAGGTAAACAGATTGCAACCTTTCAAAGTCTCATCTTTTCTTTATTGTTTTGTTTTGTTTTGTTTTCTGGCTACTTACACTATCCTCCAGGGGACCTTTTCACAGTTAAAAGTTCCCTTCAGGAGTTGTAAGGTGATGGAGGTTTTGGCAAGAAACTTTATTTGCTGACACTTGTTTCTTTATGGTGCGATATGATCTATAGACCATGGTCTCAAAAGTCTACATATAAAACGTCTTTGTCTTAGAATTTGAGACATTCTATACAAAGACTGAAGGGCAAAGAACCAGTTGAGATCTTAATCAGGGCTTTAAGAAACAGGTGGCAGTGTTGACTAGGTGTGAACATTGCTTACAAATTCTTCATTTTCTTCCTCTGCTTCATGGCCTTGTGATGAACTCACAAATTCAGCAAAACCAAGAGTGGGCATACTAATGCTCCAACTTCCACCATCACAGATACCTAACTGTGTCTGTCCTATGCCAGGGGCCAGGTAGCTATGTATCATCTTGAACTCAAGTCCTATGTCCAGGGTTACGTGAAAAGATCATGCCCAATATTGGGGGAATGTGTGTGAAATTTATTACAATGAAAATAAGTGTGCTGTGTTCATTTCCCTTTAATTTTCTAATTAACTCACATTTCTACTCTTTGAAAACTATTCAATAACAAGACCTGGCCTTTCTTAAGATAATTGTTAATAATTCGAATATAATATGATACTTGTGCTTTTTTGTTTGGGGATATTTAAAGATCCACGCTGGGAATACTTTTTAAAGACACTTTGATATTTATAATTCATGCTGCTTGTACAGATAAGGCCTCTAAAAAATAGAAATACTTTCTTCTTTTTTTTCTACCGTCACTGCTTCTGCTCATCCTAGTCCAAGATTGATCTAGTCTGCGGGATTACGACTGGAACTGAAAGCACAGAAGTGAAGGCTCTATTTGTGTGTGTGGAATGTTCTCATAAGAAGCAATAAATATCAGAACAGTTTTAAAACACATACATAAACAGAACACTCTTGTTCAAGCATTTCTCCAGGTTTGGAAATGAGATATTCCATTTTCAACATTGTGGATAACTGATTTGCTACGTCTCTAAAGAAAACATTTCCTACTTGGGAAACGTTTTGTATGTGTGTGTATGTGGAAATACAGACATATATGTTATGGGAGATATTTTAATTGTTCAAAGGGTACAATTAGGAAAGCTATAACTCTAAGAAAAAGCATTTGGACAATAAATAACAGGCTCCCAATTTCATTTTTAAAATATTTTCTGAAAGAAACTTGCACTTAACAAAGGGGATGTTTCATTCTACTTCCATTTCCAGAAGAATAACTGAAGGTAATCTCTTACTGAAAGTAAAAGACACTTTTGTCTATTTGTCTGAGGTGACTTTATCGGGGGGCCAGGTGGGAGGACACGGGACCAAACCAGCAATTTTCAGGCAACCATGCTGGGGCTTGAGGTGTGGGGTCTGAGCAACCATTGGTGTCACCCTGGCACTGCTGTCCCTGGTGGTGCTGAGGGGACATGCACTGTTGAGGGCTGAGTTGGGGTTCCTAGGAACCCCTAGCCCAGTGCTCTTTTTCTAGAGCCTGGAGGCAATTTCTTTTCTCAGGAAATCCTCGTTTCTTTTTCCTTTACAAACTGCATGTGCCCTATCTGAGTTTTATTTGTGAATACAATGAGCCAGTATATGGAAAAATTACTTTTAAAATTTTACTGTGGTACTAAGAAGTAGCTCTTTAGTCGTGTGTGTGTTTGTGTGTGTGTGTGTGTATTTGTGTATCTTAAAGCGGGTAGACTGAGGGTCCAAAGAAAACAAGAATGAGGCCTGGGTGTGCATGGAAGTAATGGCCCATAACACTTAATGGTACATTAAATAATAGATAATTATAGCCGGGCAGGGTAAGCAAGTGTGCTCAGTTACTCAGAGTGAGAGTGATGATATCACACAGTGCAGATCGGAATCTAATGGAGGAGAAATCCTAATATAAACTTGTGATTAATATAGGTAACATACAGAAGAGGGACAGTTTCTTCCCCTTTTGTTTTTTCAGCGTAAATGAAACATCTCAACTGGGCTGATGACTCAAAGGGACGGAACATGACATTTTCACGGAGGGAATCGGGTGCAATCCCCAGCAGTGTCAGGAATGACCCTAGAGCGCCAAGCCAGATGTCATCCCTAAGCACGGCTGGGTATGGTCTCAGAACAAACAAACACCAAGAATAAAACACATCTATGAGTACTTAGAGATACTCTGTCCAATGTGGTTATTTTAGCTACTGACCACAGGAAATATGTTTAATCCCAGTTGAGATATGTGGTAATTTAAAATCTATACTAATATCAAAAGCTGTAGGAAAATATAAAATATCATATATTAGTAACATTTGATTTTTATACATTAAAACAATATTCTATAAATACCAGATTAATAAAATATGTCACTAAGGTTTTCACTGAAATAAAAAATCTATCTCACATAGAAAGACTGCATTCATCTGGGGAATATAAAGAAACAAAATATGAGATTAATACCCACGAAAAGCTGAGATCAACACCAGGAGGATTACTCCATAGCTTAGAGGCCAGCCGGGCATTCTAGGGGAAAGGGCAGCTCAGATAGAGAAGGGAGCACCAAATAAAGGGTGTTTGGAGGATCCTCCCAGGAGGGGAGATGCATGTTGAAAGTAGACTATGGACTGAACATGTTTGCCACTCAAAGCCTCTTTTGCAGACCACAACACCCAAAAGGAGAGAGAGAACACAGGGGATTGCCCTGCCACAGAGGCAGGGTGAGATGGGAGGGATGGGGGTGGGAGGGATATTATCCATGGTGGTGGAAAATGGGCACTGGTTGAGGGATGGGTATTTGATCATTGTATAATCGAAACCCAAGCACAAAAAATTGTAAATCTACAACTGTACCTCATGGTGTTTCACTAAAAATTAAAAAAAAAAATCTATCTCAATAGTTACCTTTCAAATTGTGGTTTGCTAAAAAATTTTAAGTTACAAGTCACTTGCATTATGTATTTTTCTCTTGGGCAATGATGTTTTTGTGAACAATTAAATGGTATGATTATAAATAAGTCATTAGAGTTAAGAGTATAAAAAGCAAGATTAATATGAGAAACTAAAATAACTAGGAAAATTTATTATTTAAAGCTTCAATACCACTCACTGCAATTACTCAATGCAACCAAGGGAAACTATGTATAAAATTTAGAACTATGTATAAATTTTTGCCCAATTGGAGGCATCTCATTTATAAAATTCAAGTCTGGTAATCATTGACTCGAGGTCACTAAATGGCCCTGATGAAAATGTAATTTCATTAACTTCATTAACTAAGCCATCAAAGCCAGCGAAACCCTTGAGAACAGACTTGGGAATTGGTGGCGGTGGTGGAGGTAGAGGGGAAAGAGGGATGGCAGAAATCGGAGAGAAAAAGAGGCTATTTATTTTACCAACTCTTGTCTTCTCTTACCAAGTGAGGCTAGGTATCATGTGAGCCATTTGCAAAGGAGTAAGAGAAACAGATCTTTGACTGATTTGAACTAGTTGGAAGAAGTTTCTTAATCACAAATTGTTGAATGGACTGGTTGTGCTTTCATTTTTCAAGATTTCATCTGCAGGTAGAGATCAGATGCCACGCGATCTGAAGACAGAAGCCTGGCTCCTTGGTTTTGCTAAGGTGCTTCACATCCCACAGTTGTATACAATATAAAGTAAAGTTGTTATCAAAGGCAGGTATTCCAATTAACTTAAAGGTAGAAAGAACAGAAACGTTTGTGTTCTAGGGAAAAGGGTTGAAGGAATAGATCTTTTTCTTAAATGTTCACAGTACCCAAAGACTGAATTCTGAGAGATGGTTGCTCAGTGCTCTTCGAGTCCAGTCATCCCAAGGCTAAAATCAAAACTATTCCCTCCACCCCGTCTCATTTTGATTTCTGTAGTAGCAGCAACACAAAAACACATAACTGAACATGAACAATTCTCCAAATAAAAATATCTAAGGGATTCACCCAAACCTGGCTTATTTTAGGAATCCCCTACCTAAGTGTTTTAGGGTTTTCACTGCAAAAATAGAAGGATAGAAAAAAAGGAAACAGTGGAAATAAGCTCAGGGAATATTTTCTTTTCTTAGAAGGCAAGAGTTGCTATAGCATTTAAGGCAGTAACATGCAGAAAGATTAAGACCAAAATCCCTGCAACATCAACAAAATGTGCAATGAATATAACACATTGTACTGAATAATACTTGTAACATGATCCTTTTTCTGAAATTACTTGGCCATTTATGCTACATGCAATGACGTCTGCACACCTCTGGCATGTTTCTAATATCTAACTATAGCAGTATTTGTCTTTGTCCTCCAAACTCTTTTATAGCACATGGTATGCATATTTCAGCATCCAACATTATTAACTCATGACCAACTGTCAGTTGATGGTTATCTAACACATGGGGTCTCCACAAAAGGGATCCTTATTTGGGCAAAAGCTCTTGTCTGCACTAGTCTGCCTATATTTTCTCCCGGAAGAACTTTATTTGGATTATTAGTCGTTGTTAGTGGAAACTTGGAGACTGCATGTGTGGCAATCAGAAGGCGGAGATTAAATCCTTAGCAAGTTAAAACGCTTAGATGATATTAAAACCATTTCTAGCTTTGTTAGCTGAAAGTAAACTCTTGGTTGCCCTCTCGTGGGGAATTTATGCAGTGCTGGGAAGACCATAAAAACCCAGAAATTTGAATAAGAGTTTAATCAAACACAGGTAAATGCATTCATCCTTGACAGAAATAGTCACAAATCACAACCTCATGTTGTTTTTAACATTTTGAATTTATATTTTCCAGTATTCCTATGTAAAGAAGGATAGGAAGGACGGAATACGGAAATTGGAACACTGTCTTTCTGAAATACAGTGACTTCACCATATTTATAGCCACAACTCTTATATATGTGGCAAATTGATTTTTATGAGATTTAGATCCTTAAAAAATCATGCCCATATTTTAAAAGTCCTTTCATAACCAAAAATAGACTGATGTTCCAACTGGTTTGGAATTATAGGAACCAAGAAAAGAAGTCTGAATTATTCCCTAATATGGAAGAAAAAGCACTTTTAAATTAAAAAAAAAAAAAGTAGGAGCAATTTGTTTGTTTCTGACAATGGACAACATATGGAAACTTGGAATTTACAGAACTAAGTGTAGGTGTACAACTTATCTTTCTGTGTCCTCTAAATAGAAAATTTTATTTAAAAAATCTGAACTCTTAATTTCAGTGATTGGTTTTCGAATTTGACACTTTATTTGAATGACAGAAATATTTTCATAATTTAAAGATTGTTTTAATAATAACTTTAAAAAACATTAAAAACTTCTGCTGTGTGCTTTTTGACAATTTCCTGCCTAACAGGCCCATCCCCAAAAAGCAAACAAACCTGATATTAAAACAGCCCGAGCCGCTTAAGCAAAAAGCAGGGGGCAAAGTCCATGAGAACACAAACTATTTTTCATCTTATTACCAGTAAATGTACCATTTCCCTCTTTTACATGTCTTCATTTTAGATAAAAGCCACTCCTCTAACAAGAGTGTTCTGTATTTGTAATATGATTTTAGAAGATTAATCTTCACTTGGCTTCTCCACTCACGTGGAAGTTCAATTTTGCAACAACAGTTGTTTGGTTTTGTCTTTGAATTAGCAAAGTTCTTCAAGTAATTTTACTATAAAATTAAACAGCTGTGAGTTCTTTAGCAAACATGATGATTCTTGTTCTCCTTTGTACTATTGTGCAAGCTGAAATACCCTTTCTTTCATGCTTTTTATTCTAAAATGAACTCCCTAGTTAGCCTTGTTTAACTTAAAAAAAAAGAGAAGAGAGAAAGAAAGAAAGAAAAAGAAAGAAAGAAAGAAAGAAAGAAAGAAAGAAAGAAAGAAGAAAGAAAGAAAGAAGAAAGAAGAGAGAAAGAAAGAGAGAGAAGAGAGAGAGAGAGAGAGAGAGAGAGAGAGAGAGAGAGAGGCAGCATTTGCTGACCTCTGAAATTCATCAGCATTTAAGCACAGGGCGTTTACACAAGGTACATGCTCAAAGGGCTTTTGTTTAATTCCTATTATGGAGAGAAAAATGATATTGTGCCCCAATATAATGTGAGTCCTTGTGTGCAACTGAGCCCTGTGCAGAAAAGACATCTTATGCCTATTTTGCAGATGGGAAAACTGAACCATGGCTACATGGTGAGGTAGTAAGGAGCTAAGACATTCATAGTGGCTGGAATTAAATTTAGAATTTGATTCCTAGCCCAGGACTCTAAACCACGTGAGGGTTCTGACTCTGGAATCAACAGAAGAGCAATTTTTAAACATTCTTTTGACATTATTAACCACAGCCTCAGGGTTCAGGGAAGTGGGGGTGGGAGTGAGGCCTGGAAATAATACAAAGCTGCGAGGTCTCTGGCAACAAGATCTTATATATTACTTGTCTTATATTCAGAACCATCCAGAGTCTTAAAGATGTCCTTTGTATGTTTGAAAATTAAAATCTATGGGCTGGAGAGATAGTACAGCACGTGGCTCACGGCTCACCTGAGTTCATTTCCCTGTTCTCTGAGGAAGCTTTGAGCACAGAGCCAGAAGTAAACCCTGAGCATTGTGGGACGTGACACCCCCCCCCCCCCGAAACAAACAAAGAAACAAAAATTATATTCATGGGATGGCAAGATAGTACAAAGGTTAAGCGCTTGCCTTCTATGCAGCTGATTCTGGTTCAATCTCCAACACCTTTGAGTCTCTGAACATAGGCAGGAGTGACTCCTGTGCAGATTCACGTGTCGTCCCTAAGCATAGCCAGATTTGGCATCGCCAGGTCTGACATCACCACAGCACTGCACTGAAGCACTGTCCTCTGGTTGTTCATCAATTTGCTGGAGCAGGCACCAGTAACGTCTCCATTTGTGAGACTTGTTGCTGTTTTTGGCATATCAAATATGCCAAAGGGAGCTTGCCAGGCTCTGCCGGGGGCTCTCTGAGAGGGGCGGAGGAATAGAACCCGGGGCAGCTGCGTGCAAGGAAAACGCCCTACCCGCTGTGCTATTGCTCCAGCCCGACATCACCATAATCAAACTAAATTAGTTTCATCAAAATCTAGGGCTAGGAGAGTCCAAAGAGATGGAGTGCGTGCTTGGCATGCAAAGGCCCAATATCAGGCAACTTTCCTGGCACTGCTGGGTGTAGGTCTGACACCCCAAGCACCAATAGGAAGCTGCCTCTTCCTTT
This sequence comes from Sorex fumeus, assembly GCF_029834395.1. Classification (NCBI taxonomy): domain Eukaryota; kingdom Metazoa; phylum Chordata; class Mammalia; order Eulipotyphla; family Soricidae; genus Sorex; species Sorex fumeus. The sequence continues at coordinate 5,772,277 of NW_026606240.1, forward strand.
AAAATATCCAGAAGAAAATAAAGATCAAGATCTAGATCCGAGGGGCTGGAGTGATAACACAACGGGTAAGGTGTTTGCCTTGCACGCGGCCCACCTGGGTTCGATTCCCAGCATCCCATATGGTCCCCTGAGCACCGCAAGGAGTAATTCCTGAGTACAAAGCCAGGAGTAACCTCTGTGCAAAAGCAAAAAAAAAAAAAAAAAAATCTAGATCCGAGTATTAGTAGTGATAGTCTATTAAATGTACAGCTGGGGAGTCACGCTAAGACACGAGGGGAAAAAAACAGTCATTAGCTTTTTCAAGCGGATGTAGAACTGAAGACCACCTCTAGGACCTGGTGACTCCACAGATGGGATGTCAGTAGGATTCTTCACTTGAGTAATTTGTGAAATGATGGAATTCCAGAGCTTGAGAAGATTAGACCCCATCTAGTCCAAACTATCATTTTATATCTTAGAAAAGGGAGGCCCCAAGAGGCTGTGATGTGCTCCAAAGCCCAAAGCCTGAAGCAGGGCAGTGATAGCAAGCAGCGCCTTGGCAGCAGATGGTTTTTCCATGGGCCCTGAGTACCTCCACTCGGATCTCCACAGGGCGAGCTCTGTCATCCCAACGCTACATTACTAAACACACTTTCCAAGGAACTGCAATTAATAAAGTCAAATAGGAGTTGACAAGGACATTCCCACTGTGCTCCAATGCCAAAACATACAACTAAGAATGCTCACTTGGAGCACACGACCGCGGGTTCTTGTGGTGGGGCTTCTGTGTGCCACACTCCCAGCAGTCAGCTCAGCCTCAAGTGGGAGGGACCAATAGCAAAAGACTCTCAAAGCCAACAGGGCAATTCTGGAGCATTTGGCATCAGTGCCTATCACCTGCTTGTTTTTGTTGGGTCAGCCTGAAAAACCAAAGGAACCCTCTCCTGGTGAGGAAAGGCTTTGGGAATTCCATCCCTCTGGGAGCCAGGAGAAACAGGCCACAGCCTACCTCACTTTGGAGCATTCTTGTTACCTACCAGAACATTCCCCGCACCTATGAGGTGAGCTTATGTTCCTGGGCTTCCTCTGACAGTCATACCAATCACCTTCTCACCTTGGTTCCTCCTGCCCCAACTTCCTAGTTCTCCTGCACTCACACTGGGTACCACATGCCTAAAACTGTTTCCTGTTCTCCCTCACCTCCTGCTAAGAGAATCTTTTACCCATCACTTAGTATATATCACCCTGTACTGAAATTATGTGTTTCTCCTTCTCATCAGACACTAGATGTTACCTATCATAGCAACTGTAGCATCATCATAATAGGTGCTTAATAAGCTATACTGGGGGCTGGAGCAATAGCACAGCGGGTAGGGCGTTTGCCTTGCACGCGGCCGACCTGAGTTCAATTCCCAGCATCCCATATGGTCCCCTGAGCGCCACCGGGAGTGATTCTTGAGTGCAGAGCCAGGAATAACCCCTGTGCATTGCCGGGTGTGACCCAAAAAGCAAAAAAAAAAAAAAAAAAGCTATACTGGACAAATGTCTTTCTGTATAATATTTTTAAAGCATTATATAGTACTTGTCAATCAACAATATCCACATGATAACCAAGCTCATTGAGGTTTCTTGGGAGTTCAAGATGCCGCTCTGTCTAACGTTCATTGGTTTAAGGAAGGCCTTTGATTCTGTTGAGACTAAAGTGGTCATCGAGGGCCAAACAGGGCGTTCAAACTCAATATATCAGTATCCTCTGTGAGCTATATTATGGATTCACTACCAGGATCTCACCATTCTACAGGGAAGTGATCATTGACGTCAAGAGAGGGGTTCGGCAGGGTGATACCATTTCACCGAAACTCTTCAGTGCCACCCTCGAGAACGTCATGCAACGACTAGAATGGGAAGGAATGGGGGTGAAGATAGACTGTCGGTAACTACACCACCTCTGCTTTGCTGATGACATTGTTCTAATAACACCAAACATCAGCCAAGCCGCACAAATGCTGACCGACTTCGACCGTGAGTGTGAAAAGGTTGGAGTGCAGCAGAATCTCATAGAGACAATGTTTATGAAAAACGGTCTCATTCCTGACATTCACTCTCAACGAAACGAACATCTCTGAATGCAACAGTTATGTGTTCCTAGGTTGAGAAGTCAACATGACGAATGACCTGGCACCTGACTTGCGTAGGAGGAAGAGAGCGGCTTGGAACGCCTTCAAGAGCATCAAAGAAATAGCTAAGAGGATGAACTATCTCCAGTTCTGGGCACATCTCTTCAACTCCACCATTCTTCCTACATTAATATAACGCCTCAGAGACCTGGTCCCTAGGAAAACAGGATGAGAACGCTATTCGGGTCTCCCAACGAGGAATCAATAGAGCTATGCTTGGAGTCTCACGCTTCACTCAAGAGAGAGAAAGAATCCGGAGTTCCAACCTCTGTCAACGATCGAGAATCAGGAATGCTGTCTCATTTGCCAAGGTGTCAAAAATCAGATGGGCTGGACACGTAATGAGATTTGGAGACGACCGCTGGACTAGAGCCATCACCGACTGGATTCCATGAGATGTCAAAAGACCGCGTGATCGCCCACCTACGAGACGGTGAGACTTCTTTGTCAAGACCCTCAACAATCGGTTTGAGGCTCTTCATGCTTCTGGAGCGAGCAGACACCATTGGGCTACACTAGCATGCAAGAGGGATGCATGGAGATGTTACCGGCGCCCGCTCGAGCAAATCGATGAGTAACGGGATGTCAAGTGATCAAGTGATATAGTATTTAAAGTGTTTAGTAGATATTTATTAAATGAGCCGACTGCTGATGTCAATGGAGAAAATGAATAGCTCCGAAGAAGCTAATAGTTGCACTGTCCTTGCAGGCTTACCATCCTCTCTTTTGCACCTCCCCTTGGTCAGAATGGCCATTTATAATCCCATTATATATTTTTTGTTTGTGTTTTGTTTTTTGGGGTCACAGCTGGCGATGCTCAGGGGCAACTCCTGGCTCTGCACTCAGGAAATTCTCCTGGTGGTGCTCGGGGGACCATACGGAACGCTGGGAATTGAACCCAGGTTGGCCACGTGCAAGGCAAACGCCCTACCCACTGTACTATCGCTCTAGCTCCCATTAATATAATTCTGACATGGGATAATGGTCAACCACTTTAAATGTTTACCAGAAACTTTCCTTCTCCATGAATCTATAGATCTGACCCTTTTTTGCCAAGACCTCAAACCCCACAGAGATGTAGGCACTCCTTGTTCTCCCTCCATGTTCTCCCTCACCCTAAAAAGGGAAAAAGTCAGCAACACCTAAGAGAAATAAAGTTCCATGGGGAAGATGGCAGACTGCCTGGTGAGAATTACTTTTTTAAGAACCCCATCTCTGCAAAGCTGCCCCAAAATGTGTGCCTAGAGACAGAAGTCTGGGCAAACCTATAACGTGGAGATTAAATTGAAATTCCAATAAAGATTTTTAGCAAAGATCAATAAAATAGCAGATAGATCTGAAGTTATGAGTTCCTAGTAATGGTATAGTCTAAAAATTTCATAAATAATGCTTTTATCTTGATTGCAAAATAATCCCCTGCCACAAAAACAAGGCAAATCAAGGTAGGAAATTGTTCAGTGGGAATTAAAATGTCACACTTTGCACAGAATAAAGTATAGCAATCACTAGGGAAACACACATTGCAAATGTGTTAACACAAAATTACATATATCACTTAATTATATAAGTGCATAGCTCCTGAGTAACCCATTAGCTAAACATGTCGGGCTGCAGTTGAATATATACATGCAATATTTTTAGCACAAAGGGGATGTAACTATGTCAGTCCTGGCACCATAAAGCCTGACATGGCAAGTGCTATTAAACTGAGATGCGATCACGTTGAGAAAGAAACATTAACAAACAGCAGACAATTGAGAAGAAAATACCGTACGCTTGTGTTCTACTACAAATGCTTCCAAAATCTTATATAACTATTCATTGTCTATTTCATCTGGCTTACATCCCGGGTTTGTTCTATGCTATACTAATTTTATAATAATAAACTGCTACACCAGTTTATAAAATCACACATGCAGAGAGATTGCAGATGACATTACAGTTGATTATCTTTGCCAGCAAAGGGTGCCATTCTGAAATTAAACCATCTCGTGCAAAATCATCCACTTTGTTTAAAATATTCCCTAGAGTTTGCTTTCAAAACAAGATAAAGCATCTTCATTTCATCTCCAAAATGCAGGTAAAGTAGGTATCATTTCTGCTGGATATCCAAGTTTTACAAGGAAGTAAAGAGGAGAGGCATTGAATGCGTGTGGTTCTTCTTCCAAGTTAGAGATCAGGCAAGGGCATTGACCTGAACATGTCATCGCCTCCCTCTGGCATTGAATTTGCTCATTTAACAAAAAGAAATTATAACTATATTGAGAGGATATAAGAGTGGAAAAAACTAAGAAAGAGACAACATACCTAGCATATTACTTGGTACCCCAAGGCATCAATGAATAGTAGGTGGCATTATTATCACTCATGCGTAGACATATGGAAGGAATATATATATTTTTAAACACTTCAAGAGACCATATTTATTTAGGAGTTACTGAAAACTCTGAAAATATCTGAACCCTCAACATAGAGCTGAGCACATTGTAGAATCCTGTGATAAAGAGTAAGTTCAATAAAAGCTGTAGGATCATCTGACGGAAATATCTGGTATATACCTGTATACCTTAGAGATTGCTTCCTGTCTACTCTGGCAGAGCTTTATAAGGTAGAATTAACAATAGGGTTTTTTAAGGGGAAGACCATGAGTCTATGTTTTAAACAAGCTTAAACTTCAAATTAAGGGGTCAAGAAGATAATTCATTAGGCTGAGCATGCTTTGCCTACAGAAAGCACAAATCTGATCCTTGGCACTGCATGGTTCCCAGAGCACCAGCCAGAGCAACCCCCAGAACAACAAAGGGTACAGCATCCTAACCCTAGTATCTCATCCAAAACCAAAACCCAAAACAAATTTCAGATTAACTAAAGGAAACTGCCACACTGCAAAACGTAGGCTAAATAGTATCAAAGATAATGAGGCCATGCCAGGTTTCTTTAGTCTCCAAATTCTTTGTTGAAAATTCTTAGGTCCTAGGCTCATCTGAATTCTCTTAACTTTGAATCACCAAACATACATCTAGGTTGTAGGAAATTAACAGACAATAAATTAGACATTAAATATTGTCAGCCAAGAAGAAATGCAGCATACAGGTGGGTATGAGTTCCAATATGGACAAACATATTTAAGAAGGCTGGACTCAGATAAGGTCTTCTGGGATTTTTGGAAGACTTTCTTCTGGGAGTTTCTTTACAGCATTCTTAATTACATCTTCTCCCCTTTTTTTGGGGGGGGGACGACTCAGGGGTTACTCCTGCCTCTGCACTCAGGAATTACTTCTGGTGATGGTTAGGGAATCATATGGAATGCTGGGAATCGAACCCAGGATGGCTGCATGCAAGGCAGGTGCCCTACCACTGTACTATGGCTCTGGCTCCAGTCATCATACACAAAGAACTCCAGGAGATTCCTCTAAATAAGCCACTATGTAATAAATGAGAAAAGCAAATGTTATCTGTATAGAAGTTAGGGATGGTCATTTGGGAGAAAAGCAAATAATTTACAAGGAGTATTTAAACTCCTGATTTCTTACTGGACAAACAAAGTTCTCATTTTGCTTCTAACAATGGATACTTGTTGATTCAATAAATATTTGCCTGGTCTTATGCTAATCCAGCTGGGGATAAAACAAAGAAGATCATATAGTTCCTGACTATGAAGAGTTCATATTTTCACTGATTCTGAATAAGTGTCCTTTGTCACCAGTCACTTAGATTCCTTTCATTTAAAATAATATATTACTGTGAGAGCTAACAATGGTTCAGCTCAGTAGTAACTCCAAGCAGCGGGGGTAACTTTTGTTTAAGCTATGCTCCTTACCTAGTAGTCATTCTCAAAGGTGACAAGATCCTAAAAGACAATGAGGTGCTATAATTACTGAAAGAGGTGTTGCAATCATTCTACCTAAGAGTGATCTAAAATTCCATTATCTGCATATCTGCATTGCATTAAGTAAGAGGCAGTACTACATGCAGGTTGAAAAGTAAATGAAGCTACACGTAGTGCTCTCCCTCTTACATATTACACATCCCCGCCTTTACATATCCAAGATGAGTAGGACATTTCAGTGGCTCTCAAGGATGTCAGACCAGATTTCTTTACTCTTGGAGATGCATAGTCAGATTCCTGGGGAATTTGCTATGAAATTATTACCAGAAACTTAGTCATCTTAGCTGTAACTGAACTGCATTTGCTCTTCATTCATTTTTAGACTTCTTTTGCACTCCAAAAATGCTTCTTGATGGTTGCTAGGCAACTATTGTTGAATACATGCAAGAGGCATTAATTGTGTGAGCATTTTCAAAAAAGGGAATAAAATGTTTAAAACTGAGGACACTGCCATACTGAAAATAAAACATTTCCTCCTTATCAGTCTAGAATAGAAACACAACAGGATACTGGCTTCTGTATGTCAGGGGGTTAGATGATTCAACAAGAATTACTCATCTACACTTCTGTCTCTTCATTCATCCCTTTGTCGCCCCCAACCCCCCACTGAAATATCTAAGTAGTCCTGTCTCAATGCAAAGTTTCACTGACAGAATAACCAGAGCTTGTCTTATTAAATATTATTTTGCTTTTTCTGTTGTGTGGTTCCTCAATGACCACATTTTCCTGACATATGTATTTCATACTTGCATATCCTCAGGGCAGGACAAGTGTGGCTCATCAATTGTTACATCTAGCTTTAGAACCCACTACACTTATCATGAAACGATCGTCTGACCCAAATGGAAACAACAAGAACTCTTCTATTTTCCACATCAAAGACTGAGCTTTCCGCTGATGCCAAACGCTCTGCTCTTCTTACCAGTAAATGTAGATTTCATTCTATATTTCCTTCATACTCTTTTTTTGACATTCCAACGTCATGACGAAGTTACAAAGATATAGACTTCTACAAATTGAGTCAAACATTAAAACTAAATAAGAGTAGAACCTGTGGCAAGATGATCTCTCACTTTTGATGTTAAATGGAAAAGTAGTTTTAATCATGATGTAGTCCTAAGTGCACACCGAGCTAATACGTACTCTTTCCACTATATGGTTCACGAGGATAATGAGTCTGATTATCTGTTAAATTAAGAAGTAATTCGGGCCTTAGAACATCACCTGGCAATAACTAGCAGCATATAAGCATTACTACAATACTTGCCATTATTATTTATGATCCTGGAATTCGACCTTTGTTTTCTCACTATTTCTTAGCTAAATCTTCTCATTTGGCTAATTTCAATCAAAGATCATGTGTTAAATGTAAAATAAATGTGGACAAATACTAAGAATAGTAGACTTGCCACAGAAAATCAGTGGTTGTTATCAGAATAAAAAATACTAAATAAATACAATTCTTAACTTTGAGGTTAACTTTTGGAAGTCTTAGTGATAGGAGGGGCCATGGTATACTTGGAACTAATATCTGATGCTATGTATTGGGGCTAGGGTAGGGAGAGGGAAGAAAACAAAATGAAAGAATAACATCATGATTCTAAAATATACTCAACAGAGGCCTCTCTGTGTTCTTACTGCCCCCTGAAACTTACTACCCACAAACAGTTCTGGGGAGATGGTGGCTAGCTGATCTCCTTTAACTCAGGTGGATTGTGGTATGTATGGTAAATCTCTAACAAGTGTTTTATAACAAGCACTGTGCTAACAGCTTTACATGCAGCACTTCACTTAATCCTGCTATAATATCCCCTTGAGGTGAGTAGTAACATTATCACCAAGTTAAAAATGAGGAAACCAAGGCTTAGAGAGGTTAAGTCGTTGTTCAGAAGCTTGAAAGTGGTATACTGCAGTGAGAATGAAGACTCAGAAACCCATGTCTCTCAGAATTCATCTTCTTGGTGTTATGCTACCTTCTTACAGAGAGAAATATCCTCTGAAAAAAAGCCCTTTGCTCCCTGAGATAAGGGGAACAAGGAGAAAGGCTGTAGAGCGGAATGCAGAGACAACAGGTACTTACTTAACACATGACTGCTTATTCAACACCAGTAAGTAGTATTTGGGGGCTTATGTAACTCCTACAAGGTAGGAAAGACAGAAGCCTAATAGTGTTCGATCTGCTCCCTGTGTCATATATCATTAAAAGAACCTTTTCTCATTTCAAGCTAAAGTAAGTATGTTTGAAAGAAGAGCTCATGGTCACGGTCACGGTCCTCCCGTTGTTCATCAATTTGCTCAGCAGGCCCAGTAACGTCTCCATCGGGAGACTTGTTGTTACTGTCTTTGGTATATTGAATACGTCATGGGTAGCTTGCCAGGCTTTGCCGTGCAGGTGAGACTTTCAACAAATATTTATTGGGTACCAAATAACCTTATGAGAGTCACCTCAAAGAAATATGAGTCAATGTTATTGTAATCTAGTAAAGCAGAATAAAATGTGTTAGCTGAATGGGATTGGAATCGACAAATCTCGCCAACAGTTAATGGATACTTAGGATATACAGGTTACTTACTAGGGACACAGTGAATTTCAAGACAGCATCTATTTTTATTCACCATCTATTCTTATTCTCACAAGACTGAGGTTCTGGTACGAAAAATAGCGGGTATCATTGAGTGGATTGAACAATCAAAAAGCAAAAAGCTCTGGAACCATGATAGATATAATGAAATCTAAGAAAAATCTTTTCTGCAGAAATACTGTGTAAGCTGAAATCTGCAAGATGAGAGAAGTTGGTCTCTGAAATCTGCAAGATGAGAGAGGAAGGCTGGAGAAGATTTCTCTTTGAGGAAGAACTTAAACAAAAACATGGATTCAACAGAGAGAAGGGAACATTCAATAAGCTGGAATCAGGAAGAAGGTTCAAAGGGCTGGAGGTCTGGATATTAATGCAGGATCCCTGGATTCTATCCCTGGGGTTAGATGAACCCCTGAGTATGTTGGTGTGGCATAAAAAACAAAAATGTTTAAGAGGGAGAGAAGAGAGGAGAGGAAAGGAGAGGAAGGGAAGGGAGAGGTATGGGAAGGGAAGGAGGATAAAGAGGAGGGGGTAGAGTAAGGAGGGGAATGAGGAAGAGGAAGGCAAAAGAAAAAGAAAAAGAAAAGGAAGAAGAGAAGAAATGAGGAAAGGAAAGGAAAGGAAAGGAAAGGAAAGGAAAGGAAAGGAAAGGAAAGGAAAGGAAAGGAAAGGAAAGGAAAGGAAAGGAAAGGAAAGGAAAGGAAAGGAAAGAAGAGAGGAGAAGAGAAGAGAAGAGAAGAGAAGAGAAGAGAAGAGAAGAGAAGAGAAGAGAAGAGAAGAGAAGAGAAAAAGTGAACGAACGGGCTAGAGAATGCAGCTGGTAGGCACTTTGCCTTTTTCAATTCCTATATGATTCCTATATGATTCCTTGGACATTTGTGGGAACTTTTTATGATTGCTCAAGCACTGCCCTCCACTGCCCCGGAAGGAAAAAAAGAAATGGAAGACTCCCATATTGCCAGTATACATAAACATAAGGAAGAGACATCCTCCTTGTACCACATACTGCAATCCAATGCATCACAAAAGGTGAAGACCATTTAAATTGCAGGTCTTCAGGAGATAACTGGGCTGATTCAAGAAGGTAGCTGCAAGATTGGTGGTAGGTTGGGGATTATAGTAGACAGGATTAGGAGAGACGGTGAGTGGAAGTGAGCAACCCAGACTTCCATTTTCTTCCCATCTCTTGTGAATACTGAACACGAGAGATTAACCTGGCACTGGGTCCTGCCAAGAACCTCTTTACCCTGGCACTGTCTTCATGACACAACTCTATATTTGTACGTGTCATTTTTAGTGATGAAGGGCTCACAATTAACTCCTGTCATTCTCCACTAGCCCTGTTCATCCCCTTTTGTAGGCTGACAATACCTTCCTGTGAGTTCTTCATTTATTCATTTTCAACAGCAAACAATTTTTAATTAGTCTGCTCTTTATTAAGGATATGGAACAGCTTATTAGCTAGGTGCATCTTTGGGTCTTTAAAAAGAGTGTAAAAGGCATAATCAATTTGTGTGAGATGTTTAGGGGTTTAATTTGTATTAGTCAACATCTTTAGAGCAAATCTCATCAAGCTCCATTTTTAAACCCTGACTCAACTGACAATCCCACAAGGCAGAAGCAGAGTAGAATTAATATATTAGTCATTTGTGAAACTTGCCAGCCCTTAATTACATTAGTTCTAGCAAAATTTTCAAGGGAGCAATAAAATTTTTTTAAAGTATCATCCTCTCCATTGAATTTGGTAAATATTGAAAAGATCTATGACACTACATAAAAGCTATTTTAAGTATCTTTAATAGTATCCCACTAAGAGGTGATGGCCTCAAAGGTTAACACTTTTGTGTTGTTTTCCTTATTATACTAGTGTTATGTTCTACTATAGGATTATGCACAATTATAGTTGGATATCAGTACATGTCAGTTTGACACATGAATACAGGAACAAGTTGACTATTGACATTATAAGTATCTGGTAATATGTAATGTAGGAAATGGGGCATCTGAAAAAGTATATGAGCACCAAGAGAAGGTCTCCAGAGCACCTGATTTGCATTCTTTCCCTGGTCAGTTGTTCCATATTTTTTTTGTTTCTTGCAATAAGGTTTGAGTATAATTATTCAGCGCGAGTCTGACTCCATTTATGGAAAAGCCACTTGGGATCTGGACCCACTAGAAGAAGGTTAGAAGGAGGTTAATGAGTGGTATCACCACTTTATTAGAAGGTCAGCTTCTAGCAGTTACCCAGATATTTCTTTATTATTAATCAGGAAGCACATGTCAGAATTCTACAACCAGAGTCTTTGGAGTATCTATCTCCACAGAGGCGAACAGCTCTTGAACATCTATTAATGAGAACCATTTTTGAAATATATTTATAAAATATATATATATATATATATATATTTACCAAATATATATTGTGGAGTGGGTGAGAGCTCTCCCAACCTCAAGGGACCCAGCCCCGGCAGCCAACCTCTAGTATCCAACCACTGCCACGCTCCAGACCGCTTTCCGAGCACATTATAAGACACTTCCTACCCACTTTCCACAATTACTACACCATATATGATGGGATTCAGACAGTAGGCAACAAATCATAGAGAAAAATATATAAATATATGCCTCTCGGAGAACCCGATGAGCTACCAAGTATATCCTGCCCGCACGGGCAGAGCCTGGCAAGCTCCCCGTGGCATATTTGATGTGCCAAATACAGTAATGACAACAGGTCTCATTCCCCTGACCCTGAAGGAACCTCCAATCACTGGGAAAAGACGAATAAGAAGAGGCTGCTAAAATCTTAGACCTGGGAGGAATAGAGATGTTACTGGCACCCGCTAGAGTAATTCAGCAATCAACAGGATGACAGTGATACAGTAATGCAGTGATTTATCAAAACATTTTAGACACAATTTTGATTGTCTAAGTTAAAGATACAAGTATACTTTTCCCTATATCTCCTATCTACTGGTCTTGTGTTAGTCTACTTGAAATGACCTACTTAATTATACCTTTCAAACCTGAAGGCTTGGGGCTGGAGTGATAGCACAGCAGGGAGGGCGTTTGCCTTGCACGCGGCAGACCCAATTCCCAGCATCCCATATAGTCCCCCAGGCACCGCCAGGGGTAATTCCTGACTGCATGAGCCAGGAGTAACCCCTGTGCATTGCCGTGTGTGACCCAAAAAGCAAAAATAAATAAATAAATAATAAAAAAAATAAACCTGAAGGCTTTACAGAAATATCAGCACCGTAATATGGACAAAAATTATACCTGTACTCAACATGTATTGACTTGATCAAGAGTGATTTGTATTTAGCATGTTTTTCTAATTATATCTCTGTTGTAATATCTTGCAGCAATCGCAGGAAGTACACAAGCAAACAAAGGTCATCAATTAATTTTAAGACAACAGATGCCAACTATAGAAAGAGTAGCAAGACCACAACCTAAGTACAAATGCTCAAGCTTGTTACAGGGAAATTTATAACAAGTAAAGGCAGACAGATAAATCCAGAACACTTCTTAAAAATCCATTAGAAATGACCCAAAATCTTCCTTCCCACACACTCTCTTAAAAGATGCCCATGTAAATCTGCTCAAAGTAATGATGCTAAGTTCTATGGCCAAAATTAAGAGGTTCTTTTTCTGTGAAATTTGTTGCAGCAAGCAAAAAATAAGACACAAACGATTCACAAAGACATAAGATAAGAACTGTGTGAAAAACACTATGATAGATGACACATCTCATTAAATATAATTTTATATGATCGGTTGCTGTATTGCCCTGTGTAATTGATTTATATACACTTCAGGAAGCTTTTTACTGTTCAGAATGTAATTATATACTTTGTAATTGAGTACATAGTTGATTAATTACAATGTTTATGGTCATTTCAATTAAAAGCTGGATATCAGGCCAGTGGTCCAGAAACATACCCTCCCCACCTTCAAAACTTTGCTTCTACCAATAATATTCAATGAAACAATTTGTACTTAATATTATGTGACTCGTAATTACAGCAGTGTTTACAGTAGGGCATTTATGTAGTAAGTTAGAAGTTATCTTAGAATAATTTTCTAAGTATCTTTAATATATGGTAAACCTCAGTATTTTGAAAGTTCTTCCCAAATAATTTCAAAAGAAAGTATCAGTAAAAATGAAAATTAGTATTCCATGGGACTTCAGTCAATATTCATGAAAACATTCCTGCATTTTTTCAACTCAATGGTTTGATAGCTTTTGTACACTTTATGAAGAACAATGAGAAGTTAATCTCTCTCATAAAGAAAAAAAATCAGAAAACATAATTTTGTCAAATCTCCTTCAAAGGAATTTATTTTCTAGCTTCTTATCTGTTCAAAGCTGCTTAAGATATGGTAGTCAATATCAATCAGGAAACATTTGACCCAAAGAGATAAAGTCCGGAGGTATGATCTTTTGATGAATGATTTGCCCTTATCAGCTTGTAATTGCTATTATAAACTCAACAGAAAGGTTCCCTTCCACTCTCCTTTCTGAAATTAGTCTCAGACAAAGGAGTGGTGGTGTCACCATTCAACTTCAGGCATTGAACATGTGCAGTGAGCTCTGGCTACTGGTTATAACAGCAGGTATTGCATTAGTCAAAACCAAACCAAAACAAACAAGAAAAAAAAAATCCCTGAATCTTAAAGGTCTACTATTTGGAGCCTCACGGTTACGGTCACGGTCACGGTTCTCCCGTGGTTCATTGATTTGCTTGAGCGGGCCCAATAACATTGTAAAACTTGTTACTATATTTGGCATATCGAATACGTTCCGGGTAGCTTGCCAGGCTTTGCCATGCGGGCAAGATACTCTCGGTAGCTTGCTGGGCTCTCCGAGAGGGGCGGAGGAACCAAACTCGGGTTGGCCATGTTCGCTGAGTGCAAGGCAAACGCCCTACCCGCTGTGCTATCACTCCAGCCCTATTTGGAGCCTAAGGTGCATTTTCACAAGCATTATACTTCACACTTACCATTTAACCACGGGAGCAACTTGGGTGAGGGAATAGTTGTTCTCATGGTCTATTATTGTACACATACGAAAATATAACACACACACATACACACACACATATATATATATATATATATATATATATAATCTCACTGTCACTGTCTTCCCATTGCTCATCGATTTGCTCAAGTGGGCCCAGTAACGTGAGACTTGTTACTGTCTGGCATATCAAATACGTCAGGGTAGCTTGCCAGACTTTTGCCATGCAGGCAAGATACTCTCGGTAGCTTGCTGGGCTCTTCGAGAGGGGTGAAGGAATCAAACTTGGGTCGACCAGGTTGGCCGTGTGCAAGGCAAACACCCTACCTGCTGTGCTATTGCTCCAGCCCATATATATATATAAAAGTTATATATATATAACTTTTCCCCTATTGCTCTCTCTAGGCACTAACCTTCAAAGGGACAGAGACTTATATCTGTTGTATTCAGAAAGGATGTCTTAAGATATAATGCAACATATGGTATTCTTTTAAACGTATTTGTTGAATTGATGAATGGTGACCCTAAAGAAGAAATAACAGAACAACAAATGGATATAGAACTCTGGGCTAAGGAGAAATGCTTGGTAGGTGTATGTGGTGGTGATGAGGTGGGGGGGGGGGCAGCACCTGGCGGTGCTCCGAGGGTACTTCTGACTCAAGGTCTCCTGAAGATTTTCAGAGGACCGTGTGGTTCCAAGGATTAAACGGGGGTCTCTACACATGTAAAGTAAGAATGCTCATTTTAAAGCTAAGCAAAGTAGGATGAGCTCACTTATTTGCAGTACATAAAAAAAAACAGGACAAGGAATTTTCACCCTGGAGAAGCCCAGGTTTTTTACTTAAACATCTCTCTCTTCCTTTCTTCTCTCTCTCTGCCTCTCCCCCCCCCCCACTCTCTCTTTCCCCTTCATCTCATCTTCTCTCCTACTTCTCTAAGTAAATTTCTTCAAATAAAAATATTTTGTTTTACTTAAGATAGAAAGAATATATGTCAAGAGAATGTAAGGTATCGAAGGATAGATACCAAGTTTATCTTGGACCTTAGATTTCAGAAATATCAAGGAAAAGGAAGGCGAGAACTTGAGGGAAGAAGTAAAAAGAAGTGGGAAGCAAGCAATGGGAGAATGGTCAGAAGCCACTGGCACAAAAGTAATATAAAGGTAGGGTATATACATACATCTAAGCCAGAGAGCCAACTCACTGCAAGCAGGAGACCCAAACCACAATACTTAAATGTCAAGATATGCTTGTCAAAAAGTCAAGCTTAAAGGTTCAAAGAAACCTAGAAACAATGGTGGAGGGAAGGTCACACTGGTGGTGGGATTAGTACCGGAACATTGAACAAGTTTGTGAACTACAATGCCTTAAGTTTTTAAAAGCTAAAGAAACTGAAGCTTGAATTTGAGATATCTGTGCATATGGTACAGACTATCTTAGTGTGAATGTGGTTAAGGATGCTAAAGAATTTTCTATCATTATCCAAGCAACATAAGTAGAAAAGTAGGAATATCTTAATAACTATCACTATTATTATTTTAAGATATCTATACACTGGAAAGCACAGTCTTTGGGTGAGAGGAAGTAAATGTATTTAAACTGATTCCTAAAACAAATCTTGCATAGAACAAAAAGTTAGTTGTGCTATAACAATTGCACACAATTGAATAAAGAGAATTCTTTGTGACCTGAGAAGTTATGTAATTGCTTACTGAAGTTCAATAGGCTAGAGAGGTGAATTTCATGATCCTTCAAATTCTATTTTCTTGAGATTCCAAACCCATTTTCTGGATGAAATTGCTTAGATTCCACATGCATTTCTAGATCAAGGGCATCTTTGCTTTATTTTGACCAAATAGGGCATGGAGTCTCTTTAAAAACTAACAAAACCAACAACAAAACCCTCACTCTGGGATTTGATATGACTTGAGGGTAATCATGGAGGAATATTAAAATCAATAGGTCAGCAGAGAACACCTGCCACTCAATAAATAATTTGTGATTTGACTGGAGATCAGAAATAATCCTCTTTACTTTATTTAAAAGCACCATTCTTATTAATTGTGTAAGGCTTCCCTTTACTTGATTACTGTCAAACTCATTATCTCTTTCTACTCAGAATTACAATTACCTTAACCTTTATTTCCTTTTCCCTTCTAGCTCTGCTCCACGCAATAGCATCAGTTCTCACTGAACAGTCTGTTCTAAATCCCCACCATCCTCCCTTCCATGTCCACTCAGTTCTTCCAACTCATCTGTATTTCATTGTTCTAATATAAGAATATGCCTCAAGAGGTGGCAATGACCTGCCTTGTGTGTATAATTATGCCATTCAAGCCGGCTGGAATGAGAAAATCAAAAAGAACTCTAACATATAAAGACACAACTCTGGTAAACAAAAAACTTACTTCAGTATGCCTGTTTTATACTACCAAATATGAAGGAAGCACTGGGGAAGAGATTCCTTACTTAAATAGAAAAACTATGGACAGCTTGAACTAATGAATTTTCTGATCACCATTTTGTTACCTTCAAATATGAGACTATCTCTAAAATCAAACATGCCCATGAGAAGCTTTGCTTTAATAAATAAGGAATTTCTACAACAAGGAGGATAGACTTGTCAGTATCAATGAGTAAAAACTAGGAACAGTCTGGTCTGAATCATCTACCACCAGGTGGTTTTGCCACACCTACTAGGTGCTGAGGAAGGGATGAGGAACTAGCTTGTTCCAGTGTCATGAAAGTCCAGAAAGAAGATGGAGATAAACACAGAGGCTTGTCATTTTGGCCTATTTCCAGTATTTTCTTGATCTAGAGAGATGCCATCTAAACTCTTACTAATGGGAAGTTTATAATACTGGCTCATAAACAATAAATTCAATCTGAACTCCAGTTACAGGAGATTTCTGTGGGTTGTTCATTTTATTTCTTTTTTGGGGGTGGGGTGGGTGGCGGTAGGGTAGGGATTGTTTTTTATTTAAAATTTGAATCAATTTCTTTGTCAGAAAGTAGACTCACAACGTCCTTTATTTGAGTTCTTGAAGAGACCCAGAAACTATTTGCCCATGGATTTTCTTATTCTGATGAGGGTGTCACTCAAATCACATTAAATTCAGAGCCCAAGGCACAAATAAGGCTATGGAACACTTGTGAAACTGTGAGGTCCTCAAGGACCCCATGCTTTTAAGGGTTAGATAAAGCAAAAATTCCCCTAGAATCTTCTGTAGAGAAATTCATCAATGAAGTGAGCTTTACCCAGGGGTGGTTGTAAGGGCTGGAGGTTGTTTGAGTTTATTTAGGCTAGTCTACTAAGTTATATGACAAATTCAATTACATATGCTCTATTCATATCACAAAGAATGAACCATATTTTAGAAAAAGAAGAGGATTAGAGAACATGGGCAAAGGGACTTGCCCTGGGGATTTTGGCACTAAAGTAGTTAAAAAAGGTGAACTCTGTAAGAATTCAAATGAGCTATTTGATACTCTGCCTGTTTTTACTTCTTTACATAAAAAAGAAAATTGAAAATTACTGATAGCTTCCCTTTACTGACTACTATGTTGTATCATGTCCCAATTATTGTGATTGTACTGATGGTTCTAGTTTCTCAAAGGTCCAGCTATAAAATTTATGTACTAATCGTTGACAGATCCAGGGAGGTAATAACACCATAGTGGCAAAACCCTTCTGGTAGCACTGTAGTTCAGTTACACAATTGAGTTTGCATGGCCCCAACTCAGACCTTAAAATGCTGAATATATTAACTCCTTTTTTTTAGACATAAATAGCACATCACGCTCCAGAAAAGGCTAGGATGGACTTAGTTCACAGATTCTGTCCAGGGCAAAGAGAAATACTTCCCTGTAAATATCACTAACCATACTCTGAATTTTCTAATTTCAGAGACCCATTCTTCGAACAGAGTAATATTTATAGAAATTGAAATTTGGGCTTTCAATTATTCCAACTTTCTCTTTCATATTCAAATACTACATATATTCCAGAACATGTTTACAGAATTTTCCCATATTTCTAAATAAATACATAAAAGGAGTTCTGAAATATACACACTTTTAAAGATGATTTTGCACACACCAAGTTATCCCCAGGTGTTTTACATTCTGAATTTCTCAATAGATGAATAACATGCTAGGAAAGCAGACATGCACTGACAGTATTTAGTCTAAGTTTTTTAAACGGTATAACATGTGTAGCTAAAAACAATTTTCAATAACAATCTCGCTATCAGCAGTTATTAAAGAATTCAAAACAAGCATTTGTTGTGTTCTGTACCGAGTTCCTATAAATGTGCTCTTCAGGGTTATTTTAATTGCTTTATATTTCTCACAACTACAAGGCTACAACAACTGATCTTCTGTCCTCTGAGTTGTGTGTGTGTGTGTGTGTGTGTTTGTGTGTATTTTTCTCATGTGACAAACTCGTGATTCCAGTTCACCACCACAGCACTCATTAACAAGGCTCACAGTCCCACAGTCAGTTCTGTGGGCTTTGAACCTATTCCAGAATCAGGACTACAGCAAATGGCATCCTGGCCTTTTTACTTCTTCCATTTTCACATTTAAAAAAACCCAGAAAACTCCCAATAACTACTCCTTTCACACCTTTTATCTCCTTTATAGATTCATAATATTCACTCATTAAATCTCAAACTTTGCTACGTTCTTATGTAATGCTTAATTCTCTTCTCTGGGGTTGGATTATGAAATGTCTTTAATTAAAAAAGCTAAAAGCACTCTAAATCTGGATGGCAGACTCATTTCCAGGGCATTCAGGCATGTTGTCTAATTTTAAAACTCTGACAGGATACATGTAAATTTATGCAAGTTTCATAAAAGTCACAATTTCCTCCTTGAATTCAAGCTAAAGAAAATGCCCCTGAGCTCTTTTCAAAGCTGTTTGTTTTACTGGAAAGCTCATTTTGCTCATTGTGTTGGAGGTGATTATTCTAAAGAATATCCCATGTCACAGTCCCATCAATTCACTAAGAATTAAGGAGTTAAATTTCTCTGCTATTGATCAAACAGGCTCTGTGAACACTATTTCATGACTCTTAAACTCAGAGAGGGAGGGGTGGGCAAAATATTATCATGCAAATTATTTTGGTTGACAGTAATTAAGAAATTATATGTTAAGAAAAATCAGTAATTGTTCACATGAGTCATTAATGTGTTTTCATTCTTTGTGAAACTTTCTGGCACGCCCTTCCTTTCTTGCTTTAAATAAGCAAGGACTGGAAAATATGCATAGTATTTGGAACCCAGGGGAGTGACATATTAATTCAAAGTTTGCTTGGAAGTGTAGCTTTGTGGAAACTCAAATGAGTTCCCATCCTTTTTGTTTTGACCATCCTTTGCCCAAGATTTTATTCTAGAATACTGAGGTGGTATCTTGGAATATGTAAAGAGGGAAGGTATCTCCTACCAACTGGATCTCTCAATTAGAATAACTAACATTAGTAAACCTGAAGCAAAGAAAGAAAGAAAGGAAGAAAGAAAGAAAGAAAGAAAGAAAGAAAGAAAGAAAGAAAGAAAGAAAGAAAGCCCAAAATAAGGAATTGAAAACCATGTTGGCCAAGGGCAATTAACCAGTCCTTAATAACTCTGTTGCTCCCCAGAAGCAAATCTTCACTCAGATTGCCAAAGTTTGTTTTGGAATAGTCTTAAATCCACAGGAAAGAGGCTAACAGTGTCTGAGGAAAACTGAGACGTGCTCCCAAAGGCTGGGACACCTTAGAATGAACTCAGGTTAGCTTACAAATCACCGATCCCAAAAAGAGCACAAACCAAAATTACATTTGTTTTTATTGAAAGACGGTCTCAAGTGCTGACATGTAGTGTATGACATGTGATACATAATAATACTCTTAAACTAGTTCTGACATAATATCTCCGGCAGTCTAATAACCACAAATGATTGCTTTAGTTAAGAACTAGCCAGAAGCAAAATAGATTCATGTAAAAGTAGCATGAACCATAAATACCTCAACAATATTTTATGCCACTTTGTAAAAGTTAAAGGAGTCCTATAATAATTAACAACAAAAACGCCACGGTCTTTACTATTGTATGTTGGTTGTGAAAGGTTATTTCATAGTACGGAGGCTGCCAGTGCCGTAAATTATGCAGGCACCAAGAAGCATTAAGGAGAAATAATAGCAATTTAAACGAAGGCTGACGTAATTCATGATAAACAGTCATTGGAAAATATTACAATGTTGTCTTTTTTGAGTGGGTTTAATCAGAAGAATGTGACCATATTCTAACATAAACCACTTCTCTTTTCCATTGTGCTAGCACTTGGAATGTTGGCACTCACCCTAGCTGCAAGGTTCTTATTCACAGTAATTGCTGAATCCAGAGCTCTAACACCTCCAGGGAACTTAACAACGTAAATTTGGTATTCTGATTGATGGAAGAAGCTTCCAAGACAAAGCTCAAAAGCTCTGGACTGCATGGTGGTCCAAAAGAGGGACTGAAATTTGAGACACATGTAGCCAGGATGCCTTAAAGAATACATATCAAAAAGATAGCTAAGTTATGCAAACAGTGAAGAATTACTTTATTGTCTGTCTACTAGGACCCTGAGAAGTGGTATAAGTCCAGCAGCTGTTCTGATAAAAGCAAACCTTTGTCACAGATTGTTCTGGGTGAACTGTAAATATAGCAGCACATTAAAAAGCAAATATGATGAGGAAAACCAAACCTGCCAACTTTCATTAATGCAAAACATCTCTAGGTCAGGACATAATCACAAGCTGGGGTGTCCAAACAAATGTTTATATCTGAACACACACACACACTCACTCATACACACACACACACACACACACACACACACACACACACACCTCACACCATTTATGCCTCTAACATTGGGGTAAAAGGAGGGAAATTTTAGAAATAAAAATTGACTGGGAAAAGATAAGCTTTTAAACCTCTTCCCTACTCCACCCCTCAGCCCCCCAACCTGCCCAATGCTCAGGAACATGTGAAAACGATTTTTAGTTCACTGGAATTTGCCAAGTCTTTGTGAGCATGAAGAGAATAATGATATTGCGATTATAACTGCACAGCTTTCTCATGTAAAGTTCATTTAAAAGTCTTCGAGCCAACTATTGATTATCTATGTCAATGAAGGAAGACAAGGATAAAAGAAAACAGAGAAAATCCAATAACTGATTTTTCTCACTGGTTTCTATTTCATTCATGATCCATTCTTTCCAAAGGCCATTAAGAGCAACAGAAGTGATTTTATTATTTTTTTCTTGCTCTCCTTTTCTCTGCCAACCTTTGGTGGAGGTGCTAATGAACTGGAATAAACTCAAATGAAGGCATCAGAGGCCTGCCCAGGAAGTCAGAAGTTGGATAATCTACATAGTGGGGTCTCTGTTCTTGATAGTCAAAAATTAATTGCCACCTTCCAAAGATCCTTTTAAAAATCCTTTATATAGCAAACAGGCTATTTTTGACTCTGGAACTCTTTTTTCAAGTGAATCTATTTAAATAGTCCCAGAGGTCAAATATCTGGCCACTCCTTAAAAATATTCTTTCAAAATATGATAAATGGCTTTCTTTGGCATTTACATGATGAAAACCGTCTTTTATCTCTACTTACCACACAAACCTTAACTTTCTCTAAATAGCTCATTGCGAATATTATCAGTGAATTTTGCTCAGTGTACAAATATTTTATGTATTACAATGAGTAGCAGAACGCAAAACTTGCAAACATTTATTTTTAGACATATGGGAAAAAAAGCAATTAGAGCTAAAAATGTGAAGAATGAAGAGCTCACTTAGAAGTAATTACATTGGACATGCAAACTGTTCTGCCATCAAACTTTATTCAGATGTTGCAGAGCACATTAAGAAATATCACTTAATACACAAAAAATAAAATATTATTTCACAACTGAAAATATCCAATCACTATAAACAACATCTGTAGATCATTAATAACTTACTCTGCAGATGAATTATGTGAAATAAGTACTAGACTGACTCAGAGTTCCTCAATT
The DNA here is from genome assembly GCF_029834395.1 of Sorex fumeus. NCBI lineage: Eukaryota > Metazoa > Chordata > Mammalia > Eulipotyphla > Soricidae > Sorex > Sorex fumeus. Next base: position 5,793,965 of record NW_026606240.1, read on the forward strand.
TCTATTTTTTGATTTTAAAAAAGAATAAAACAAAACAATACCATGGCTTATATTCGAAAATATAGATGCTTTCTGGGTAATTTATTTTAGTATACAAAGTGTGTGTATGCAGAAGGAACAATTTGCATACATGTTTGTATATATATGTATATATATTAATGTAAGACACATTATTATTTATGTATTAATCACCACTACCCTTAAATGGTGTACTGTTTTTGTTTTGAGGAAGTTAGAAATTGTAATATTGAGTTGACTCTCTTTGCTCAGAGCCTTGTATGTAATTAGCATATTTTTCAGACTGGTAAGAATCTGACCGTAAGCAGCATCTGAGAAGCTTCCCATTCCAAACTACTACGAAGGCTTTCATACAGTGCTTCATAACACATTTTAAGAACAAGAATACTGTTCAAATATTTCAGCCCCAAGATAAAAGAACTAACAATTTTTACTGCCACATAAGCCACTATACTGAAACATCCTAAATATTTGTGCTAACAGAAGTTGAAAATAGCATCAGAGAACAATGCCAAAATATTTCTTCCACTCATTAATAGCAACAACAGTCTTTAGAAAGACAGATGCCAAAAAGCCAGCACTTTTCCAATTCACTGGCTCCTATAACATTGCTATTATTATAAGTTTCACGGAGGTCAAAAGACTGGGAAAGTTATGGGGAGGGAAAAACAGTCTTTAATGTAGTGTGTATTTTGAAGGATTTTTTTTAGTGTCTTTAGAACATTTCTCTGAACAGTTCTGAATTTCAAAATTATAAGATGCATACTGGTCCCCACATCTATATTTCAACATCTCCATAAGTGAGGGTCTCACAGTTGTCTCCATAATTGGAGGCCTCACAGCTGATGGCATCATTTGATTGCAATCTTCTTCTCAATGGTGCCTTTAAAAATGAGATGTATTACAAATTTCTTCATCTTGATAAGATATAGCATAATATTATATGATCTATACCAGAACCAGGCACATTGGTGTTTTTCTTCTTCTTTTTTGGATAAAGGGTCTGGGCATAAATATTTTTAGTTTTGTAGATTAATGTAGTATGAAAAAGTTACAGACAGACAAATGCACAAGTGGAAGCAACAATCCACTAGGATTTTATTGAAACAGAAAACAGATCAGATATGACCCACAGGTCCTAGTTTGCTTCTGAAAGCTAGCCTGTGAACAGCTTATTGACCTCTGTGATCATACTGATGGAATCTCATCTCTAACTATACAACTGAAAGCACAAATCTTGTTAGGTGCCAATCTTCCTGGTCTGAAAACTCACTTATAAAACATACTTAATATGTGTGCAATCAGGCTGAGGAGAGTAACCATATCTAAATCGTGCAAGTCACAAAATGGACACTGTTCATTTTGGGGTGAGGAAGCAAAGTATCTGCAGGTAAACGTGAAGAACGCAGCCAGCTACCCCGCAGAAACTGTAACCTGATGGCCAGTCAGATCTGATAATCATTATTTAAGTGAATTAGAGTAGTTAACAGGTTACCAGTGTGGGCAGCATGGCACACCTTGTCGGAGTCAAGTGACTAAAGCACACAGAGCCTGGGTCAAGCCCAGCTCCACCACTTCACCACCAGCTCTACTGGGGACTTCCTCAAACTTCTTTGAGTCCCACTTTTATTATTTGCCAAACAGGGATACTATTTACCTCAAAATATTGTTGGGAGAATTAAAGGGGATCATGTACATTAAAAGTGCCCAATAACCTCAGGATAAAATTAGCTTCTCTAGATCTTTCTCTGAAGTGATTCATAATATTAAAGACACATGACTCATAAACATGCATATCATTCAAGGAGATAAACTAATTCAGTTACCTAGCAAAGTCCCTAAGTATTATCTCAATAAAAGCTAAGACACTTTGCATCTGCACTTGGCCAATTTGGGTTTACATCCCTGGTACTACAAATGGTAACCCCAGGGATGATCCCTGAGCACAGAGCCAAGGGTAAACCCAGAGCACTGCTAGTTGTGGCCCCTAAACTGAAATCAAGCAAACCAAAACAACAAAATCATTCCTTGGCTCACTGTCATGATGCTAGAGCATGAGAATAGAAAATAATCTTAAAGATCATGTAGTCCATAGATTCTTAATCTAAGATCTCAAAGACTATAGTATTAAAAAATAAATGAAGAATTTTTACAGCAGCCTTACATATGATGTTTTGTTGAAACCTTGTTCAAGGGCCAGAGTAACTGTACAGTCTGTAGGGTGTTTGCCTTGCAGGTGGCTGGCCCAGGTTCCATCCCAGGCATCCACATGCTATGCAAGCGACTGCCTTACCATCCGTACTATCTCTCCTGTTCCAACTTCATTCTCCGTTACTATCACTACTGATTCTAACTGTAGGCATTCCTTCACATAAAAGTCCTAATCTTAGTTTAGCATAAAGTGTGATTAAAGGGGGCTGGAGCGATAGCATAGCGGGTAGGGTATTTGCCTTGCACGTGGCCGACCCGGGTTCGATCCCCAGCATCCCATATGGTCCCCCAAGCACCGCCAGGAGTGATTCCTGAGTGCAAAGCCAGGAGTAACCCCTGTGCATTGCCAGTTGTGACCCAAAAAAGAAAAAACAGTGTGATTAAAATCTTGGTAATGAGGCATTATTCATTCAATTTCAAGGGATTTGAGGCTAAAAATCAAATATTTAGTGTACTCCTCAAAAGATGAATTCTGATATGAGCCTGCCTGAGTTCACTTGTTTAAGCACAGTCTTCATCCAAAAAAACCCCTGTTTTTCTGGTTGTGTTTCAAAGCCATGCAGGGGGGTCTAGAGCAATAGTACAGCAAGGTAGGGCATTTGCCTTGCACATGGATAACCCGGGTTTTATCTTCGGTATTCCACATGGTCTTGAAGCATCACCAGGAATAATTCCTGAGCACAGAGCCAGAGGTAATCCCTAAGCACCACTGGGTATGTCCCCAAAACAAATAAAAAATTCAAACAAACCAAAAAAATCTAAACAAGCAAACAAAATACCATGTAGAAACTCTGAATCTTCTTGCAGTTTACAGTGCCCACAGTTATGGCTACAGATAGGCATGATGGTGAACTAAGCACATAGCAAGCTCTGATTATCCCATATCTCTGCTATCACTTAGATGGAAAATAATTTTGGCAATAAAATATTTCTGGACTCTATCCTAAAAGGAACCATCAAAAGGCTGATGCTTTTACATATCAAGATGTTTATTACAGTGTTAATTATACATTATACATAATAGCAACCAAACAAAACCCTTAAGGAAATGATATGAACTTCTAATAGAAAGGGATTATGTAAATTCTGATAAATTCAATTTGTGCAGTATTAGGCAATTCTTAAAATGGAGTTTATAAAATGTTTATAATAATATGGAAATGTTTATTTTACAGTAACTAAAAGTTTATGATACAGCTGCATATATACAACGTCCTCGAGTACATCAAAATGCTTTGGAAAAAGACTGGAAGGAAATAAAGGTTGATGAGATTATTAATGATATTTAGGGAAGGCAAAATCAAAGAAGAGATAAACATAACCATTTTAAAGTCAGTCAGACACAATTTGGAATCTTGCCTGACCACCTACCAGTTGTGTTACTTCGGGCTGATGGAACCTTCCTTGGTTTATGGAGTGCTGGTTCTATGAGCTTTCTTCGGAGGACAACTCTGTTTAAGCTACACAATGTACAGAAACAGCTGACGTAAAGGTCTGATATATGGTGCATACAGAAAAAGGGCAAGTCATTACTATTACTACTCTATTTTTATATTCATAATGTAAATTATTTTATAATGAGAAAAATATTTTGAAAACATATGAGCCACATTTTACTATGAATTTTCCTCCTTCAAATATTACACAAATGGGATAATGTACTGGAAACATATGACTAGCTAGAGATTCTATTAATAAAGATTTGCTGCATTTACTACAGCAGTGGTGATGTTTTGACCTTTACGATGAGGTTATATTCAGTGAGATCACTGGAATTACTTGTTAGGAAACTGAGCAAGTACACATAAGTAAGCTGGGTAAGCACTGCTATGACCCTCTGACTACTGCACTAATGTTCAGCCACTGACTTTCTTGATGAGTTCTTCCTGCCCAGTGGATGTACCCAAACGGGCAAATGGTCTCTGCCCTCTTGACTATACTGAGTGGTTTTGAGGATAAGCCACTGAAAACTGGTTGAAAGACCCTTGAAAGTTTGAGAAACACTCTCCCACATGGAGACATTTTTTTCTCATGAGGCGTGAATGGTGTAACTGAGGGTGGGAAAGAGTTTCCAGGATTGGGAGAGAGAAGTGATACTCTCCACTTCTGGGGCCATCTCCTCAGCTCAGATTAGTGGCACTGACATCAAGTGTCAGCATGACAACTCAATAATAGTTCCTGTTTTCTATAGTCCAGACACATTTTGATTTTCTTTCTTTTATGCACGGTGTATTGCTTAAGTCTCATCACCTGTGCTCCAGTAAAAACAAATCTTAACTCAACCAAGTAATACCAAAATTCTCTTTGAAGGTGTATGGGGACAAAGGAAAATGAGTGACATGATAATATTTGGCACTGTATGCTACCTTTAAAAAACTGTTTTGTGTTCTTTAAGACATAATGTTTATGCCTGGATCTATAAGGAAGAAAGTGTAACCCAGTAAAGTATTCTGAACTTATCTTATCCAGGATCTTCTATAAAACTCCCCGAGACAAAAATTATGGTTCTCCTCTCTAAATGGCACAGAGCTAGCTGAGAGCCTAAAAAGCATGCCTGGGTATACGTCATCTTTCTAATAATGAACATTTGCTCACTAAACTATCTATCCTTGTGGCCTTGGATATAACTAGAGTCTGAACTGGATCTATATCAGCTTCCTGATCTACAGAGCCCATATTTCATGAGACTTTTCCGAAGCCCTATATGCTAATGGCACACCACAGTTCCTTGACTCCTATATAGACTCTAAGATTTATAGATTACTATAGATTATAGTCTGGAAAGGCCAGCGGGGTAATTTCTGGATACAGCTACCATTTTCCTTAACCTACAAATGCTCCTTAGTTTCTAGAGAGTTCTATGTTGTGCAAACTCTAGAGTCAGTTAAGAATAAAAAGTGAATGATATTCAACCAAAAAAAGACCCAGACCCAATGATGTCAAGCAATTTATGAAGAATATTCCTCTGGTTTTAGAAAAGGGGATAAATATTAAGAAAAACACAGTTCTTTTGAGTGGAACACCTTTGAGAATCGAATCTCAATGACTAAAATGAGAATTAAATCAACTAGCATTAGCTAAGGTTTAAAGATTGAGGTCAAGAAATATTACACTCTGGAATCAATGGTATAGCACATGTCTCATTTGTGTGATGCCTTGGGTTTGATTCCTTAAATATCACACACACACACACACACACACACACACACACTCATTCACTCACTCTCTCACTTACTCACTCACTCACTTACTCTTACTTGACTGAAGAAAAAAGAGATAAAATTATGATGGTATGAAGTCAACTGAAATTTAGCAGAGAATATCTCAACAAAAGTTGATACAAAGATGTGGAAGAACTGATTCTTGCCACCTCAATCCAATGAAAAATGTAAGTGAAATGGCTAAGGTCCAAGCTGAAGGGAAAATAACTACATAACACAGAAGGGATGAGGAACAAAGCATCAGATATAATTTTTTTTCTGAAGCATTCTTTCAGTTTGAACAAAGCCACAAATGAAGCCACTCTTTTACCCCCTACGTCAAAGTTGGTGCATGCCTCTTTTTCTTTCTTCTAGGTCCAAAGGAAAGATCAAATTTAATAACAGACAGTTGTCTTTCCCTCTAAGAAGCTTCCCCTGAGTCCTAACCACAATAGTGCCTGTGAGACAAGGACTCAAGAGCATTGAGTTCTCTTAGGAGAAGGTGACATCTTCCAGGAAGACAAGAAGAGTTTTTCTCATAGAGACTGCTTTTTTTTCTTTGAAAGCTAAAAATAGAAGAAATCTACTGAGACTATCTCATCCGCACAGCACCTGTGACATATTTGATATGTCAAACAGTCTCACAATAGAGACATTACTGGGCCCACTCGAGCAAATCGATGGACAACGGGAGACAGTGACAGTGACTCTTTCTTTAAGTTCTAAAAAGTCCAGAGTATTTTCTACCTCCTCATCTGAAGATTCAGGTGAAGGTCTATTTTCACTAAAAGGCCTCTCCCTGACATCTGGGTGTCCTTTCATCATATTCTCACCCTTGTGGCATCGACTGTTTGACCTCCTCAGAGCAACCCTCACAGAGTGGCTTGCAGTGACTGTCATCAAGCAAAGCTTTTCCGTTTATGGAGTTTGGCGAGTGTCCTCTCCTTTGTACACGAGTTTGGTCCTAAGTTGCATGTTCTTTACATTCTGTAGTGGAAAGAAGCACCCATGAGGGTAAACAACCGAGTGAGAGGAGGTACTAACACCTACTTCTATATATGCTCAGTCTGTGACTCTGCACAGGTCTATGTCTCTGTGTAATCATACGGTTGCTGATAGACCAAGTGCAGGATCACAAAAAGGGACTGGAGAGACAACAGATGGGTGAATCAGCTTGCTTTGCATGCAGTGGACTCAGGTTCAACATCCAAGACTGCCTATGGTGTCCTGAGCACTGGCAGGAGTGACATCTGTGCATAGATCCAAAGTGAGACCTGACTAAACACCACCAGGTATGGCCCAACTCTCCCCATCCCTCCAAAAAGAGTATCTCGATAATACTTTTAATGGAATTTCTCTGTGTTGTGTCTTTTTATTTGGGTGGGTGAGGGTGTAGACATAGCTGAATTACTCGGGGCTCACTAATAGCTCTGCATTTAGTGATTATTCCTGGAAAACTTGAGGAAGCATATGGGGTGCCCAAGATCAAACCTGAGTTTTCCCCCTTTCCCACTGTTCTATCTCTGAAGACCTTTATGTTGTGTCTTAGCAAAATTATCGATGTTACAAGAACAGAGATCTATATCCAAACAGTATAAGAGGTTCTGACTTAAGCATAATTGGTGCTAAGGGACAAATTAATAAGTCCCTGGAAGAATGAGAACATACCAGTTTTATTCTGTCAAAACCCCATCAGTAATTTAGTCCTCCAAAATAGCAAGTGGAGAACCAAAAAGGCCATTCGGGAAAGAGATTCCTACAGGGAGAATTTCTAGGCAATTGCCAATGGGAGCATACAGTCCAGATGATGGAATTAAGACTCATGCCAGCCAGCAATGAGATTTCCTGGGCAGGCAATGTTGCATGCTCTTAGGCCAAGAGTTTGACTACTCTACCTCCTTTGATCCTTTGAAGACCTATTAGCAAATCATGGCAAGTGAAATTTAATTTTTAAAAGAGAAATGATTTATGTGCTATGGAATTAAAGAAGGAACAGAAGATAGCCAGTGTGCATACATTTCATTTTTTTGAAATTTGGCCTATAATTTTTTCATTAACGAAGGATGCCAAGTTGGGAAAGCTAATGTGTTCTAAGCAGAAAATTATAGAGAGGTACATAAAGAAAGTCCTGTCAACACCACAATCCCTATCTTTACAAGAGTACATGAAAACTCAGGGAAGTTGACTATATGTGCTCTTGAATGTCTAAATACTTCCAGCTCTTAAAGGGCTCATCCATTTCTCTGATGAGATGGGGGATCGTGGAAAGTTTAAGTAGAAAATGATCACTATTGTGTTCAACAGTGATCAAAGGACAAGGGCTAAAGCAAGAGATAAACATAGAAGAGAGAAGATAGTGACTAGCATTTGAGTTTCTTGATTCTAAGTCCTTCAACATTTCAAATATTGAACCTTCTGATTATTCCTTTCCTAAACATGTGCCAGTCTTTTAAAATAATATAGAATGTACCATACATATATATCATATTTCTTCACATCCAGGTAGGCGGTGCATTTCCAGTCAGCTCAATCTCAAGAAGCCCAAAAGATCTTTCTAAAAATGGTTAAGATCCTGGATACTGAGCCTGACTTTCGTGGTTCAAATCCTGGTTTTACTACTAGTGAGTTGTGTTACGCTGCGGTACCTGAGTATCCTTCTCTACAAAATGGCAAAAGAAATGCTACTGACAGACAGTATACACATGTCTGTTTACTCCTTTTATCAATATTTACTCCTTATCCACTTAGTGCTAAGTGCTGAGTACTGTTCCAGTACCTGGCATATGACTGAACAAGATGACAAGAAGTTCTGTGCTCCTGGGGGTATGGTGCCGCCAGCAGGTCAATTTTACCTGTGAGGCAAGTACATCAGCAGCCTGATGGCACCGTCAGTCTTTCAGATACCCCAAAATTGCTGCTGTGCCTTTGGCCAGACCCCAAAAACTTGGGGCAAAGTTTACCAAGAAAGTAAATGGACAAAAGTTAGGTATGTGGGAGATACAACCACAAACCACCACTGGCTCAGCTATATAATTGGAGGCATGGCCTCTCTGGTTCCTGATCGAACTGCTAAATGGCCATGATCCCAGAGACTCAGAAGCGAATCTTGGAACCCAAAGGCTTTTGGCAGAAATGCGTCTTGTTCCTGCAGTAGGTTACTGGCGCTGGGCCACTCCAGGTGGAAATAGATTTCATGCCTTGGCCTGTTCCCCTTTGCGGTCCGGTGACCATCATCCTCCAGAGGCCACTGGACAGTCAGGTCTGGGCCTGCAGTGACGAGAAACGCGGGGCCTCACCAGATGGGGGTTGAAACTGCCCTTTCCTCCCTATCCCAGCGAGACCCCATGTCACCACCTACAAATGGCTTCTCTGGCTCCTGATCAAGCTAATTAATGGCCATGATCCCAGAGACTCAGAAACAAATCTCGAAACCCAGTGGCTTTTGGCAGAAATGCATCTGGACTGCATATAAGGTGGTCGCTGCCTCAGAACTCCTTGGAAAGCCAGGTATGAGCTGGTGGTGATGGGACAACTGCAGTCTCATGGGAAGGGGGATGGTACCAGCTCCTCCTTCACGCCCTTACCGAGGTCACGAGTTGCCCCCAAGAGTGGCTCTCCAGCACGACCATGGCTCCAGAGGCAAAAGGACTTAGTTCAGAGCCCGGCAGCTTGCAGCAGAAAAGTGAATGGACCACGCGTTAAACTATGGCACCATGCCTCCCCGGGAGGGAAAGGGTGTTGCTCCCTTCCGCCTCCCCTCATCCCCCCGCAACAAGGTGGCCACCACCTCAGAGCTTATTGGAAAGCCAGGTATGAGCCGGCGATGACGGGGCAACTGCAGTCTCATGGGAAGGGGGGGCGGTACGGGCTCACCTTTCACGCCCTGCCAAGGTCACGAGTTGCCCCCCACGAGCGGCTCTCTGGCACAGCCATAACACCAGTCATAATTATCTGGCTCTTTGCAGAAATCCAAAATTGCGAGGCCGCTATTGCAGCTATGCAAGATTATATGATTCTCATAACCAGCTATAGAAAACAAAGTATTTCACAATGCCTTTTCAGCAATTCTGATTGTTGGGGGGGAAATTCTAAACAATAATGGTGCATCTTTTGTCAAAATAATGAATGTAATCAATGTAGAGAATAGTTAAGTGGAAATTATCTGCCTCACAGGCATTGGGAGGGTTGGGAGGGGGGTATATTGGGGTCCTTCGTAGTGAAAAATGAGTACTGGTGAAGGGAGAGGTGTTTGATCATTGTGTGACCGAGACTTAAACCTGAAAGCTTAGTAACTTTTCCCACAGTGATTCAATAAATAAAGAAGAAATAATAAATAAATAAAATTATGAAAAAAAGTAAGATGGAGTTCATGCCCAATTCAATCAGCTAATCAGTGGCTGAATAAATAGCAGTACTCCTACATATAAAAAAAAAGAAGTTCTGTGCTCCTAACGAACTTACATTGTAGTATAGGTGGGCGTGAGAGATAAAGGATATAAACACACACAAAACAAAATAGAAATTCATCTTGGATAGCGATGAGTTATAGTGAGATAATTATACATTGGACGATGGGATAAAGCTGGGCTTGTAGAAATCTAAAGGTCAGAAAGGACTTCTCTAGGGAGGAGACATTTGAGCTGAGGCTGAAACGATGAAAAGGAGCCAGATACATGATATCTGAGGAAGCACATTCCATGCAGAAGGACAAACAAACAAATATTTCTGGAATGACTGAAGGTTGAATGATTTTGTAGTAGCAATGATATCTCATTATATCCAGCAGTCTGTACAGGTATAAAGTTAATTTTATAATTGCACTTTGAAGAATCACAATGAACTTCCAAATGGACCCAATGTGCTAATAAATCTTGTGCTAGAGGCACGAGAAGTTTCCATTAACAGTAAGTATGTATGCAGTGCTTGCTTGCTTTGTAGCATTGAAGTGTATCAGGTCATGAATCCCTGAATCCTCATCACAACCCTATGAGATATGATCCATGGCCATGCCACATTCTGTCATTCCTTGCTCCCATATCAGTTCTCCTCCCCGTGTCTAAGCTCTAGATGAGTGGGGACTTTTTCTAACGTGTTCACCACTGTGTCTTCAAAGACCAAAGCAGTTCCTGGCACATAGCAGGTATAGAATAGATACTGGCAGGAATGCGGGAATATATAAGGGTTTTCTGTGTATCACACACTATGCCATGCATCCCCAGACACTTAACCTACAATCCAAAGAACTTTAATTAATCTAGTTCCCTTGATAGGACAGCATAAAGGGATTTAGAAAAAGCACTCATTTATCAAGAGGATTTTAAGCACCAAGAGAATACAGATTCATTCAGAACCTCATTCCACCATCACCCACCCCAGAAAAATAAAAGCTTTTTTATTTTTTGTTATAAATAACTGGCTTTTTAACTGTAATGTATGTATGTTTTAAATGCTAAATATATTTTTCATTCTAGAGAGGACTATGTTGTTCTTGCTCGTTTATTAAGATATAATTTTCTTGCTTTTCTAGATAAAATGATGAGTGACACATTAGCCAATATAGACACACATTCTTTCTTCTGGGTGAAAAAGAGTGATTGTGCTCATGAGTCCAAATAGTTTTTAATAACTTACTGAGTCTACCCAGCTACAAAAGGAGTCTATAGTTATTTTATATATCCTTCAAAATTTCAAAAATAGAAGAGGAAACCACTAATCCTGTCCATTCCAAATATCATTATTCTGTAAATTAGTTTTCAGTAAAAACTAAAAATTAATTCATTAATGCCCAAGGCAGATGATATCTCTGTGTGTGTGTATGTGTGTGTTTCTCCCAGGAGGTCTACTCTCTTTGTGTCTTACTGTCCTTGAAGCCAAGCCCACATGTTAATCATTATATATACTAGAAAGCACAAATGATACAGCTCTACTAGCAGATTTAGATTGTTTTTACTGTGTTGCAAGTGAACTTAATATTGCTCTCTGTTCTGCTTCTGGCAGACATGCTATAGCAGGGTTACCAAGAGAGGTCCAGGTTAGGACATTATCTAATGGTAAACAGAATCCATAGAAATTTTCCAAGAAAAAAAATATGTCCTTCAAGTGAGAGCATGGAAGGTTAAGGTCTTTTGCACAAATAGCAATATACAAAAGTGCAACTCTTTCCTAGTCAGCTTCAATTAAAGAGAAATGTCTGCTTTGTTATCATTTGGGAGATCCTTGGGCACTGTAGGCAGCAGAGAAAGCCTGGATGTGGACAGGGGCCAGGAATAAAGCCATTTGATCATCGAAATTCACTGTGACCATGAAACCTACTTTGGCAAGGAAAAAAATGTTTACTTACTAATAAATTCCCATGATCCTTAACAAAACAACTGCCTTTCCTTTCATTTCCAGCAAATCATGTGATATGTAGAGGGGAACAAGCAAAGTCCCGCTTGTCGTTTATGCTTCAAATTTTATGCATCCTGAATTTTCTTTCACAGAGATCTGTGACCTCTCTTTTGTTTCCCTCCCTCCCTTTGCTTATTCGTTGGTCTCTCATGCCATTTCATCCAACCTTCAAGCAAAAAAATGGAAAGGATAAGTTCAGTGCAAGTCAGAAAACTTCCTTTAAAACATACTGGAAAAATTAGAAAACTTCTTTCCCTTTAAGGTTAAATGAAAGTCCCAATGCCTTAGGGAAATAGTTCTTTTTATCATTCAAGACCAAGATTGGCTTAGATGACTTAAATTATCCAAGGCTTAAGATTCTAAAATAAACAGTAGAGATTCTTCCTTTCTGAAGATTTTAGTTTTAAAAAGTCAAATTGGAGGGCCAGGGATGTAACTCAGTTTTACAATGTCTATCTTGCATATGTTAGGACCTGGTTCAATTCCTGAACACCAAAAAACATATTAAATTGGCAGATAGGAAGACACTACTCAAAATTACAAGGGGGACAAGTGATGGAGCTTGTCTAGAGGAGATGTAAGTTTGATAGTTGAGACCTGACTGAAAATTGGGCTATTTGTTAAAAAATTTAAGCACTCATTTTCCGATATGTGTTGTTCCTGCCATTCGACCATTATCCCCCAGCAAAGTTTATTTTTTAAATATTGATATAGTCATCTTCCTGAAGTTTAGAGCTCATGGAGTCTACACATGGATCAAAGGACAAGTTTAGTTTCCACATTCTTCACTTAACTCCATCTTAGTTCTTGTTCCAAAGACACACACACACACACACACACACACACACACACACCGACAAACTTAGAAAAAAAACTTCTGATACCTCTTTGCAATTCAAAACTGAGGGCAAAAACACACCCTCATCAAAAAGAAAATCCCACAGCAAGATAACAAGCCATAATAAAGAAGAAATGACTAAGGTATGGGAAGTAGACTCCCGGAACCCCTTCTCTGAGGGCCAGAGGTCAGTGAGTTGAGGAAAGCCCAGCAAGGGGCAGAGACCAAGAGCAGACCTCAAAAACCCAATGCACAGATTCGCTTACTCTAGGACGTAAACCAGAAACACCAGTCTGAACCGCACTCACAAGACAAAAGGAATGCCAAACTTGGTACTTGTAGCTTTGGTTTGTGAAGTAAAAACAAATAAACCCAAACCACATAAGGAATATATTGGGTTGAAGTTGCATATAGGTGTAAGTACCTCCTTGGTAAACTCTCACTGAATGATTGGAAGCAGCACTGGGAAATACCATATTGGAATCCACCCTAAATCTTCTAGAACATAAGGACAAATATACAAAGAGAATCTCCCCACCCCTGGAAAGAAGCTGAGCTTCCTGAGAACTGAAAGACAGCCATCAAGAAGGTCCACCCTTAAAAAATAACTGACTAGACCCATATTTTCTAGCAAGACCACCACTTTACTATATAGGTAGTCACTCAGTGCCCTATAAACCCCCCAAAGTATAGTCAGCTGGCAAGAGACTCCCACTGCAGGCTACATTCTCTGACTGGTCCATGACTGCCCTCTTCCACTCCACACATTCTTGAGCTTACACTCTGTATCTAGCCGAAGTTGAGGTCCAGTCCCCTTCCAGGCTCACCTTGACACTGGTCTCCCAGCTGTCACCTAGGTTTTCATGACCCTAACACCTCAGCCACTGCCACTCACTCACATTCCTGGTCATGCAGCCACTGCTCAGGCAAATGCATTTCCATTGTGGCAGCTGCTGCTCAAATTGATGTGACCTTGCTGGCCCGACAACCTCCAGATCTGCTCAACGTCAGTACTGCAACCACCCCAACACGTGTTACTTAGATTAAAGAGCCACAACTCAGGCCTAGTGGACTGTGGACTTCTAAGCCCCAATCAAGAAATCACAGGCATATTGAGGAGAAAGTGGAACTCATGCAACTGACTTATCAAGACAAAGTCTTAGGAAGAATGTCTAACACAACAGAGCTATGTAAACTACCTGAAGAATATTTCAAAGCATCAGGAATAACAATGATCTCTGACATAAGACCAATGGAAAGGAACTCTAACACAGAGAGAAAGTGTGGAAAAAGTTCAATATAAATCACGGAGCTAAAGGATACACATTAGTGAAAGTATACAACGGCATAATGAAAGAAGTCAAAGACCAAATCTGTCAGCTCTCAGATAGGGAAATGGAAACCATCCAAAAGGACCCATAAAAGGAAAAAGAGAATGAAATATGAAGAATACATAAAAGGTTTGTGGAAAAACATCAAGAAGAGTGACAATCACAAAAATAGGAGTGCAAGAAAGAGAGAGAAAGGCATAAATCTTATATGAAAAAATAATAGCTGAGCACTCTCCCAAACTAATGAGAAAGCAGACAGAACTAGGAAGTTCAAAATGTTCCAGTCCAAATTAACCCAAACAGACACACACCAAGGCACATTATAACTTAAATGATAAAAATCAAAGATAAAGAAAAATTATAAAAGTAGTAAGAAAAAAAGTCACATATAAGGGAACCCCATATAACACTCATGTATTTATCAATAGAAATTCTACAAGCCAGAAGGATTAATAACAAATTCTAAGTGCAAATTGATAAAGAACTTCAAGAACATATATATATATATATAGACAAGAATATGTAATGTAGAATATAGAATATGTAACTAGGTTACCACTCAACCTTTAAGGGGTGATAAAGAGCTTTCAGATAAACAGTTAAAATAATTCCTCTCCCCTAAACCAGTCTTGTAAGGAAAGTTAAAGAAGCTTTTATAAAATAAAAAGAAACCCCACTTGAAATCATCAAGATATCTGAAAAACATAAAATGTGGGAGAGAAGGAAAATGAAAATGAGAACTCTTGCAACAAACTTGAGATTTACTTGTTTTCAACTGAATACAAACTATAAACTTAGAGCCCTGGATGACAGCTTCATATTAGCCTCAAAACAAAATACTTAGAAGAAACAAGAAAAGAAAAATGATCTATAACACATAGATAGAGAATTAAAGAGCCCAGAGAAATTCTGGGAGTAGCTTAGGACCTATCAATACCATATATGGCACCTATTTAAAAATAAAAAAAAACAATAAAAAGAAATTAGAAGAGGTAAAACCACCACATAAAAGAAAGATATCAAAACAAGGGAAGTGAATAAAAAAGAACAGGCCTAAAGTGTACTAACATACATAATTAATTAGTTAACAAAAGCATAATACATGGTATTAACTTTTGCTGTTTTGCTTCTTTTTGTCTTTGGATCAAACCCAGTGATATTTGAGGGCTACTCCTAGCACAGTGCTCAGAAGTCACTCCCTACTGCACTGCTGCAAGACCATGCAGTGTTAAGGACTGAATCGAGGGCTGCTGCATGCAAAACATACACTGGAGTTCTTTGAGCCATCTCCCCAGCTTGATTTGTCTTTTTGTTAGTTATTAATAAACACACTCCCAACAGTGCTCAGGGAAACTCCAGAGGTAAGTTCTAGGGATCCTCAGTTTGCTAGTATGTCTGGCATGTCAGTGGTATGGCCCATTGTAATGGAATTTAGGTCCAGCAGTTCTCACAGGCTATGAGTGTTATATTTGTCAGTGCTGGGGTAGAGGTGCATGTGTTTTGGATATTAGGTCTTATAAAGCTAGGATATACTCTACTACTTGAGTTATCTCCCTGGCCTGGCAAATTCTTTTTGTCAATAATTTTACTAAATGTGAATAGCTCAAGCTGTCTAAGAGTTTCCAGGAAACCTATTTAAGATTGGGTATATGGGCTCCAATTGAAAGTTGGAAACACTTATACAGGCAAATAGTAGTCTGAGGAGACAGCCATACTTGTATCAGATAAAAATAAACTTCAAGGTGAAAACAGTAAAAAATTGAGAGGCGAATATACTATAGTGATTAATGAATCAGTTCATCAAGAAGATATAACACTCCTAAAAGTATATATTCCAAGGAAACATTAAAATATGTATAACAATTTTTGACAAGCCTGAATAGATTCAACACAATAAAAATAACAGTAACACAATAATAGGAGACCAAAACCTAACTCTCCCCAATGAACGTATCAACCAGACAGAAAATCAGCAAGACATCATTAAACTAGGAATTGGAACCAATAGGCTTAATAGACAGTATAGGACTCTCCAACCCTGAAAAGTTGAAGTACATGAGGAATATTTCCTATCATCCTCAAGTGTTCCAAAGGAAATGAAGAGAAAGAAAATTTCTCTAAATTTATTTTATAAGATCAGTGTTACCATGATGCCAAAAGAGAAGAATCTCACAGAAAAAGTTATAGCCCAACATCCCTGAAGAATGTAGATATAAAAATCTTCAGCAAAATCTTAGCAAATCAAAGTCAACAGTACATCAAAGAATCATATATCATGTCCAACAAGCGTTTATTCTAGGAATGCAAAAATGCAAGCGTTTATTCTGGGGATGCAAACATACAATATATTAATTCAATATGCCATATCAACTAAAGAATAGATAAAGTCATATTATCCTATCAATAGATGCAGAGAACGCATTTGACAAGATTCAATATCCACTGATGATAAGATTTATCAACAAAATAGGGATAGAAGAAACTTATTTAAACATGACAGAGCTCATGCATGATAATTTCACATCTTATATCATACTCAATGGTGGAAACCTGAAGGCTTTCCCTCTAAGATCAGAAATAAGAATTCCACAGTCACAATGATTATTTAACATAGTACTGAAAATCCTAGCCAGAGCAGTTAGGCAAGGAAAAGGAAAGGAATCAAAACTGGAAAACAAGTAAAATTATCAAAACTGCAGATGACATGACAACATAAATTTAAGTGGTAAGCTACAAAATCAATATACAAAATCTATTGCACTTTTATAAATATGCAAGCGATAATATAGGAGAGAAAAAGTCCATGTGTAATCATGAAAAGCAGAAGCATTGAAAAGAATTTAATACATGGGAATACAATAGTAAGACTCATACCTCAAAACACTATTAAAAGAAATAAATGATGAAAAGATTTGAGGAAACACTCCATGCTTATGAACTGGAAGAAATAACATTGCTAAATGACCATTTTACCCAAAGCAATGTATACATTCAATGCAGTTCCTTAAAAAAAAATACTCCAATGACATTCTTTTAGCAAATAGAACAAATGTCAGCTAAAATCACATGAAACCACCCTAGAAATCCAAAAACTATCCTGGAAAAAAATAGAAATCACATTTCCTAAATTCAAATTATATTACAAAGTTATAGTAATTATATCAGAGCAATAAAAGAATAGTAAAATATATGTAGATTAATCGTATAGAATTTAGATACCCAAACTAAATCTATGTATATATAAGGTTACAAAAGAAGTCAATAACACTAGATAGGAAATAATCTCTTCATTAAATCTTGTTGGCAAAAATGGAGAGACTAAAAACAAATGAATAGCACTATGCAAAAGAATGGAACTGGATCACTCTACTGCTATGCATAAAAGTTATCTCAAAAAAGTGAATTCAAAATGAATTAAAGATTCAGATTTTAAATGTGAAGCCATAAAATACATACTAAAATTGGGAAAATGGCTTCTGAAATTGGACTTTGTGGTTTCATTTCTTTGGAAATTTGACTTTAATGGCAAAAGAAAAATAAAGAAACAAAGTGAGAGAAATGAAATTACACCAAACTAAAATGCTTGAGCACATGGAAAATACTATCATTGAAAGACGTGCCATCAAATGCACATCATAAATTCTACAAGGGCTAGTATCAAAGATATATATGATAATGTATAAAGGTATAAATGTGTGCATATATACATATCCTCCTTAAAAACCAACCACAAGAAAATGAACAATTCCATTAAAAGAAAAGGTGGGGGAAGAAGAGCTAAAGTAGCTAAGATTTAAACTAGCTCTTCTTCAAATTTCATCAAAGAAGACATTCACATGGCCAATGGGACATGAAAAATGCACCATATCACTTATTGCAAGGGAAGTGGAAATCAAGACTCGAAAATCTCAAAAAATAAAAATGAGATATCACCTCACACCTGTGAGAACAGCCTATACCAAACAAAATAAAAACAAACAAGAAACAACAAGCAATGGTAAGAGTACAGAGTAAAAAAAGAACTTTTGTACACTGCAGGTGGAAATGTAAGCTGCCCCAAAATCTATGGGAAGAAGGACAAAGACGTAAACTCGAAATATTAGAAACAGAACTACCATATGATCCAGCAATTTCTCTCCTAGGTTTCTGTTTGGAAAACACAAAAACAGTGATCTAAAAATTAATGTGCATGCTCATGTTCGTTATAGTTCTAATTATAACTGTCAAGATATAGAAACATCCTAAGCATCCAACAACAGTTGAGTGCATCAAGATGTGGCATATAGATACAAGGTGATAATAATCAGCCATAAAAAATAGATAAAATCTTGCCATATGTGACAACATGCGTGAAACTAGAGGGGGGTCATGATAAATAAAATAGGTGAGAAAGCAAAAGACAACTACCAAAGGATTTCACCCATGTGGTGTGAAAAACTAAACCCGCGGGAGGCTGTGTTCTGGAGGGCTCTCTGGACGGCTCTATCTCACCACCTGTGTTGGGTGCCCTAGAGCCGCTGTGTGTGACCTGGATCTGGACGGCGGTTGGCCAAGGGTAGACGAAGGAAGAGACAAGGGCCAGGCTGCTTGGTCTTAGGTGCAATTTACTCCAATCCTCTCTTCATTCCCTCGTGTCTCTCTCCTGTGCCTCTCTCTCCAACTCCCTGCGCTCTTGGCTGAGAGGGCACCCAGTCAGGTAGCAAAATCAATAGAAGAAAGCCCTTCCTGAGGGCCCACCTAATAGGTATTCGAAAGCCCTTCCTAACTGCCCCAGGCAAAATACCTCCTTAAGGTGTTTTTCTCGTTTCCTCAGTCCAATAAACTATCAACTAGCAACTCTTCCTGGGGCTATGCAGGCAGGAAGGACAGAACAGTGTTATCCTACATCATGGGATATAAAGAAACAAGATGAAGGAATGAATAAAATCCCCCCCCCCAAAATGAATTCTTCAATTATGATCTCAGAAGTGATATTACTCAAGGTAAAAAAAAGCAAGGGGCTTAAATGGTCAAGAGGGTTTAATATAATGTAGTAGACAGACATTGGTACTCTAGTGGAGGGTTCAGTGTAATAACAGCACACATTTCAGGTGTGAAACTTTACCCTTAAGATACATAATCTTGCAAACAAATGGCACTTCAATAAAAATAAAGTTAAATTTAAAATTCAGGCAACTATATCATGTTCTCTATTACTTTTTAATCAATCATATCAATATATTTTGCATCAGTTACCTTTAAGGACTGATTTTTATCTTTCAGATGTTAGATGTAATATTAGATTCATAGTACATCTCTCAGATTGAAGCCAGTACCTTAAAGTTATTCATTTATCTACTGTATAATACTTGTCTTTGTTTGGATTTAGCTGTCAACACTTCACACATATGAAATCAATCTGTGTGATATTAATATAAACATTATGCATTACAAGGTGGTGGACATTTTATTGTTCTAACAGAAAAAATTGACAAAATGTTTGCATGTGTGTGTCTTCTCTAGAGTATAGACAATAACACAATGTAAATGACAGTATGTATTCTGAAAAAGCAATCAAATTTTAAAAAGAAGTAAGAGTGAGGAATTTGTCAAAAAATTTCTTGTATTAAGAGTTTCTAACAGGACAGTAGGGGGTAAAAATTACGCATAAAGATTTTTATGAAAAATATTCTTTGTAATGTCACTTCCTCTCATTGTTATTATAATTTCATTTCCTAGATGCATGTGCAATACAACCAGTTTTATAATGCTTTAATGGGGAGTCCATTGATTTAGTTTTAAAAATAGTCAATTTTCTTGTGCTAGAAAAGGAGCACATTGCTTTTAAGAGCATTGTAACAAACAAGATGGAGGGATGCTGGCAGGATGTCAAGGCTGAAGCTTTTCAATCACCTACCATTAATATGATTCAATTTATGCTTATGTCATAGGTTTAGACATAGCACAGCGCCGTAAGCAAGGAAGGAACTTGAATAAAATACAGTGAAGAAAGCAGATGGTATGCTATCAAAACCCTTCAAGCCTAAAATAACCTTTCCCAAGTAAGTGAGATAGTTAATTAAAACCAGGATATATTTACTCTATTCTGAATATCTCAATGTAAATAAAAATCAAAATGAAAGTACTGTAATGTTGGACTAAATGATAAAATTTGATTTATTCTATTTTTCTTTAATAGTTTCTAATCAAACTTTCTATTAAACAGTTCATAAAATTCTACAGAGGATGTATTAACTGGGCCTCATTGCAAATTTAAAAGTCTTATATTTTTATGATTCAGTTAAACATGTGACTCAATGGATGAGATTACAACTATAGGGTGAGGTAAGTCTGGGCAAATGGACAAGGTGTCACAGAACAAAGTCCATTTTCAGAGATGAAAAGCTGCAAAAAATGTGAGAACCTACCTACCCTGAAAGGAAAGACAGGTCCCCTCCAAACCACTGCTTGGTTTGGTCACAGTTCTGGGTGTTGACTCCAGTTGCCCGCATGGCATTCAAATGCTAATAGTGAAGAGGGTAGGTATCCTGGCATTAATACACCCTATACAGAAGACAAATCTTACTGAGGGTGGTGATTAAGGGCAAACAACCTCAGACAGTTCAATACTTGAGCCAGGTAAGTCATACATAGCCAGAACATTAACTTCATTCTCTTAATTTTTTAGAACATGAATTTTAAGTCGTCTAGATGTTTCCATGCATTTTCTGATAATCTCTCCTTTTAAAATGAGAGCCAGTCGTGCCCTTGCTGTAAAGTTTTCCGTGACCCCAGACCTCCTTCCGGATGATTGGCATCTCCAGTACAGATATCCATCCCACCCACTTGCCCAAGTTTTCTTCCCAGACCATGTCCAAATTCCTACCGCAATTACTTTCTGAAGCATTCACAAAATACTTAATCATTGACTTTCTTGTAACATTATTTAACTTTTCAGGTACGTTAATACTGTCTTCCTCAATTAGATTTTAAGTCCTAAAAGCAAGCAAGGGCCGTGGTCTATTGACTTTTGAATATTTTTTCTCCCACCCCCAGTCCACAATCCCATTAAGTGGAAGAAAGTAAAAAATAAATTATTTAATAATGTAAACATTATTTAATCATAAGAAAGCAGACACTGTCCTTTTGAGAGGGCCCTTGGAGGTATTTCGCAGCCATTTATGAATTTCGTGTGTCAAAGGTGTAGCTGCTAAATGCTATAAACTGTTTGCCATCAGCTCTACCATTCACCCACCTGGTGATATGGCTAATAAAATTTGATTTTTACAGCCTAGGCATACTGTTACCTAAATTACATTTGACCAATTACTGAAGTCACCAAACGCGTGGTACAAAATATATACTGTGTAGAAAATTCGTCTGTGGGCCCCCTGGCACTCCCAGTAATCTGACAGAAGTGTTTCAGTCATCTGGCAGTGTTTAATATTAGGAACATTTGTTTAATGCTAGTCACTAATTAAATTTATGTTCTTCCACCAACTGTTAGTTGGTTGGAGAAACCCAATCCCACGTTTTAACAAACCCTTTAGCCCATGTTGATTTCAAATATAACCAGTTGAAGTTTTAAAAGGGTGTTCTCTGGAAATTTAGATGTGTGACCCAAAGTGGAACGTGGGGGAGGGATGTTGATGACGGTCTACAAAGTAAAAGTGAACTTTTCTGGTTCACTTATTAAAATGAAATACCATTGGAAATGCAAAATATGTGAAATATAAACAACTGAAATATTAAATATTCCAGTTCTCAGATGAGCTGTTTGGAAGCTTTTTACAGATACCTTTCCTCTAAAAGAAAGCTTCCACTTTTAGAGGCTACAGAAGAAAAACAGCATTGAAGTTAGATATACAGAATAAAGTTTGGGAAAAAAGATTCAAAAGTCAGATGCTTGTGTTTGTGAGAACATTTAAAACTAATTTAGTAATTCTTAACAACCATTGTGATCACTGTTAAATTGGAACTTTTTTCTATTACCAATGCTAGATGCAACAGCTTTGAAATTCAGTGACTAATAACTCTTAAATTAGCCTAAAAGGTTAAAACATTTTTTTTCATTATATCACATTGAGAAATTCTAATTTTGAATACTTTTAAATGGAGAAAGGCATTATTCCAGTTTTATTCTGTGTCAGGAATTCAGAGATCTCTTGAGTGGCAAGCAGGACAGATGATTTGGGAACACGAAAACAAAAGTCAAGACAGGAGTAGTGAAAAAGAGAAGATTTTAACAGACTGCCAATGCTAATCTGAAAAAAGAGGCTGTTCTTAAACACACATTGGATATGTCACGTGCACGAATAAATCAGCTATGTGACTATTAAAAGTATGATAATAGGGGCCCAGAGCTTGGCTCTCATGTGACTGACACGGGCTCCGTTCTTGGCACCCCATGTAGTTCCCAGTCTATGCCTTATGCCAGGAGTGCTCCCTGAGTAGAGACAGGAGTAAGCCCTGCACATGATCTGGTATGGCCCTAAATGCAACCCACCCCCAAATAATAAAAATATAACAGCAGGAATTGGGAAAACTGCACGTGACTATAGCGTATGCTCTGCATGGGGAGTCTTGTGTTTTATCCCCGGCACCACATGGTTCCAAACACCACTGGACATGGTCCCAAAATAAGACAAATGCATCATGACAATAAATTCCTCTTGAAAGAAGACAAATTGGACTAGTTTCAGACACTATGTACACAATAAATATCACAGTTGACAATCATTCGATATACCAGAGTTGAATTTGATGTTCCAAGCGCACTTGAAAAAGTTAAGAAAAGGAAACAATAGTAATGTCAAATGCACCTGGCTCCCTTTCCTAGTTTTCTTTCCTTCCTTCCTTGATCAACATAGCCCTTCCCTCATCCTAACCTTTCCTCTCACCACATATCTAGGTAAAGGTAAGGTAAAGGCCCTCCCGTTGATCGTCGATTTGCTCGAGCGGGCCCAGTAACGTCTCCATTGGAGACTTTGTTGTTACTGTGTCTGGCATATCGAATACTCTCGGTAGCTTGCCGGGCTCTCCGAGAGGGGCGGAGGAATCGAACTCGGGTCGGCCATGTTGGCCGCTTGTAAGGCGAACGCCCTGCCGCTGTGCTATCGCTTCAGCCCCACATATCTACTTAATAAAAAATCTACCCAGCAGTGGCTATAGGGCTGTCGGGATCATGACTGAAATAACCCGACTGGCGAGACCACAGTGAGCAACCAAAACCATGCCCCAAGAAGAAATCATTAAGCAGAACATTCTGAATTGGCATAATGTAGAAAGTAAGGATCCTCGAGGAAACCTTAATCACTTAACCAGAGTGTTCCAACTCAACAGGACCCCCATGCTCTCTCCTGGAAACGGGTCTCAACCTCTTCACAACATCCTCCTGAAGGATTTGCATGGCTGTCATCACACTGGTTCCTCTATGGTGAGAATCCCGAGACAAGGTATAGAGTAAGGTATTAAGGGTCATCACACTGTAAGTAGAGCAAAATCTAGGGGACACATGTAGTTTGATTAAATACTCACCGGATATTCTGATATTCCTGTCTAACCTGTTGAGAATAACCAACTTTACCAAATCTTTTTCACCTAATATCTAGTTCCTTAAATTGCATATTATAATAGTGGAGGGCATGGAAAATTTTTTAACTGGACTTAAACTGAACTTATGATTTATTATCAGTAAATGATTTTTATATTTATTGTGTATACCTATGTATCTGAGATCACACAGGTGATATTGGCACACATGAGAAAAAACTGAAATAGTCACTGTTAGCATATCCATGGGTTAAGGGGGCCTTTATTCAACTGCTGGCAGAAACATTGACCAGTTTAACCTTTTAGGAAATCAACAAAGGCATTCTTAAAAATACTAGGAGTGGAATTTTGCATATGACCCAGCAAATATACCTCTGGGAGATACTCAAAGGATCCCAAAACGCTATTCAAAAAAGACCTTTATTCTCTTATGTTCATTGCAGCACTGTTGTTGAAAAATTGCCCAAACCTAGAAACAATTCAAGTGTCCAAGAAGAGAGGGATGGATAAAGAAACCATGGTACATATACATAGAGGAATACTACTCTGCTTTTTAAAAAGAATAAAATCATGCAAGTTGCTGTTACATGGATTAAGCAAGATAGTATTGTGTATTGTGCAGTGTTAGTGAGAGAGAGAGACAGACACAGAATGATCTCTCTCATATAGGATATAAAGAAATAAAGTAGAGGTATAACATGGGCTGGAGCGATAGCACAGTGGTTAGGGCATTTGCTTTGCATGCGGCAAATCCGTGTTCAATTCCCAGCATCCCATATGGTCCCCTAAGCACTGCCAGGAGTAATTCCTGAGTGCAGAGCCAGGAGTAACCCCTGAGCATCGCCGAGTGTGACCCAAAAAGAAGAAAAATGAAAA
Organism: Sorex fumeus; assembly: GCF_029834395.1. Taxonomy (NCBI): domain Eukaryota; kingdom Metazoa; phylum Chordata; class Mammalia; order Eulipotyphla; family Soricidae; genus Sorex; species Sorex fumeus. Next base: position 5,818,360 of record NW_026606240.1, read on the forward strand.
AAATGGAAAGTAGAGATATGACAAACGCCTAAATGCAACAGAAACCATTTGTCTTTGGTGGGAAGCATACCACAGGCAGAGTGGAGGAAGGAGTTAGGACTGAGCCTGGGGGTCACTGGGACAATGATATAGTGAGGTGAATGCTCTGGCGGAGGAAATAATTCTGCATTTTGTTATGCATGAAACTTATTATTCACAATAAACCATGGTGCCTAAAAATGAATTAACTAAAGAAATTATGCATCCTTCTTCAGTGGTCAAAGGTGTCTCAAATACATGAGTCAATGTATTTTTAAAAATTCAGGGGCATGGGGATAGAGATCAAAGGTTCCCAAACTTATTTGGCCTCCTGACCCCCTTTCTGGGGAAAAATAGACACCCAGTGTCCATTTGGAAATCAACCTTCTTTAAGTGAACAAACAGAAAACACTACCTAATTGCACCTGTAGTTATTAACCACCCCTCTGGAATATTCCAGCACCCTTTGCTCTAGGGAGGAGAGCCAGTATCTCTCACTTTGGGAAACAATGCTATATTTACCTTATAATCCTACCAAGGTGGTTATAATCGACGCATTATTACTTGCATTAGAACTAAAAAGGAAGTGATCAGTTAAATTAAAAAACAGTACCTAAAGAGCTAAAACTTTGAATAAAGAACTACTATGCAAATTTTCTGGGCTAAAGTTCAATTTTCAAAGTCAACCAAGCAACATCAGACTCTATATTGAACACAGCCTTCTAAATCACAATCTTTTGCCATCGTAAGCAAATGGTGCCAAGGAACCAATGACATCTTTTGCCACAACAAGTTGGGGGGATGAGATCAAAGTGGGGTGGCATACTCGGTGTAGGTATAACCCCATCACTGATCTTCTCAAGAAAGAGAAAAAACTACACACAGGCACAAGTTTCATGTAAGAAAATAAAAAAGACTCACCGAACTCATCGCATATACTCTCATTTTCAATGAGAGTCGGGTGGTCGAAGGTGTCTCGACAGTACAGGATCTGAGGGTTCTTGCTGACAACGGCAATGCCCCCCAGGGCCAAAGCGAACTGGTCTGTCAGAATGGAGGAGGGCTTATCCTGAATGCGTTTCAGCATGGAGCGGTACCGGCAATACTGAGGGTAGCTGAGAACTATCACATTCATTTCTTCTTCATCCTCCCCTAGACAAAAGAGAAAGACTTTCATCACCTTCATATCCCCAACAAAGAACTGTCTGTCACAGTCATGGCACTGTTTCAATGAGTGCATCATATTTTCTTCTAAAAATTAGTCTTCAGCAAGACTTTTCCACGAATTTCATCTTCAGTACAGTCTAGTTAATGCCAGTCTCCTCCCACCCTACCAATGTCCAGCTCCGCATAAAACTCACATGTCACCTGAAGAATCAAAAGGAGTTAAAAAAGTTAAAAGAGTTGGATGGGACCAGAGAGTCAGATTACACAATGGATGGGTTACCAGCAAGGAGTAAAACCAAAAAAAAACCTGTTTTTGAGAGAATCTGACAGTATAATAACCATTAAAGTTAAACCATATTCAACAAACACAGATTCAACAGAACTGAAAGCATGAGATCTAAGTGGCAACAACTGAAACTTTGTCATGTGCCTGTCAAGTTGATGATGGAGGGGGGGTGCTGGGGGGAAGTGAAGTGGGGGTTGGGTTGGGAAGGGAATCTGGGAACACTGGTGGTGGGAAGTTGACACAGGTGGAGGGATTAGTGTTGAATTATTGTCTGCCTAAAACACAACTATCAGTAATTTTGTAAGTCATGGCTCTTCAATAAAATCTTTTTAAGGTAAAAATAAGAATTTTTCTGCGTTTTTAAAAAAGGCATATGTCTATAGTCTGCTATTGCTCCTTCCCCTTTTTATTATATACTTTCAGGACTTGAAGCCTCTGCAGGGTTATTCCTGCCTCAGAAAGATATTCACATGTCTAAGTAGCATCATTCCCTAATGGTCATTAGTTCTATCCAATAAATATTCTGCATTCTCTTGATGATCCTATGGAAAGGTGAAGTTGCCCAACCCATAAGAGTCATTGCCATGTAAATTGTTCCGACCAATGAATTCAGACAGAAGCAGGGGGTGGGGGGGGGCTTCTTTAAGAACTAATATACAACTGGCTTCATGCTCTCCTTTCTTTTGCTAGGTTCAGCTGTAATATCCAAGTTTGTCTTCTCTGTCAGTTAGACCTTTGAGTGAGATAACACAAAGCACAGTCCCTAGCTACCTGAAGTTTGTATATTAACATAAGCATAAAATAAACCATTGTTAAACTAAGACTGTGATATAGAATTTGCATAGAAGGTGCAATTCATCACTGATCACTGACATCTACTTTCTTCATCCTCCGACCCCAATTCATACCCCCTATCTTCTAGTGTTCTTCAAATCCATCTGGCAACTTGGCACGTTTCAGAAAAGCGTGCTGAAAGGACACCCCAAGCATCCTTGTGAGAGAGTTCCATTAACCAATGCAACTCAGGACAACAGCTCAGCAACTTTATCGAAGCTCCCTTTTACAGGAATCTTAATGCTAGTTTACTGGAGCGATAGCACAGCGGTAGGGCGTTTGCCTTGCACACAGCCAATATGGCCAACCCGAGTTCGATTCCTCCTCCCCTCTCGGAGAGCCTGGCAAGCTACCGAGAGTATCTCGCCCGAGCGGCAAAGCCTGGCAAGCTCCCCGTGACGTATTCGATATGCCAGACACAGTAACAACAAAGTCTCCAATGGAGACGTTACTGGGCCCTCTCGAGCAAATCGACGATCAACGGGAGGGTCTTTACCTTTACACCTCTCCACATTAAGTGTTCATTTAAAAAATTCCAGATTTTGCACAGATGCAGCCTTACTTCATCTCAAGCTTGAGAAATGGTCAACAACACACGCTACTTTCCACACTTGGTTGCCTGCCACCTGTACAACCTCAGGCTGAATTGAGGTTCTATGACCCAGTTTGCCATCATTCTCTATAATCACACACTCAGGGGGGTGTGGGCAATTGCCAAATAAGTCACTTTCTTCTCCAAAGGAAAAACTCTTAATATTTCAAATCTTTACCTGGCTGCAGGGAATTACACCAAACAGTTGTTAAAGATACTAACATTATCGTGGCCATCTGGTAACCAGTGGGAGATGAATGAATAAGGACAGAACATGATGATAGAACATAACCAGTACCAAAGGAAGGTGTGTGTGTGTGTGTGTGTGTGTGTGTGTGTGTGTGTGTGTGTCCTTTTAAGAAGAAAGGAAACCAATATCCAGATGTATTTCTAATTATGTTCACATAGTTCCACAGACTGGAGGTTTCTCTTAGAATGGAGATGTTTAACTGCTTGCGATATGATATCTTTTAACACTTTATACCTTCCTAGGCTCTTACCTGGTTTGTGCACAGCCACTTTATCAGTAGGCATACTTAATTAAAAGGCAATATGTTTACATTTGAAAGCGAGTTCCTAGATAAAAAGTAGTTTTGAAACTTTCCCCAAGACAGACCAATTTGAGATTTCTATAGTAGACCGTTTGGGGGTTGGATTTATTCTTTCTATAAGGCAAAAAAGTACAAAATAATTAATAGAAATATTTACCCCAAATTATCAGAACTGTAAAATATCAGTTTTGAAGAAGCATCCACCAATGAGTTAATAATATTATCATACTCTATGTGTCCAGTATGACCAAGTTTTATACAAAATCACTCAGGATAAAAAAGAGAGGGGTCTAACTCTGAATATTTCTAGGATTTATTTCAGTTTGTTCAACACTTAACAATATTTGCTGTACACAGTGAATACTAAGCAAATACTTGTTGATCCACAATTCTGCTTTGATTGTACTATTGGCTTTCTGTGACAGGGTATAGTTTCACTAGCTTTTATAAGTGTTCATGAATGTGAATGAATCCAGAGCCTATAGAGTTTAGCTTGAATGGCTGTGAAAGTACAGTAACTTCAGAATTGGTTTCATTTTTTTTTGCTTTTTTTTTGGGGGGGGTCATACCCGGAGATGCACAGGGGTTAATCCTGGCTTTGCACTCAGGAATCACTCCTGGCATGCCCAGGGGACTATAGGGGATGCTGGGAATCGAACCTGGGTTAGCCACGTGTAAGGCAAATGCCCTACCCACTGTGCTATCTCTCCAGCCCCTCAGGATTGGTTTTATAACAAAATATATTAGCTGGAATATTTTGCTTGCTCTCTAATCTTTTTTTTTTTTTTTTGCTTTTTGGGTCACACTTGGCAATACTCAGGGGTTACTCCTGGCTCTGCACTCAGGAATTACCCCTGGTGGTGCTCAGGGGACCATATGGGATGCTGGAATCGAACCTGGGTTGGCCGCGTGCAAGGCAAATGCCCTACCCGCTGTGCTATTGCTCCAGTCCCCGCTCCCTAATCTTTTCTTTTCTCTCAGATTGATCCACTATCTCTCACTACTGCTCTTTTCATCCCTTCCCCTTTGCCATTTTTAGACATATGCTTCTATTGAATAAAATAAAATAAAACTCTCCTCCACCTCCCAACACTGAACCCAGTAAAGAATATAACCAAATACTCTATTCCTTACCACTTTCCTAGGATTGTTACAGGTACCACAGGAAATATTTCATTAGAAAAAGAACCAAACATCTCAAGAGATATTCTTGAGAATAACCCCCTTATAAGGGATTACCACTCCAATTTGATACCAATAATTTCCAAAGGCATTTCACCCAACATTATTTCTTTTGCACCCCCTCCTCCAAAAAAACCTATTGGCAGCATTATCACTTGATCACTTGACTTTCTGTTAATCGTCGATTTGTTTGAGCGGGCGCCAGTAAAGTCTCCATTTGTCCCTGTCACGTGCTACTGTAGCCCAATGGCGTCTGTTCGCTCTAGGAACATGAAGAGCCTCAAACCGATCATTCATGATCTTGATGAAGAAGTCTGACCATCTGGTAGGTGGGCGGCCATGCGGTCTTTTAACACCCCATGGAATCCAGTCGGTAACAGCTCTAGTCCAGGGGTCGTCTTTAAATCTCATTACGTGACCAGCCCATCTGATTTCTGACGCCTGGGCAAACGAGACGGCGTCCCTGATTCTTGATCATTGACGGATGTCGGAACTCCGGACTCTTTCTCTCATTTGAGTGAAACGTGATATTCCAAGCATAGCTCTTTCAATTCCTCTTTGGGAGACCCGAATAGTGTTCTCATCCAGTTTGCGTAGGGCCCAGGTCTCTGAGGCATGTGTTAATGCAGGAAGAACAGTGGAATCAAAGAGATGTGCCCGGAGCTGGAGGTTCTTCGTCCTCTTAGCTATTTCTTTGACACTCTTGAAGGCGTTCCAAGCCGCTCTCTTCCTCCTGCACAGCTCGGGTGCCAGGTCATTTGTCATGTTGACCTCTCGACCTAGGTACACATAGCTGTTGCATTCGGAGATGGTCGTTCTGTTGAGAGCGAATGGGGCGTCAGGAACGAGGCTGTTTCTCATAAACATCTTTGTAAGATTCAGCTGTAGTCCTACCTTTCCACACTCACGGTCAAAGTCGGCCAGCATTTGTGCCGCTTGGCTGATGTTTGGTGTTATTAAAACAATGTCATCAGCAAAGCGGAGGTGGTGTAGTTGCCGACCATCTATCTTCACTCCCGTTCCTTCCCATTCCAGTCATCGCATGATGTTCTCGAGTGTGGCACTGAAGAGTTTCGGTGAAATGGTATCACCCTGCCGCACCCCTCTCTTGACATCAACGATCACTTCTTTGTAGAATGGTGAGATCCTGGTAGTGAATCCGCAATACAGCTCACGGAGGATCCTGATGTATTGGGCTTGAATGCCCTGATTGGCTAGGGCTTCAACGACCGCTTCCATCTCAACAGAATCAAAGGCCTTCTTTAAATCAATGAAGGTTAGACAGAGCGGCATCTTGAACTCCCGAGAAACCTCGATGAGCTTGGTTATCGTGTGGATATGGTCGATGGTGCTGAATGCTTTGCGGAACCCGGCTTGCTCGCATGGTTGTCCTTCATCTAGTGTTCTGCCAATCCTATTCAGGATGACTCGGGTGAACAACTTGTAGATGACAGACAACAGGCAGATTGGGTGATAGTTGCCAATGTCGTGGATATCTCCCTTCTTGTACAGTAGTACAATCCTGCTGGTTTTCCAATGGGACAGAACCTTGCATTCAGACAGGTAGCGTGTGAAGAGCCGAGCCAGCGTATTGATGAGTGCTGACGGCAGGTTCTTCATGTGTTCAGGTCTGACCTTGTCTGGGCTGGGTGCTGTTCATTTCTTTACTGATGAAATGGCGTGTCGCAGCATTATACTTGTTAGTATTCCCCAACTTTAGGGGTGGGAAAACTGAGTTTGACTAGTCCAGAATTTCAAAAAACTAAAAAGGATCAATGGAAGTGGGATTAAAAGCCAATTATTTTTAACTACAAATTTCATGAGTTCTTTATCATGACAAAATGTATTATTATTATTAATCTAACCTTCTTATAATATTGGGAAAAAAGATAGTGGCCTTTAACCAAGAAGTATCAAAAAGCACTATTTTATCAAAATATGCCAGGCCTCTGATTAAGACAGCTTGTCATTATTTTAGAACACTATATTTTCCATTAAAAGTATTTGACATTATTGACACACCTTTCATGTATATCAAGTTTCTACTTTCTATCCATGTGATAGGAAATAAAGCCAACGCAAGATTTTGCAAGACCAGAACTCCTGCTACTCATTAACCTCTTTCCACACTCAGAGGCTGGAGGCACAGTTGGGACCTGATCTAATGTGGCAATGCTTAGTGACGCCAAAACAAAAATTAAAATGATGATAACTTTGTTGCTTATGAACAGAACCACTCATCTGGACCAGAATTTTGGCACTGTTTACAATAAGGAACATTACAATTAGATATCCCCTGAGGAACTGTCTTTAATATTTACAAAAACCAGAGAAAGCCTGGGAGACCCTCGGGACTCCTATGGTTAACAAAGCATTTTAGCTGAGATTAAAGAGATCAAGAGTAAAGGTGAGACCTGAAAGAACTGACATCTCATCTAGGTAAAAGTTGCACTGAGTAAAGATATCTTGAGTTTCCGCTTTAAAAGTGCAACATACATTTATTGACTGGAAAAACATTCTTTCCTCAAGACAAATTGTAGTCACCTTTAAATGCTACGTATATATAATAGAAAATAAAAACAATCTGAGTTTTGGAAAAGCTTTTCAGATATAAGCCTATGAGACTGTAACTTACTTGGAGCTTTTGCATTAGGTCCTGATACATCTATAAAAAATTAAATTGTTCAACAGCTGTCTTTAAAAGTAATTTCCCCAGTATACTGAGAAACAAAGAAAGCCAAAGAACCCTTTCAAGAATTCTTATTAAATTCTTCAGCTACTTCTTTCCTCCTTCTGCATTTCATATTCACATATATAAACACTCCTATGCAAAGTGGCCCACGAAACAAGAGCTGCTGATAAATGTATAGGCCATTTCCCCCTTTCCATTTCACAATAAGCCTAGCAGATAAATCTACAGATGAATGTAGAATGGATAAATTACACTTTTGTTTATCAAAAGACAAAGTGTTCCTGGAACAAAGATTTTCTTCCAACCACTCCCACATAGAAAATGAAATCAAAATATTACCCTAAGGAATCTTTGCAACACACTCCAGCACTCTAGTCTGGAAGAGTTGGTTGGGATAGATAGATAGATAGATAGATAGATAGATAGATAGATAGATGGATGGATGATAAAGAGAGAGAATACACCCCACACAACATACTTCATTTCTGTCAACAAAAAAATGATCAGGAGTGAATTGCTGGTAACAGAGACTGAAATTTTTTAAACCATAATTATGATATTGTATTAAAAAGTCATCCCAACTCCTCAAATCTCCCCTTCACCAGGGGCAAAAAAAAGTATATATGCCTATTTTGAAATAAAACATTCAAGAGGAATAAGAGACCCAAAATTACTAGACCTCAGTTCAACTTCAATAAAAAGAATTTTACCTATTAAATGTTAATACCTAAAGTACACTGCTTGTAATGCTCAAGCAAAATTACTCTAATCCTGCGCTTATATCATAATTACACGTTTTGTTAACCTCTCTCAATGTCAATTTTTCACTTATTTATATATTTTCAAAGTCCAAAACAGAATTCCACAGAGAAACTATAATTACAACATGAGACTCCACCCTAGCTTTTCAAACAGTAACTGTATACCATTGCTTTAATCCTCAGAGTTGAGCTGGGGGTGGGGGGTGGATCGGGGGAGAGGGTCAGAGTAGGCATTCATTCTGAATAGCACGTTGCTCAAGGTGTCTTTGTATAAAGAGAGATGCATGAAATAGCAAACACAATGAAATAATGGAGAACTGACTTTCAAATATCCATAATGTTATTTTTTAAACAGACAATGGTAGCCAAATGCACAGAAGTCTGAAAACACAAATTCCAGAGGAGAAATTTGCTTTTATCTCTTACACAACAATTTAGAAATGTGACTTTCTTTTTCATTCTGATGGAAGGAGGGAAGGTTTGTTTCGGAAATATCATACAATAGCTACTGAAACCTACTATAATCTACTTCTAACGTAAGTAAGCTTTAAAAAATCTCTAAAAAAACTTCGCACCAGGATTTTATAGAGCCTGGTGGAAAAAGTATGCATGTTCCTTCCTGCACCTAATTACCTCAACTAAAAAATCTGCCAAGTATTTTGCCCTTTAGTTCTCTTAATCGTATTAGGGCAGATGCATTTGGATGCCAATAGAAACAAACATTTAAAGATTTTTCACTTACAAGATTCCAAATATGTATGAAAGATACATTTGAGACACAATGTCACCAGCTCTTCAAAGACAACATAGCGTCTATTTTATTCCAAGCAAATATGAATTTTTTCATGTTATAAAACTTGATGTCTAGTTTTGAGACAATTTAAGTAAAATAATGTCAATATGAGAGCCTCTTACAATGATTTATGCTTTTTTCTGTTACTTTATTTCATTAGGCATTCCTTTCTCAAAGCTTTACACTTTTCACTGTGCTCCTAGCAACCAACCAACGGCAAAGTATCAAGTTTATATACCTGGCACCATTCCAATTCTTACTGCTATTGACAATTATATTGAAGTTTCCATTTAATTGCTGCTCTGTTGTGACACTGAATATTTGTCATAATTAGCCATTTCCTATTTTACATCCATTCATTTCTGATTATTATTGAAAATGATTTTTTTTAATTTCAGAAAACCTAAGTCTGAAAAGTCTACAGATAAGAGAAGCTACAGCTGTTACTATCATTACCAACATTGTAACATAAAAAAAAAAAGAATATAATTTCTCGGAAGGTAATTTTCCTTTCAGTCTAAGTGCTCTTATTCATCTTACAGTTACTCAATGATTTCCTGTTCTAATTACAGGACATTATACAGAAAGACATTTGTAAAAGGAAAATGTAGCAGTGAATATGACTAAACATCTTGAATTTGTTGAAAGTGTTTAAATTCCAAAGTTGTGCATCAACTTTATCAATTGCTGATTACAACTCTGTATAAATGAGTTACGTGTCCACCATATTTCTAAATCCCTCTTAAGGCAGTTAACTTAGTACTCAAAGTTACTGCACATCAAAGGGGAAAACACATCTGCAGTTAAACCGAGGTTGAGGAGTCAGGTTGAGGGAAGATCAGTAGGTTTTTTTCCCCCCTCATCAAAGCTATTAAATTGGACGCACGCCAGAACAAGGAGTGGAAAATATTAATAATAAAAATAAATTAAATGCCTGATTAAAAAGAAGAGAGAACAAGATTCCATCCGGAATAGAAATGAAAATGCCACAAACTATTTCATAAAAACATACTGTGACGTAAATTACACATCAGTATTGCACTGTTGTGGTTATTTTGAGAAATGGTTTGTACTGTAAGTCAGCTGGTACTGCCCCGCCCTTAATGATTTTGTAATTTTCTACACAGTAAGCAAGTGGGGTAGCCCTGAGATTGCTAAGACAGAAAACAGACCTGGTCATCCAGAAGTGGCAATAAAAAGATAGTGTAGTTTTAACATAACAGAACAAGAAGATTGGCTTTGTTAACTAAAAAAAAAAACAACGAATAAACAAACAGAAAAACCTATTTTAAATGACCCCAGCTTGCCATTTGTTTTGATAAATGCAAAGACTGATCTTCTCAGGACAGGCAACCAAAACTTCTCTGGAGAACTTTTGAAAAATAAAATGTGGGAAAATATACCTGTGTATGATTATGAATGATTATGAAAGAATCAAAGAATATTTCAGATGTAAGAACAAGAATTAGGAGCATCGGATTTTGAGGCCACACTTGCAGTGCTCGGGGCTTACTCCTGGCTCTGTGTTTAGGGATCACTCCTGGGAGTACTCAGGGGGCCATAAACCACGTGGGAATTGAGCCACAACTGTGCGCAAGGCAAGTTCCTTATCCCCTTTACCATCTCTCAGGCCCTAAAAACAAGATTTTAGATAACTGTTCCCAAAAGCAAGTCAATTCAAATCCATGAGCACACAAATATGAAACTAAATTTTAACGTTACTATCAGTTATCTCTTACTCTTACTTCATCCTTCAGAAAAGAAAACACAAAGCTAACACTCCAAGCAAACGCTGCCATCCTCACTAACTAATGAGCCCACAGGGCAGTAAGCCAGCTCCACTTTCAAAGCTCTCCAAAATGGTCACTAAACTCCACCCACACTCAGAAACAATGCAAAATTTCAATTTCAGTTCGCATCGTGCAAATGTTGCATCCCATTTCCATATGGTTCATCTCAGCAAAATTTCAATGTCATACCAGAGAGAGATTGCCCACGGAAGTGTAGCTACTGGGGAGAGCATGGGCTAGAACTGAGGTATAGGTCAAGCAGTGAACACACTCAGGGTTATTCTTCCAAGAAACCTGAGTTTAACCTGCCCTGTCCACCGGGGCTGAAATGTTAAGCCATTCGCCTAGAGTATAAATGTTCCAATATCTAAAGAGGAAAATACAAAGAATAACATGAAAATAACAGGGGATAGAGTTTAGATGGAATTTCTTCTGCTACAAAAAGATGCCAGAAAGCTCAGAAATTAGTTTACAAGACCCAGGATTATTCAGTGTCAAAAGTGTCTGCCTTGCAAGCATAAAGGCCTGAGTTTGGGGCTGGAGCAATAGCACAGCGGGTGGAGAGTTTGCCTTGCACGCGGCCAGGGTTCGAGTCCCAACATCACATATGGTCCCCCGAGCACCGCCAGGAGTAATTCCTGAGTGCAGAGCCAAAGTATCCTTTGTGGGAGTGGAGTATCCCCTGTGCGTTTCCGGGTGTGACCCAAAAAGCACTGTACCACTGTCCTCCCATTGTTCATCGATTTGCTTGAGCAGGCCCAGTAACGTCTCCAATATGAGACTGTGTTTGGCATATCGAATACGTCACGGGGAGCTTGCCAGGATTTGGCGAGCAGTAAGATACTCTTGATAGCTTGCTGGGCTCTCCAAGAGGGGCGGAGGAATGGAACCCAGGTCGGCAGGGCCAGCGGCGTGCAAGGCAAACGCCCTACCACTGTGCTATTGCTCCAGACCAAAAAGCAAAATAAACAAGCAAATACATAAAAGCATGAGTTTGACCCCCTGTGCTGCTCACATGTTCGAAGTGCAGATGCAGTGGTACTGCTGCTTAGAGTACCTGGAGGTGCAGGAAGCCCAGTGCTCTCCGGCTACCTCACTCAGGTGGGCCAAAGAGAACAGCTCAAGTGTCTAAGCCCCATGAAAATTATTGCTGAGAGTGTGAGGACTATAATGAAATGTGTGACCGTGGTGAGCACCACTACCAAGAGTGTGTACTGCTCCCAGTTGTCACAACAACAAAAGGAAGAGAAGGAGGGAAAAAAGATTATGGCTCAACTTTAAAAAATGATTATGTATTTATTTATATTCTCCTGAACCAAGTAAGGCTGCTGCATTAAATTTGAACTCAGCCCAACTCTCTCTATTTGTGAGATACCATTATGAGCCAATCATTCCTCTGATTAACACAAGATAGCTCAAAGGTTGAGTAGATGCCTTCCACTCAGGAAGCCTGTGTTCGACCCCATCACCGTGCGGTCTCCATGTATGACTGGGAATAACTTGCAAGCATGTCCAGAACCAACCCCGAAACAACAAAAAATAGAACAACAGATTAAATACTGTTTTGTCACAAGGACAAGTATTTTTTATTTCTATTTTAATAATATGCTTTGAATGATAGATATTAACTAAACCTACTGTGGTAATCAGCCTATGTAACTCAAACCATCATACTGTATGTCTTAAACTAATATAATGAGGTATCAATTATTTCTCAGTCAAACTGGAAAAAATCTAAAAAAGGGAATGAAACTTGAACCTCATTAGTACCACAAACCTTAAAAAATAATATAGTGTCTGCCATGTTTTTTACTTGGGAGAGATACACAGTTTTGTATTTGATTTTTATTTATTTTTTGGCTGAGTTGTATTTTCTATCTGCCATCGTTACATCATTACAAGTACTACCATTGTATTATAGCATCATTGTAATTCTTTTACATGTGAGTTTCCTGAACCTTCCAAATCAGGAATAAATAAATCTAATTAAGGTGTGATATGGGACAAATCAATAACTAAAAGATTAACTTCTACACACAAGTATTTCAGCAGACCAGACTCAAATTTTCACCTTATCAAAATGACAAATCAGTATGTTTCAATATTTTTATAGACATAATTTCAAAAGTAGTCAAAGAACATGGTTCTAAATTTCATAATTTCCATGTTTATATTAAAGGTAAAATGTTTTTAAGGAATTACACACCAATTTAATATAAACTAAAATGGTTAGCAGATTTCTGGTGTTTTGAAGACATTCTATACATACAAATCTATCTATAGGTATACACTCAAACATATATATTTAATCCTACATATACATATATGATCATATATATAATTATAAATAAATAATTCTGTGCAAATTTTCATGAAAATTGTATGGCTGTTAAACAATAAAATAAAATAAAATTTCTGCCTATGCAAAGATATATTTGCAATGGTAAGTGAAAAAAAGAAAGGTATAAAATAATGTATTTAATTCCATGTTTTTTGAATAGCATTACCATGAAATAATTTACATGCCATAAATCCATCCACTTAAAATATACGAGTTTTTAGTGTAGTCACAGTTTTGCATACATGATTACAGTCAAATTTAAAATGTGTCATTATTCCAGAATGAAATTCAAAACCAACCCTCTTTCTCCCACATCTCTCTGCCTTATATCAGTCCTAGGAAACTACGAATCTACTTTCTGTCTTTATAGGTTTACCTGTTCTAGAGAGTTAATATAAATGGAATACTATAATATGTTTCTTTGTGACTGGCTTTTTCAATTAGCATAATGCATTCAAGACTCAAAAATACTGTAGAGTATATCAGTAAGCCAAGTCTTTTTATTGCCAAATATACTATTGTGTAGATATGGGGCATTTTACTTATCCATTCTATCAGGTGATGAGATATTTGCATTATTTCTACATTTTGGTTACTAAAAATAATGATAAAATAAACACCGTGTGCAAGTGTTTTTAGGGACATATGTTTCTACTTCTTCCTTGTACAAACCTTTAAATAGAATTGCTGGATCATACAGTTAGAGTAATGTTTACTTTACTTAAAAATTCCCTGTTTTCCAAAGTGACTGTACCATTTGACACTCTCTAAAAGTGTACCAAGATTTTGTTATCTCCAACACTTGCCATTATTTATCTTTCTGATAGCCACACCTATAGGGTGTGAAGCAGGATTCCATGTTGTCGTATCTACTGCTTAAAACTCATCAACAATGCTGGCCTCTAGTTTTGACATTATCCACAGTACTTATTTTCTCCTTTATCTACATTTTAGCTCTGAATATTTAAAAAGATGGGAACATTCAGCAAATCAATACATCATTTTGGTGGACTTCAAAAAGTCAAAACAATCTTTAAAAAAAAGAACAAAGTGGGAGGACTCACATTTCACTATTTCAAAATTTACCATAAAGCTGTAATAATCAAAACAGTAAAGACAAACTGTGTGCTGAGAAGTCACCTTTGACAATAGCTGATGGATTGAGCTGGGTACAGCTGGGTGTATAGCCAGTGCCTTAATGTGATAGGACATCTATAAAGTGACTTTGGCCAACATACTTTTGACCAGGGAATCAAAATCATTTAATAGGAAACATTTTCTATAAATGATCTGAGAGAAATAATGTGCATAGTTAAAAGAATGAAGTTAAATCCTTGTCCCATGCCACACACAAAAAAAATAATGGATCAAAAACAAATTTAAGAGTTAATACTACAAAAATTGGAGGTAATCTTAAGGACTTTTAATTTCACAATTGCTTCATGAGCATGATACCAAAAGCATAAGCCATACCAGGAATAAAAAATAAATACACTGGATTTTATTAAAATTTAAGACTTCTATGATTCAAAAGACACAATAAAGAGATTCATCCTGCAGAATGGGAGAGAAAAAAAATTCAATACTATACTCACAAAGGATTAATACCCAGAATACATAAAGAATTCCTACAACAACAAAAAGGAAACAGCCCAACTTAAGACATTTCTCCAAAGAAGTTATGCAGAGTATGAGAAAAATTAGCAACATTTATTAATCATTAAGAAAATATAAGTCAAAACTGTGATAAGATACCACTTAGACCCTCTTGAAAATAACAGAACGACTTATTTGAAAAAAAAAAAGTATTGAAGAAAATATGTAAAAATTGTAACCCTCGTGCACTGCTGGTAAGGATGTGACAAAGTATGATTCCAGTGAAACTTGTTTCTTAAAAGTTACAAATAGAATTACCATACAACCGAGTCATTCCAAGTTATATAACCCAAAGAATTAAAAAATGTGGACACAGATACTTACACATTAAAGTTGATAGCATTATTCACAATAACCCAAAAGTGAAACAACCCAAATGAACATCAAAGGAATGAGTTTCTGACATATCATGACATCCATGGCAACATGGATAAACCTGAGGAATATTATTCTTCTTGAATTTAGCCAATACAAAAGTAAACGCAGTAGATTTCATTTATTCATAGAGACCATGAAATGGTAGGTTATTGCTTAATGTATAGAGACTTTCTTTTGGGGATGATGAAAATTTGAAAGCAGTGAGAATAATTACACAATGTTGTGAACATGCTTAACATCACTAAATGATAGCCTTTAGATGTTTAAAGTGGGTCAGAGAGATAGTGCAGCGGATAGGGCTGTTTAAAGGCTTTGCAAGTGGCCAACTTTGGTACTACATATAGTTCCCCGAATTCTGCCAGAAGAGAACTCTGAGCTCATTGTCAGGAGTCAAGTCCTGAGGACAGAAAGGTGTGGCCCATAATCCAAGAGAAGTTTAAAACAGTATATGTTCTATATCTTATATATATTATATAATAAAAAGAGCATGCAATGGTTATGATTTCTAGTTACATTTTCTTAGATGTTCAATGGAGAAATAAAAAGGGATATCTCCCAACAAGTGAGCAGGATATGAACTCCTAAAGAGTATAGAATCAATGTCCTAGTTTCTTGTTATCCCTCTATGACCTTTGAAAGAACAAACTCCCAAATGTAATTAGCGACACACAATGTTGTAATGAACAACTGAACCTTCCATTAAGAAGTAAGAACGACTATGTCAGGTCATGTACTCTAAGCTCTGGACCAACAGCTCTTCCTGAAGGGCCGAAGAAGTAGAAGAAAGTTACCCACTAAAAACGTTAAAGCAGTAGTCTGCAAGGTCTTTTTTAAATAAAGGAGTTGAAGCTTTATAACATTTTTTCTGAGATAAATAATCTCACCATTCGGGGACTTTGTGAGCAATGTACACAGTGTTGCGCTATCTACAAATAACTGCTGGGGCCATGGGGAGTTGATGTCCCAAGATATAAAGAACTATACATATTGCGTTGTTTTCTTTCACATTATCACTGGGCTTCTGGAGTGGTCAAACATAGAAAGGAAGGCAAAGGTTCCTTCCCTCTAGCAGTAGCACATCCTAAGTTAGTTCTTCAAACTGATGAACCAGATGATACAAGGAAGATTTTCTTAGGGGCATCTCTGTAGCAGGGGGCAGGTTCTAAACATGTGTAACTCACCTGACTAAGACTGAGCATAGATTCACTGTATATAATCTTTTCCTCCTGCACCCGTCCCTAGTCTTAATTCCTATGACCACTAACGAGACAGCAATGTTTTGGGTGCTATCGCCTTTATTGATATATCAAGAAACACTGAACCACAGACTTTTGCCTAATAAAAACAAACCCTTGGATTAATAAAATAGGAACCGAGATTATGGGGTGAAGGGGAGGAAAGAGTGGTAGGGGGACACAATGGGTAGTGTTCAAGCGTGCTCAATGGATTGTGTGTTAAGAGACAGGTGCGGCAAATTGTATTGCTAGAAGATATGGTCTTATAAGCAAATGTTGCCCAATAACAATATATAAAACCAGAAGACAATAACAACAAAAGACCACACATTTCCTCTTCTTGCATAGATTATCTTTTAAAGGAGATGGTTTCAGCAGAATGATGACTTTGACCTGGCTTAGGATGCTCTAAATTCAGAAATGCCAGAGCAGTAAAAGTTAATGATGCTCTTCCCTTTTAATGTAACTAAAATGTGCCATATAGCTATCAGAGATTTTAGAATAAATTATATAATATCAACTAAGGATAAAAAATTTTCATGATTTATTTCATAAGTATCATACTTTAATAAATAAAATTTTAAAACAAGATTTTACCAAACAATATATAATGCTTATTCTAAATGCAGAATTACCATCTTATTTCATTTATATGTTTCACCTTTTTTTACCTACTGCTGAGAAAAAATTACTCAAATTTAAAGAGAGAAAAATTTATTTATTTATTTTGCTTTTTGGGTCACACCCAGTGATGTTCAGGGGTTACTCCTGACTTTGCATTCAGGAATCACTCCTGGCGGTGCTCGGGGTACCACACGGTATGCTGGGAATCGAACCCGGGTTGGCCGCGTGCAAGGCAAACACCCTACCAACTGTGCTATTGCTCCAGCCCCTAAGAGAGAAAAATTTAGATGCCCACTTAAAATTGGGCAGTCGCATGGTTTTCAAAAACTATTTTGGTGCAGTGCTATTTAACAGAAATATAATGTCAGCCAAATATGTAATTATCCTAAAAAAACAAGTGAAATGAATTTTCATAATCCATTTTATCTTTCTAGTCAAAGTTTTTACAACTAAAAGTACTAATTCAATTAACATTTTTCTGTTTTATTGAAATGTGATCATGGTGTCTCCCCTGCCAGGTAAGTAATCAACATATAACACTGTATTAGTTTCAGGTATAGAACATAATGATTTTATATGTGTATACATTTAAAAAAGTGCCTGATGTCATTACATAAGTGTAACTATTACTACAAGGAACATTTTTTAAGCAACTAATCTAATGCAGTGTATTCAAAAATATTTCAACACATAAATAATAGTAATTGTGATATCTTTTACTTTTTTTTTTTTTTTTGCTTTTTGGGTCACACCCGGCGATGCACAGGGTTCCTCCTGGCTCTGCGCTCAGGAATTACCCCTGGCAGTGCTCAGTGGACCATATGGGATGCCGGGAATCGAACCCAAGTCAGCCGCATGCAAGGCAAACGCCCTACATGCTGTGTTATTGCTCCAGCCCCAAGATCTTTTACTTTTTTTAAATTAGGTTTTGCTAAGTCTCTTAATCAGATACTTTGTAATGGAAACAAGCCACATTTCAAGAGTTTAATAAGCAAGTATGGCTGGTGGCTATCGTAGTGGAGGGCTGGCTCTAAAAGGTCCACTAGACATTAGTTTGAAGACTGGCGTGCTAGATGACACAGGCCTGAAGAGACAGCTGAGAGGAACAGGATTCTTTAGGGACTCTACTCAGTTCCCAGGGTGTTTTAGGACCCTCAAATCTTAAGAAAAGTGGTTCACGGTTTAGAGTAATGGTATAGCTAAGAGGCCATTTGTCATGCATGTGGCCAATCTGGGTCCAATTCCAGCACCCTATAAGGTCCCCAGAGCCCACCAGGAATGAGCCTTGAGTGTAGAGCCAGGAATAAGGCCTGAGCACTGCCAGGTGTGAGCCCACACAGAAATTTAAAAAAAAAAAAAAACAGAAAAGTGCTTCAGAAATGCAAAAGCGGAAAGAACAAAGTGAGGCAAAGTCAAAAGAGTGCCTATTATTCCACTGTTTGATCACCAATCCCCAGCAAGGTCAAAGGTGGCAGGCAGCCCTGTAGAGTTAGTTCAGTGGAGATACTTGCTCACTATTTATTTTTTAGTTTCTAGTTAATGATTAAAATCAATTCAAAACTTTTAATAAGATTAATTATAAAAGTTGGTAACTATCCTCTTGTCTGGGTTCTGTCTGTTCTCCCGACGGAACTAGAACAATTTTGCCTGGTGCCATTTCCACACACTGCTCTGTTTTCTGTCACAATGGCAGGAATATCAGTCATTCAGAATGGGCAGTTTTTTCTTTCCCTCCCGCGAATGTGTGCACTATGAAAATTTGTTTAACATCTGAGAGAAAGAGATACTTCTAAGACCTACTGGAAACTGAAACCACTGCTCAATCTCACGGCAGTGCAGTCATATAAAAACCCTGGCACCTTCCAATGTGTTCTCACCATCCACCATGGAAGAGTGAAAGCTGGTGGTTCAGATACACTTTGTTTTACTGCCCTTCGTACCCTATTAGTAGTAAGTTGACATAGAACAAGAGGAGGAAGAATCTAACTGACTCATATTTCCCATAATACCTATATTCCACTGAAGATCATTTTCACTGCAAATGTCTTCTTTTCCTCAATCTCTAATATCCAAAATGACTTCTCTTTTCTTATAAAAGACACGATGAACATACTGCTGCTGACTAATCTATTAATTTCAGTGATAATTCTGTGGTTTCCTATCACGAGTTGCCAGTCTGACAGATCCCTGTTCTGGATATCTCTTAGATGTTTTGGTGACACGGTTTATGTTAGATCAAGGGTTGTGAACTATAGGTCATATACAACTTGGTAATTCCTCCTGTAAACAAAATTTTACTATAACACAGCTAGGTCTACCCACTGACACTTGATCAGCAACTGCTTTGGAGTGACAGAGACAGAGCCAAACAGCTGTGGCAGAGACCTGATTTTTCATATACTCTAAACACTGGTTCTGTGATTCTGCAACCAGGAGACAGATGATCCAGAATTACTGTGCCCCAGATTTGGCTATTTTGAATGGTTCGTTGAATTGTTGAATTCCTAAGACACAGTTACTCCCTGGCACTGAATATATTTCTTCCATTTGGGTTCTACATTCTAGACTGCAGGTTCTTTGATAGGTAAGACCTGGATTCTTAGTGTGTCTGAATCTCTGAAATCATGGATGCAAATGAAGTACAAGGTAAGTTTTCAATTAAGCTTAATATTTTAAATGACTCTTCTGCTTATCCATTGTTGAATATACGTATCCCGCTCCTTACTCATTACCTATTCTCTCTACCTTGCAATATCAACTCTGAAGAATGTTATCACACCTCCTTCACACTTTGCTTTTACTGAGTTGAGCAAATAAAAGACACCACTTGCTCAAATGGTGGGAAAAGGAGAGATGGGGTACTTTGGCTCACCCTCTCTCAGCCTTGGCATCACCAAAGTTCTGACCATGGCTTCCTGCCTCCACACTGCAGTTTCTATGACTTCACTTTCTCCACGTAGCACCATTTCTTTCCTCTCAGTCTATTACAATTGAGCTCTCTGAGCAAAACTTTCAATCTTAATTATTTCTCCATTATTTCCATTTGGTTGCCATATTCCAAAGTTAAACTAAACTCAGAAAAAGGCAGGGCCAGAAAGGTAATACAGGGGTAGGGAGCTTGCCTTTCCACGTGGCCGATCTGGGTTCAATTCCCAGCATCTTTGATGGCTCCTGAGTCCTGCCAGGAGTGATCCCTGTGCTCAGACTTGGAGTAAGTAGGGAACACGCTGGGTGTGGCCACAAAACAAAAACAAAGGATGTACATTCTGTGCACTCTAATATCAAAACTACGAAGAAGCTTACTGAGATTTCTAGAACCTCTTCCTGCGATACAGAAAGAGGATGTCGGAGCTGCATCTTTGGATCACTGCTTTGTGAAAGGTATCCCACGGGTTGTAACGGTCCTATTAAAATAGATGCTGAGACTTATATTAGGGGAACAGATGAAAATAAGAAACAAAAAATAAGTTGAAAGCAGCTGAAGAGAGTGTGCAGATGTCTTAAATCAAAAGTATAAATATGGAGAACCAAGTGAACAAGGAGTTCAGAGCTACCTACCAGATGGCTACAGGTGGTACCAAAGATGGCTATCAAAGCTAAATATGGAATTACCCACTTTTTCTTGGTAACAGAAGCAAACTCTTTAAAGAACGTTACACACTTGAAACACTGCATATTCCCTTAAGTAGCTGCATGGTCTATCTTAATAAATACAGAGAAAAGGTTAACATAACCCATGGCTTGGAGAGTTTGAAAAAGAGCCTATAGTTCAACCATTTGTGGAAGCATTCAATGAGGTGTCTAATATGGATAGTAGAGCAGAGGCCATGGTGTTTACCAACTACTGTGTGATCTAGGAAATATCTCATATGCCCATAGTTTTTTCACCTATAAAACAAACATAAAACCAATGTCCTCGTGGGAGATACATTATTTAGAAGATGAAAAGTACGAAGACTACTATATAATGCATAATAAACAGTATCTATGCACTATTATTAATTTGGAACTTGTTTCCTAAAGTACTCCAAGGAATTTCTGGTGTAAGAAGGGAGCATATTATACAATGTTGTAGGGAAAAACTAAACCATGCTATGGAAAATACTGTTTGACAAAGTTATAATCTCTTTGGGGTTTTTAATATGCAAACGGGTATTTAACCTAGTAAAGAAACTATGTTGCTTTACCTAAATTTTATTTTGCTTTTCTCACCAGCATCTTTATTGAACACCATCTTTTTCTTTCCAGGTATGTGGATATTATTAATTGCTCAATTCTATAGACTATTATTTCTCTGATCATGTTTTGAAGGAAACTCACTGAACTGTTGATGACACCATCACAAATGATGAGATTGCATACTCAAACTTGATTATAGTAATCCCCCAGCTCCCTTAAACTCACCTTCTGCATATATATATATTTCACTTACTGTATAATTACAAATAGTTTATTAAGAATTTTATACCTACCTTTTTGTTATATATCAATATAAGACTTCAGAATTTATAAAACTCCTTTATGTTTCACATGAACTTTATCCTTCCAGACCCCCACCCCCATAGTCTATTATGAATTATCTCTTTTACATGAGAGGACATGGAAAGCTCAAGGAGATGAAAGTCTGCTCAACATCACCAAGATGATGACAGGGACAGATAAGAATCATACTATCTCCACCTACCCCACCTACCTTCTGCTGGGCCTTACACCTCTAAGAGGGTGTCTGCCAGATTCATAAGTATCTGAGACCCTCTGACACCCTGTAGAGTATTAGATGCCTTTAAAATCCTTGTGATTTTGTGACCTAATAACAAACTTCTCATTTCAGACGATGCTACTAAAGCATCTCTTCCACTCTCATGTCCAGAACAATCTCCAAAGCAAAGCTTGGGTTTGCTTTCTTTGGCAGATGTCTCAGAAAGCGAGTGCCACTGTATAAAATGCCCCTCGTCAACTAACTTCTCTACTTTTCACCTGTAGTAAGCACATTTAAATTTCAGTAAGTCCAGTAGTGTTCTCTGTCTCATTCTTCTTTCTCTTTTCTTCAGATCCCAGGATAAGGAAGAACAAACCACCCAATCCTCATCACAAAAACAGTTTACGCCACAGGATACTCTACAGCAGAGAGAAGGTTGATTTTTACAGTGAAATGGGTGTTCAGCCTTTAAGAGTCCAGACACCACTTCCTATGTTATTAGGAGGCGGCAGGAAGCCAGAGGACAAAGATCAAAGTGCTAGTAACATGAAGGAAGCCTCAAGAAAGGACAGTCTACTAGAGATAGTGGATATGTAAACAAATATACAAATAAGTGTTAGAACAAGAGCAGATTCCTGGTATCGAACAAGTGTAGAAGAGGCTTTTGGAAGAGGAAGCTTGAGCTAAGCTTCAAAGGATGTATAGGAAGTTTCTATGTAAAAATTACTCTTACTCACTTTCCAAAGTTTAGTCACTAAATACAGTTTCCCTCTTATTCTGAACAACCCTACACATTTTGATTACCTACCATCCATTTCCTGGATTACGAAACTACATGTATGTTTAGAAGAAATGATGTGACTTCTTGCATAACACGCAACACAGAGGCCATGGAGAATGGATGGACCTAGTTCCTAGGTCTGTCTTCTGCTGCTGCCTCAAAATGAAAGAGAAGGATCCCTACGTCTATAACTGGCAGGAGCCACTGAAGACATACTGTGGATCTCCAAGTGCATTTCTGGAACTATTAGAAGTAGCAGAAAATCACTTAGGGCCACATTACAGAGTTCAAGCTGAACCTTGAAAGAAGTGGGGGGCACCATTCAAACAGCACATTGAGAGGTCCAATTTTAACTGAGGCAACAGTGGGAGATAAATTGAAGCAAGTTAGATCTACACTGTGGCTTTCATTATTCTCTTTCTCTCTCTCTCTCTTTCTCTCTCTCTCCCTCCCTCCCTCCCTCTCCCTTTTTCTCTTTCCCTTGGTTTTTGGTTCACAACAAGCAGTGTTATTCCTGGCTCTGGCTCAGAAATTACTCCTTGTGTTCCTTTGGAAACCACCAGATGGGATGCCAAGGACCAAACCCAGGTCAGCCACATGCAAGGCAAATACCTTACCTGCTGTATCTTTCTAGCCCCTCATTTTCCATCTTTTATCAGACATAATTGAAGTCCCTGCCTTCCCTGGTAGAGGGAAGGAGATGTACTGGATCTAGCGGAGGAAAGACAATCTTAATTACCCTGATCATGTGTCTTCAAGGCATAAAGAGTCCAATGCACTCAGTGTTTAGGGAAAGACTGCAAAAAGATCAACACATATTTTAACTAGAACAGTTGATATCTTGTGCGTTATTAGTTCATTCTCAGAGTTTTATTATGTTTCTACTTGGTCTTAAACACTGGGTTTATCAAAGGTTTTTTTTTATTGAAGTACATGAAAGGCCCAAGCTGTAGAATCTTATAATCTTATACTCCAATGGAGGAGATAGGAGATGAGACTCCATGGAAAGAAGATGAGTGGCCCCAAAAGGTGTTACAGAGATGATAGGAAAAAGCATTAAAATGAAAGCATATCTCTTGGAGATGTTCATGTCCCCACCCTAAAAGAGATGTTACCACTTTCATCTTTGAAACTGAAAATTTAAAAACTGTTTGATCAAAAGTAGTTTAAAAAATGCAATTTAGATTATGATGAACAGAATCACGCAGAAGGAAAACAAGATATATCAACTAAGTAGCTTAGAATATAAATGGTTTCCTTTTCATTGTTATTTCTGGCACTTGGTTTGCAAATAACCCACACTTTCACTGGGACAGGACTTTGTGTAAGCACAGGAGATTACATTTAATATTGAAGGATATTATTAATATATTTTGCCTCAACTGAGATTCAAACTCAATTTGATTTTTTCCTCAGGTGGTGTATGGACAGAGAACATCTAGATAATAGCTATTATCATTCATGAGACAGAGACTGAACCAATACTTTCTGGCTAAATATAATTTGCGAAGCACAATTTAACAGTTCCATTTAGCAACTCTTCAAAATCAAGATGATTTCATCAGCCTCTGAACACCAGCCAAAATACCTCCAAAGTATACTTAAATACTAACAAATATTACATATTACAAAAATTCCAGGTTTTTCTCTTTCTCTGACTTAAGAAAATCATCCTCTCTCACTGCTCCTGGCTTGCCTAAGAAACAGAACTTTGCTCTTTCTGAAAATTAACATCCATCTTTCACCACCTTTTTGAAATTAACTGGTAAGCTTTAAGATCCATACTTGAAGTCAAGTGAGATACCCAAAATATTCTTTCCTTGCTCCAGCAGCAAATCTTGAAGCCTAAAAGATTTTTAATACCAGTTATTCTCAGGATTTAGTCAGATACATGTTTAATAGCCATTCAAAGGAACCTGTTACAAGGTCTTTGACAGTTAAGAAAGCAATTCTAAGACCTATCGACAACATCTGCATACTCCCACTCTTCCAATCAGGTGGGATATTTCAAGTCACTCTGCTTTTCTTTTTAGAACATCTATATCCAGATAGAAAATGACCTAATCAACGCCTTCAAGTGGTATTTCTTAAAATAAGTGCCCTCTTTGAAAACTGAAAATAAAATTTCTTCTTCCTAAAAACAATAAGAAACTAAGCCCAGTACCTCTAAACTACCATTTCTGCAGGCTGGTTGAGTCACTCACCCTTGTTGAATGATCAACTGATCTTTGAAGATGTAACAAATGCACATGAGAACATTTGGGGGAGGTGATTCTTCTCATTAGTTCTCCTACTACATGGTATCTTTGATTAAAATAAATTTTCAAGTGTTAATCAATGAGGTACTCCTTCACAGTGAACTATGAAGAGACCCTCCACCCAGGTATAATATATGTAAGGCACTGCATTATAATACTGAGCCACATTCCTTGCTCTGCTCACACATTCTTCAAATAAATTGGCGGTAGGAGGCTTCCCCAGGAGTCACTGTCAGCAATACTTAGACCTGCAGGTTAGGCCTGACAGTTCACTGCTTGGGCCAGTGATGTGCTGCTGTTGGGCATATGGTGCCATGACTCAAACTTAGGGTCTTGAGCATGCAAGGTATGTGCTCCCTCCCTTAAAGCTATCTTCATGGCCCTTAATTATTTTAAGTCATACTCAACACGTAATTTGTCACTTGTTCTAAAAGATAATATGAAGACTCCCTTGACCTAACATACCCTCAAACTTAGACTTCTGTTTCCACAGAACCTTCTTGAAACTGAAGAACCATTGTTCTCAAGACATGAAGGGGTCTAGAGCAGAAGGGGAGAGATACAATCCGGCAATTCTGAGTTCTGAGATTTCCGACTTTTTTAAAAAATCAAAATAAAATAATCGCCTTCTTTATTTGTCTAGAGTATGCTTTACTTTGGACACACAGACACATAAAATCCTACCTAGATGGGACGAGGTTACAATTCAGTGCACACAGCAAGAAAGCATGTCTGTGTGAATGAAAATAACCAGCTCAATCTAAGCTCAACTTTCTGTGATACTACTTCTTCCAACACATGGGGAAGTGAGAATGATTACATTTTGTTCAAAGTGTCTCATTACATTGACTTAAATAAGTTTTCTAAACCTGAAAAAAGAAAAACATTTTTAAAAGCCATTTTTTTTTTAAAAAAAAAGCCTTTATAAAGACAGTTAGTGAAACCCTTCAGAAACTGAGGTTGGTGGGGGCCAGAGCCTTCTCTTTTGCCACCAGCATCTGACAGAAGATAATGGAGTTTAGTAACACCCAAGTCAGGTGTTTCTTTTCTGCTTAACACATCCTCTCATGCCCAAAATAACGTAACAAACAGGTGTTAAGAGACCTACGTTGCGGAGTATATGTTGTAGGTTTGGGGATTTTTAAATCTATCAACTTGCCTCATCTTGGCAGTGTTCAAATATTACTGACTTGGAACCATTTTCTGAAAGATCTCTCACACACCCAGACAGGTAAGCTATAGTCCAGTTTGCAAAATGCAAGCATATTTCCTGGTGTTTATTAACACTGCCATCATCACAGTGCTCAATGCTGAACTAAAGGAAAACACAAGAAAAACCTTCTACAGATCAAAAGTCAGACGATTTGTCAGAAAGCTTTCAAATACTGTCCTGGTAGAGCCCAGCTTCCTTTCTCTGAATGGACACTATTGACAGGCAAGTGCTAAGCTCTTAATATGTATTTATTCAGCACAGTAACCCTATGAGGGATGTTAAGTGCTTCCATTTTATAGATGAGGAAATTGAGGCTTAGAGAGATTAAGCAACTTGGTCAAGGTCACTCTGGAATGAAGGTCGGCCTAAAATCCCATGATCACAATCACAGTTTAGGGTTTCTGAGAGCAGTCTATGAGCAGCCTATGCTCAGGTCAACCTGTGATACCCCTTGGCCTCTGAAGCAGAGCTAAGAACTAAGACGTGAGTTGTGCGCTGGCCATGGGACATGCCCCAAGGAGCAACCTATTAGCCAACTGATGACATTTTGATCCCAGGCTTCTTAGGAGATGGAAGACGTACTGCTCTGAGAAACCATGATTCTCTACTTTCCTGTTTACCCTGAGCAGTTCCTGCCACCAGGATGGGCCCACTCTGCTTTTGCAATTATCACTGAGTAAGTAAACTAAGCATTCGACACTTACTATTATTTTAAGAAAGACCTTCTGAACTGGGAAATTAGATGAATTGGTGAGATCAGTAGCCATTTTTTCAAGATCTTATAATACAATTTCTTTCATTTGCAGCTGGTTTAATAAAAAACATTGTTTAAGAGAGACAAACAATAATTCAAATTTGCAGGGCTTCCCTCTTCCCTACCCTTCCCAGGAAAAATGTTCCCTCTGTAGGAAATGTTTTATTGACCAAAGGGCAATGACATTATAGATGGCGGGGGGCTGGGGGGAAGACAGCTCTAAAAGAAATTGTTTTAAGAGGAAATCTCCATAATATGCTGAAAGAAGTGCTATTTAGAAGGCAGAGACACACCACACACTGGCTTTTGTCATCTTGGACCAGCCAGGTTGTAAGCTTCAGAGTCCTCCTCTATAATAAATGCTCGGACACTACCTCCTACGGGAGGTGGGATAGGAAAAGGCAGCACAGCATTAGGACTTCTCTGGGCCCCTAAGGTAAAGTTGTCCCTTCATCCAAAGGAAAACAGAAAATCTTTTAAGTCAAGGTGCACTGGTATTAAAAATTGCTCTGTGCATGTTTTTGTAAGCCCCTGAAAGTGGGTTCTAGACACTGTGTGCTACAGATTCGGTGAGTGCTTTTTAAGGAGCTAGATATGGGAAAGCAAATTTGGAGTGGTTGGGTCTAAGCTACGTTTCTCTGTCAAAGAAGGGATCTGCGTGGGGGAAGATTAGAAAGGAGCCTGTCTGGTTGGTGGATGAGAAAATGGCAGGCGGGAATGGTGATGCTGGAGCAGCGTATGGAGTTGGGATGTGGAAGGAACTTTTCTGTCATTTCTCCCAATCACTCCATGTTCTTAATACGAACAACGCTTCTCACGGGGAACTTTGAATAAAAAATAAAACAAAACAAAAAATAAATTGAACTTCAAGATGTCTAAAGTCTCTCTTTTCTATTAGACTTTTAACCACAAGTATTTAAATAACTATTCCACCATGTCCAAAACTACCTCTTTTGCCCAGAGGAAAATCATTAATGTAGAAACTAATAAAGAACCTTGAGGAATGCAGATCATTTGCAAAAATGCATCTTTGTCCAAAGATGAGAGGTCTGGATAAGGCGCCTTCGCCAACCCAGCCCTGTGCAACAAAGCTTCACAGTGCATTCTCTCTGCAATTTGTATGCTCACGTCTTGGTTGACTGCCTTTCACACCCAATACCTTTGGAAGGTTCTGTTCCGAAGACTTGAATGAACTGTTACAACTCAAAATGAAAATGCCACGTGCTACATTTCCTGCATGGGGAAGGGAATTCTTTACTGCGTCGTTAACCCTGCATAGATCTTGTTTAGGGCTTTTGGGCACTCGAATGGCCTTCATCAGAGACAGCCAAGTGAACATCCCCAGGTGGCAGCGTTGGGGTTTCCCCTTAGCTAGCAGTCCCGTTTCAGTTGCATCACTATTTGTCAGCTCACTAGAATTCAAACCGCATTACTGCATTTTATTTATTCTCTCCCTCGGTATAATCAAATCCCGATTTTAACAACTTTATCTACTAAAACATTTTTTTAAAAAATTAATCTATTTGGTGCACTGGCATTATCCAAACACCACTTTATTTTTAAAGTGCTGGCATTGTGTCTCATTAAGGAGAGGAGAAACACCAGTAATTTGATCTCTACGTGTTTCTAAATATCCAGCTTTACTTTCCAATCTGGCAATTAAGCTAGTAAGTCTTCACTCTGAAGGCAGAGTATCCAAAAGAATAGCTGCTAACCACATGGAACTATTTAAAGTCAAGTAATATCAAATAAAATGAAAAATGAAAAAATGGGGTTCTCATTCACACATTTCAGGTGGCCAATAGCCATATGTGGTTGGTTGTACCTTATTGGAGAGCAGAGAACCAGAGCAGGTCCACCATCACAGAAAGTTCCTTTGGAAAAAGCTGCCTAAAGGCTTGGATACTTGCAAAGGCTAAAGCTATTTCCCTTCACCATCGTGTCCCTGGTGGTTAATAGGTTCTGCCTGACATGCAAATGTTCCAATGAATGCTTACAGAGATGAGATCTTTCATGTCTTAACCGAGAGAAAAAATGCCTGTCCCAAGAAACATTAGATGAGGCAGCAGTAGAGAATACAAAGAAAAGACTAGACAGGGAAAATTATTTTCATAAAATGCAAGAATTCTAGAGTTAGACCTTTCCTTCATGGAAACAAGAGCGAAGGAGAGGGACGCTCCAAACTGATACCCGTGAGCATTCGCAATATTAGGATAGGCAAAGTTATTAGAGCCAACACGATAGTAACAAAACTGCAATCATTTCAATAATAATCATGATGATGGGGATGATGATATTCATGCATTCAAAAACATTTTAAATTTATAAAACCCTGTGCTAATTTGTTTCACTTGAACCGCACAACAATGAGGTGGGGTTGAAACTCATACCCATTTTACTGGTGAGGAAAGAAGGAACAGAGATTAGGATGATAATTCAACTGGGAAAACAGGGGAAGACATATCTGGGTTCACGCTTTCAGAATGCACATCTTTTAATGTATAACAATTATGCCATATTTTGCCCAGAAATAACCCATTGAGAGATTGCTACTGTTTATATCTATTTCATGTAATGAATTACGATCCCTTAACAAAAGCAGACCTATACTTCCAGTCCCTGAGAAGACCAACAAAATCGATTGTCTTCTTTAATGATCATTTTTGGCTTCAGCAATATTGAAGGGCTAATCTTGGGTAACCATAGACTCCAGAAAACAATATTAATTTATCACCCCCAAAACCATTTGTTCTGTGGATTATCAATCTCAAACAGTGGTTCTGAAGCACAGGATGATATACTGTGCTCTGGGTTGCACAGCTGCTTTGCATTTTGAATTCTTTATTTATAGAACAAGTCAAATTAATAACTCAAAAATGTTGTTTCAGACAAAAGTAATGGACACACAATAAAACTATTCATTTCCTAAAAGGTCACTCCAGGAGATGCATACATTGTTTAAAAGCCAACCAACAATGCTATTATTCCTTCGAAAACTGAAAATGTATAATAAGCAGTTAGAGCACATATCTGCCCCGAGACCCCAGGCTAATTTAAAGTACAATCACAAGGCAATCAATCATACTCCAAAATTACTTCATTTTCCAAACTGTTTACACTTTTTAAGTTACAAATCCACTTTCTGCTATTTCAACTCACGATTTACAACTACAGATTTAGACCGCTTGGCGAGCAGCCAAGTGCTAGTCATGAGGGAACTAATGATATGAACAGATCAGTGTTTTATAAAGGAGAAAAGCGCATGTAAATTTCCAGTGTGTCTGCAAGTAATCAAGGCACTGCTGACTATAAATGAGACCGTCTCAAATTTATTTTAGGAGAAATATCTTAAAGCTGCACTTTTTATCCAGGCCAGAAAAAAAAGAAAAAGAAAAAAGCCTTTAGGAGGAACTCTGAGATGACTCAAATTATTGTAAATAAATGGTATGTGAGCAATATGGAAATAGTAAAATAAGTGACTTATTTCAGTAAGTGACTTATTTCAACATTCCTGTCTTACATGCCTTCATAGTGATTTCTGGAATGCTAGTGTTAATGGAAAGGGAGGAAATGATCTCTCTCTCTCTCTCTCTTGCTCTCTCTCTCTCTCTCCCTCTCCCTCCCACCCCCCACATACACAGGCACCCTTGAAATTTTTATTGTTAGCCACACACTGGCAATCTCTAGTTTCTTTCTTCTTTAAAATATTTGCTGTTAACTACAGCAGCAATCTCTCTCTCTCTCTCTCTCTCTCTCTCTCTCTCTCTCTCTCTTTCTCTCTCTCCCCTCTCCTTCTACTCCTCCCCCTTTTTCTCTCCCCTCCTCTCCCCCTTTCAAACTGCTGTTGTTAACCATAGCAGCAAATCATGTTTGTTTTAGTAGCCAAATATTCTCTGAATAAAATCGAAGACCCTGGGGGATACTGTTTTAAATTAAATATGATCTTTACTGTTTCATTACAACAGCACAGCCAAATAATCACTTTGTGTTATTTGTACAAATAATGTAAGATACTCATTTTCTTGCGGAAATAATTACTCTAGTCTATCGTATCCTGCTCATCGTCAAACCTCCCCTTTTGCTGTCACCAAGCATGTGCATTAGACTAGAGGGGCTAAATTTAGCCAAAGTTTCATGTGTTCCTACATGCTAAAGAGTAAAATCAAGTAAGCATATTCAGATGTGTAGGAGCCTTGAGGAGAAAATCTCAAAATAGCTCCAGAGTATATACATTGCAAAAGTCCATCCACCA
This sequence comes from Sorex fumeus, assembly GCF_029834395.1. Taxonomy (NCBI): domain Eukaryota; kingdom Metazoa; phylum Chordata; class Mammalia; order Eulipotyphla; family Soricidae; genus Sorex; species Sorex fumeus. The sequence continues at coordinate 5,849,217 of NW_026606240.1, forward strand.
TGATTGATATTTTAGAGAATCAGTACATGACTAAACTCAATTTTATAATTGGATATTGCCAGATACAATAAACCAACAGTGTACTCTTAAAACATCATACATCTTAAAACTATCTGTAATCATGAATCAACCTAATTATTTGAAACACTGCCATGGAGTAGAAAAGAAACTAAAATAAACTAGATGCCCAAATATCTTTTATTTTCTAAGGAACAAAGCTTTTTATTGGCCATAAAGCCCAGCCCTACAAGAGGTGGTAAGCCATATTCTTTAGATAAAACTGCACACACAGAATATCCATAACAAAGATTAAAAGCCTCCACCTCCTCGCTTTCACAAAGGCACCTCTTGCGCACGCCTGTGCATTAATTTAATTCAAAATAAAGATGTCTAGGGATCTGGAGCAACGCATATACTCCTGTATTTTCGAACTTCAATTTGTTCTTGTTTTTGTCACACTCAAAAAAGTCACCATGAGTGGAATGTCTGTTTTCAGTTCTCAGTAATTCCATAATAAACTCCCTGGAGTCTCTGCTATCATCATTGTGACATCATCAACATAAGTGCTCATTGGCTGCAGCAACCCTCAGGTTAACCCTTTCATAGCTGCCCCAGCTTATCACTAGTTCGAGTTCTCAAGTGTGGGTTCCCTATATGCACCTGTGAGCGCACAGAGTGATTGGGGAAGGAATCCCACCCACCTATCCATCATGAAGCTAAGTACATACTAAAAGGCAGGGCTGGGGTGAGTTGTCTCTTCCGACTGGCAATTTGGTGTAAATATACACATGCAACAAAAAGTATTGGAGGAGGGGCTGGCGTTATAGAGGGCAGTTTAGGAGCTGTAGCAGTTGTGTTGGGTAATCGTTATTAATCAGAGTGAAGGAATGGGAGATAGAATTATAGGTCAAAAACATGTTTCACATGCAAAGTACAAGCATGGCTATCACCATCATCACTATCCTCCCATTGTTCATCGATTTGCTCGAGCGGGCCCAGTAACATTGTGAAACTTGTTCCTGTTTTGGCATATCGAATACGTCACGGGGAGCTTGCCAGGCTTTGCCGTGGGGGTGAGATACTCTTGGTAGCTTGCCGGGCTCTCCGAGAGGGGTGGAGGAATCGAACTCGGGTTGGCCGCAAGGGCCGACTGCAAGGCAAACGCCCTACCCACTGTGCTATCACTCCAGCCCAAGCATGTCTCAACTGGAGATATTATTAAGTTGTTCAATTTCTCTTGAAACTTGATAACATATTTTTTATTTTTCATTGTCCTCAGAAATACAAAACATTGAGAGATTTTTCAATACACTTGATATCCTAACTTACTGAAAAGTTTCTTTAAAATTTAACCAACGCCTAGCAAAAGTTTCAGAACTTTGCTCTGACCTTTAATCTCCTAAACTCCACTTTTGGAAAATTATCCTAAGAAAATCATTCAAGGGCACAAAAATTATATAATTTCAAAGATGTTATTGAGAATATGGTTTATAATAATTAAAAGCTAAGGAAAACCTCAAAATCCATCAACAGGAGACTAGACCAGATAAATTAAAGCTCTCCCACACATGGGGTACAATGCAGTTCATTATTTAAAATGATTCTGTGGATACATATTTGTTTCATATAAAAGAGCACATTAAGTAAAAACATAAAATTCCCTAGACTACAAATTTTTAAAAAGAAAACTGTGAATAAGGCTGAAATTCAATATGATAGTAAGAGCAGTTATTTCAGCATTGTTGCAATATGGGTACTTTTCTTATGTACTAATTTACTGTAAGTAAATAAAATTGGAGACAAGAGATGATCAGTAAGTAGAGTGTCTGCTTTCCGAGCATGAGACTGCAAGTTCAATTCCTGGTGCTGCTCCATGCACTGAGTGTAAACCATAAAGCTCTGCTGGCTGTGATCCCTGGCACCAGATGACATTTCTGGTCCTCGCTAGTGAGGCATGTGTGAGTGCCATGGTTAGGTGTGTGGCCCCTGGCATGCTCTACAACCAGAAAGTGTTTGAGTCCCACAACTAAAGAATGTGACCCCAGGATCCAGAGAGATAGTGCAGTGGGTAAAGTACTTACTTGCATGCAGCCGACCAGGGTGCTTATCCCAAATGGAAATAATAGGTCCCCTGACCTCTGCTGGGAGTGACCCTTGAGCACAGAACCAGGAGTCAGCCCTAAACACAGCCAGAAGTAAACAAGCCCCCTCCGAAAGAAGTATGTCTATGACCCCAGATGTGTACATGTGAAGCACTGCAGTTAGAGAAGAGGGACCACCCTACCCTCAGTACCCTCCCACTCCTCGCACCTCTATCACTGCAAGAGCAAGAGTGAATGGAGGGAGTGAGAAACAAGAATAAAAAGGAAATAAGTAAAAGAGAATTGAAGGCTAGGAAAGAAATGCCACCGTAAAGAGAAAAACATGTCACTGCATAAATTCCCCTAGTTGGACAATCCAAATTATTTGCTCAGATCTTTTCTGAAACAGTATGTCCGACTCAGAGGTTTTCCTAACTCTGATACAGTCCCTTGCACATGCCTAGTAAGGACATAACAATTCACCACTGACAGTTTTTCTTTTATTGAGTCTTTATGCAAGATGACTTTTTTTCACATTTGTTAAACTGATGAACCCATATTGATTATTAGTAATCACATCTGTAGTTTAATTTAGGATTCACTCTCTGTGACATATAGTTCTGTCTCCCCAAATGTGTAATTACCTATGTTTCCTCATCAAGGAGACTATTTTCACTATGTAATTTTTTAATGCTAAGATTAAAAATTCCTTTCAATAACACATACTGACTTCTAATTATTAGAACAGACAAACATATTAACAACCCTCAGTACACTCGAAGGCACACAGTCACAGCAAAACTAAACAATCTTTTTTGGTGCTTTTAAGGGTGACTGTGAAAAGAGATAAAACTTTGAGGTCAGTTACTCTTTTAGACTGAAATGTGAGAAGAGGAGATGAGAGGGGGGGCACTTAAATTTCTTCCTCTCCGGCTCTCAATTCAGAATTACTATTCAATTACAAGACTGAATGTCAAGATATAATAAACTGAACTGAAAAAGGGAAAAGAAAACATGCTCTTTTTTTTTCCTTCAAATGAGGTTCAGAGCTTTTGCCCATTAAAGTAAACCAAATATGTTTCTCTCAAAAATTCCAGCCAAAAGGCAATATGCCAAACACACTTAACAGATAAATCACTGTTCCAGGGGCTCTCTTTTACTCCTTTCCCCTCTGTTCTTGCTTTTTGCTTTTTTGCTTACACACACACACACACCCACACACACACCCACACACACACACACACACCCATCACCACCACCAACAGTATTACCACCACACACACTCCATCTCACATTTTAAAAGCAAACTGAAGTGGACAGAAAGCAAACTAAATAGTCCCTCCTTTCTCAATCAACTTACAGAAAAATAAACCAAAGGAAACAATTACTTTTGTTGGATAATGCATTGTTTAGGGGCAAAGTCACATTAAAATAAGTTCTCCCTTCTTCATCAGAGATTAGCATTTCATATCTTGGGATCAAGCCATTGTCTAGCACACTATGTATAACTTACTGTTGTTAATTTATCACTCAGGTAATCGTAAATTAGGAAAGAGTTTGTAAACAAAAATGAATCACTGGTTTCATTTTCTGCATCCTTTTCAAACTGGAAGAACTAACAGTTTCCTGTTCCAACATACAAAATAGTATTGCTTCTATCAGCCTCCTCTTTTCAACAGTCTCCATTTAATTAAACTGACAGAAAAACAGGGCCTTTCGCTAATGGGATCCAGACCATTTTTCCTTCAATGTAAATTCTCAGGCATGAAATTACATCTGAAACAGGCACAATAATCCTTCTATATCTTGGACATACATTTAATCTATAATAACAATCCTTCTGTCTATATTACAGTGTGTTTTAAATTTCAGTTAACCTTGTTTTAACTGGAATGCTGAAGTGCTACACAATTTGAATTCACCTCAGCATTCCCCCCAATGCCCTGGCTATTCAGAACCATAGATTATTGGTTAAGCACCAGATGTCAAAGGCTAATACCCATAGCTGAGGAGAAAAATTATGAAATGAATGAATTATGCTTCTCTTTTGCATCCTTGTTCTCAAAGTCAATTTATTTAAGTAAGAGCTTTTCATCAATTGTTGATTTTTAAAAACCTATAGGCATTTTTAAGTATGTATGTCTGAATTCCATACAACAAATAAGTGTCTCAAGTATTTTAATATTGCTAATTATAGCAAACTATATTGTTTAAGTGCAGATAGTAGACCTAAACATATTAAGATAATTAGTAGACTGGCTATTTTTTCTCTACATAGATCTTAGTCGCTTATCTGGAAATGACAAGCCATAGTATATGTTTGAAATATATGTTTGCTACTTCCCAGTTCCTTAAGCATTGTAATTGGGGAGAAATTCGTGGTTATTCAATGCATCATTGGAGGAAGAGTCTAGTCAGGAAATTTAGAAGAAAAATCAAGAATTTTACAGTCAAAAAAAAATATGAGGCTATTCATAAATAAAATTACCTAGCAAATGAATTGAGTGAGATAATATTTATTTATTCCAAATGTGAAACTATGGAAATTAATGATTCTCCAGTGAAAACTGATTGGCTAAAGTGTTATTGAAAAGTCAAGTCTCTGGGAATGTAATTAATTTAGCATCAGAGCACTGGCCTTGCGCGTTTAAGGTCCTGGCTTTGATCACCAGCACCATAAGAACAAAAACAACAATAGCACAAAAAGAAGCCTCTCACTCCCAGGCAAGTCCAGAAATCAACTATGTAGGGTAAATATAGAAAAAAAATTGTATGAAACTTCTAAATTCTAGAGTCAAAAAGACTGATTAATAAACTCAGCCAAGGCCTCTTTAAACCTAAACAAAATGGCAGATCCTTGGTATGGTGAGCCCAACTATCATGGAAAGACCTATTTCAAAGAAGAAAGAAGGTTTTATTGCAAATGTTTAGGGCTGACCCCTGCCCCCAAACATAATGAACTTAATGCATGCAGTACCCAGGCTCAATTCTATCTCCATATCTAAAAGGCTACTGTCCTTTGTGATTATCCTACACTACAGGCAATTTTGGTGAATAAAAAAAAAGAGAGAGACTCTTATGAACAACGTCATGGAATAAAGAAACTGTTGGAAAATAAGCATTTTAGGACCTGCTGAAAATCATATATCCTGATATAAGAAATAATTCCATTGTTCTCTTGGAAAATACAAAGCAAAGCACTTTATTTTTCTGTGTGTGTGTGTGTGTGTGTGTGTGTGTGTGTGTGTGTGTGTGTGTGTGTGTTGGGGGGGAAGGGAATGTTTGCAGAGCAGTGAAGGAACCGTCTTCAGAATATCCTGACAGCCTCTTTGAAAATGAAATATTTCATTTATACAGCAGAAGACAGTTGTGGCAAGATTAGAAATCATTTCAAATCTCCCAGGCAATCAAAATACAGTCTTTTCATGCGGATGGAAGGTCTCTTGTTTTACAGAAAATGCTAAATAAACAATTCTATGGGCAGAAATGTGAAAGCAATTTATTATTGTTCTATTCACTTTGGTTAAAACTTTAGAAACCACATGAAGTCTATAAATAGAAGTGCTTCTTTGTCTTTGGGATGTTGAAAGCAGTTTCTCTTAGGTCCAAGGCAAAGAGGCAGGAAATTAGTGCTCTTTCTCCACCAAAGAGTAACATACCAATTCAGACAATGTGTCAAAGACGAATTCTTTAAAATAACTGAATTGAGAAGAACACCAAACCTGTCTGCATTTTTCTAAAAGTCATAGGCATAGTATCACAAATGAACTATAATGTAAATTTTCATTTTATTTTAGACAGGGGTAGTTTAATTGCTTATGGCAATAATTTATATAAGATTACTAAAAAGAGCATAAAACTTCACTAGTAATGGTGCCCTAGAAATAGGATACCTTAGGAGGGTTGACTTTAAGATGTTGAAAAAAGAAACATAAATTCTGTAGGGACTGTTAGAAGGTTGAGAGAACCCAAGTAACAGTTGGTCAAATTCAAATCCATAAACACTTAGTTAAGTTTAGAAATAGTGTGTTTAACCAGAAAAAAGACATCATGCAAAGTGATTACTTCTAGCTCAGTGTTTTTTAAACTGAGGTTTGCAGCCCATTAATAGGATTATAAAATCTAGTAGGTGAGTTGAAACCTGTTTTTTTTTTAAAAAAATAAAGTAGAATATGATAGAAAAGAAAACGTGAGAGCATGTTGTTCACAACAATGTAGACTTGGTGAAATTTGGTTCAAATATACACATATACACGCAGGAAAGTGTTTGCATGCATGTTTTGTATATTGGCTTAACAGGTTAAATATTTTTGTGATGATTCTGACAATAACAAAGGAACATTGGACTAGTTATTCCTATACAGTCTTAAACCTAGGCAATTTTCATGAAATGAGCCATCCACTACCATCACTTCTTTATTTTTTTAGGGCCTTACCTGGCATTTCTCAGGACTGACTCTTAACTCTGTGCTCACACCTGGCAGTGCTCAGGGAACATTTTGTGGTGCCAGGGAACCAGAGCTAGGATTGGCTGCATGTTGGGGGCCAGAGTGATAGTACAGAGGGATGGGCATTTTCCTTACATACCATAGACTGATAGCACAGTGGTAGGGCGTTTGCTTGCACGCAGCCAAAATGGCCAACCCGAGTTCGATTCTTCCGCCCCTCTCGGAGAGCCCGGCAAGCTACCGAGAGTATCTCTCCCGCACAGCAGAGCCTGGCAAGCTACCTGTGACGTACTCAATCTGCCAAACACAGTAACAACAAGTCTCATGATGGAGATGTTACTTGGCCTGCTCGGGCAAATCGATGAACAACGGGAGGACCGTGATCCGTGATCCATGACGATAGACCGAACCTGAGCATAATAGACCATTACGTATTTACTGAATAAACCAACAAATGGATGCATAAGTATTAAGATTATACAGATAATTATTTACATAAATGCAACAAGAGTATTCAAATCAAAAGTTTACACGAACTCCTCCTGGGCCTAGGTAGTCTCCCACCAACTTATACTTTTAATACTGACAATATAAAACACCAGTAGCATCCTTCCATTGAAAATAGCACATTTATTAACAGATATATTACCACGCATAGACTAAAAAGGTATCTGTGGAGGCTGCATATACTTTCCACAAAATGTGTCAGTAAAGGAAAAAAATTGAGTTAATATTAAGGCTTTTTTTACATAATAAAAGTCGTATAGCTGAAAGATGCACATTCACCTATCAACCAGCTCTGTTTATCATTGTATAAGAAAACATGGATGAAAGAAAATGACTTTTTGTTGTGTGTTAGATACATGACAATGTGTGAGCCATTTCCAACCAGGCTGATTGTGTAATCTCACACTATCTCCCCTTTGTTCATGTAGAAAGAATTGTGATAGTGGCTGAAAGCAAGGCAGGGCAAAACACACACATGATTCACTGATGGCCACAGACCCATAAAAAATTTACTCACACTAGATTCTTCAGACAATAAAATACTGCCTGGTAAGACAAGAATCTTCCTGTAAGACACTTGGAATTAAGTTAGCAAGATACATCTTAAAAAGAACTTCAAGTAGGACGATGTTCACATACAAACAGTTGTAATGCCTTGTGTTTAGATGGTGGCTGCTTGTTTACTTGAGGAAAGATAAAGATTTCTCAAACTTGAAGATGATAACATTGAAAAATTTGCTTCAAAGCTATGAGTCAAGAGCAAGAAAGGCTCTTAAAAGGCTGAAAATTGGCTGGGGAAAAAACAATGTCAAATGAAATAAGGGAAAATATAGTGTTATATTTGGTTTTTTAAAAAATAATTGTGTAAGAACAATATTGTGGCAGCAATATTAACATTTCATACAGAAAAAAAAGACAGTTTTCCATGTTAACCATAATTTCTATGAGTCTATAGGAAGTACTTCTATGGAGGCAAAACATCGACAAAATTTTTGGAATTAAAGGTCCAGAATAAAGAGCGTAATGGTCTTATGATAGACAACATTAGAAATAACAAACATAACGAACGTGGAACAGTATTTTGCAATAGTCATTGATTAACTGAACCATACCAAAGGGAAAGAAATATGGAAACTCCAACTGGGCCAGAGTGATTGTACAATTGCCAACATGCTTGCCTCGCAGAGAACGACCTGAGTTTACTGCATATGGTTCCCCGGGCCACCAGAAACAATCACTCAGCATAAATCCAGGAGCAAGCCCTGAGCATGCTGGGTGGAGCCACTAAACCAAAAACCTCCAAACAAATAAGCAAAAAGACAAAACAAAACAAAACAAAACAAAAAACCCTCCAGTTTCGAAGCACAAGAAATGAGAAGGTGGACAAAAGAACTAGGAAGATATTGGAAGCTCTTGAAAGCAATTTGAGAACAAATCCTGAAGGACTTTATGGGGCTGGAAGATGGTACAGCTGTCAGGAGACATGTCCCGTCCCTTCCCTGAAGGACTGAACCCGAAGGACAGAGCAGCACTGCAACCCTGGGCCCTCACACTGAACCGCCACCACCTTAGACTCCTATGTCACCTGAGCACCATTTCCACCTCAAATTAAGCAAAGGAAAAGAAATTAAGGAGCTTTATATGGGAAAGAAGTTCATGCTCTTATCTAGTGGAGTTTCTTTCTTTTTTTTTTTAATTTTTGGGTCACACCCGACAATGCTCAGGGGTTACTCCTGTCTTTGCCCTCAGTAATCACTCCTTGCGGTGCTCAGGGCCCATATGGGTTGCTAGGGATGGAACCAGGGTCAGCTCCGTGCAAGGCAAACACCCTACCCTCTACTGGAGTGAACTGGTCCTACTAGATAAATGTGGTAAAGTCACAGTATTTGATCCCATATAAAGCCAATATAAAACTTTCTAAAATTCAAAGTGTTTAAAAAAAAATCCATGGCTATGTAAGTTTACTCAATACTACTGGAAGAATAATGGAAGGATTATTGTGGTGGATGTAAAAAGGGATTATTCTGAATTGCTAAGGTTTTTTACAATTAAGTCTTAGACTAGGAAAGGAGCTATCATAAACTGGGAACCTAGGAGTGACATGGCTTCTCAAGGAAGGAGCACTAGAGTTGGGATGATAAAGTACTCTCCTTTTGACCTCCTTTACTACTTTTTAATTTTCTGAAATCCTCGTTTACCTAAAAATTGTGTCTATATTTAGAATGAAGTTGCTTCTTGTTTCCAAAAGGCTATTGTGAAATCAATGATGCATCTTTTTAGGCAGTGGTATTTTAAGATCAAGAAAACATAATAAATTGGAATTAAACTGTTAACAGTGGTACCCTCTGGGTATTGGGACTATAAACAATTTTTATCTTTTTGGGGGAGTATCTCTACTCTCTGCAATAAAATACATATTATATTTGTAACAGTAAAACATTTTTAAAGAATAATTTAGAATTAGGTTAGATTCTTATCTAAAAAACTTCCACTGGGGGAAAAAATGAAAGTAGTGTTTAAATTATGACACTGCAGTGCTTTCCAGAGAATACATACAGTTTTTACTCAGCCAGGGCATTTACTTTAGTAGACCTCAAATCTAGTTTCAACATCAATAGCTGAAAAGTTTCTTTTACATTACTACTCATCAAATTTACCTATTTGTTATCATTTCAGTTGGCAGTGTTCTACTAACATTCTTATATTTACTAAAATAAGCTTATCTAAGCTAAATACAACAACTAAAAAACCCCTAATGTGCAGGGGGACTGAAATACAAAATTCTTTTTTTTTTTTTGTTTTAAATAATGGGGAAAATGAAACCCATTAACGTTTTAGTTTTTATGAATTTGGACCCTGGGCTTTGAAAAGAACAAGTATGTATCTTGATTATGTTGTATCAATAATATACTAAATATTAGCTCATCTACCCGACAGAACAATCACATAACCCTTACTTAATTTTCAGGAAGGGTGGGATAGGGGAAGAGTGAAGATTTATTATTATATCCTTCTCTGCGGGTTTGGGAACTGAATTTCTAAAAATAAATGTCTGCTTCTCCTAATTCATATAAAGTTGAAAGCAGTATACTATAAAGGCCCCCACTTCTTACAACATACCAATGAACAAGGAGAATATTTGCTATTATCATTAAAGAGAGATGTTCAAAGGAAATGTAAGCTTGAAATATATAACTCTGAATATACAATGTTCCTTCAATAAAGGCTGGGCAAGGGTCATAAAACTATAAAAAAAATACCCTGCCCCTTTGGACTATAACAGCTAATCATTAGCCATCCATTCATAATGTTTACCTTTTAGTGTGTTATTTTCACATTTTTCTTCATGGGGACTAACCATTAGTATCCCCCTAAGACTAACAAAAGTACATTCATTGCCTGCTGGCAAATGATTTCCGGCCCCAAAGCGTTTGCTGGTAGAAAAAGTTAAAGTATATCTAGGCTTATATTTCTATTATTGTTGGGCATTAGCAGCAGCATAAATTTTTCTTCCAAGAAATTTACTCTAACTGGCTTCACATGTGATGAGAGAAAGGCACCCAAATTCACACATAATACTTAGATTTCTGTAAATCAAATTTAGAAAACAGCACAAATGTACATCTAGTAGGTAGTTCAGAAATCCTTAACTAAATGGACCTGCTTAAAATTCATTCTCTAGTCAGCCCCTCCTCTTCCCCACCCTACCTCCAAAATCCCATCCCTAAACACCATTAACTCCCAAATTAATATTCCTCTACATTTTAAAAAGAAAGCTTGTTTGCATTCAGACACAGTTAAGTAAACAAGGTGTTTGGGGAAGATTTTCTTCTCAGAGTATTCAAGAGCTAGAGTGAAGCTATTTAAAGAATGGAGTACTCAATTCCTTAAGCCAGATGCTAGTATAAATATGAAACTATGTTCACATTTCCGATGAAACTATTTTTAGTCTGTGCATTTTGAAGAGTACTATTCAGCAGTTAAGCATTTTAGGGTGGGCTTTCAGTAAGCTACAAACAGAATCTAGTCATATTCTTGCCCTTGTGTTAACACACTGAGTCTGGAGGAAGGGCTGCCCTTCAGCTGGTACACATCAGTCAGTCTGTCTCGTCAGGTTAAAATGCCGAGTTTGGTAAATAGTCACTGCTCTCTCCCATACCGCTCTTCATACTCCTTGCCTCCTCCCCCACATCCCTAAATCGCTTGTGTGATCCAAGACATTCCCAAATCTAGACCCTGCAGGGTTAGTTTCTGGTATGCACCAGGATCCCTACTTGCTAGTCTAGACCTGAGGTCCGTGTCCATTTCTGACTGGTGCCTACATGTGCTGTACAGTTGTCCATGTGCTGAGTCTCACCGTCTAGTCTGTCTGATTATCTAGTTAAGTTGGACTCTTTCATTCCAGAGAGCAACAACAAGAAAGGTGCAAATCTAAACGGGGGTTGAGAGATACAGAAATGCACAGAAATAAAATTACTCTGGGGCATATCCCAGCAATGTTTCTCAGACCAGACACATCTGTCTCTGACTGTAAGCTAACTGACTTTGGTTTTTTTTGTTTTTTTTTTTTTTTACATTTTGGGTCACACCCAGAGATGCACAGGAGTTACACCTGGTTCATGCGCTCAGGAATTACTCTTGGTGGTGCTCGGGGGACCATATGGGAGGCTGGGAATCGAGCCTAGGTCGGCTGCGTGCAAGGCAAACGCCTTACCAGCTATGCTATTGCTCCAGCCCCGCTAACTGACTTTTGATAATGAGGCCGATGAAGGTGTGTTGACTGTATAGGTCATTTCCTTCCCAGTGCCTTTGCACATTCTAGATACAATTCTAGTAAATACACATAGAAGGAGTTCAAGAAACGGCATAGCCCAGGATGATAAGAATCTCCTGAAACAGAGTTACAGATGTAGAAATTAAGAGCATGAATCAGACACTACAAATGATTCTCAACATTTGGTGTGCATCTTTCCTCGAAACTTTCCCTAGGACTCAAGAACTTTTGCAAAGAACTGTCTTGCTCTTTACTCATATAAATGAAGTTCCCTAGTACTGCTGGGCAATATTTGCCTGAAATCAGCTGTTCAGTGACACCTTTAACTAAGAGGATACTATAGTGTAAAAAGGATGTAGTTTCGGACCTCCAACAATGGTCTCCTCTTTGTGGCTGTGAAATCATTTACCTGTAGGCAGGTGTGGGTCAGCACCCCTTTCAAGATCTCCCGATTAACCGACATGCAAGGAAGAAGATAGAGAAACAAAGTCGAGAGTCCATGGTAGGATGATTAATACTTTACTTCTTAGAATCTGAAATAAGTGCTAAGCCAGTCAATCTGGGAACAAAAAATTGGGCAATCTAGAACCTTTGATAGAAAAACCAACCACAGGAAAGAACTGGAAAGAATGGAAACAAAAGGAGGAAGAAAAAAAAAGATTTCTTTTATTTTAACTATACTTTGTTCAAAATATTCAATCAAAATACATTGTTAAAAATAACAACAATACAGTGTTAAAATATTATTCAAACCAAGGACAAGGACCTAATTCACAGTCAGTCATATGTACTCCTTTGGGTACTAAGAAAGACTTACATATTTTTAGATAAATTAGCACTTCAGTCCCCAATTAATTTTTAAAAGAAAACCCTGACTTCAGTGTCAAGAGTTGAGCTCTAAATATTCCTCAAAGTTAAACTAACATTAGAAACCACTCTAGACTATCATGGTTTGTAATGATATCATCAAGTCTCTGATATGTATTTATGACCTTGTAAGTCCTAAATACCAATCATTTACCCTAAGACTATAAATGGTTTTGGTGACTCAAGCAGACAACTAATACTATTAGTCAATGGATTAAGGTACTACTCATGGGTGGTTAACATTTATTCTAGTCTAAACTTCAGTTCATTTGTCATATACTTTATACTTTTCTTTTAATGATACATTTTCTGTCGGCAATATTTATACACAGAATGCAGTGCTGGTAGCCAGCAGTGCAGTGCTAGGCTGAATTATCTTTTCATTTAAAGCAATACTGAGTATCAAAGCACAGTCAAATTGAAGATGGCCCTCCACACGGTTGGAATCAGATTGTCTGGCAAACACGTCCAGGCCCACTTCACAAACCACATGTAATGTTCTGACTACCAACATGCCCATTGAGTCATTAACAAGCATCCTAAATCGTACTGCACATATTTAAGTGATTAGGAGAGCAATCCAATGAGTCTCATTCCAGTGGTTTGTAATTTTTAAGAGTTGTACAGTACAACACACATGCAAGTCTTTGCTTTGTTTTTTTGTGCACTACAAAGCACATTCTCTTTTAGAGAAGTGTTTATTTCCTTCACTTAGCTTGAACCCACTTTAGGCAAATGGGTTACAATAATCTACAGAATCTGATTCAATCTCAGTAAACCATCTTTGATTAGGCACATTTCTAAAGAAACTGCTTTTACTCAGGACTGGCATTTTCAATACTGAGAAATCTATCTGGGCAGTAAGTACAAAATTATTAGTCATAAGAAATTCCCTTTTTCCTTATCCTTTCGGGATCCATTCAGAAACTGTCCAGCATTAATATGTCTTTATTGTTATTTTTAAGTAGGGGTTGTTCCTGGCAATTCTCCCTTGCAGTGCCAATCTAAATGTATTCACCATGTGCTGAAGGGGCCACAGAGCTATACTCTGTGGTGTTCAGAGGGCTATGTGGTTCCCAGGTTCAAACTCAGGTACATGTTTAGTATCTATTAATATAACACCCTTGTGTAAGTGACACACAAAAAATGCATGGTAGGTTATTTTTAGATTTCACATCTGTGTGGCAGTTACACTTCTGAGCTTTTAAATTATTTCAGGACAACTGATTCCAATACCTCCTAGCCACCTGCTAACATGAGGCTTTTCATAGCCCAAGCAAGTCTCAGGGCTATCACTAACCTAAGTTAGGCTTATTCCCGAGAGAAAAGCCTCAAAGAAAATGACTTAAGAGTAGAATTCACTAGCAGTGTCTTGGTCATCTTTGGTAAACATGGGTAAACAATTTGAATTTTTTTCAGAAGTTACTGATATTTTTAGCAATATAGGCTTTCCATTTATAGTTGTGATAAACTACTTCCTGTTAAAATAAGTTTTTTATGTGGGATTAGTATAGTAGCGTGGCTACTCTAAAAGAATTACTTCAATATTCTCTCAGATCATAAACTATGATACCTCAATAAAGTATTAATTTTAAAACAGTAAGATTGAGGCAAAAGGACAGTTGAATGAAATTATTAAGTAAATAATGAGTTATCCATATGACAAAAATCGTGAACGAAATGTGTAGGAAATCCTGATTTATGGCCTAAAACTTTAATTATGCCACCAATTATCAAAAGATTTACTGTCTGAACACTGTCTCAAGTATGTAGAATTTCATATGGTATTATCCATACAACAGCCCAACACAGAAATTAAACAGCTTTTTTTTTTAATTGGGGATCCTGAGTTCAAGTTCAGGACTAATACTAATCTATACTGCCTCCAGATAAAAGACTTAAATTCTAGACATTCACACATTCATCTAATACTGAGCATCTACAACATGCCAGTAAATGTATTAGATTATTAAGGAGACAGAGGAACCCACATTCGCTTCCCTGTAAGTAGTTTAGTCTAGTAAATGACAGATTGGATCTTGATGAGGGAAGTAAGAAAAGGTCTCTTATCTTGGACTTTAACTCATGCTCCCAGGAAATGAGCCAAATTTAGATTTATAAACAATATGTCGAGTTCCCAAAGTAAAAGACAAAAAGTCATTATTTTATAAATATTTAGAATATTAAGGGTAAGACTGATTCATGTAATAAACAAGTTGCTGTTAGAGAGGCCACTGGGTCAATTTGATGGAAAGCCTTGTAAAAAAATCCTCAGGCAGCCTCATTTCATGAAAACCTGATAGATAAAAAGCAGCCTAGAAAATGTACTTGCAATGCAAAAGAGGCTGTACTTCAGCAAAAGTAGTTTTTCAGGGCTTTCCATTGTTGCAAACCCTTCGAGTCTCCTTAAAGAAGAAGTAACTGTTAAAGATATTAGGAAACATCCAGATTATACACAGAGGAGAAGATAAGAATTACCTATTGTCAACCCAAGCTTTCAAAAATTAAATCCCTGCCCAGTGAAATGGCACAATGAGCTACTCTTATGCCTTGTTGGGTTCAATCCCCAGGACCTCATGATCCCCTAAGCATCACCAGAAGATGCTCCGAAACACAGGACCAGGAGTTGGGCATCGCCACAAAGATTTATACATGCATCTTTAACTAAGAGCTATGATGATTCTTCAACATAACATTTAGGCACTTGAAAACTTATAGATTTTTAGAGGGAGTGAGGAAGAATGACAATTATCAGTACACCTCCATCAAGTATCCATGTTAGGTATGGTATGATTTGGTCGGTTCTAAATCCTCCCTATCTTCATCCCCTAAAGAACTTTGACAGGAAAGTTTTATACAACCAAAAACTCCGCCCAGAACAAATCCTCTGATTTCAATGAAATCTAACTTTGTCTTTTGGTGGAAACTGTTTTATATAAATTGATGAAATGAACCATACTAGCTCTATTTGCAAAGATGAATAATGTAGACAAGAAAAAAATGGGAAATTTTTTAATGAAAAATTTGTATTATTCTCCATCGAAGTTTTTTGTTTGGGTTTGTTTTTTTCAATTAGCTTAGAGATATTTGCTTTGATTAATCAAGGACACATACTGAGAGTCAGATAAAGACCTTCATTCTCGGGTCTAGGCTCTGAATGGCCTCCCAACCACCACAGGGCACAGTCTTGAAAGTTGACCCCTGTACTGCCAACTCCTCAGATCCAATCAGCACAGCCAAGCACGGATCTTTCTGGACAAACAGATAAGCTAATGGTGGCCACCAGGGTCCATGAATGCTGCCCTGCAAGCTGCCCCAAAACCCTAAAATACTTAACGTTCTGAACTGAAAATAATATCCATTTATCAGCAGACTATACATTGGTATGCATGAAGTCTTCATATGTATGAAAATATAGATCCAAATAAATCAAGAAAGAACCTTAGACTAAATTATCTTACCATCAACATCCTAAAACTTTCTGGTAGAAGTTCTAAAGTTTTGGCAAACTATTAGACATTTCAATAGGGAACATATAATACATCTATTTCTCTTACTAATCGGTCATGTTTAATATAAACCATTGTGTATTTATCGGAGACAAAGAGGCCAGCATTTAGCATTAAGTATAGAAATTCTTTTTAGAAAGCCAAGTATTTGTGTAAGTTCCTAGGGGAGTGAATATGTCCTTAAAAAGAAGATCTAAGCCGAAGATGACCACAAGCTTCTTTCTAACACCATTTCAGTATAACAGAAAGATAACATGAGTTAGGAATCTCTATGCCACAAGTATATTAGTGTAGTGGAAAATAATCGAGCTTTAATCCCTCTCTTTAAGAATTAATGAATTTACTAATGGGCACGACACATACTCAGGCACCTTTTTCCATGCCTCCACTAAGCTCTACCTAATAACACAGTTGCGTCCATGTGCTTCTCCACACTATGAGTTCCTAAGGGCTGGGAGTGACTGGGTTTTTTCCATATTCAACTCCCCGTCATATCCAGTACACTGCTCTGATCTTCTTAATCACTGAAGACATACAGGAGTGTTTCTACTTGCAAAATACAAAGTTAAATGAACATCACAGCTACCTAGTCCTCTTTAGATCGGTACTATCCAATGTAAGAAAAACATAAGTAACCTGTATCATATAAAATATTTTAGTGATATATGACTTTAACCCAATCTATAAAAATATTATTTCACAAATGGCTAATATGAAAAATATTAACGTGTTATTCTTTATAAACCAAGGTTCAAATTTTGTGTAAATTTTACACTTATAATATACCCAGTGTGCATGCTAAATATTTAACGGTTAAAGTGATGTCCAGTACTGTCTAAATATAGTGATGTTTAAAAACATATTAACATTTGCATTTTTTTTACTTCAAGCTGAAGTAAAAGTTAAGTTAATAATATTGAAATAATAATGAATAATCATGAAATAAAAATTTAAGTTAGAAAGCTCAGTAACAGTAGGGGCATTTCACTGCTCAACAGCTATAGGAACTCGGCTGTGATAGTGAGCAGCACAGTAATACTCACAAAAAGCAAAAAAAGGCCCACAGTAAGATCCCATTTTTGAAACAAAACAATTCCGACTCAGAGAGATAACTGGAGAGATGACTACCAATTGTGAACATGTTAATTTTTAAAGGAATGGAACTGGACAGAAGCAGAGAAGACTTTCGCTTCTGAATGGTTTAAATTTTCTCAGGTAGAAAAGAGGAAATTAAGAGAAAACAGATTAAGGTATCATTTTGTCTTTAAAGAGAAACGAATACAGTTATACTTGGAGAACCACTCTCTAGAGACCACTTAGATTTCTTTGGAAAACTCCAGAAAGCTGGAGGAATGAGAGGTAACAATATATATTGGGTATGTGGGATTGGGGCTATAATATTTGACCAGAAAAACAGATATGGGACAGCTCTTTCAAATGCTGAAACACTGTCAAAAAAGGAAAATGTTTATTAATTCTGTTGTTAAAAGAATAGAACAAAGAGCAATAGTATGTCTTTAACAGCATGTCTTATTTATATAAATTTATATAAATTTACTTTGAATTTAAAGTTAAGAATTTCTAATACAAAGATTGGTCACTTTCTACTTCATAAAGTCATGAGTTCAATTGATAAAAAATTAATGTTATCTAATCAAGTTTCCTGCAGAAGATATTTAAGAAGAAGCAGGAAAAATCTGTCTGTCTGTCCTCCCATTATTCATCAATTTGCTAGAGCAGGCCCAGTAACGTCTCCATTTTTGAGACTTGTTATTACTGTGTTTGGCATAATACGTCATGGGTAGCTTGCCAGGCTTTGCCTCTCGGTAGCTTGCCGGGCTGGAGCAATAGCACAGTGGTAGGCGTTTGCCTCACACGCAGGAAAAAATACCATAACTATAATGTTGTAAATATATTATCAACCCTTTGATCTTATTATCCTGTTGGATTTATTATTATCATAAAGCCTTGTGCTTTATGATAGATTTAAGTAGATGTGATGCACGTTATTTAACGTTACTATTGAGTATGTACATTTAATTGCCAGTACGCCACTCTACCTCCCTTTTCTTCTTTGTATGGCAACAAGTGTTTATTTGAGTACCTGATGTAGAGCCATCACAGAAAGCAAGTTTGTCTGTAGTATTCTATACACCACAGGGAACTTGGAGTAAATAAAAAATAGCATCAGTAAATTCTAGCACAGAAAATTAAAATTAAAATATCCCATTAAAAACCGTTTCGATATAATCCTATCAGTTCCTGGACCCACAAGATCCCAATACTTGTGTATTTAATTCTGATTCAATTTAACTAACTTATCTTAGATATTCAAATATTTGTGATTTAACTTGAATGAAGTTGCATCTGCTGTTATCTATATCTTGGTATTCTTTTTATGTTGTAACTGTCCAGCTTTGTTGAAAAACAAGATTTTTCAACATTCACTTCTCTAGAGGAAAAGTGGAAAGAAAATTAATATTCTTGACTAACTACTCCCACTGTATGTTTGAGGCTCCCCCATATGTAATCTAATCTAATCCTCCCCTGTTCTGCAAGACAGGTATTGTTAACTCTGTTTGACAGATGAGTAATCAAAGCAGAATTAATTTCTTAAGGTCACCCAGCTTATGGGCAAGGGCTTGAAACCAGTCTGTTTTTAAAAAGTCCATTTCTGGGGCTGGAGTAATAGCACAGCGGGTAAGGAGTTTACCTTGCACGCAGCCAACCTGGGTTCGATTCCCAGCATCCCATATGATCCCCTGAGCATTGCCAGGAGTAATTCCTTAGTGGAGCCAGGAGTAACCCCTGTGCATCGCCAGGTGTGACCCAAAAAGCCAAAAAAAAAATTCCATTTCTACTCTACTACAATTGACTCTAAAGGTTTAGTGCAGTTTTCACAAGAAGTCACCCTAAAATGGTAGCTTCTATGCTTGTTCACTTTTGAAATATTTGGTTGAAAACAATAATATCAAAATAATGGGAAATAAAAGACATTTTCAATTTTAGGAGAGGAGAGGAAAGGAGGGGAGTGTAAAGGATGAAACATAGAGGGGAAGAAAGGGTATGTGGAGAAACAGGGAGGGAAGGGAAGGGAAGAGAAAGGAAGCGGAGGGAAGGGAAGGAAGGGGTAGGGATGAATAAAATCTATGGAGATTGTGCATGTAAAAAGGCTGTATTTACATCTAGTCATCAGGTGATGGGTAATTATCCAGGTAAATATAGGGTTTTCTCTGCTAGAAAAATATACATTTCATCATGCTTTGAAATCTGCCTTCAACCAGCACATCTATGAAAACAATGTTTTATTTCTTATTGAGTGAATAGGCAATGCACACAACATTGTTTTTGCAGGGGCAAATAGAATAACTTTTGGTCAGCCAAAGGAGTAGAATGGGGAAACATGGGGAAAGCCATCTACCGTGATTAGCAAGCAACCATTTTAATAAGTGGATTAAAAGAGTGTGGTAGCCTATAATAAGAAGTATTAAACATCAAACTAAATCTATCGCCTTAATAACCTGTCTCCTTAAAAAAAGATTACAAACAACTGATAATAAAAAGTAAGATAAAGGGAGAGCAAGTCCAGTCTAGATTTGTTTATTTCCCTGCACATTTTTTTAGTTTTTTTTTTTTATTAGTGAAACACCATAAGGTACAGTTATAGACTTACAAATTTTTGTCCTTGGGTTTCAGTCATACAATGATCAAGTACCCATCCGTCCACCAGCACCCATCCTCCACCACCACGGGTCCCAGCATCGCTCCCACCCCCCATCTCCCCCATCTCACCCTGCCTCTGTGGAAGGGCATTCCCCCCTTGTTCTCTCTCTCTCTCTCTCTCTCTCTCTCTCTCTCTCTCTCTCTCTCTCTCTCTCTCTCTCTCTCTCTCTCTCTCCCCTTTAGGCTCCTGTGGTTTGCAAGAGAGGCATTGAGTGGCAATCATGTTTGGTCTATAGTCTACTTTCAGCATGCTTCTCCCATCCTGGGAGCCCTACACATTTTTTAATCACTCCTGAAACATGAAAAAGATTCCCTGAGGAAGAAATGAATTAATAAGTGACAGCACCAATATGTCAAATGTCAACATGTAACAAATCCTAAACACCACCAATAATCCTCAGGCCAGCGGGCTAGCATCCAGCACATTTGAAGGGTAAAATTCTCTCCAGAAGTTTCTTGAATGAGTCTATAGATTAATACAAGAACAGTTAGGAACTAGACAATGCAAGTCTGTTACTCTTCCTAACAGTTTCCAATGAAATAAGCACTCAGAGAGGGTGTCATAGGAAGTACTAGAGAAGAAATTAAGTTAACCATACACATGGGTATCCCCATACACATGGGTGTCCCAAGTAGATTCAGAGTAGAGAACTCCAGAGATTTCAAAAGAGGTAGATCATAAAAGTCACATGTTTACTTAACCTACTAGGTAAAGCTTTGAAGTAAAAGTACTGATACAGTTAAGGCTATTACTGAAAAGATAAGGCAAACACATAATAAAAGATAGACCATTATATTGATAATTATAGAGTATAGTGGTCAATAAAGTAGTAGAGACAATGTGATAAGAACTGTTTCAGGCAGAGAAAAATCTGTGAGATGTATATGTTAAGACACACTAGAGGGGCTTAGAGTGAAGCTTAAAGTAAATATAATATTTTACAGGTAAAAGTCCTATGAGGAGTGTTCCAATAATAAATAAAGGTATTAGCCACTCAAAACAAATTGAAGAATTTGAAAGGCAGAAGAATGGGTATAAGTGGTTAAGGAGAAAGAAGACCACGCAGTAAGACAAGTTAGGTTAAAGCATAAAGTTTACATAAAGGATCCAAGATAAGGTAGAAAGATAGGCTGCCTTAACATTCTGTGTGCACTTTGAGCAGACAATTTCTCCTCTGTGAATGCATAAGGAAATAGTCATGAGTATGTGCAAAGCTCAAGAATTCATAGTGCGAGAAAGCAGAGGCAACTGAAATATTCAGCAACATTAAATCAAAGTAGGAAACATTCCACAATGAAGCCTGTAGCCAGAAATAAAATGGGTATTTAAATAACATGGAGGCATTGTCAAGATACATCTACAAATTCAAATGGGGGCTGAGAAAGGGCAAACTTCAAATTTTGTTTTTGTGAGGAAAAATATGTGAATTCCTGTCTATATTCGCATTCATATACGTTGGCGTATAGAAGCATAAAATGTTAAAATGCAGTTACTTGTGAGTGGAGAGAAAATTAGCAACTTACATTTTTCTGCTTTTATTACCTACATTTTCTAAGATAAGCATGAATAACATAAGTAATAAGAAAAACAATAATGAAATTCAGTTAATAAAAAAGAAAAGAAATCGAGGCTGGATAAAGATTTCATGGGATGTTTTCCTACAACATGTATTTTTTATTCTGAAAGTATGTGTTTATTTAAAACAAGAGAAGCAAGGTTGGAAGTGGGGACAGCTATAAGGCTGAATGCCAACATTTAAGGCAAGTCAGAAGTATAAAAATGCAAGAAACTATTCAAAACTAAGAAAATACTTGCCAGACGGGAGACATAGGAGGAAAGGCATTTGCCTCGCATCTGACTGACCCCAGTTCAAATCCCCAGCACTGCATATGGTCCCCCAAGGGATCATTCCTGCCAGGGATCATTCCTCAATACAAACCAGGAATGGACTCTGAGCACTGGTGGGTGTGGCCCAAACACCTCCACAACCTCCCTCTATCCCACCGAAAAAAGAAAAGAGAAAGCAGATGGAGAGGTTCTGAAGCAAAGAGTCTTGAACAAGACACGTTTCTGGGATTTCCCTAGCATGATATATGAAAACACAGAATAAGAGGTAACAAGAACCGCCTCAGTAGGCAGCTCTGTTTGATGTGCCCCTATTATGCAAAAAATGTTCCAACACCTGTTCCTTCACCAGTGCACATTTCCCACCACCAGTGTCCTCAATTTCCCCATTATCATTCAGATTTGAAGGAATGATACAAGGCTTAATGGACAGCTTAAAGTATTCATGCCTTAAAATCAATTTTCCAAGGTGTTAAAGAAGCTTTTTTAAAAAGTACAAAAGCTTCTCGGCATTTTGCCTTTGAGTATGGCATTCATTCTTGGTGCTTATAGTTGCCCTCTGCTAGATTAAAGAAGGTCTGCTTATTCATAGCTTGATGAGGGATTTTACGAACTTTTAATAATGAATCAACGGTTCATTATATTGAATTTCCTATGTCTTTCAGGTGATATTTTTACATCTATAGAGATTTTTATTGTGATATTTTACTTATGAATGCAAACACTTAGGCATTATCTACAATATAATATTTTCTAACCTCAATGTCTATATGCTAACTTTTATAGGTTTACTCAGATTTTCCTTTAAATTTTTCTTAATTCTCCTCTTCTCAATCTAAATAAATTTGTAGGATTTATCTGTTGTGTACATTTTTAAACATGTAAGCATAAAATTATTCATGATATTATTAAAAAAATTATATACTCATTCTAGAAATAAAATTTTTGTTTATTAATTGAGGGCAACATTCTGGGGTGCTTAGAACTTTCTCCTGCCTTAGTACTCGGGACTATCGGGAGTGCCAGAAATAAAACCTAGGTTGGTAGTGTGAAAGGCAAGTCCCTATCTGCCAATCACCTCCACAATATTTTTTTTAAAGTCTCTTAGGGCTAGAAGACAGTATAGCAGATAACCTTACACTTGGTCAACCAGGGTTTGATTCCCAGCAGCCTAAATGGTCAGAGCCCCACCAGGAGTGAACCTTGAGCAGAGCCAGGAGTCAGTCCTGAGCACTGCACACTGTGGCCAAAACAAACAAACAGAGAAGTCTTTCATATGAGAGATAAAACAAAACACAGTAAGGGAATACAAAATGGCCCAAATCATCCAAACAAAAGAACTAAGTTTACATAGGAAGAAGGGTGGCTGGGGAGGGGCTCTTGGGGCACCAGTGGAGCCTCTCTGGTGATGGGTGTGGTGTTGGATGATGCATGCATAAGAAGCATAATTAACAATACTGTAAATCCCAGCACCTCAATTAAAAACATGCTTAAAAATATAAAATCTAAAAATAAATTTAAAAAAATATTTTTTCCAGTAGATTCAAGTCATACAAACAGTAACCAAAGGTTTTATATATATATAACAAGGAAGAATTAAATTTTTCTGCTCATCAGATGGTGACCACCATAAAGAGCTCGCTAAGAAGTGAAGTTAATACTGAAGTATGGGTGGGTTGTTTGCCTTCTCCATGATCTCCATAGATACGCCTAAAGACTACCTGATCAAAGGCAAAGCAGCAGAAAAACAAAAACATAAAACAAAAAGGAAGAACAGCTGGAGGCTAGGAGGATGATAATGAGTTAAACTAACACACATGATCAGACCCACATAGATAAGCTGAATGATAAGCTGTTCTTCAACTGGAGAGCATACAGAGGCAAAAGCTAATTGAAGCAAGTGTTATCCTCACTGCTATTATATACAGCTCAAGAAGCAAAAAACGGCATCCGGATGTTGCGTCACAGTGGCTTCTGCCACATGAGTTGACTGTTACTCATTCACAATTAGTCAACATGTTCTTTAAACAACAACAATAAGAAAATAAGTAACCATATTTTAGGAAATGTACTGACAAAATCAATATCATTTTTCTTCATTTTGCTCTGAAGAGCAGAAAAATTAAAGTCATAAAACTCAAAGGAAAGCAGAGTTAGAGTTCTGATCAAGTGGAGACCTACCTAGAGGATGATTCCTGATGGGAAAAGCATGACTCGCCTTTCACAGGGAGACATTCCTAAAGCTCGCTCCCTAGGGATCTGAGCAAAGATGAGTTTCTGCAGCGCAAATAGGTTAGCTGGTGCAAAGGACCACTTGAAGGCCGTCCTACTAGCCAGGAAAGTGAGTGACTCTGTAAAAACATCCTGGTGAAGAACTGAAAAATATTGGGATGCTCCAGCCAAAAGAAAAGAAGATTGAGGACCATTTCAATAAAGGGGCATGGGAATGTCAACTATAAGAAACATGTATCTGGGGCTGGAGTGATAGCACAGCGGGTAGGGCGTCCGCCTTGCACGCAGCCAACCTGGGTTCGATTCCCAGCGTCCCATATGGTCCCCTGAGCACCGCCAGGAGTAATTCCTGAGTGCAGAGCCAGGAGTAACCCCTGAGTATTACCAGATGTGAACCTAAATAAATAAATAAGTAAGCATGTATCCAATCCTACTCACTTCCTTAGCTGTCTCGGGTGAAAAATCCTTCCCAGGACAAATTCAGCTTAAGAATACTCTTGTTAGAAACATGAATATTGTTTTCTTCAAACATTGAGTGAGAATCCTTCCCACTTCTACAACCCAGCAAGCAGCTGAACATATAAAACTTAAAGGTGATCTCAACAAAGCCTCTAAAATTTCTAAGCAAAGACGCTATTGGTCACTCAGGGCACAGCATATTTTGACAGAATTTCAAAGAACAGAAAACCTATATAAGATATGAATTTATATGTGTATATACATGCATGTATGCTAGTGTATATATATATATCTGAAAGATGTTTAATAGCATCTTCATGTTTAACACTCTGAGAGGTTCCATCATAATATTATTATTAGGAGTTACTAAATTATAGGAAATTTTGATTGACTTACTAGAAATACCTCCTAACAATAATGTAATATCTCTTATATCTTACTAGAAATATCTTACTAGAAATATCTTACTAGAAATACCTCCTAACAATAATGTAATATCTCTCAGATATCAGTAACACAAATATTTCAAAGGGAACGAATTAATTTTTACCCCATTGATCTTCTGAAAATCCAAAAAGATAAAACAAGGTACACATTAATACCAGTTTTACATGTAGCAACCTGAAGGTCCAGACTTTTTCTGCATATAACACATGCACAGGTAGAGCTTTAACTCTCCCACCCGCTATATTTCAAATACCATCACGTTGCCCAAAAAGTACAATAAAAGTCCCAGAAGCTGAACAGAGAGGGGAAGCCCCTCTTTCTCAGTTTAATGGAACTTTGGAAACAGAAATTAAACCGAGAGAACCCTCCCATCATTAAATTCAACCTTATCCACACCCACAATCTTTTGGTCTCTTTTCTCAATTTCAGTTCAGATTTCTCTTTATTTTTCTAAAGACACATTTGGAGATGAAACCATTCGTAACTGCCCATCCACAGACAGTTTGTGGCAGCATAATTGACAATGAGTCTGCTGCAAAAAAAATGAAAATGCTGTTTTAATAACCTTGGCCTAAAATACATTCTGTTGTATGCCTCAAAGGGTTTCAATAAAAAGTCAACCTGTAGAGACATATTTTCTTGGCTTAAACAACAATTCAAAGCATATAAATGTAGTCCAACTATAATGACATATTTATAGGCCAATAAAGCTTACAGTGCAGCTTTCATACTTCACTTAAAGGAACTCTGTAAGAAGCAGTGTTATATAAAATAATTTGGGTTTTTTTCGAACTATAGCCCAAGGAATAAAAAAATTCAAGTTTTCTATGTTTAACAGATAGCTTTTATATTCTTTAGTAGCTGAAAATTTTGTCAAATGAAATAATTCTTCATCTGAGTACTTCAAACTGCCATACCAAATATGGGTATCAAGTCCACTTTATTATAAAAGCTAAGTACTGTAATTCTAAAGACAAAAATAAATAACTAGAGGCTTATAGAGTGAATGATTTAATCAGCCTGATTCTTCTGGAAAAACAGGTTTCTGTGTTCGTTATGCTTATGAATAATACATTCCTTAACCCTCCTATTTTAACATGGTTCTTTTTTCTTTTTTAATAACCTCCAGTATGAAACTGTCTGAAAGAAGGTAAAATATCTCACTGAGTAAAGTCACAATTTGCATTGGTTTCACATGAACTTTCTTTTTTAGAAAAGGACAAAGAGAGAAAGGGACAAGTACTCTAACACATCTCTGAAGTGTTTTTAAGATTATTAGTTCTCCCACTCTCTTAATGTACAGTTTTAGTCACCATTTAGTATCTTAAATGACAATGCCAAAGATTTTTTGAAAAGCAAATATGATAGCTGAAGTTTTGTCCTTGAAGGGGAGGGAAGGAATAAAAACAATGAAAGAGTTGTGATTTGAATCAGAACAGTTATTGGAAGCTGCCATGTGGGGCAGAGTTTCTCTTCGCAGAGTATTAATTTGTTGGCAGACACACATTTGTGAGAACATTCCTTTGTTTTTTTGTTGGTGGTGGTTTTTTTTATACTATTCAGAGAGACAGGAAGTGACAAAAACTAGGATTAAAGGGAATTTATTCTATCTCAACATTGAGCATGAACAGTTTTTTAATTAGCTTTTCTATGTTAAAATTCATTAAGAATTATATTGCTCTTTTACTATTGCTACTTTCTTATTCCTTGTGCTTTAATATGATGAAATAGCTCAGTTAAAAACATACTGGAGTTTTACTTTATCCACGGAAAGGTGAGATCTTTCCATTCTCTGCTTACTTCCACCAGAAAAAAAAATGAGAGGGTCTTAAGTAATCTCAGAGTTCATCGTCTTTCTTTGGTAAGAACAATGAAAAGCTAGAAGGGTTCTACAGAAGGAAAAAACCTAATAAGTGTGTGAACTTCCATTAACAATGTGGTATTGGAAGTGGTTTCAGTGTGGCCAAGGGAAAGAGAGATAAGAAAACCACTGTGCAGAAAGAAAGATACAGACAACAAATATTTTGATGTTGTAGACAGAGAAAGGAAGAGGTTGAAGGGAAAGTTGCTAGAACAGGAATGCATAGAGCAAATGACACCCCCTGTCTCCCCAATATAAACCCTAACAATGTCGACTTGTAAACCTTAGATCACACAGATAATGGAAACTCATTACATTAAGGAAAGTTTTTGTTTCTCTTTCCACTTTATTACAACACAGTGTGCATTCCAATTACAAAAGCTATTTGTCTCAAATTCCCCACAGTTCATACCAACTGAGTAGAATTTCAAGGCCCCAAATTCTATCCTTAAAGGGGCATTTACTTTTAAAAAAAAAGAAGTATATAGTGTCTCTTGCTTAACAGAGGAACCCCCCCCCCCGCCACATTAAACCTTTAGTGATTATTTTCCCTCCCTTAGAAATGATCGCAGATTTACCCCCTAAAAAAAGAGACAAAAGAAAAATCATATCACCTAAACAGTCTTTTATCTGTACACATTCCTTGGTTTCTTTTCTTTTTCTTTTTTTTTTTTTTTTGCCCTGCTAAATAAAGAATTTGGCAAGATGTCAGATTCAACATGAAACATTATTTTAAAGCTAGATTTATAAGTCTCTGAGTACTCTGAGTATCTACTATAAAGCAATTTTTTCTGGAATTGATTATTTTAAATAAGATTCAGGAAGATCAAAGCTTCTAAATTCTTTGAGAGAATTGAGAGATTGGGTTTCTTTCATGTTCATTAATAAACTATCAATTTTAGACACAAAACAACTCTGCTATAAATACTCTTGTTTATATGTGTGACATCAAGCTTAACCATCTACACATCCTTTGTCCCCCGTGGGGTTTCCTGTTTAGTTTTTATTAGAAACAGTATATTCCATAACTCAAAAATAAATCAAACAAAAAGTTCTAATGTTAAAGAAAATATAAGATAATAGTATTACAACTTAGATAATATATTTTAAAAATCACATAAAGGTATTATTCAGCATTTGTACATGTCAGAAGACAGGTATTGTGTGATCCCAGAGTAAGTGGGGGTAACTATATATATGTATATATATGTATACAACACACATAGATTAGTTTAAAAAAATTAAAACCACTAGATTAAAAGTTTTCCCTAAACATGCACATGACAATCAGGTCACCACGTTCAAAATATTGCCATCTGACATCTACCACAAGATGCCAGGAAACTGTTGATTATTAAACTCAAATTATAAGACAATCTTAATGTTATTCCTCAAACAGAGCACAACTCATCAGAAACCAGAATCACAGGAAAGGCTTAAGTGAGTTACTTGTGTTTTTCAGTGTCTTGTTTGTCAATTGAGATAAATGGTCAAGATTTGTTGTAATAGTTAAATTACAAGTTTTGAAAAAAACAGGAAGTTCTCACATTAATACTATGAAAATCAGCATTGTGCTAAAATGAAAGAAAAAGATGCCTTAATATGTTAAACTAAAGTTCCTCTTTGCCTAAAGAGGAAATAACTAGTCTAAATCAGAGGTCAACAACTTCAGTATTGAGCAATGCTAGAACAAGTCAGTGAAATGCCACAGTAAGAAATAAATCGGGGGGGAAAGGACCCAGGGACACAAAATTTTCCTGGAGAGGAAAGCATTATGAAACATCAACAGAATTAATTGTGAGCTATTCTTATATACCAGTCATTATGCTAGTACTTTACGATCTTATATATCACTGCAACCCTGTAAAGTTCCCATATTCTTCGATGAGGAAACTGAGGTTTAGAGGTCTGATTATGTACCCAGGGTCACAGAACTAATAAGCAATAATAGCTACTAAAATTTCAAACTTGAGTAACTCTAAAACCGAAGTTCTCCTTTAAACTTATCATGAAAGGGGGTAAAGGGAAGGGGGAAAGAATACAGAATTCATGGTGATCACTGAATTTTAAAATCGCAGGAAAATCTGTGCCCTAAGTAATCGACTAGTAGTTTCTTCATTTTGGCATAGCTTTCTTGCTACATTTAAGTCACTCATCTCTCTTCCTCTTCCATCAGCATGCCATCCAATTCTGACATGTTATTAATAGAGCCATAGTATCTGCTTAGAACAAATACTTAAGCTATTCATTTATTCCATTTTAAGTGCCCTAATTCAGTCATGCTTTCATATCAGATGGAAATTTCTTAGGGCCGCATGTTTTATCACCCAGTTTCCATTACTGGGCTCTACACACAGATATCCTGGGTTCTAATGGACAATGCCCATGACTAACCCACACGGTCACTGTCAAACGATATCCCCAGGACCTTGGGAAGGTAAAAAAAGTATTTATATGCATGTATATGTGTGTACACTGTACATTATTTATATACTTATATAATAAATATATATGTAATTACAGTTTTCAGAAAAACCAACAATAAAAAAGTAAGTTAACAAATATGCCCACATGTTATATTTAAAGTACAAGTTATATTTACCAAGGTCAGCCTTTTCCTTGAGGACATCTTTGAAGTTGAGTCCACTATTTAGAGTTGACTGCCTGTACTTCAGCAGAGCTTCCTTCTGTCCATTCTTTCCCAAGACCTCAGTTTTCAGTGCCCCGGTAGGGAGACCACATCTCCACTTGGAGAAATCAGAATGCACCCACTTGACCAGGTCTTCAAGCTTCACAATAACCTTCTCAGAAACAGCAATGACTTCATCCTAGAAAGGGTAGTTGAGGAACAACAAAAAGCATTATTCTCTGGTTTAAGGTAAATAATAAATTTTCAACAAAGTTCATCTGAAATACCATATGAGCAATTATAATTTTATGCAAGCAATGTGTATAGATTTTCAACAAAGTTTATCTGAAATATTGTATGAGTTATTTAATTGTATGCAAGCAACGTGTACAGATTTTCAACAAAGGTCATCTGAAATACCGTATGAGTGATTTAATTTTATTCAAGCAATGTGTTTTTTGGTGACAAATAATCCTCAATAGCTCACTTCAATTCAATAGTTTTTTTCAACGACTCAGTTGTTTAGTTGAGGAGCCCTTTATGGTAACATACTTCATTTTAGCTTAGAAAATGTCTATATTATTGGCAATGATCCCAATAATTATTTTTAATTATTGTTACCAAAATTCCCTTTACCTATCTGACCTCTTGGGTGAAAGCTAAATTTTTGGTACAATTAATTGCAAAAGTAAAAATTGAGAGCTAGATGACTAATGGTTAGCCTGTCTCTATATAAATGGTCTAAGTAAATCTGGGATTCTTGGAACTCTGACTCACCCCAAAATTCCTATGTTTATGGTACATTTTCCTTTGGCTTCTACACAAATATTGAATTTAACTTTTGTCCTAAAAATTAAATAAAACTGTGATGTAATCCCCAAAGAAATACTTCATAAATGTTATGTGCTTCCCACTGAAAGAAACTTACACATTCTCATGTTTCTTTAAAACTTTGTAAATTGAGAAATGAACTGATTTTTTCTTTTAATACATATGCTGTAAGAGGCAAGAAAGAGAGTGAGGAGAAAGTCTTTGAATCTAAGAAAAGTAGTTGAAACTTAAGTTTCTCCTGTGTATCATAAATTTGAATTTTAAGTATTTCTAATTGTTTCCAGGAAACAGCCAACTTTTCTGACTCAGAATTAATCCAACAAGATATTTAATAGGTATCTGTACATGAAGAAAAAGAGGGCCTCTCTCAACCAAAGATTCTTTGGAAAGGCTTAAGAAGATCAACTCACAGGATTTTAAGTTAAATTATTTGAAGCATTTGACATTTCAACTTGAACTGACTTCTTTCATTACTTTTACTTCACATTTCTGAAGAAAGCATGGCTGTGAAAAACTAACCTTACAAAATCTTAAAAACATTTTTGACAAACAACAGGAAGATGTCTAAGCTATTAAAAGTAATTCACAAATGATTTTTGCTAATTTTACTGGTAAATACCACTCCACTCTGTCTTTCTTCTCACACACACTCCCCCCCACACACATATACACACCACACACACACACACACACACACACAACTCCAAAGCAAACAAAAAGGGGTTTATTAAGATAAGCTTTACACAATGAGAAGCCTTGGATTTAGTTTTTTAAAATGTTTTAAAGTAGGATCTAAAATTTCACTTTTCCTCATACAGTTCCAAGCTGCTTCTGAGAAGAAAGTTTGTTAGGCAATGGCAAAATAACAAATAATCTCTCAAAAATGAAAAGTAAAACTTTCTTAATGGAGCCTTTCTCTTATCATGATTAAATATGAACTTCAACTAAGAGGGAGACAAAGTGAAACTATGTTTTTATTCTCTGCTCAAGAAAAAAAATTTCAATACTTCATAAACAATGAGGCATATTACAAAGTACCATTTCAATGATTTCACTCAGTTTCACTACACCATCCTATTGAAATAAAAGATCTGGAGTTGTCACGCATTTTATAGCTATTACATGGTGATTATTAAATGTCAGAATAAAAATTCAGGCTGGATATTGTTTCAAAGCAGATGGGAACAGTTTCCAGAAGGGGCACACCAGAAATTAAGTTTAGAATATATTGAAAATTAATTAAGTATCAAGGTCATTAAGTCTCAAAATTAGCAAAGAAGGAATTTGGCAACAAATAACCAAATATGGTTCCCTAAAAGAGACAAGTCTGGAGATGAGTGTTATTTTTCAAATAGCTCTAACTATGATCAAATGATTATCATTTCAATTACCAGTTGCTTCAGATCTTTTCCAAGAAATGGTATGACTAGCTCTGGCTGGTTTACAATGCCCACCAAACAAACAGTTTATTAGCCAAGAGAAAATACAATCCTTATGATGTCATCGATGAATAAACCCATCTTTCAAGATTCAGTCAGTCTATAGATTTTGTCTTCCCTCCTCTTTCTCTCTCAGACAAGCCTTCTAAATATACACATACATAAAAACAAATGTAGGAATTCAGATAAACATGCAGAAGCCATAAACCCAAGTTTGGATTGATTGTGAAACTGCCAGTATGTTTTACTGTGGATTCACAGAGAACTGGCCTGGCAACATTGTCAAACGCCAGGATTTAGAAGGAAATCTGATAAGTAAAGGACTGGGAAACAACAAACCAACCCCCAAAGCAAAATAGCCAACATGTATATTAAAAAAAGTCTCAGGAAACATTACTCTGTACACAATGATATAAATCACATGTTCGTACTTACTATTCTGAGCAAGTGCTGACTAAAGCTCCCAGTACTCACCATTCTCAGGCAAGTCTCTATGTCTAAGAAAAGAATTTCAATAAGCTCATCTCGTGATTACATTAGCCCTCTGCAAACAGAGAATTAGTCCTGGATAAATATTGCTGATTTACTCTAATACAACACAAAAGGAATACAAAAAAAGTTCACTTTGTTATTCTATTAATGTATCTTGGCTTTTCAATTAACCCAGTCTCTAATCAATATTTATGTAGGCTGTGTGGAGACACTTTCTAAGTACATTTCCCTTTCATCGTTGTTTTAAACTGCCTAATTCTATGCTTTGAATTTTGTTTCTATCAATGAATAAAAACATCTTATTCAATCATGAAACCCTTTAAGACAGAAGAGATCATGCAGCCAAGAAGTCATAAATGAGTCAGCATCTGTGTAAGGGTGAACACTACAAAGTGTTGTGAAAACTGGAAATTTCATATAAAGTATATGCGTTATTTCTTGTCCATACTATAAAATAAAAGAATTTTTATCAAATGCAATGCATACATAAACCTTTAGATTCGACCCCGTCCAAAAATAGTGAAAGCGAACAGCAGTTGCTTCTCTTAAATAAAAGTTTATAGTTGACCCCGCCCTCCCTACTGCTTTGTATGCAATATACTTTTCCCTTATGTGCTGGACCTCTTGGACAAGTACATCACATTGGAATTTGTGTGGCCTGATTTAATCTGGCTCCTTCAATTTAGTGCTGAGGACAGTGAGATTTGGAGACTTTTCCTAGTGTATCTTTAGGTACAATTCAGAATGCTATACTGGACACTGGAGCCAAACTGCCTGAGTTCAAATCCCAAGCCTGCAATTTACTCACTGGCCAACACAAGGCAACTTTTAAAAATTGCCTACACATCATTTTTTTTAAAAATGGGGATGGGGAAATATTACTAATAGGACTTACCTCTCATCGTAATTGTGAAGATTAGATTAAAGTTAAAAATCAAGCGACATGTCAATTGGCTATTGTTATCACTGCCTTGCTTCTCTGAATTGCTATTTTCTAATGCATCCCATGAAGAGATGAGTAAAGACGATACGCAGATAAACTTACATTTTTTTGAAAAATACAGGCTGCTCATTGCTTATTTATC
The DNA here is from genome assembly GCF_029834395.1 of Sorex fumeus. NCBI lineage: Eukaryota > Metazoa > Chordata > Mammalia > Eulipotyphla > Soricidae > Sorex > Sorex fumeus. The sequence continues at coordinate 5,882,447 of NW_026606240.1, forward strand.
TTTGCGGTTGCTTTCCATTTATGGGAAAGTGTAATGGTTTTCCATTTATAGGAAAGTTTCCTTTCAAAATAAATTTTTGGGGGGTATGGTGCCGCCAGCAGGTCAATCTGTACCTGTGAGGCGAGTGCACCAGCAGCCTGATGGCGCCTTCAGACTTCCAGATACCCCAAAATTGCTGCTGTGCCTTTGGCCAGACCCCAAAAACTTGGGGCAAAGTTTACCAAGAAAGTAAACAGACAAAAGTTAGGTATGTGGGAAACACACCCACAAACCATCTCTGGCTCAGCTATATAATTGGAGGCAAGGCCTCTCTGGTTCCTGATTGAACTGCTTAATGGCCATGATCCCAGAGACTCAGAAATGAATCTTGGAAACCAGCGGCTTTAGGTAGAAATGTGTCCGGTCCCTGCAGTAGGTTACCGGTGCTGGACCAACCTAGGTGGAAATAGGTTTCGTGCCTTGGCCTGTCCCCCTGGCGGCCCAGTGGCTGCCATCCTTCAGAGGCCACTGGATAGTCAGGTTTGGGCCCCCAGTGATGAACATACAGGGCCTCACGGGATGGGGGTGGAGCCGGGCTTGTCCTCTCCACCCCAACGAGACCCCAAGTCATCACCCACGAATGGCCTCTTTGGCTCCTCATCAAGCTGCTTGACAGCCATGATCCCAGAGACTCAGAAACAAATCTCGAAACCCAGTGGCTTTTTGGCAGAAATGCATCCAGACCCCACAGTACGTTACTGTCGCCGGGCCACCCCAGGAAGGAAAGGGTTTTGTCACTCCACCTGCTCCCTCTTGGCAGCTCGGTGGCCATCATCCTCCAGAAGCCATTGGACAATCAGGCTTGGGCCCGCAGTGACGAAACTTGTTGGGCCTCACGGAATGGGGGGGGGGGGGGGGGGGGGGAAGCTGGGCCTGTCCTCCCCTCCTCAACGAGATCCCAAGTCATCGCCCATGAATGGCCTCTCTGGCTCCTGATCAAGCTGCTTAACAGCCTTGATCCCAGAGACTCAGAAACAAATCTCGAAACCCAGCGGCTTTTGGCAGAAATGTGTCCGGACCCTGCGGTAGGTTACTGTCGCAGGGCCACCCCAGGGGGGAAAGGGTGCTGTCCCTCTGCCTGTTTCCCCCTGGCGGCTCGGTGGCCGCCATCCTCCAGAGGCCACTGGACAGTCAAGCTTGGGCCCGCAGTGACAAAACTTGTTGGGCTTCATGGGATGGAGTGGAGCTGGGCCTGTCCTCTCCACCCCAACGAGACCACAAGTCATCATCCACGAACAGCCTCTCTGGCTCCTGATCAAGCAGCTTAAAAGCCATGATCCCAGAGACTCAGGAGCAAATCTCGAAACCCAGTGACTTTTAACAGAAATCCCTCCAGATTTAAGTGTTAAAATTTTGGAATTTCAAAATCACATGGCCCTACTGCAGCCACACGACATCATATGATATTCATAACCAGCAATAGAACACAAATTGTCTATTGTTGCCCTTTCAGCATATCTGAGTGTTGGGGTAAAATCTCAAATAATAATGGTGGGTCTGGTGTCGAAATAGTGAATGTGATCAAAGTAGAGAGAGAGTAATGTGGAAATCATCTGCCCCACAGGTCAGGGGAGGGTGTGGGATGGGGGTATAGTAGGATTTTTGGTGGTGGAGAATGGGCACTGGTGAAGGTACGGGTGTTTCATTGTATGACCGAGACTTAGACCCAAAAGCTTTGTAACTGCTCTCATGGTGATTCAATAAATAAAATTATAAAAAATAAAAAAAAGTAAGGTGGAGTTTATGCACAATTCAATCAGCTAATCAGTGGCTGGATAAATAGCAGTACTCCTACAAAAAAAAAAGACAAAATAAATTTTTGGTGAAAAATACCAATTTGAACAAAACCATTAAGTAAACATAGTGGGTAAGAGGGAAAAAGTTCTCAAGATGTTACAAAAATGACTAAAATTCGGTACAATTATATTAAATCTGTGGTTCTCAAAGTGTGGTCCATAAATGGGTAAATCCACACAACTGTTTCAGGTGGTTCATAAGAGTCAAAACAATGATTGTAATAACACTAAGACATTATTTGATTTTTATTAGCTTTATTCTTTTTCAAGTGTATTGTGGGTTTTTTTTTTTTCAGAGACCAGATGACATATGGTTCGGCAACAGAGTTAATGCAATAGTAGTTATGAGAATCCAGCTGTTGCTATTATGCTTAACAATGAAATGATTTATAAAAATGTAAAAAAGACTTTGCTAATTTGGGGGGATTTAAAATATCACTAATTTCCATTTAAAATGACTTACTTTTGCATGATCAGTTTATACTGCTCTTTATTTTATTTAAAACTTAAGTTACAGTCTAATTTTCTTTTATTTTATTTATTTATTTTTTTGGTATATAGTGCTATGAGTTTTAACACATGGCAACCGCTGATCTACTCTTTTGTTTTCTAAATTGTCTTATAAATTCAATCATAGAATAGAAAATCTTTGTGACAGATTTTTTTTTCACTCAACACACTGTCTTTGAGTCCACATTTCTGCACATGTCTATAGCATGCTTTTTTTTTTTACCACTGAAAGTATCCCATGATATGGCCATGTAGCAAAGTTTGTGGGGACACTGGATTGCTTCCAACTCTAGTGATTACAAAGAGGCTATAAACATCCACATACAGGGATTTCTGTGACTTTAATTTTGACCCTTTAGTGTAAATATTTAGAGGAAGGATTGCTGAGTCATGCAAGTATATATTTAATTTCATAGAAATCGTCTGCCTGCTTTCCAAAGTGCACCATTTTGTATTTCCCAACATGTGAGAGTTCTAATTGTTACTCATGGTTAACTAATTTATTATTCAAATATGTATGTAATGGCTTATTATACTTTTAGTTTTCATCTCCCTAACGACTAATGATATGAAACACCTCTGAAGGTGTTGATTTGCCATCCACATATCCTTTTTGGTGAAATGTGTTTCTTTTGTCCATTCTAAAAATGAGTTTGTTTTCTCACTGTTGAATTTTGAGAACTCTTGCTTGTACCTTTTGATCAATTTATTTTTTGTTTCTAATATGTGGTTTGAAAACTGTGCCAGTTTGATTGGATACTGTATTTTAGTTATAGAGGATATTATCACTGGAAGAAAATAAGTCAAAAATATATAAAATATCCATGAACATCTTACCATAAGTTTCCACAAACCTGTGGAATAATTATTTCAAAATAAGTTTTAAAATGTCAAAAAAAGGCCTTTCTGTAGATTGTGTATTCAAAGTAAAGTTTAAAAGGTAAAAAAAAAAGATGACTACCTTTCTGTAAATTGTGTATTCTTGTACCTCAGTCATCCACAAAGCAAAATTTTTAAATTCCAACTAAGACCAATTTATCTGTGTGTGTGTGTGTTTTAATTTTATTAATTGTTGTTTTGATGCTTTATCTCTGACCTCTTTGGTTAATGCCTCACCATGAAGAATTTCTCCTAACTTTTTTGCCCAAAGATTCTATAGTTTTATGTCTATAAATATGATCCATTTTTACCTAATTCTATATAAGATGTGGCCAGTTTGATGTTAATTTTTGAATACTGATGACATATTTTTATTCTTAAATAAATTAGCAAGTCTTAAAGTTCACCGTCACTGTCCTCCCGTTGTTCATCGATTTGCTTGAGCGGGCCCAGTAAAGTCTCCATCGTGAGACTTGTTGTTACTGTGTTTGGCATATCGAATAGTCACGGGTAGCTTGCCAGGCTTTGCCATGCGGGCAAGATACTCTCGGTAGCTTGCCAGGCTCTCTGAGACAGGCGGAGGAATCGAACCTGGCTTGGCCAGGCTTGGCTGGGCCGGCTGAGTGCTAGGCAAATGCCCTACCTGCTATGCTATCGCTCCAGCCCATCTTAAAGTTATGTTTTAATTTTTAATACAGGAAATATCAGTATCTATGACCCATCAAACCAAGAGAACTTGAGGTTCGCAATCATTTGCGTGAAAGGTGTTGAGGGGCCAGCACAATAGCTCAAATGCTAGAGCACATCTCCGGTATACTCAAGGCCCTGAGTCTAATTCCCAACGAAAATCCCCCCAAAATAGCCCTGGTGCTGCCCAAGCGCCATGAGCCCAGAGCACTGAACCACCAGGCCCTCACTACCCCTGTCCTCTGACAACATTGCTGGGTGTTAACTATGTAAAAGAGAAAACAAAATTTTTTAAAGGTCTGAACTTAAAAATTTTGAGAACAATACCACTTTTAACTCTCAAACTTGTATGTTAACTGCTTCCTTTCTTCAATGCTTCAGAATCCTGGTCAGAGATAAAGGGTAAAAGCTGGGGGCTGGAGCAATAGTACAGCAGGTAGGGCGTTTGCCTTGCATGCAGCCGACCTAGGTTCAATTCCCAGCATCCCATATGGTCCCCCAAGCACCGCCAGGAGTAATTCCTGAGTGCATGAACCAGGAGTAACTCCTGTGCTTTGCCGGGTGTGACCCAAAATGCAAAAAAAAAAAAAAAAAAAAAGGCTTATTGTTCACAATAAGAACTATTGTCAATTTATCAGAACATGAACTGTAATTAATTAGCTGATACTAACTGACTCATTAATATTCAAATCCCAGAAAGGAGATAAATATAGGGCTAGGTGCCAACTGTATACAGAGTGGAAAATGCAAATATTTAATACTATTCATTATGTATGTCTGCCCTTTAATTTTTCTGGTGCATGACACCACCTCTGACTTTTAAAGCTGCCCACTATATAAACATTCTTGAAAAGACAGTTGGAACAAAGGCAGTCAGTTGCTCTGCTCAAAAGATGGCACTTACTCAGGAGACCAGAGAGAATACCTAATCAGCATCTATCAATACAAAGTTCTTTGCTTTGTTCAATTTCTCTTCCTCCTTCTTCCATCTTCTTCTCAGGAATTGTAGAAAACATATTCTTAGCTTCCACTTGCATCTAGGTATTCATTTACTGCATAGCTCTCCTTGAAGAAATCACTGTCCAAGAGGATTGTAAGATTCTTTCTCTAAACCAATGACTACCTTTTACGGTTCATTTCCCAAAACTCATACAGATTCCAGTCCCTTTGGAGTGTAAATGTCTTGAAGGCCCCTCAAGGAGAGCAGCAGCCCATTTGGACCCATTTATGTTTAAGAAAATATTTTGAAAAGTTGACACAGGGTACTTTAACATCTCTCAATGTGGTGAACTCCCCCCAACTTTTATTCTTCCTCTCTTATTTAATAATAAACTATAGGAACTGGAGAGAATTTACTACAGCAGGTAAGGTACTTGCCTTGCAGGCTGCTGACCCAAGTGCAATTCTCAGCGCCACACATGATCCCCAGAGGCCGACTAGGTGAGAACCCTGAGCACACTACCAGGAGTAAACTTGGAGCACATACAGGTGTACATCTGGGTGTGCTCTGAGCACATCTAGACCAAAATCAAAATGATAACAACAATAATAATGTGCACATTTTCTGTACACAGAAATCAAGGTACCATTTCTCTATCTAGCTTACAGTTAAGTACAGTCACACTTCTAATCAATGGGATGTCAGTGATATGAAAAATTTCAGGTCAGAACTTAATAGGAATGGGCATGATGAAGACCATATAAATGAGAGCAAGTCACTCAAGATGAGAAAAAAAGAGACTTGATTTCTAAATGACCTCATGGAATGGAATGCTGCAATATGCCTGAACAACTTACCTCAAGGCTGTGACACAAGCATGATTTTGTTTTTGTTTTTTTGTTTTAATTTAATTTAGATAAAAGATAAAGATAAAGGCCCTCCCGTTGATCGTCGATTTGCTCGAGCGGGCCCAGTAACGTCTCCATTGGAGACTTTGTTGTTACTGTGTTTGGCATATCGAACACTCTTGGTAGCTTGCCGGGCTCTCCGAGAGGGGTGGAGGAATCGAACTCGGGTCGCCCATGTTGGCCGATTGTAAGGCAAACGCCCTACCGCTGTGCTATCACTCCAGCCCTTAATTTAATTTTATAAAAGTCCTGGCTCTCTGAGTGGGAGGAGAGGGAAGGAGGAATCAAATCCAGGTTGGCTGTATGCAAGGCAAATGCTCTACCTGCTGTGCTATCGCAAAGTCTGGGCTGGAGCTATAGCACAGTGGTAGGGCGTTTGCCTTGCGAGCAGCCAGCCCGGCCAAGCCGGGTTCGATTCCTCTGCCCCTCTCGGGGAGAGCCCGGCAAGCTACTGAGAGTATCTCGCCCACACGGCAGAGCCTGGCAAGCTACCCGTGATGTATTCGATATGCCAAACACAGTAACAACAAGTCTCATGATGGAGACGTTACTGGGCCCGCTCGAGCAAATCAATGAACAGGAGGACCGTGATTTATTACATTCAATATTCCAACACCAATCCCAATGCCATTACATCTTCCCACCACCATTATTTCCTATTTTCCCAACCATCACCCAAACCTGCCCCAATAACAGGCCTGAACAAGCAAGATTTTGAACTCCCAACCTATCCAAGTGACTTTAATTCAGTCTCTGCTTTTTTCTTTTAAAAATAAAAACTATATTTACTAAGATTAGTAAAGAAAAACTATCTATACTAAGACATCATTCTTCCGGAGAGAGTACATGAATGAAGCCCCCACTAAAAAGGCCACAGCATGCCCAATAAGAGACCACTGCTTATGTTCAGTATTAAAATAGATTTCAAGACAGTAAATTCATAAATGCTGTATCACAGTAGTAGGGAGGCAAGGTTTAAAATCAGAAATGGAAAATACAAAAACTTGATTGAATATTCATTTCAATTTTCTGTGACTCGCCCTGATTTTTAAAATGGCCTTATAGCAATTAAAACATGATAAACATTTAAAACATGGAACACGTCAATAGGTAATATCAGCCAAATAAATTGTGAAGGCAAAATAGTACTCTGCATAATGGTTCAACAACAGTGGGAAATTTCCATCAAGACAAAAACTGAAAATATAGAAAAACGTGCACCAATTTTTAGAAAGACCAGCACTACCTCCTCACCTGTGCTCTAACCATATATGTCAGGCATGTGTAACTGTGATATGTATGCCAGTGAACTTCAACTTGAGGAAGGAAGTGACACTGTTGGGTCTGGGGGCTATGAGCTGGCCACTCCCTTGCTCCCTCAGATATCTGCAATTCAAGGCTCCAAGCCATTTGCTCAATCACTCTTTCCTGTCACACTTGAATGTATTTTGCAAAAAGACACCTACAGAGAGAGTAAAACACTTCATTGTATAGGCATGCAGTTGCCAGTCAGAGGTCCAAGAAAGTCAGACAAAAGGGGGGGGGGGAGAGGTAATGTCGGCTAATAAGAAGCTTTCGCTGGTCAGCAGTAAAATGGGAAAAAGTAGGACAATGCACCAAGCAGTTCATAAAGCTCTATTTGCTAGATTTTGAAGGTTATCCATAATCCCAACTGGAAATACATGCAATATGAGAGTAACAGCAATATCCAAGGAGAATTTTACAAAGGCACTAATGACAGAGGCATTGATGGGATATAAAGACCAATAAAAATCAGGTAGTAACAGGACCTGGGATAGGGGCATCTCAGCCATCACCACTCCTAGGCCAAAGGGTCAGGGATGGTTCAGGGTGGTAGCACTGTCAGAACAGAAACTTTTACCAATGTTAATAACTCATACTTAGGATGACATGAGCCTGAAGCAAATCTCACAAAGAGAAAATAGGGCATAAACACCTGCACTCAGTGCCCTCCCTTTACCCTACTCCAGGCAAGGCAGCTCAGTGCTAAACTCTATTGGAATTACAGGTCTTGGGAGAAATATAGACAGAGCTCACTCAGGTCGTGAGGTACAGAGAAAGGAGCCTCAGTGATCTGGAGGGGTTCCGTAGTTGCTTTCCATTTAAATCTTCATCCTTCCCACTTCCGTGTAGTAACAGCCTTTTCTTCCCCAGATAATGAGGATAACAATAGTAGTTGTTTCTGAAAGTCCTGATTAAGAAAAATAAACTCTCAATGCTGTGAGTCTTTGATCTGGAAATTAATGTTCTTATTACCTGGAATATATATATAATCTTACATCTTTGTTAAGCATCACTATTTAATGCTGAATTTCCTATTTCTGTCTTCTGCAGTGGGCCGGAGCGATAGCACAGGTAGGGCATTTGCCTTCCATGCGGCCTACCCGGGTTCAATTCCTCTGCCCCTCTCAGAGAGGCCGGCAAGCTACTGAGAGTATCTTGCCCGCACAGCAAAGCCTGGCAAGCTACCCGTGAGGTATTCGATATGCCAAACACAGCAACAAGTCTCACAATTTGTTACTGGTGCCCACTCGAGCAAATCAATGATAATGGGAGGACAGTGCTACAGAGCTACCATCTTCTACAGTGAAAACTGGAATTGCAGACACTTTTTCAGAGATAGTTACCCTCATTTAACTTCTGCTTCTCTTATACTACCCAAAGAGCCAACGATTGAGCTGAACTTAGGGCTTGCAATATTATTATTTTAATAGTACACTGTCTCTGGATGTTTCATCTTGGTAAAATTGACAATTAGCTGAGAAAGAAGTTGTAGGTCTAGTGGTCTAATGGGCCTAGACTCAAGAACAGCTCTACTATGCTTAATGTCCATGTTCATTTTAAGAAGTGACATTGTGTACTGAGGATGCTGACATTGTTATAATTGTCAACACAGAGTAGGAATCCGATAATTAATGGCTCACCTCTATAATAACAAAACAACACTTTAACTGCAAATGAGTATGAGAGGTATTGAGATTTCACCTCAGATATTTGTGTGGCTTTCTGAACTTTTAGCTATTTGTCTGGATATGTAACAATATTACATGGATATTATGCCTATAATACCCCTGCAGTTTCTGCTGGTTCCTCCAAGGAATGAAAAAGAAAGCTGGGCCAGAAAACAATTAAGAATATCTAAATGTCTAAGTCATTTTCCTCAGCCTTCAAGAACACAGCAGTAGAAAGCTGAGATGTTTCTCTTAATCATCCCATCAAATCCCTACAAGAACTCCCTGAGATCAGCCCATTTTGAAGATGAGAAAATTGAAATGGAACCAGAAACCCGCCTGGTAGCACCAGCATACCTCAGGAAACTGGCCTGTTAAGCTCATTCAATAGAAACTCAACCCTACTTCTACCCCAAGAAAATAGATCCCTGTCCTATCTCCCTCCAATTTTCTGGGGTGAGAGAGCTTTAAAGTCATTTTGTGATTAAAAAGAATTTTAACTTTAATTTGTACTGTATTTTTGTCCACAGAGTAAAACCAGAAATCATCATTTGGTGTTAGTTAAAAATGTGAAGAATTTTTGTTGTCTGAGTGATGAAGATATCCTCAAATATGCACTAAGGTTTAATCTGACTCCCTTAACACGGTGAAATGAATTTGCAATAGAGACTTATTTGTGTATTAGGTTCCAATTTCCCAAGCCAGACTCTTCTCTTCCAAACTTTTCCCATCCTTCTTAAGAATCTTGGGTGAAGCTTGAGGTTCAATGCCTTTTGGAAATTCACCCTGGCAAAATAAGAGAGAATACACAAACAGAAGACTGTCCCGAAGTGTGATTTGTCAAATGGAATGTGACCATCCTTCATAGTGTAGCCAACGGCATGTGCGTATTGAACAAGTAATTCAAATATCCTAAATATTTTATGTCCCTAAATACATTTTTAATACCCACTAATCTAAAACCTGCTAGTCTGCAGCCTGGTTTCCTGACTAGGAGACAATCACTTCAGAGAGTCCCAGAAACATCCTCTCATTAATTTCCAAATTAACAGTTCAATTTATTTGTGAATTTGGAGGGGGATGATGAGGGTGCTGCTCCCAAGGAGTGCTTAGGCTAGGGTTCACTCCCTGTGGTAAAGTCAACTGGAGCCAGCTGTGGTCATGAATGGGCATGTTGGGGAATGTTACAATCACCAAACTACTTCCAGTTTAGTGATCACTGAGCCACACCATGCAGTGATCGGGAAGATGCAGGTATTAATGTGGTTCCGGGGTTTGAGCTAGGGTGGAAAGCATGCAAGGCATGCACCACCTCTGACTGTGAAACTACCTTCCTGCACATCCCCCCAGCAGCATTTCTTTCCTCATGCATTTATACTCATGAATCACTTCTTCTAACATTAAAGAAAACTTGCAAAGAGCAAGAGAATGCTTCCTGATGTCTAAGCAAGTACTTAGTATCTACAGAAGTTGTCTGAGGTAAAGGCTTGAGGATACCCACTCTTCTCTTTGCAGAGTTAATAGAATGCTAACTCCACCATCTATTTTTTAACTACAATCAGGTTGTCATAATAAAAACTAGCTTAGCCTCTATATACTTAGCTCTCACCCTTAATACATAGGCAGAAAGAAGGTAAATTAGTCTAATTCCAATGTTAAAGTTACCTATGCAAACATTCTATAACAGCCAAAACAATGAAACCAAAACCCACCATCAGCCAACCCAGATATGATAATACGCTGACCAACTTTAAATCACTACCTTTACATTTCCTGATCTTTTGACACCTAGTTTTACAGACACATTCCTCTCTGCCCAGGTATGCTGTGCGGAAGGATCTATTTCCATAAAGATCCTAAAAGGAAAAAGAAAACTTTTTTTTTAAGGGAGGGGGACACATGTGGTATTCGGGACTTAGTTCTGACATTGCACTCAGGGATCACTCCTGGTGGGGTTTGGGCGACCACATGTGGTGCCAGGGATCAAACCTTCATTGGCTACGTGCAAGGCACACACCTTAACCACCTAAATCTCTGTATTCTCTCTCTAGCCTCAAGAAGAAAAAGTCTTTGTACTTACCAGTATATGAAAATTATGTTAGAAGTCTTCTGAAATATTCAAGGTTATTGGTGATATGGCACTGAGTCTTGATATACTACTGTCATTAACTAAAGGAGCTGTCTTCACAAAGAATCACAGAAAGCCTATGCCCATTTAAAACACTTTACAGTAGAAACCAAGTAAATCTCCCTATTTTGTGTAGCCTCTACTTAAACATAAAACATATGATTTAAACATGCTCCCTCTTGTTAAACATTTTTTTTGCTCTGTTCACTTAGCACAGTTCACATTATTATCCTCACATGTACAATGGCAGTGGAATAATTTGAGACCCACAGCTTTATTTAATAATGTAATTATCCTATATTGGATTACTTAAAGGGGCTTTGTATTTTTAAGTTCTAGCTTTTCCTTTACTGGTGATATGCTCTGCTGTGGTAAATGATTCAGGCTTCAATCAAAAGCCTTAAACTCAGTTTGGAAAAACATTGAGTGTTTTTGAATAAGCCAGGATTAATGTAAGAGCCAATTTGCAACCACAGTTGGTGACCTATCTACCTCCGCTCAAAGACTGTGGTGTGGAGGCCAACAGAGGACAGACAATTACAATTCCAACCACCTGATTCCATCATTCTTTTTTGCCACCTCAAGCAAGTTGTATAAACCAGAAAATATTTGTTTCTCATGATAAGCTTTCTGAAGGCAGGGCTGAAATCTGCAGGACTGTCAATATTCCATACACTTCCAGGTGGAACATAAGGAATGGATGAATGAATGAGTGGATGGATGGATGAACCAATGTTACTGGGCATTTTACGAAAACAACTGCAAAAGGGAATGCAGAATTCATCCCTGATGCCTCTAAGAAATCATACCCAGATGAGCATTAACTAGGGTGATATTCAGGAAGAATTCTGTTGTAAATGTTCCCATTCAACTTGAGTCCATTTGTACTGACCCTGCTCTCTGCTAGGCACTAGGTAAAGTATCAGCCATGGGGCGATAGGATGAATAGGATATAGAAACTGCTCTGCATAAATGCTGGGTGTCTATAAATTGCCTAGGAAATGAAGACTGTTCTCTCTCTAGTTCTTTGTCAGAGAATTCATTCACTTTCATCCTCAATGTTCTGAGTAGCTACATTCTCTGCTCTCGATCATGCTAGTTATTAGGAACAGTGCAAGAAATATCCATGATTTAAAATCATAAATTAATAGAGTGATGTGGTCAGTAAATCAAAAGTTCTCAACTCAATGAAACCTCTATCATGAGAGTTACGTGTCAACATTATTTAATTCACTCAACAAATATTTATTGAGAACTAACTATATGTTCAGATATTGGAGGGTTACAGTAAGGAATAAAACAGACAAATCCTCACAGTCCTAGAGCCTACAGGGTGTGTGTGTGTGTGTGTCTGTGTATGTGTATGTGAGAGAGAGTGTGTGAGTGTGAGTGCATGTGTGTTGGGAGTAAAGATCATGGAGAAAAAGAAGCAGGTAAATAAAATTTTAAGCAAAGGAACTCAAAAGAGACACAGTGAGAGGCAAGTGATGGAACAAGGGATGATTTTAAACCTAGTGGACAGTGTAAATCTCTTTGCTGAATTCTTAAGGAAAAGAGGAGCTAAAATGTTGAAGAAGAGAAGACAGAGAAGATCAACACAGGACTTTCACGAGAGGGTATGAAGGATACAAAGATATGGAAGAAATATGGTACACTGTCAAATTTGTGGTTTAAATATGTATATGTATAATACACTCTATGCATACATCTTACAGTGGCTAATGCTCATTTCTAAATTTCAACCAACTCTTTAATGTCCAGTAGGTTTAGTATGGAATTTACCTCAGAAGTCAATTTCCATTGCTACAAATGGACCTTACTATGCTTAATGTCCTTCAGTTTCTCAAAATTTTAATGTCGACATTACGTACATTTTCAGAATTTTATTTAGAACCAACTTGCCGCCTTCTCCAGATGGAACTACGGTGACCATGAGCTCCTACAAGCATAGCTCTGGCATATGGGTACCAGGACGTATTTCCCAAACCGCAATGGGGCCACCCCGGCTCCCAGGCAACCTCTGATTCCGAAAGTCCTGCCCACAACTCGCCGCCCAGCACCATCTTACAGCACACAGCAACAAAGAAGAAAACCGGCTGGAGGACCCCACTGCTCCTGGAGAATGCTCCAGGTCCCAAACAGAGCCAATATCACCGGGAGGTCCCAGATGGGGTAGGTACTGCCATCCCGCCTTCTCCAGAAGGAACCCCTGTGACCATGAGCTCCTAAAAACATAGCTCTCTGGCTCCTTTATCCATGTATTTGTAAAGTTTTTCTGTAGAGGACATTGTGTCCAGCGTGATGATGAGTCTCTAGAGAGAAGAGGAAAAGAACGGGTACCAGGACATTTTTCTCGAACTGCATATGCGGCTGTGCAACATCTCCTTATATACAAAGTGATCAATGGAAAGTAAATCATCCAACATTTCTCCCCGAAAATCAGGCTTAACTCTTTTGCAAACCACAACACCCAAAAGGAGAGAGAGAACAAAGGGGAATGCCCTGCCACAGAGGCAGGGGGGATGGGGGGATGGGGGGAGGGATACTGGGGTCCGTGGGGGTGGGAAATGGGCACTGGTGGAGGGATGGGTATTTGAAATAAATAAATAAATAATTTTAAAAAAACAACTTGTATCTTTCCTAAAAGAGAAAGGTGAATTTTCCCACGAATCAGCTCATTTCCACAGAATTTAAAAGATGGAAGGTCAGCTATTCTGTCACAAAACAAGGTTTAAGGGTTGTTAGGATATGTTCATATCCTGTAGATAAAGTCATTAGAAACAAAGACTGGGACAACAATCTCTTTCCTTTGGATATTAGATTTTTCTTTACATGGACACTTGCCAACTCGATCTAATGCCCCTCCTCAACCATTGTGCATAAAACATACCAATTTCCGTAGGCTTTAAGAAGCTTATTTAATCATAAAACCTGAAGGGTTCTTTTCCCCTTCTCTCTAGAGACTCATCATCACACTGGACACAATGTCCTCTACAGAAAATTTTCCAAATACATGGATCAAGGAGCCAGAGAGATAGCACAGAGGGGTAAAGCACATGCTTTGCATGTGGCCTACCCCAATTCAATAGCTAGTGTTGCAGATCACAGCCAGAAGTGATCCATCCCTGAGCATAGCCAGGAGTGGCTTAAAACCCCCAACTCAAATCAAAGCCAAATATACTAAAAAAAAAATTAGGTTTCAAAAAGGCACAATATGACTTATTGATACACTCAAAGACTAACAAATTTTAAAAACAAAGCAACTTCTTGTTCACTTCAAGATCATAGATTATTTATGAGAGATGTTTACAGGGAAGTACACAAGAAGAATACTAACAACAAGAAAAGGAGGCTCAGAGAGAGAGAGAGAGAGAGAGAGAGATCAAAACAGGGTAAAACTATCTTTTAACTCTCATCAGACTAGCATTATACAAACAATTGGTTCTGTGACTGACTGTAGTGGATGATTTCAAGATACCCCATATATGCCTCTCTCCTTAATGTCTGTGCCCTATGTAATCATCTCCCATTCAACTGTGGGCTAAACATAATATCTCACAGCTATCAAACAGAATCAGCAAAAGTACTGAAACACCATTTCTGAGATTAGATTATAAAAGCACTGTGGCTTCTGTCTCACTTGGCCACTCTGAGGAGTGTCAGCTGCCATGTTGGAAGAGCTCCTGCAGCAAGGTAAGGGACTCAAGAAGACTGCATCTACTTCCTCAGAGCAATGAGAACCTAAATTTATGGCCGTCCAGGGTCTCCAGGCTGCCAACGGGCAGATGAGTGAGTGTGGAATCACATTTTTCATTTAACAGAGCTTCACTACAGGCCCCTCTCTGGTACCTCAAAGACATCTTTGAGAAACTCCAAGCTAGAGAGGCACTCAGCTAAGTCTTATCCAGACATATGACCCACAGAAACAGTGAATAAGACATGCTTTAGGGACTGGAGACAAACAAGGGGATAAATGCACTTTGCACGTGGCCAATGCTGGTTTGATCTGACACCTCATACAGTTTCTCAAAGAGCACCAAAGATAACCCTGAACACAGAGTCAGAAATAAGCCCTGAGCACAGCTTAGTGTGACCCAATCCTTCACCTCCAAAAATAAATAAATAAAAGGAAAGAAATTTGAGATAATTGGCTATGCAACAATAGATAAATAACACAATTTTTAACATCTGATACATTTTCAGATTTTTTGGTAACAATTAAATAAAATTTGTAACTGACAATTTCAACTATGCCTGGAAATTAGATTAGTTTCTGCTAAGAAGTTGACAATCCAATGGAAAAGTACGTATGCAACTACCTAAATCCTAAAATAAGGTTTATCCAAGAGATTTTTTTATGGACAAAGGAATTTTCAATAATATTGTTTAACAATATAAGCTTTTTACCCACGACAGAAGGGACAAAGAAAATTAAAATATAATCTTACCAAGTCAAGCTAATTTTATGATTTTTCTCCTCTAAGCAAGCAGAGAGAGAAAGAGAATTTGTCTTATTTATTTCTTTATCACCTCCACAGTGCCCAATATATACAAATAAATACTGGTTCAACTGAACTGAATAAAAGTTTACAGTCAAAAGGCCTATATTGTAAAACAGAGTTTATGGTTTTCAGCATCAATAATATACCATGCCACCAGCTACTGCAAAATAATTTTATTTTCCCATATTTTCAAGATTAAACTTTAAATATTGATGGTACAGATGACCAGTCAGAGCTGTGTTTCCTATAATGTACGAGTCATGTACATAGTCCTCTACTCCTCATTGCCAAGATGAGCCTAAAATTTCCCTTAAGATTTCCACTATAGTGGAGGGAAAGATGCAGAAAGTAGCCTTCAAATAATTGAGCCCTGGCCATCACCAAAATTAAAAACTGAGATATTATAATATTCTGACATGCTGAGAATGCTTTCACTACACTGCTTAGAGGGTTCATTTAAAGAATTCTGGGGGTCAAAAGTGATCTGAATACCTGCTTGGCTGTCTATTGAATAGCTGGCCCAGTAATATCAAAAAATGCAGGGTGAGACACAGAACCTGTAAATATATAAAAATTATATATACTTTAACACAAAATAAAACAGAACCCGTTGATAATTTTCAAAGACACTAGCATCTATGGTTCATATCATTTGTATTAGGCAAAGCATCTTCAGTCGTTTAACTAGAACCTTCTCTCTGGCTGTCCAGATAGTTGGGGATGCATATTTGACAGCCCAATGAATGGCCCTGCGGAACACACATTCAGCCCCCAGGAGCATAAAACACAATTAGACTATTATGAAGAATATTCACAAGAAACAGAGTGGAACATATTATTTCAGTTAGACATACAGAATTCAATTACTTTCTGTATTTATAACCCATGTACACTAGATTTTGGAATAATTTGGTGAGAAGCTTGAGCACTACAGCAGTGGTTTCATCTGAATCCTAGTAATCTGATATACACTGTGGGATTAACCCAAAGCAAAAGGATTTAATGGCCCAGCAGGCTGTCTCTATTTTGAAGATCCTTCTAAAACTCCCCCAGACTTTCACTGAGATTCTTTCCTTTTACATCCCTTCTATGACTTCTTTTTGTTCCTTAGAAGAAATGTGGCATGACTCATCTTAAAGCAACCAGTGAGGAACAGACTACCTAACACCACCAGCAAAACAAGAGGAGGCGGGAGGGGCAAAGGAGAAGGAGAAAAAGTGAGGTGGGCAGAGGGTAAGAGGGAAGGCAACTAGGTGGAGGAACCAAATTCCAAAGTAGCGGTGTGTAGAACAGAACCCGGGAAAGGCATTTTTGTTCAAAGGAGAGAAGTAGAGTCAATGCAGCGCATCTGTAACAGCGCAATGCCAGCCTTGCTGGGGAGAGCTGCACGAGAGGAACCTGGGCAGGTCGGGCTTTCTCGAACTTTCTCGGACATGAGATGCAGCATCTAGGATGCAGGTGTCATCTCTTGACTCTCTCCTTCTCCTACATCATTGTATTCACTCTGCTTGATGGACATAAGAAAGATCACTTGAGAGCTAAACGGAAGAGAACAGCATGAATTTAAGAGGCTCTCTGCCTATCTGCTTTACAGGCACTGGGAACCTCAAACATGGTTTAAAGCAAAATCTCCATCACAGTAAACTTAGAACCTGAACACACCCAAAAAAGTCTCTTGGGAAAGATGAAGAACCAGAAAGCTAACCCCTATTTAAATGGATACTTTTCTTAGCTATTGTTTTTCAAACAATAGTAGTTCAATGGCTCTGCCAATAAATTACTTATTAAGGGATTATGAACAGTCCAGGCATCATGAGAGATTACACTGAGACAATAAAGTTTAGCTTCAGTCCCTGAGCAGGAAAATCCAGTGGATATGTTTGTTGGTTTATTTTTTTAGGCCTATAGATCACATTTGATACCCAGAGCGAGTGAGATTTTCACATTTCACAGAGAAGGAAACTGAGGCCCTGGAGCAATGAAGTAAATGAACCAAGTATGCATGCACTTACAAGATAGTGGAGAAAATGCTCATTTTTGGTCTACCATGCTATAAGAATAAGTTTATATTCTAACTGGAAAGAGAAAACACACGTGAAATTATTCATCAGCATTGACTTCAGATTCCAATCCAAACTTGTAAACTTATCCTGCTAGACACCTTGAGGTCCTTACTCTATACAACACGCACCCCTACTCTCTTGCCAAATGCAGATCTTGTGTATCTGTTCTTCCTATTTGCCTCTGTATGACTTTTTCTGCCTAGCATTTTACATATACACACGCACACACACAGACACACACACACACACACAAACAATCATCTCCTTCCCAAAAAATTTCCCATGAAAGAGACAGAGCAATAGTATAGTGGGTAGGGCGTTTGCCTTTAATACGGCTAAATCGGATTCAATCCCCGGGACCCCATATGGTTCCTGAGCACCACCAGGAGTAACTCCTGAGTGCAGAACTAGGAGTAAACTGAGCATCATCGTGAGTGGCCCCAAAACAAACAAAAATATAAAAGTATCATCATCATCATCATCATCATCACCGTTACCATCATCATCAACATCATCATCGACACTCAGCAGTACTCACAGTTTACTCCTGCCTCTGTGCTCAGGGGTCTCTCTTAGCATTGCTCTGGGACTATACGTGATGTTAAGGATCTAACAAATCAGCCACGTGCAAGGCAAGGGCCTTACCCCTGTACTATCACTCCAGCCTCACCTTATTTATATATTTTGGTTTGAGGGGTCACACTCAGCGATGCTCAGGGCTTACTCCGGGCTCTGGACTCAGGGAATCACTACTGATGGAGCTCAAGGAAACTTACGTGGTGCCAGGAATCAAATCCTGGTGGGATGCATGCAAAGCAAGGAGCAATGCCCTCTCTCCTATCTCTCCAGCCTCCTACTTATTTTCAAGAGTCTTCAAAATAAGACATTCTGACTCATGAATTTTCTTTCAACATCTTCATTCCTGCTCCCTTCTAGGCCTAAGGGTGAGCCTGGTCAGATGCTCCCCTCCATGCATATCCTCCTCTATCCTAACAACTCACACCTCTGGCTACAACTTACTGCCTCTCTAAAGCTAACATTTTCTTTTTAATTTAGTTACATAAAATGGAATGTAAAAGTTTTTTTAAAAATTCTAATAGTCCCAAGACCTCCTTTTGGCATTGGCATTAACAGCCTTTGTGCCATATCTAGAATGAAGACATGCTATGTTTGACCTGCCACACTGGTTTTTGCCTGCTTTTGTTTAAAATTATTTGGCAGGGGGGGGGAGTATGTCCAGTGATGTTCAGGAGATACTCCCAAGTCTGTGCTCAGGAGTCAGTTCTGGTTGTGCTCAGAATCAAATCCCAAACTCCAATCTGCAAAGCATATGCTTAAGTCAATTGCGCTATCTTTTCAGGCGTGGTTTTCATATTTCGACTGAACTGACAATTAAAAATCACACAAAAACCTAGATTTATGACACTTTCTTCAAATGCAGAAAAATGTAGCAATATCAAGGACATTTCTGTTGGCAGTCCTGAGTAGGAACCGAGGCAGAACACTTGAATTACACGTTTGTTCTCTAGCTCCTCCAAACATCATATATTGCTTCTCCCCAGACTTAGCTCACTTCTCTCCATTGTACCCATGTGACCCAGTGGGCACCTACACAAGCTCCATTGCAAGGGAGTGAGTTTTCATACATGTGTGTCCTTGAATCTTGAACAATGGGCCCAGCTGGTGCTAGTTTTACTTGAATAAGAAAACAACCTCAGAATATTTTACACCCCTTTTCTGATTACATTCCTGTTACCCTACTTTTCAGTGGTACACCTCAGTGTTTCTGCCTTCTGTGTCCAGAAACTATGATAGGTTAAGTTCCCAATCAATCTGTCATTTTCCAAGTACAAGTTTAAAAATGTGGGCAAACTGACCTCTCTATTTGCCCTCAGCAAAATGGAGAAGACACACGGTCAACAACACAGAATAAGTTGTTCTGAATAGTAAATAAAAGATAACGTATAAAGTTGAAGCATTTAGTTTTGCTACTACCTTTAGACCAAGGGGTGCACACATATTCTGTAAAGGCTCAGGTGATCTATTAGGCTCTACGCATTGCCGTCTCTAATGTACCTGCTTGACTCTATAAGGATTCTGTGAAAAGTCCCAGAGATAATTTGTAGAAAATTTGGTGTGACACATCAAGCTGTACCAATAAAACTTTATTTATAAAACAAGCCAGAGGCCAGATATCCTACAGGCCTTAGTTTGCAGACTTCTGCTTTTAATATTCTACAGCTATACGATGTATATCAGCTCTAAAGAAGATATCAATGCATTTGGATCAGAGTTTCTTAATCTTGGTTGGCCTACTATTCCATCTCAGGAATAAAACAATGACTTAATCACTGTCCCATCCCCTCTGCACACACACTCCCCACCCCCACACTAGAAATCTATATTCTTTGAGTGAGTAAACAGAAAGCACACCCCAAAGGCACTGGAAGCTTCTACTCCTGTGGATTATTATAGTGTCCCCAGAAGGCAGAAATGCTGGTGACCTCAAGAATAGGCACCCCACTGGGCATCACTAATCTATTACTGGACTCACCAAAATTAGGGTCAGTCCAGCAATCATCATAGAGACTGGGCTCAAATGTTATTTCTTTCAAAAATGCTTTCACAGATCTCCTTAGTAAATCAGATCCTTGAGTTCTCCCATAATGATACTAGCGTTTGTTTGTTAGATACTTAAATTAATCCTAAACCCCATGGAAACTCCACAAATGCAGGATCTATACAGTTTCCAAGTTTTCTTTCCAGACCCTGTAGAAAGATAGCAGGCTAGAGAGGGATGAGGGACAGAGGTTGAGAGTCCTACCCCACAAGATGGACAGGAGACACCGAGAACCTGCCATGCAGTTTGTGGTCTTCCAGAAAACTTTCTTTATATAAGTGCACTATTATTATTATTATTATTATTATTGAGATATCTCGTACATTGAACAACCCATTTCGCTGCAAGTGTTTAGAGCGCAGGAAATAAGCACTCAAGAGCTAAACACTAAATGAATAAAAGAAGGACTGAAAGAACAATATCTACAAAGACTGTTAGAGAAAAAGACTATATAATGAAAGTGCCAACGTTAATGCTCTCAATATATTCAAAAGTTACAGAGGGGTATCAAGAATATGTTATCACTGATCATGGAAGAATCAGGTTTAAAATCTGTTTCAGAATCTATCTAATTTCTGTGCAGCCTTGGAAAGGATACTTAACCTCTGGCCTCAGTGACCTGACCTACAAGGCATGAAAATATCACACTAATACCAATGTCAGAAAATTTCTTTGAGAATTAAATTAGCATATATTTTAGTTGATATATCTATATATGCATTTCCTGATGTACTGGTTACTTCATCAATAGAAAATAGAACTTCTTTGAAAATACCCTGGGTGAAACTTTTGCAGATGAATTTGCAGAAAGAAAGCTGTGGCATTTTTGCTCGACTGTGAATTGCAAAGCTACGACTACATAGAGAGAAGAAGGGAAAACACTTCAGAGAGAGGATGTATGAATTGACTCTAAGATGAAAATATTTGGAGATAGTTCCCCACCTCCTATTTGGGGCAAGTCAATCAAGGTGCTTCTTCCTTCCCACTAAAAGAGTAAAACGTGGTGTATGACGACAGAAAACGTCATCTGTTGATCATTATTCACCGTGTTCATTATTATATTCCCCACAATAGTGAAGTAACTTATAGTAAGTACGCACACAGCATTTCTAAATAAATAAAACCATCTATGAGTATTCAGATAGTGGTAACAATGTTAATTCACCTACCTCAAACGGTGTCATTCTGCAAAGCTTTTCGTAAACCAGCGTGGAAATAAAGCGGAGTATCTGTGACCACTGATTCTTTAGTATATGACTTATGTTTAGAATAAAGCCCTTATTTTCTGTTACTGATTTTGTAAAAATTAATGATGCTGTCCCTCAGAGGTACTATCTACTGGTATAAGCCAGCACAGAATGACAAGCCCTGAACACACTCAGAGGAAACATTTTCTATCTTTTCTTAGTGTATAACCTCAAGGAAGCAAAGTAGCTCACCAAAGTACTTCACCAAAGTAGCAGGTCCAGAGATTCTGGTTCAACTTCAGTCACTCATAGCTCAGAGCCTGAGCCCAAGATTGTTCTGGGCTCAAGACTATATTTATTAAATAAAGGGGGCTGCACAAATCCCTTGATCTCTTCAATCTTGTATATCTTCCTAGTCTATTAAAATGTTCATTGAAAATCAACACAAACTTTTAGATCACCATGGCAAGGCTTCTTGGTTATCTTTCACAACAACAGTAAGGTACTCCTGCAAGTTACTTCTAAAGCCAAACATACATCTGCAGGTTCCAGAGTCGGAAGGAACGGCCTGCCTATCGATATGGCCCTGTTCCAACGAGGAGATCTCTGAGACTATTAAAGGCAACCTTTTCTGAGTCCGACTCCTTCACAGCAAGTCAATAGACTTCATTCCGCCATACAAATTTCCAACCAGAATGCTTTTGAAATTGGGCAGTCACTGAAGAGAAATAACTAAAATGACTCTGCCATTGAAGAATGTCTGAGGACAAGATTACAAGTGAAAACATTTTTATACTCTGGTATACTATCTGGCCAATTTGCTTTTTTTCCCCTCGCTAGTACTATGGAGTTTAAACCAGAAGATGGCAAGTGAAGTCCGATTCAGTGAGCCTTGTTCTTTGTAATCACAGTCTCTGGTCTATCTGTAAACTGATTTTTAAGACATTTCTGGAGCTTCTTAAAGTGACCCCAATGGTCAATTACAATTACTTTTAACTTTCCTGTGTCTGTCTCTTCAGCTGTAAAACAAATTTAATGATCTCTACTTTGCTTAGAGACTTAGCGAAGTAAGTCTCTGTTACTTACTTTTCAAAGTAAATGTAAGTCAATAACAATGAGAAGAGAGTCTGGAGACTAGAATAATACTTATTCGCAAAGGGCCAGAGAAGGATAGATGCAGATATAATCAGATACAATTGTTATTGCTAATTTTTAGGGTAAACAATATTCTGTCAAAATGATTTCCACCTCAGACGTCCCAGCGCAAGCGTAGGAAAGACTTAGTGACAAGTAACAACATGGAAACTTGGCCTATTATCTGTGATGCACACAAGGCTTCCCTTATGGGGGCAAAACGAAATCCACATACAGATGTACTTATGTTATCCATACTTTAATATACATGTTCTAAACTTATTCTTCCTTTCAGAAAAATATACACGATTAGCAGGTTTAAATTACTCGCACTTAGTTCTTTGTCTCCAGTTATACTGTGTTCCTTTGTGTTGGTAAAACAACATGTGCTTTAATTAGCAAATATCTGTAAATAATTTACTCGCTTTTCAAATACAACAGAACAATGGAGTCAATTTTCACATACATTTACCCAGCATGCCTCCAAGTCTGAAGTCAGACTCTCCTTTTGTTCAATAACTATACCAAGCTGTCCAAATCTTGCTGCTCTCCTTGGAGGAGGGTGGGCTGGGAGGCCAGAAACCCAGTAGCAACATCCTATTCTGCATGACCCCACAAGGCAAGCACACAGAACACTGCGCCCAAGCGAAAACAAACTCCTATGATCTCTAACCCTGAAGCCTTCTCCAAGGAACCTGGAAGTGTGCCAAGGGCAAAGGGCACTGGAGTAATGGTTATGGGACACCAGCACTCTGCTGCCCCCAGGCCCCCAACAGTCTGAGCCCCCAAACACAGGGCACAATCTCCGAGGCCTATTCATCACCAAATCTCATCTAGGCTCTGCAGGGTTAAAACCAGGCACTGTACATGCAGTGCAAAGAAAGATGTTAAATCAAATGAGAATGACTGCTCCAGGACTGGAGGCACTAGTATTCTGAATAAGATTGAAAAGGCCAGAAAAAGCAATTCAAAAACATTTCAATTATGTATTTCCCAGAAACTACATCTTTGAGCAACTAATGCAAATGTTACCACCACAATAAAACTTCTTCCCACATAAAGGCATATAAAACAGGTTGAAAAGCATATACTTTATATATCATCTGCATATTTTTGACTATTAATAAAAAATTCAAAATCTATGTATGCTTTACTCTCCTAAGCAATACAGTAATTATGATTAAGGGACAGGCAGCACAAAAAGAGCCAATTTATCTTACTCGTGCTCAGGAATACTATTGTGTAACTAAGCAACTAAAGACAAAATATGGTCTAATTAATTCACTCCTATGCTTATTTAAAAGACACAATTAGAACATTTTTATTTTCCAGCCTGCACAGTAGCTCAACATGCTTGAGGGTGTAGAAAGCAAAGCCTATTATTCTCAAAGACAAGAGTTTAATGTTTAGTGCCACTGATCAGGCTTGGGGCTCAACTATGGGAGGAGGGGGTGCTACTTCACAGCCAAAGGACGCTGGAGTCCTGAGTAAGTAAAGGACTTGGGGATATGTTCGAGGGGCCACTAGGTTGACTTGCTGCCCTAGAACTCCACCCGATTTTTCTCAGAGGGTCACAAGGACGGAGATGGGACTGTGAACTTGATGGTCACATGTGCAAGGACACCCACCACTCTATGCCTATTTATACAGCCACAAAGATTCTATAGAAAATTCATATAATTAAACCACCCGTCCTCGTCTGCGTGATAAATGTCAAATATCCATCTTCAACGCTGCTAACAGTGCATCTGATTTTAAAAGCAGAATTAATTTACGCAAGTGTGTGCTAGAGATGGATGCCATTAGCATGATTCTAAAGCACCCTTTCAATAATCATCATCATCTGCATGTTTGAAATGTGTTGTCAGTGCGGAGGCTCACAGTCCAGAATTCAAGCCAGGCTCTTTGGAGGTGAAGGTTCAGGTTCTAATCTCCAGCAAACTAGTAAATATCACTATATACCTGGCTTAAAAAAAGATCTTCCTTGTACAAGGTCACAAGAACAGATTTTTTAAAGAAATACAGGAATCTCTAACTCTATTTCTGAGAGATAAATGAATCCTTAAGTCGACAATCAATAAATTTATTTTAAATTTATCTAAAAGCCAAGTCAGCAGGTAATCACTAGCTACAATAATATTCTGAGTAGACTATGGCAAATATCCAACTGCCCTAGACATTAAAAACAGAAGCCAATGCATTCGATTTGAGCAATTATATTCTCAATATTGGTTAAAACTAGACTTTGATAAATGAGCTTGAGTCATGTATCACTAGAGGTCACTATGAACAATGGTATGCTTTATTAATAATTAATAACTAAGTACACATATGGACTCATGTTCTTCATAAAAACAACATTTCCTTAGTATGTGCCTGACACTCAAAAGAGAGGTTTTAATTGCTTGCAATTTTGACTTCCCATCACACACATAGCCTAGTTAGGATGACCGGTGTGAGGAACATGCTGGCCTGTAGAACTGCTAAGTGACACTCGGGTGAGGGGTGACCCCTCTTCCCCAAGTTCCTGTCTTTATCACAGAAGCCCAAAGCCCTGACTTTCAATACTTGAATGGTTCCAGACTGGAGAACTACTCAAAGACATGAAGATGCTTAGCACAAGCCTGATTATTCACGCCCAAATACTCACTCATTTCTTTGGTGAGTGCTTTTAAAATTGTTTCACACTTTTTTATTTCCTATGGCACAAACTGACAACAGATTTTTAGAAAAGAAAGAAAAGGCGTAAGATGAAGTGCAAAAGCTGGCCACCTATAAGTGATGGCTCACAGGCCCTCTGCCAGAACCGAAGCTGGGCAAGCTTAAAGAAAGCAGGCTGCGGGGGAGAAGGCCTGCTAAGTATGTCATTCGGTCATTCAACAAATACTGAATAGCACAGAATATTGTGGGAGATCCAGAGGGGAATAAGACACATTCCACTGGTCCTGATAGATCTATAGTATGGTGGGGAGGGGTGGGGGTGGGCAAAGAAAAGAAAATAGGTAACTATCACTTAAGGCCTAATCTGTAAACTACATGAGAGGTTAAAACCAACCATTTGTCTCTAAGATCTGAGAGGGCAGGAACTGTTCTGTCTTGCTCACTACCGTATTCATCCCCAAAGCCTAGAACTATCTCTGGCATAAAGTAGGTGGTCATATAAATATGTTGAGTGCACTAGCATTCAGAGATGAAAACATTTCTTTCTGGTTTCCAGAAAGCTCATGAGAGACTACAAATAGCCTTAGTTATTATCTACTTTAAGGAATACAGACACAAGAATCTGATGGCTTTGCTCAGCTGTCGCCCTGGGAACAGACTATGCGTTCTTCCAGGGCTGAAGGCATTCTCCTTTACCTCTGAACCCCAGAGTGCAGCACATGGTAGGTCCTCAATTAAGATCTAAGGAGCTAAATGCGTTTCTTTTCCAAAAGCATGCATCTAGCACGTCTTCCTTTGAACACAGATTGCATTTATTTTCAGTACAATTTGCCAAATGCTATATATTTTTCTCCATTATTTTAATAAGGTGTTGATTTCCTCTCTCTATCAAGACTGACAGGTCACTTTGAGAACAAGGGCCACATCACAAACTGTTTTTAAATCATCTCTGTACTTTGCAGAACAATGAGCATATGGTCAGTACTTAACAAGTAGATTTTTATTGACCAAAGAAAGACAAAACAGGACTGGCTATATTCCTGTTTCGTCTTTCTTTGGTCAATAAGAAATATTTTATATACATTATATATATATGCTATATATATATAATTTTATATATATATTTTATATATGGGCTGGAGCGATAGCACAGCGGGTAGGGCATTTGCCTTGCAAGCAGCCATGTTGGCGGCCAACCCAAGTTCAATTCCTCCGCTCCTCTCGGAGAGCCCAGCAAGCTATAGAGAGTATCTCGCCCACACGGCAGAGCCTGGCAAGCTCCCCGTGACGTATTCGATATGCCAGAAACAGTAACAAGTGTCACAATGGAGACATTACTGGGACCGCTCGAGCAAATCGATGAACAACGGGAGGACAGTGACAGTGACAGTGATTTTATATATTAAAAATCCTTCCAACATTGAGTTTAGTCCTTAAGATTTAATCTAATATATTAGCATATTAGATTCTAAATTAATATATTAGATTCTTAAATCTTAAGAACTAGACTCAATGTTGCAAGGGTTTTTATACATGTACATATTTCCGACATATTGATATTAATTTTTTTAAATATTTCTCAGGTTTGGACCTTGCTCCAAACCTGAGAAAAAAGTACACAATAACATTTCCTATTCCAAATCAATCCCACATACTGAGGGTCCTTTCTGTAAAGGACCAAGTAGTAAATAATTTGTACTATTTGAACCATATGGTCACTGTCACAACTACTCAATCTGCAACTGTAGCTTGAGAGCAGTAGTGATAAAGAACATGTCAACAAATGAGGCTGGGCTACAAAAAAACTTTATTTACAAAAACAGGAAGTGGTCCCGGTTTACTCCTCAAAGACTTAATTTGCTGATGGTTGTCACACAGTTTATAAATTCTCTTCACATAATTCACTGGTTCCATATAATTCTAGTTCTAAAGGAACTACTAGGCAGAGAGGAAGTTAGAGAAACTCAGTTGCTTTGGCTTCAGAAAATTACAACAAAAAAATAAATATTATTACTCTACCTACCATTCTCTGAGATCTTGGAAGAAAAGGTACGATGGTTGATGTCAGACCTTTTCCATTATGATTCCTAATTCTCTCAAGAAAGTAGAAACCACTGAACCCATTTTTAGATGAAAAAACTGAGGCTCTGAAAAGTTCAGAATATTTCCTGGAGGGCAGTGAGATCACTTAAGAAACCTAACAGCTTTCTAAAGCAACAGTTCACAGAGGCAGCGGCCAGACACTCAAAAGGACAAAGCTGATCCAGCATCTTCTAGATCTCTAAACATGTCTGCCTAATTCTAGATGTGATAAGATCAGGCAGGCTTTGAAAAAATTCTGTTGATCCAGTTGGCAATATACTTCAAGAGTAAAACAAAAATCCTTAAGGAGTCTCTCAGTTTGATGACAAGTAGACCCCAGCGAGGGATGAAAGCCAGTCTGATCTGAGGGCGCCTACTCTGGCTTTACACCCTGGCAACGAATCTGATGCCACCCTCATAGAGAAAAGCTTGCTTTAAGACTGATGCTAATGGTCTCAAGTTTTATAAGAAAAAGAAGAAGAAGAAGAAGAAGAATATTAGTGATAACAAGAATAAACATTATTCAGCAATCCACTGGCTCACTTCTTTTGTTTTGGGGGCCACGTGTTGTGAGCACCAGGACTTACCTACAGCATTCGCTGTCCTACCTACCATTCTTGCCCCCAACCTCAGTTGTTACCACCTCACAGGGATTAACTCACTTTATACTTCAAATGAGTCTAGGAAATTAGGCACTACATCTCCATTTCATAGATTAGAAAAATAAAGAGCAGAGTGTTTAAAATAACTTGCCCAAGGTCACACAACTACAGTAAGACTGTTGGAAATATGTAACTCGCCTGAGGTGATAGATCAAAGGTCTGGAGTGGATGCTTTGCAAGTAGAAGACCGGATTCAACTAGTCATCACAAGGTTCTCCAAGCACCAGCACTGGGAATCCCCTCTAAGCACCAACAGCTACCCCCTCCCCCATTAACTAACAAATAAGTACTTTTAAAATAATTTAAAGCAGGGTGATATTGGAGAGTCATAGATTACTTTTAGAATGCCCTGTGCGATGACTTACTGTGTTCATCTTTCCTTGACACCATTAGTTTACTCATTTACAGTCATACTTGTCAGTGACCAGAAAAACTTTCTGTAGATTCCAGCAATGACTAGTCAGGCTGAAATTCAGGCATGCACACCCACCTCTGCTAAGAAGGAATATTGCTAATGGATTAAGCACTTGGCAGAATGAGAATGAACATTATCAGAAGTTACCCAGTAACAGAACCAATTATTCACCTACTTTGCCATTTTCTTCCTCTGAAGCGTGTGGCAATCCTGGGTTATTGCCAAAGACATTCAATTCTTTACATATGCCCCATGCTACTGATTGTCATGTAATTTCAGGCAGTATCATGATTGGGTCCAGGTACTTTACATAGACATAAAAGTTATCATATTTGTTGTCTGTAAGTTAAGAGTATCTATAATCAAGGCAGGAAATCATAATTCCATTTATTTTCAATCCTTTAAACAGTTTATAAAGTGTGCCTGCACATACTGTGACTCCTGATAACAACAATCCAATCAGCCTTATCATCATTCCCATTTTGCTGCTGAAGAAACCAAGACTCAGGGTGCTTATGATTACTCAAGGTCAAACAAATATAAGCTGTAGAGTCAAGACGACGTGACTCTAGAATGTTTTCTTTAGCACCGGTGTGAAGGCAGCACCTGATACAAGCCTGTTATTCATTATCATAATTACTAAAACTAAAACTGAAATGCAATGATTATTAAGAATGGGCTCTTTATTTTAATCACAGGCAAGCATTAGCTAAACTTCAAATTAAAGAACGTTTCTGCTACTTAAATATCTAGTGACCTTTGGCAAAGCTAATCGACTAGTCATAGTTCTAAAATGTACAAGGAACTGCTGCAGTAAGACACACCTCTAGAATGCAGTATGATGCATCTAGCTCTGTTTTCAATGGAAAAATAAACTAACCCTCAAGTCTAAGAAGGCCTAGGAGTGGCCTGATGACTTTTGGCAAGTCACATAACCTTTCCAGGATTCTGTTTCCACCTGTAAAATGGGCACACAAAGTCCTGTTTTATCTACCCTTGGGCAATAAGAAAAACAGTCCTCAGGAAAACCTCTCTGTAAATCATAACAAACCACACAGGGACGCTATTTCTCACCTCACACAAGGATCGGATCATTTTCCTGCTTTTAGAACTGACATCTCTGCATTTCAAGACATCAGGCAAAAACAGACCGGTCCTCTCCCACCAAAACCCATCCCAAGTCCTGCCCGGCCTTTGGAAACGGATGCTGATGTCAGCTCAACCAGGAAATTATTAACCTCCATTTGGTTACTTAAAATACCCTGTACTGGCTGATTAAATGTGCTGAACATTTTCTCCAAGTCTCTCCAGAAGCGCGCTTCACCCAGAAGCCTCTCTCCTTCAGTTACACACAGCAAATAGTAACTGCATCATTCAAAACGATTTAAAATCAATAATAAAAATCATTGCATAGTATATAAACAAGTTAATGGAGTAAGTGAAAACAAAGCAAATTTCTTAATGAGAGGGCCCTGTTGCCCCCTCTGGGTGCCAGCGGTAAGTGCTGGCTTCTGCAGGCGGCTCTCGGAGGAGACCGCTGCTGCTCTGGGCTAATGAATGACTAACTTGGGCCAGGGGGAAATGACATCACCGGGGTGGAAAACCGATCCGCACCGGGAAACTTTCTACCTGCTTTACATTTGTCATAATTATTTTGCACAATGCAGCCCGCATTTGCATAATTTTGAGGCGTGCCATTATCTCAATTGAAAATTGTTTTAATATGGCTGAATAATTCACAATGACATCAGCCAAAGTCCTAATGAAATATACAAGTATAATCATACAGCTAATTACCAGCCGTGTTAGCATTAAAAAACAAATCATGCATAATATTAGACGATGTATATGCAGCTGAGGATTATAAATAGAGTCATCTCCCTACCGAACCCCCTAGAGTTTACTTTTAAATGGCAAGATTAATTTTCTCAGGTATGGCTCATGTAGCAGTGACGAAATGCACGGATCATTATAATGGTGGGTTTTCGATGTCCCATAATACACAATTCGGAAAAAATTCCGCATGTTTGAAGATTTCTCTGTTCCCTACCAGCAATTCTAGCTGAAGCAGCCTCCGCTAATACAGATTTTTATTCTTAAATCATACTTCACTATTAATGACACAGAAATTAAAACTGAAACAAATGGCGGGTCAACCAGGGGTCTTCAAAAATACTCTAGTTCCAATTCGAAAAGGGGAAAAGAAGAAAAAAGTGACCACAAAAATATCCCATAAAACACTGCATAATTTCCTTCTGGGTTTAGTCGGGAGTCTATTAGGCACCGGCTCTTTTCTGGATATTTAATCCTTCCCTTTTCCAGATCACAGGCCATGTTGAAGCAATAAATTCGAAAAGCAAATAATAAGAAATCGGGAGGGGGGAGGGGAGGCGACAGCTGCGCAGGAAAGTTGGTCGGGGGAGGGGGCCTGAGCTAGACCCCGGGCGGGCGGGGGAGAGGCTCAACCTGTTGGTAGGCTGCAGATTTTTCGCAGAGCCTCCCTGCAACACCTTTTGTAAGGCTGCAGGCAGGCGTCGGGGTATCTGGACGCCTAAAGCCCCGGAGCTGGCGGGGGGCGGGGGGGGGGCGGGCGGGCGGGGGGGGCCGGGGGCGGGGCCGGGGGCGGGGCCTGTCTCCGCAGAGGCCGGTCCGAGGACGAACGTCCGGGCCGACTCCGGCGATCGGCCGGCTCCGACCCCCGCGGGGGGACTCGGCCGGGGGAGGGGAGGGACCCGGCGGCGCCGGCAGCGCCCACCCCTTCCCCGGCCGGGAGTTCGGGGAAGCTGGGGGGCGGCTCGGGGCTCGAGACAAGTTCCACGGGGGGAATCATTCATTCCACAAAAGGAAAAGCGCCCCCCACCTACCTCGCGAGCCCGAGGGCCTGGCCCCGGCGAGCTGCCCCCCAAAGTCCCACTGCGACCGGCGCGGGCACAAAGAGCCGTGCCAGGCTGCGGCCGCCCGCGCGCTGGGCACTGCCCCCTCCCCCCCCCCCCCGCAGCTCCCCGCAGGGCAGCGGGGGCCGAGGCCGCCGGCCG
Organism: Sorex fumeus; assembly: GCF_029834395.1. Classification (NCBI taxonomy): domain Eukaryota; kingdom Metazoa; phylum Chordata; class Mammalia; order Eulipotyphla; family Soricidae; genus Sorex; species Sorex fumeus. Next base: position 5,913,667 of record NW_026606240.1, read on the forward strand.
GCGAGGGGTCCGCACTGCTGCGGCCGCGCTCGGGGGACAGAGGCGCAGGCCAGGAGCCGCCGGCGCCCGCGGGCCCACCTCGGCGCCCCCCGCCCCGCCCGGAGCCTCCGCAGCCCGGCTCGGCCCTGCCCCGCGGGAGCCGCCCGGGCCGAGGGCGCCGGGCCCGGGGGGGGGGGGCGGGGGGGGACACTCCCCTCCGCCCCTGCCCGTCTCGTCCCGAGCCCCCCGCCCCCAGTCGCGCCCGAGACGGCCACTCTGCGTGGAGCGATCGAGACCTCGAACATCAAACGGCTCGTCGCGGGCGGGGAGGGGGTGCGCAGGGGTGGGGGCGAGGTGGTTGTTGATGCTTAACGTGTTTGTGCCGGTCACGGGGCCGCTTTGAAATCCGCCCGGGCAGATCTGCAAGTTATTTGAATGTATTATTCCAGTACCTGTCATTTATCACTTTATTCAACACGTCTTTGCCAACTCAATAGCTTTTGATCTCACTCTGTCTCCATTTCGTAATTTCCGCCCTCTTAAACATATCAAATACTTACTAAAAAAAAAAAAGTGAACGATATCGAAACCCACCGAAAGAAATCCACCCAGCCCCGAATGAGCCAGACGCGAAGGTAAATGTTCAAAAAAGCCAAAACGATTTTTTTTAAAAAAGCATATGATGTTCAGAAGCAAGAAGGCGAACGATCACACACACGCGCACACACACACGCACGCACACACACACACACACGCACACACACACCCTTGAACAAAACCCTTCTCGAGCAAGTTATTTAATCTTGACTAAAACCGGCAGTTGGATCCTCTTTGTAACGCTGACAGCCAAACTCTGACAATGGCAAAATACTCCAGCCCCAGCTAGTGGCGCTACCCCTTTAAAAAAGGAGTCGATCCTGCTCGCCTGCAGAAGTGAATACAGTATTTTCAAGCCTGCCCAGTAATAAGCATTACTAGGAGGAAAATAATAAAGAAAGGAGAGAGGGAGACAGAAGTTTACCACCTCGCCATGGTCGCTATTTCTGCCCTGGGGAGTGTCTTCTGGGAGGAAATAAAGTTTAGAGCTGGATAAAAGTTGCCGGCTGGTCCTCTCTTCCCACAACAGCTGGAGCTCCGCTATGCAAATCGGATCCTTTGGCGTACATCTTACAAAGAAAAAGTCGCCAAGGGACAAAATTCTTGGTCTGCCTTCAAGGTGGAATTGAAAAGCCTTGTAGAAAATGTAAGGTCCGTGCAAGCCACACGGTGAGCCGACCCACTGCAGGGGGGAAGAAAAAGCACCAAATAAATAATGTAGCCATCGGAGCACAAACATTTATTCCCAAGCACACATCCACACACAGGCATCCACACTCAACACAGAAGGGCTCACAGATATACGCTGGGTGGGAAAATAACAGAGCCCACAAATTCGCTGCCTCCCTTAAAAAAAAAGGAAAGGAAAAACTCCGGCCCCCGCCCCCCGCCCCCCCAAACCCGGCCACCTCGTCCTACCTCTCCATCTAGGGCGGTAAAATTACATTATGTATGTATGATAGTGCGGGGATTTTTTTAAACAATAAAAATGATTTTGGGGGATGCAGAGGGTAAAAGTTTGGTGAAAAGTTTGTGGGGGGTGTGGGTGGGTGCAAGGGTGTGGGTGAGCTGAGGGGCTGGGGGGTGCCGGAGGGTGCCGGGATCGGAGGAACGGAGGAGAGCGAAATACCTGGAGTGAGTTGGGCTCCATCTCGACGTTCTGAATTGATTGAACTCAACATTCTCTCCAAACTTGTTGGCTTGAATGGATTGCATCAGGTCCTGGCAGGGAAAAACATTCTCTGCTTCAGCCGGCGTGAAGTCTCAATATAAAACTGAGCTCTAGCCTCCCCTTCGGCACCAAAATGATTGAAAATATGTCCTAATATTTCTCTAACGACTCAATTTTCAGTTCCTGTCAAAACTGTCTCGGTTGTCTCCCTAATGTGGGTTGATCAAATTCAGAATCGGGAGAAAGGCTCCGTCCGATCTCGGCGGGAAGCGGATGGATCAAGGTAAAAAACGTATAGGAAGGTTTGTAAAAATAAAATCCACCCTAGAAATGTGTGAAGATGAGCTCTCCCTCTTCCCAACCTCCCTTGTCTGAGGATGTCGTCTAATGAGATTTTTGGAAAAGACGAGAGCTCGCGAGCTCCGCTGTGCATCTGACAGGACCTGCTTGTATATGTCTAATATAAAGAACATTTCCTGCAGAGATTCCGGGGCGCTGCTCCTCTTTCTAATGCTCCTTAGCAGATTTGCTGTTATTAGACATGTAGATTTGTTTGATAGTTAAATTACGCTTCCTCACTGCCATGTTTTCGAGAACTAATCTGTTAAATTATCTTTTGATGCCTATTTACATGGAAGGGAAAAGTGGGTTATCGATTATATAAACATATAAATATTAATGCATTTGTTCGCTTCGCAAAAAATAGTCAGCAAAAAAAACCAGAAAGACAAGTGAGCAGTGCACACACATCTCAGGATTTTGCAAACAATATTGAACGGACAGCGACTGCATTTAGGGACTGGAACAATAAACGATGCATGATAAATCAATAAATGCGAGCTGCGAGTCTGCTCGGAATATGAATTCAGGCTCCCAGTTCTGCGTGTGCATTCTTTAATTTTGAAGTATATACACTAGTACGTGTTTACAATGCTGATGGACGCCAAGGGCGCTCTCAAATGATAATGTGTTTATATAACCCGGCGCTACAGGAATAATATAGCGACTCCTACCCCACCCCCACCGCCTCCCCCGCCAAAAAAGGGGAGGGGAGCTTCCTCAATAATAGTTTGGAACCGAAAAAATGTATTCGCAAACTAGTTAAATACTGCCAGAAATTAAGCTGTTGAAAACCGGGGGCATGAACCGTAAGACAATCAGGGCTCTAGATGTGTATATTTATTGTTCTGGAGCCCTGGAGCATTGCGAGGTTTGCGTGCAGGGCTATTATGCAAACACAGAGAAACTTAAGAGCGACAGAACAAGGAACAGGCAGACTGCAAAGCCCTCGCTCGCTCGCTCGACCCAGCTGCCGGTCCACCGCCAGGCTAGATTGCATTTTGCAGTGTTGATGTAAAATGGTGTGCTCGCTTCCCCACGCTCCCCCACCCCCTCCCGCCTTCCGCCCACTCCTGCCAGCACCCCCTCCCCGCACACACACACCCCACTCCGATTTTATGATATTGGCACCAGTCTTTCCAAAGTAGGTCTGGCAGGCTAAAAAAGTAAACATGTACTATATGGGGAATAAGGTCTGTATAGTATGACAGTTGAAACTTGATCTGTGATAAAATTACAGGATGTTGAAATTACTAGTAAGCTATTTTTAACGCTTTCGCAACGTTTCACCTCTAGTCACAGCATCTAGATGAAACAGGATTACTTTAATGAAAATTATATTCACATGGCTGAAGTTAATACACCCGACAGAGCACAAATGCCTCATATTCGGTGATTTGAGGTGGAAAGACCCTCTGTGTGTATTTTTATGCCTTTCATAACGTCTGCGTCTGCTGCAGTAAGAATTAGGGCACTTAACATTATCTAAACCACATTTTTGATTCAGAACATGGGGAAGTAATAAAAGGCAAGATCTATCTCGTTTCTATACACACAGAGATAAACGAAAGAAAATGGCAGATCCTCCAATTACAATAAGTAATAAAAGCTCATGTCAAAGAGCCCGTATTCTGAAAGATGTCGAAACTATCTTAATAATTTAAAGTAATATCACAACTCTGCACCATGAAAGAGGACAATGTAACAATTTCGCAGACTCCCATCTTTTGCATTAGCCAAATTATGACTTGCACATCACTCTTTAATTATCTTCCTTGAAATTTCATCTGATCTTTCTATTTTATAAACATGGGTTACAAAGAGAAATTACAGCTCTCTTGTGCTTTCTCTCTCCCTTTTTAACTTTATGATGCATACTGCAGACATTTGATTAGAAAAACCCATTTTGTTCATTTTTTACATATGAATGAACTTGACTGAAGAGCATTTTACATATTTTTTTTAAAAACCGCACACATTTGAGGTGCCTGAGGCTTCTCTGAGTCTCTGTCCTGTTAAATGTATATATATACATATATATATATACATCCAGTTCAAGAAATCTTATATTAAAAAACTTGACTTGCTGTATTTTGACAAGATCATATTTGAGATCGACTGTGAGTCAGTTTCCTGTATGACCAATGCAGCAGCATTTATGCAGGAAACCTCAACCAAATGCCTAAGGGTATCCCTCTATTGTGTATTAAATCTCTCAAAAAAGACACAGCTCTTTACAGCATCTAAGCAACTTCTGCTATTTGGTGCTATAAGTCTTTTAAGTGTCTATAAGGGACCTCATCTAATTAGAAACCCAGTGTCTATGTCTCTTGAAGGCAGGCGCTGAGCTAGGCTGCATGCTGAGTAATCTCCCTTCTCGTAAACTCCGATAAGGTTTTTGAGATGTTAACAATTGCAGGGATCTAGGTCTGAATATTTTCTGAATAACTGTAGTCTTGTAATCAGATGAATGTTAAATTTTAAAACTGAGATCATAGGGCTTATCTTCCATCTCTTTTCACACAGACCACCACCTCCAAGAACATAATAACATTTAGTATTAAATTTTTATTTTAATGATTAAACATCAGGACCAATCTGGTGACGAGTTTTTAAAAGTACAGACTACAATAGTGTGTGTTTACAAAAATAAAATCAAACATGTACACACACAACAAAGCAATCCTCCCCAAGATAGAAATACCCTTCTGTTTTACCTCTTTAATATGATGTTTGATAGGCACCTGTAAATTATCTGTGTAGCAAATATCCATACAAAGAAAGTTTCAATTAAGATAAGGAGATTGTATTGAAACAGTTCTTTGAAGTAATGTAGCTAATAGCCTGTTTGATTTCTGCTTGTGAGAGAGTAATAACGTGGATTCAAGGCTCCATCAATCACAGAGCAGATGTAAGACTTGAGACACCGGCACCCAGGGGAATAGAGGCACACTCCTGCAGTGCAGGGTCCCTGGGCTAATGTAAAGTAAATACTCATAAACAGATTGAATGTTGTAAAAAGACGATCCATTTAGGGCAGTTATAATCATGAAAGCAACTGCTGTGTGTGTGTGTGTGTGTGTGTGTGTGTGTGTGTGTGCACTGTATGTGTAACGTATGCGTGTTGGTGGTTCTACTGTGGATCCTTTATTAGGATGAAACACAGGAACTTATTTCTACATATCTCTATCAGACACAGATCCAACTCTGTGTTACATATCTTATTTATTTCAAAGGTAAAATATTAAAAAGCATTCTCACCTTTTGGGGGTTGTGTGGGGAAACATGGCTACGATACTCAGCGTCTGGGAAACGTTTCATATAGGATCAGGAGGATTAAGTTAGTAGCAAAAACCAGCAGTGACATAATTAGGCAGTGTGACTATTAATAAATAGGACCATTAAAAAAAAAAGTACGGTTTGAAAAAAAGAAGGCGACCATTAAAAAAAAATTCGAACCTCTGAGCACCTCTGGGCCTCTCTCTTCTCCAAATTGCAAAAGACAATTGAAGCATTTTTTGACCTTGGCTACAATAATCCTTCATGTTTTAGCACTTTAGTCAGCATTTTATCTACTAATTGCTACATACTACCGCATGTGGCTCGAATCTGCCACAGCAGCTTTCTTTTATTGGTGAGAGAATTGCTTGCTAAAGACTGGGAATTCAACCTGGCTCTTTCCTTTCTTCTTCCTCGACCCCCTCCCCCCCACTCCCACCCCCTTTTCCCTTTTCAGCAAGAAGCTGCTCGTTTCTTCCAGAAACTGTCTCATGGATCTGAACAGAGAGGGTGAATGGTCCCTCAATGCCTCTCCGCTGCTTAGACTCGGGCCACTTTCGGGATCCCGGGCACAGGGGCAGAGGGCGAGGGGCTGGGGAGGAGCGAGTGGGATGCGAGCCTGCAGGGAGGACCCTGGCCTGAGCGGGGCTGAGGCCGCCGACGTGGCCCTGCACACAGGCCCCCTGGCCAGGCCGCGCTGCGTGGAGGCTCAGGACCCCGCGCTGCCCACCCGGGCACCTCCCTCGCCGTGCTTTGGGTGCAGGGGCGAGGTGGGAGGGGGCCAGCCTGCAGGCAGCCAGCCGCCTCGTGGACTGGCAAGCCGACGCCGCCTGGGGCCCGCCCCCCGCCCGGGCCTCTCGCGTGCCCGCCTGGCGCCGTCGAGAGCGCGGGGTGGGCGGCGTTACTGCGGCGGCCTCCTGCAGAGCAGGCTCTCCGGGTCCCGGAGCAACAGGTCTCCGGGCTTGGAGGACAGGCCGGGTTGCACGGGTCACCGCTTTCCAGGAGACCTCTAGTGGTCAAGGGTTGAGCTACAGCTCACACCCGGGGCTCAGGTCTGTCACCCGGGCTGCCCTGGGAGTGGGTCGCAAACCCAGGTCCGAGGGATCAAGGCCAGGGGAAGGATTTTGTGCACCTAAAGCCAGAGCCCAGAGGAAACCAGGAGCTCGGACACCGGGATTCCCCCAGGGAAGGGGTCATGTGAGGTCCGCTGGGTACGCTGGAGGCCCCGGGTTCCTCAGGCTTCTACACTGGAAGACTTGCTCTCTTATCTTGATTTCCCTCTCGGGTCTGAGATTAATCAAATCTTCTCAGAGAAGTTGGATTAAGTTTACTCAAGCCATTTCCAGCTACAATAGCACTGCCGTGTCTGTTTGCTTTTAATAATTTGTTTGTAAATGAAAGGCAAGCCCCACTCCCTCGCCCTGACCATAAATACACCTAAATACCCCTTAAACTTAGCAAATGATTGCCTTCAAGTGCCCTTGACATTTATGGGTTATTTAGTTTAGAAATAACTGAGCCTTTTTTCATCATCATCTTCTTCTTCTTCTCTTTTTTTTTTTTTAACGCATGTACTGCAATGGTGCACTTTTGGCTAAACTGTGACCTTGTCTCTCAGTCCAGAAAGCCATACCCAGGTGGTGAGGTCCTGGGCTTCAGACTCATTTGTGACCCACATATTAATAGGGAATTCAACCAAACTACTGCCAGCATGGTATTAAATGCATTGCTAGGAACAGATATATATATCCCAGAAAATCCCGCACGGCAGAGCCTGGCAAGCTCCCCGTGACATATTGGATATGCCAAACACAGTAACAACAAAGTCTCCAATGGAGAAATTACTGGGCCCGCTCGAGCAAATCGATGATCAACGGGAGGGCCTTTACCTTTACCTTTACCTTTTGCCTGAAAATAGAGGTCTTAGATATCTTAAGTTATTAAAATAAATCTTGCCATACCTGATTAAAAAGCCGTAATAAGACAAGAAGTGTAAAAACATGGAGTCTTGTTTCCTCTGTGTTTCTCACACAGTGTCTCCTAAACTTTGCTCTGTGCAGTTTCAAGTGCATGTTAATGATGTCTTCTATTTGTTGATTTATATCTTAAAATTACTTGACAAGCATTAAGTAATTTGTTACTCAAAAGCAGAGAGAATATGGTAGGTAAATCACCAGACTGAAAGTTAGGGGACCATTCCTCACTGATTTTTCTCTGTCCCTCATCTATGACTATAATTATCTGTAACACCCAAACCTTAATTCTGGTTTTATTGGAATTTCTCATATAATTACGGTAGAATTAGTCAGACTGGTCATCAGTGCCGTGGCAGCCGGCTGTGCTAGGTAGTCAGACTGAACCCCAGGAAGTGCCAGTAAGCCAATTGGCTACCTTCACTACATTTTGCCATGCCAAAGACTGATATCTTTATGTCATGTTATTGCAGTTGAAATGTGTAAATGCAATTCTCTTATGGAGTAAAGAGATCTGAGTACTTCAGAAGAAAAGGCATACCAATAATAGTAATAATATTATATCTGTACTCATCTTCAGTAAGCTTTGGACAACATGAAACCAGAAAGATTTGCCCTCAAAAACGTGAAGAGGTCAGATGAGTTTCACAATGCCATTCTCTGGGTCTGCTAGAACCAGCTCTTACAGATTTGCCAGAGCTGAGTGTGAACAGTTTCAGGAATTTTTGCAATCTGGCTACTAAATACATCTATTATTGAACCTAAAATTATTTAAACTCACTATCAAGTCAATGATATTGAGAACAAAGTTAATACATACTCAATAGCACAGTGGTAGGGCGTTTGCCTTGCACGCAGCTGGCCCCGCCAAGCCAGGTTCGATTCCTCTGCCCCTCTCAGAGAGCCCGGCAAACTACGGAGACTATCTCACCCGCACGGCAAAGCCTGGCAAGCTCCTCGTGACGTATTCAATATGCCAAAAACAGTAACAACAAGTGTCACGATGGACGCGTTACTGGGCCCGCTCGAGCAAATCGATGAATAACAGGAGGACCGTGACATACTCATCACTTATGTTTTACTATTTTCCATGTTTGAGGTTATTTTTTATCTTTTGTATTTTTGTGTCTGTATTACCATTAATGTAGCAATACTGCACATCTCTTACAAACCAATTGTCCAATGACAAGATTTTAGTAGCTTGAAATTGATGATGCGGGAGTAATTAGACCATGAAACTCTGTAAACATTACAAAACATGGCTTGGTTTGCTATTTGTTTTTAGACTTGAGAAAATGATGGAGAAAACAACCAAAAAATGCGACCTTTAATTTCCAGTGTCATCTTGATTGGGACATAAAATGCCTAGATAGTGGGTCAGACATTATTCTAGATGTTTCTGTGAGGATCTCTTTGGGGAATTACCATTTGAATTGATAGAGTGAAGCTGATTCAGCCCTCTCTCTCTAAAATGAGGAACACTCTTACCTTTCTCTTTTTCTGCCCTCATGTTACTCTAAATTTCCTTAAGTGAAACTATTTCGCTTTATTAAAAATAAATAAATAAATAAAATGGATAAAATATGGGCCTCCTCCAATAAGTCGAAATTCAAAAAGAAAACAAAAAGACAAACAAACAAACAAACCCTACTTGCCTACTTTAGCTGGGACATGGATCCTTTACACCCTTTGGACTCAAAGCTGAAATACTGACATTTTATGGGTGTGCCGTCTGCCAACTTTGGACTATAACACACATTATTGGTTCTCAAGTCTTTCACCTAGAAATAGAGCTATATATCAAACCTCCTGGGTCTCTACCTTGGCATTGGTAAATCATTGGACTTCCAGGCCTCTATAAGTCATATGTACCTTTGTATATATCATATATTCATGATATACACAAGGACAGATAGTATACACTACTCAGTTATGACTCAATTATACACATATTTGCAGGCATAAACTTTATGCACACATTATATATCACTATAGATACAACATAAATATTCTTTATATGTATGTAGATCTTTTTAAATCTCAGTTCTATTTCTTTGAAGAACCTTGATACACAGATAAATACACTATAGCCTATTAAACTATTATTAACAAAAATTCAGAAAAAGTTGAAAGCTATTATCTAATTTAGTAAAGAAGTTGCCCATGTCATTGATAGAAAAACATGTGGGATATATTTTTTAACTGTTATCTTAATCCTTAACATAAAAATATTAGCCAGTACTCAAGTCGGAACTATACTCATTTGTTAATTATAGTAATAGATGAACACTAGAACAAGAATTCAGAATGCAACTAATTAAAGTCTTCTATGAGAACAAATTATAGAATTCACACTGAAGATTTCATATATTTTATTAATATTGTATATTTTAGCTCTACTTTCTATGTTTTAGCAAAATGTATACCAAATATGTACAACCACACTTTGTGTATATGTAAAAATATAGTATGTATATGTGTATGCATATAGTATAAATATAGATAAGCCAAAGCAGTTGTTGGGGCAAATAAGGTGGGGAGGGAGCCCACCTAGCAGTGTTCACATTATTACTGTACTCAGGAGTGACCCTGCACTACTTTGGGGACCATATGTGGTGCCATGGATCTAAACAAGTCAGCCACATACAAAGCAAACACTACACTTCCTGGACTCTCTAACTCCTAAAGGTGGCTTTGACAGCTTGCTTAATAAAGCATGCGGCTGTAGTCCCACCACTAGTTCAAATCCCAACACTGCATATGGTACGTTAAGCACCACCAGGCGTGGTCCCTGAGCATAGGGCCACACCTGCCCCTGAGCACCACCAGGAATAGCCCAAACCCAGTAAAAAGAAACAAATAATAAAAGTCATTACATAAAAATTATACAAAATTCTAGCTTCATTGTCCACAAATAAATTTTATTGGAATTTTGTTACTCTCATTCATTATCTCTGACTTGTGTCAAGTGTTCGCCATAATTCCTTTCAGCACTGAAACAGGAGAATTGAATAGTTAAGACAGACTGGGAGCAAATAGAGATGCATCTTTTTGCCTTTTGTAGTAGAAGTTTGTAAAAGTTGCCTATTCTAGAATATGCAAGTAAATGTCTCCCCTTTTGTTTGTACACCCTGAGGTGCTCAGAGTTGACCCCTGACTCAGCTCAGGGACCCTTTCTGGCAGGGCATTGGGGCCAGAACCACGTGAGGCATTGGGGATTAAACCCAGGTCATTTGCATGCAAAACAAGTAACTACTCACTATACTATCTCTCTGACCTCCCCCATCCTCTAGCCATGAGCTTTTAAAGGCCATTTCCTTTGTTGCTATTGGTCCTAGAAATATTTTCATGGTAAGCCAAAATAAATGGGACACCAAGAATTATGATATAGTAAAAAATATTGTCCAAGTTTAGGAGAGAGTGAATGCCATCACAAGGTAAGACTGGAGCATGAGAGTCCCCACTCCATGGTTTTGGTTCTGACCAATGGATGACAGGATGTTTTCCTTACTTCTTGTTCTGGAGCATTGTAGAATTTTGTTGTGCACTGTTAAATATTTATTGAGTTTTCTAATCCAATGAGGTTCAGTTACTATGTGTCTATGTGTATGATGGGACCCTTCAGGATTAAAGGTGCTACATAAAGAGAGGATTATTTTATGACTTGTTATTGCAGTTTGAAATATGTAAATGTTGTATTTCACTAATGCCATATCAGTGCATATATCTGGGAAACAGAAATGCATTATCCTTCTGTTTGAGTCCAAAATCATTTACATCCTTTAAAAAACTACCCAATCAGTTTTTTTAAATGAGGAAACACAGTGGAGGGAAAAAAATTCCTTTAATGCAATACTTCAGCTGAAAGTTTAATGACACAAAAGGCAGGCAATTCAAAGTTACAGTTCCCACAGCAACTGTAACTCTGCTATATAGCACATTTAGGCATAGATTTCACAGCATGTACTGCAATGCAAAATACTCCACACTGGGCATGCAAGGGGGCAGAGTTATGGTTGCTATGGGTACCATGACTTTGAATTTCCAGATTTTTTGAGAGTTTAAATTCTCAACCAGAACATCACATTAATAGTTCATTTTCTTTGCATTGAAAATAATAATGGTTGTAGCATTGTTTTTCACTGTCAAACCCATCTCCAGTTCAGTCCACTGCTTAATATAAACACCTACCCAAACATGTTCACCCTACTAGCTAAAATTAAACACATGACCTCAGCCCAGGGAGTATTTCAGTTTGCAAATTTATAAGTGATGACTTTCACTGGAATAACTAAGTCTGTTCTCCCTCCTCCCCAAAACTCCAATAAATTCAAGTTAACCCTTTCAACATTCTGGTGTATTTTATCTATTACTCATGGGGTAAGAATATGTTAATCATACTCATTGTGTATTACTGTGTGATGTATATACTTATAACTTATACTCTGTCTACTTCCAGAAACACTGGAGGCAACTAACCGTATGTATTCATTTATTCATTTATTCCTTGAACACACCAAGCAATTTTATGCTTTTATGCTAGTGGACTCAGGACCCTTTTCACTTCTAAAAATTATTGAAGACCTCAAAGAGCTTTTGTTTATGGTGGATATAGATATATAGAGAAATATATTCTACACATAATGACATATAGATTTATCACGTTATAAATCAGAATAGAAGTATTTAAAAATATTCATCAAGTCATTTAAAATACAGTAAGCCAATTATATACCAAAAGCAGTTTTATGAAAATAACAATATTTTCTAAAAAAGAAAGGTTAGTGATGAGTCATCGTTTTAAATTTTTATAAGTATCATTAATAGAAGACAGTTAGATTTTCTAGATATTTCTTTTCCTTTTTTTTTTTTTTGAGGGTTCCCTTCTAGCAGTGCACAGGGCTTGTTCCAGGGTTGTGCCCAGGTATCACTCTTCATGGGCATAGAGAATCAAATGGGGTGCTGGGGATAGAACCTGATTAACCATGTTCAAGGCAAACACCCCAACCACTGCACAACCTCTCTGGCTCCTGTCATAGATACACCTACATTCATTCTACTGACTATGATACCATGGAGCTTCTGGAAAATGTCACATTTTTAATTTAATTTTATTCTTTGGCTCTTTGGGTCACACCCAGCAATGCTCAGAGGTTGCTCCTGGTTCTGCACTCAGGAATTACTCCTGGCGGTGCTCAGGGGACCATATGGGATGCCAGGGAATTGAACCTGGGTTGACTGTGTGCAAGGCAAATGCCATACCCTCTGTACTATTACTCCGGCCCCAAATGTCACATTTTTGAAGAATTAGAGTGAAAAAAAAGTCTTAGAATTAAGATGATTATTATTTTAACCCTGCTGACCACTTGAAATGGTGATCCCATGGATTCCCCAGATAACTCGATGAGAACCAACATTTTACACATTTGCTAGATAGTAAAATATATATATGTATATATATGTATATATATCCTTCTAGTGGTCCTGGGGGAGCACTTGGTGCTTGGGATCAAACACTAGTTTCTTAATGTAAACTTCAAGGCACTGCTAGTGTTTTTTCTACCAAGCATGTGCCCTTTCCCTTTTAACAGAAAAACTCTTATTTGTGCTTCAAAGCATTAGAAAAATTTAATTGTTCCAATGTTTAAGTATATGGAACTTTTGTCATTGTTAAATTGTTAAAGGGGAATCAAGTCTTATACAACTTTTTTTTATCTCATTCTTGAATTGTAGTGGCATTATATATGTATGGAAAGTTAGAAAATTAGAATTTAATCAACAAGTTTAACAAATAACAAAATTGCTCTCACCCACTGAGTCTATAATATTCGTTTAAACGAAGTGGAAATTATTTCACATTCAATCATTTAATAATGCTACAAATTGGTACTTAATCAATATTATATTGAGTGAGGAAACTAAAGTTTGCCTACTGTTGAATAGTCATGGAGCCTAACACTTTGTCAAGAAACAGGAGGGAGAATAGTAAAAATCATGAAATGGAATTTTGCCTTAAGGACATTAACAATTTACTTTGGAAGACAAAACATAATGCACAAATAAAAGGCAAATAACAATATAGAAGTTAACTAACAGCGGAGCACAAATACTATAATTAAAGAAATGCCTACTTAGTACAAATGGCTACTTACCCAATGAATTATTTAGATTCAAACTTTTGAGGATATACTTCTATGAGAAAACCCTTGTTTCACAATGCATAGATTTATATAGACTGTGGGGATATAGCTCAGTGGTAGAACATTTGACTGCAGATTTGCATATATTGGTTTCACGGTATCACGGTCCTCCCGTTGTTCACCGATTTGCTCGAGCGGGCCCAGTAACGTCTCCATTGGAGACTTTGTTGTTACTGTGTTTGGCATATCGAATACGTCACGGGGAGCTTGCCAGGCTCTGCCATGCAGGCGAGATACTCTCGGTAGCTTGCCGGGCTCTCCGAGAGGGGCGGAGGAATCGAACTCGGGTCGGCCACGTTGGCTGCGTGCAAGGCAAATGCCCTACCGCTGTGCTGTTGGTTTATATATATAAAATACATACATGAATGTATATATATATATATATATATATATATACACTACCATATGTCTCTGTTACAGATATTGTAATATACTCAAAGATATTGTAAGATACTCAAAGATATAAATTTATTTATTTATTTATTTGGACTGGAGCAATAGCACAGTGGGTAGGGCGTTTGCCTTGCAAGTGGCCAACATGGCCTCACCGAGTTCAATTCCTCCGCCCCCCTTGGAGAGCCTGGCAATCTACCGAGAGTATCTTGCCCGCACGGCAAAGCCTGGCAAGCTCCCCGTGACATATTCGATATGCCAAACACAGTAACAACAAAGTCTCCAATGGAGACGTTACTGGGCCCGCTCGAGCAAATCGATGAACAAAGGGGGGGGCAGTGACAGATTGCTTTTTTTATTGTTTTTTTGAGATCGGGCGCGTTCAAGGTGGCATGGCGCCGTGTAATCCCATCAACAGCCAAGACCCAGAGACTATAAAACCCAGCTCCCAGAAGCACGTGGCCGCATGACAACTTATTATCTAGTTCTTATTCTGGAGAAACTGGCAGGCTACCGAAAGTAGCCTGTTCACACGCAAGAGTCTGGCAAACTCCCCGTGGCGTATTCAATATGCCAAAAACCAGTAACAATGATGGGTCTCATTCTCCTGGGCCTGAAATAGCCTCGAATGTGGCACTTTGTAAAGTCTCAGGGCTAGGATGAAAGAGATGTTACTGGTGCCTGCTTGAGGCAATTGATGAACAACAGGATGACAGTGATATAGTGATTGTTTTTTTGAGTCACACCTGGCCATGCACAGGGGTTACTTCTGGCTCATGAACTCAGGAATTAATCCTGGTGATGCTCGGGGGTCCATATGGGATGCTGGGAATTGAACCTGGGTTGGCCACATGCAAGGCCCTACCGTCTGTGCTATTGCTCCAGCCCCACAAAGATATAAGTTTAAAATGATGATGTGAAATTTTAAAAGCTGAAGAATTATGCACCCCACTTTGGAACCAATTCATCTAGATTAATGGCACTCCACTTTGCCAGTACAATTCATTCATGGGGAGTTTTGAAGATAATATTTACTGTAGCACTGCAATGTAACACTGTCCTCCTTTTGTTCATCAATTTACTTGAGTGGGCACCAGTTATGTCTCCATTGTGAGATTTCTTGTTACTGTTTTTGGCATATCAAATACGCCACAGGGAGCTTGCCAGGCTCTGCCGTGCAGGAGGGATACTCTCGGTAGTTTGCCAGACTCTCCAAGAAGGACGGAGGAATTGAACCCGGGTCGGCCTCGTGCAAGGCAAATGCCCTACCCGCTGTGCTACTAGGTCAATTAAATCAGAATATCTCAGAGGTGAATGTACACAGGTCAAAGGAAATTTTAGCTCATGTCTCTCACATAGAGAATCATAATGTACAACCATCCAGAGGTGAGAATCATGGGTCCAGACACTAAGGACTATGATGCCATGGAGAGAAGGCAAAACATTTTGTAGCTGGGAGAGCAATGACTGAGAAAATAATATTAAAGGCAGTACTGATATTTTTTAACGTGGAATTACTAAAAGTCTTTGTTATGTACTTGGTGAGCTAATTCATTTAAAATCTCCTTGCATAAGTTGGTGTTATTTTTTCATTTTTAATTTTATTTTTTTAATGTAGGAGTACTGCTATTTATTCAGCCACTGGTTACTTTGATTAATTTTAATTTTTAACTTTGTTTTAAAATGTTTATTTTAAATTTTAATTTAAAATAAACATTTTAATTTTTAATTTTGGGTCATTTTGGTCAAAGAGTACAATCAGGAAGCTACTAGACTAAGGTGACTGGGATGGGGCAGACAGTGTCATACTTGCACCTATATTGATTTTATCTGGCTTGTCAAGGTCTGGAAATGAGGACTGAGAATTTGTGCTAAATACTTGAGCTATTTTTTTCCAATAACAGTAATTATGGGAGTAGTGATTTTTCTGTTATCATAAAGTACTTTGTTTCAGGATAGTATTTTTTTTTAGTCAATATTGCAGGACTATAATGAGATCATGAAATATGTCTCCTGAATGGCATCCTTTTCAACAGTACTCCTATTTTACATATGAGGAAACTGAGACTCAGCAATACTAAAAGATTTTAGGTGACTTAGATAAGGCAAATCTCTGAGAAGAAGGGAAGGGAAAGAAGATTGATTGCTATTAGATAAACGCTTCTCAAACATGCCCCGGAATTCCACCTTCATAAATTTCCTTGACTCATTCTGGAACACCACGTATGAGCAGAAAGAAGCAGAGTTCTTGTGAGTTTTTCAACATCAGCTAAACCCATCAATACTGTAGTTGAGTTAAAATTTTATTTTGGAGGGGAGGGAGGCAGCAATGGGTGGAACACACACAGAAGTATCCAAGGCTGGTGGTGCTTGGAGAACCATTTGCAGTGCCAGGGATGGAACTGGACTCAGTCACCAGTATGGCAAACACTGTAAGCCCATAATAACCCCACGGCCTCATTAAGTATTTTTAAGTAAATTTAAAATGTTTTTTTTTTTTAATTTAAAGCATGATTTAAAAAGTTATAGAAGACTCCTACATTTTAAAAGTTACAACTTTCCCTGAGTTCTCTATCTCCCCACTTTTGGATCATGCTCCAGAAACTTCTCCATGACTGAGACGTTTGAACTAGATGAATTTTGATATTCCTTTTGATCCTTTATGGCATTTCTGGGATTATGTGCATTTCTAGGTAGGGTTAGTCAATATTGGACAATATTATAGCAGAAAATTTGGTTCTAATAATTCTCCACTTTTTCATATAACAGAAAGAGCAATATTCTTGTATAATTTGCAATTTAAGAATCCACGGGCATGGGCCCATAGAATTCTAGAAGAAATGTAGCCAGACCATGCCTGCCCAATATGGATAATTCAGGAGAAAGAGCACGAGTGGAAGCTGCTAGACCCTGGAGCACCAACAAAAACTTAATGTAGATGACATATCAAATCTGCTTTTATCTGATTGAAATTGGATTTTATAAACTATGAAACAATGGAAACACTGCAAGAAATCACTTTCGCTCCTCATTCTTTAAAATACACTAAATTATGAAAAGATTCAGATGCTGGAGGTAACATGCCTTTTTGATATTACCTCTTCTTGATCTCCCTAACCATTTCTATTTCATCATATCTTTCTAAAGAAGTCCAACCTGCGAATTGAAAAACAGAGACCAAAGGACAGTTCAGGGTTAGATTGCCTGCCCTGTGGGCAACCAGAGTTGTTTCAAACGCTTTGCGTATGGTCCCAAAGGACCTCCAGAACTGATCTTGGATTGATCCTGACCTTTACATAGGGAACCCTTAAACATCAGTAGAATTGAAAAAGGAAGCAGAGAGAGTCTGTGGGTAAGGCGTTGGTTTCCATGCAGCCAACCTTGGTTTGATCCTGGTCATTGCATATGGTCCCCTGAGCACCTTCACGAGTGACCCCTGAGTACAGAGCCTGAAATAAGCCCTAAGCACTGCTGGGTGTGATCCAAAAAACAAAACAAAAGAAAGGGGAAAAAAGAGAAATATTTTTCATTATCATTATTCATTTCATTATTCATTATTGCTCATTGTCTTTAATACTTGTGTGTTCTTTATATTGCAAGCGCTAATATTATCCACATTCTCCATAAAAAACACTGCTGAAGGTCACATTTTGAAAGAGATGAAGCATGGATTCAAACTCATATAACAAGTTTAGAGTCTGTGGTCCTAAGAACAAATTTTCTATCCCTTTGTTAATCACTTTCAGAGACGTTATTGAAAAATAAAATCAAAAGTTTGATCAATGTGTTACACCATTTTTATTATTAATCTTGATTAAAAAATTAAATCAGAATAATACATTAGATTTATGTGTTTTCAGTTCTGGTAACACTTTAAATAGTTTCAGTATTGAGATGAAATTGAGAGAACAGAATTTTCTGAGTGCCAATTTGCACTGTCCTTCTAAAAGACAATTTGTATGACTATATCTAAGATTATTTCGATATGGAAAACCATCAATCTCAAACATTCAGTTACACAAATTATGCTAAGGGTTATGGGAAAAGATTTTAAATAAATATAATCACGATCACGACCACCCTGTTGTTCGTCGATTGCCTCGAGCAGGTGCCAGTAACGTCTTCTTCGTCCTAGCCCTGAGATTTTTTTTTTTTAAGTGCCATATTCAAGGCTTTTTCAGGGTTAGGAGAATGAGACCCATCATTGTTACTGGTATTTGGCATATTGGGTATACCACGGGGAGTTTGCCAGACTCTGCCGTGTGGGCATGTTACATTTGGTAGCCTGCCAGTTTGACCAAATTAGGAATGAGATGATAAGATGTCGCGCGGCCGCAAATGCGGCCGCGCGCTTCCGGGAGCTGAGTGTGAGCATGGCCTTGGCTGGGCCTCGGTGGTCTTCAGCTGTTGGGCCCTGGTGGAGACAGTCAGGCATAGGGTAGGAGACTCTGCCTTGTTCTCTCCCAGGAGCTGAGTGTGATGATCTCTGGATCCTGGCCGTTGTTGGAGTTACACGGCAGTTGGTGGGTGTAACTGTCTAGTTACTGGCAGGTCCAGTCCCAAACTGTGCAGGCTTGGAGATCTCAGCCCCGGGTCCCACACACCTGGGTTCCTCTGTCAGTTCTTTTATGCGTGAGGCTCATCCAAGTGTGTGGAGAGTGGTCTCAGCATGGCCTTGGCTGGGCCTCGGTGGTCTTCAGCTGTTGGGCCCTGGTGGAGACAGTCAGGCATAGGGTAGGAGACTCATAAATATAATAATGTATAACAAAATACTGTTGTAACATTATAAAAGTTGGAATTCACATAAGCAAACGAAACTGATGATTGCAGCTAGAGTGATGATACAATGGTTTGGGTGCATGCTTCACATATGGCTGATCTGCATAACTCCACATAGTTTCTCAATCCCCAGGAGCAATCACTGAATGCAGTGCCAGGGATAAGCCCTGAACACTACCTGGTATGGGTCCCCAAAATACTCCCTAAAGTAAGTTGAGATAGCTGAAATAACGATAAAATAATGAAAAATATGTACATTACTAATTTCTAATAGAAACATTACTATCATGGAAAGATATTAAAACTACTAATGTTTTAAAAATAAAAAGTTTAAATTCATGTCCTAGTAGAATA
Source organism: Sorex fumeus (assembly GCF_029834395.1). NCBI lineage: Eukaryota > Metazoa > Chordata > Mammalia > Eulipotyphla > Soricidae > Sorex > Sorex fumeus. Next base: position 5,932,731 of record NW_026606240.1, read on the forward strand.
AAAGCAATATGTTTCTTCGTACACTTGTTTTTTCAAAATATTAGACAACATATTGCTTGTTTATGATAGATATGCACATATCTATCTTTCATACATATATTTTGAAAAACTACTAGAATTTCTTTGCCTTAAGCACTGAAAAACTTATTGCAGATGTACAAAATGTGGAATAACACTAACTAGAAAAAGTCTGAGGTAAAATGAATGGCTAATATTTACTTGGTTCTCATCTATAAAGTCTACTAAATGCTTTGAATCAATTATGTATTTTAATCTGTAAGTTGTGATATAAGCACTCTCAGTGGCGTTTCTTAGCATTTGAAATGTGTAGTGATGACATAACTTGCCCAGGTTCTCTGAAGAGGAAGCTTCCGAGGGAATGTGAGGAACCGGAGGATTCAACAATAAAGGAATAATGTTACCTGATGGCTCCTAAACTAACATATTTCCTAGGGCAGAGAGCATTAACATAACAAAGAGGATAAATTGATCTGATTGAAATAAAGCCATTACTGGTGCCTGAGCAATAGATGTTGTGGGCAAGATGTTTGCTTTGCACTTGGCCAACCAGGGTTCAATTCCCACATGGTCCCTTGAGTCCGCTAGAGTAATCCCTGAGTGCAGATCCACGAATAAGCCCTGAGCACTGCTGGGTGCAGCTCCTCCCAAAATAGTTTTTAAAGCATTATTACAGTGTTATTATTTCAGTATTATTAGTTAGTAAAACCTAAGAGATTGTAAATAGATAAATAATTGTACTGTGACATTTGGTGGAGTTGTTTTTCTGCCAGGTAGTAAATGCTTTACTAATTCAAAAAGATGTTTTCTTCCTTACATTCATAACAGCATCATTCACAAAAGCCAAAAAGTGGAATCAATCTGCATGCCCATCGTCAGGTTATTGGATAAAGAAATCGACATGAATGTATATTCAATGAAAAGCACAGCGGTAGAGCATTTGCCTTGCATGCAGGCCAGCTCGGCCAACCCTGGTGCAATTCACCCGCCCCTCTCGGAGAGCCCGGCAAGCTACCAAGAATATATCACCCTCACGGTCAAGCCTGGCAAGCTACCCAAGACGTATTCGATATGCCAAACACAGTAACAACGAGTCTCACAATGGAAACGGTATTGGGCCCGCTCGAGCAAATCGATGAACAACGGGAGGACAGTGCTACTAAAAAAAGATGAAATCATGCCTTTTGGGAGAAGATGCATGGATGGACTTCTAGGTGATTGTACTAAATGAAACAAATAAAGAATTGAAAGGCTATTACTGGCTATTTCACTCCTATATGAATCTCCAAAGCAAACAAACTAGATGTAAAAGAAAAAAACAGCAAAACAAATACGTAGACTTGTTGAAAACTATGATGATTACCAGAGAGAATAGAAAGGGGGACTGGGAAGAGTGGCAAATGAATTATTTGGGGGGTAGGATGGATATTGGTAATTTGGTTATACTGGTGACAATTGCATACAGATGTGCCTATATTTGCAGTGATAGAAGTGATAGAACGTCTGAAATTTCGTAATATTGGAAACCAATGATAAGTCACCAAAAAGAAGGAAAACAGCAAAAGACAATGCCATAATGTTATCTGTAACTCAACAACAAACCTATTGCAATGTGTTAGGCTTAATGAGCCCACATATAGTATTAATTTAATGACCAGATTAATTTACGTATGAAAAAACATTTTTCTGTTTCGTAATATAGTTATTGAAAAAGAAAGTGCTTTACTGGTGGATTTTAAAAGTTGAGTGGCATGCAAATGGTGTCTGATTTGAAAAGGAGCCTGGGAGTAAATAAGTTAATTCAATCCATTTTGGTAACTTGGGAATTTTAATTGGTTTGGCATCCTTCCCTTCCCAATCCTTCCCTTCCCAATTCCCAATACTTCCGTAAATATTGATCTTCTCCTCAACATCTTTGAGGACCTCCTCCTTTGGGATCTCACCATTTCTCATTATTTAATAACTGGGAAGTATAGAGATAGGAGGTCCTAAATTCTCTAGTAACTTCTAAGTAGCAGGGCCCTAGAGATAGAAGTACAATTGCAGGTGGAGTGAGCCATTCTTTAGATTGTATTTGCATAGCACTTAGCATGCGAATGAAAAAACTTCAACGATATCAATGCAAGAATAGGTCACTGATAAGTGACAGAGCCTCAAGGGCAAATAACTAAGGAGTATCAGGCTTTGGGGCCTGCCCAAGGTATAGCTGGAAAGGGATTTGCCTTGCTTTGCACAGGTTTCATCACCAGCAACCTGCCCAGGAGCCAGAAGGGAACCTGAGTGAGCCAAGAGTAAGCCCTGAGCACTGACAGATGCAGGGTGGGGAGGAGGGGGAACCAGCCATGGAGTTTCTCACACGCCCAAGCCCGCCCCCTCAAAAAGCTGTCTAGGGCGCTAATAACTTGTCTCTCCAATTTAGGCCTATAGACACAGGATTTGCTTTTTTGAGAGGATGGTTTTGACGTTCTTTGACATTCTATCTGTAGTAGTAGAAGCCAGGATCTTGAAAGAAAAGAAAACCATGATAATTTCCATGCTTTTGTTCATGCCAGTTATGCCACTTGAGTGCCTTTGCCCATTTTTAACTTCCTTATTATTAATTAAAATCAATTCAAAAAGGCTGATGAAATAGTACTGAGGGTAAAGTGCTTGCCTTGTACATGGCTGACCTGGATTTTATCCCTGGCACCCATATGGTCCACTGGGCCCTGCCAGCAGTGATTCCTATGTGCAGAGCCAGGAGTCCTCATCACCACTGGGTGTGGCCCAAATCCCCCATTTCCCAGTCAAACAACCAGAAACCCAATTCAAGGGACGGGACAGTAGAGACAAGGGCCAGGAAGATTGCACCATGGCTGGAAGTTTGCCTTATGAGCTGGGGAAGAAGGCAGCTGGCATAGAGAAGGGATCACTAAGTCAGTGATGGTCGGAGGAATCGCTTGGGATGGGAGATGTGTGATGAAAGTAGATAAAGGACCAAAGGCCTCTCACTATATGTAATGCAAACCATAATACCCAGAAGTAGAGAGAAAGAGGAAATTGTCTGCCATAGAGGCAGGGGATTGGTGTGGTGGGGAGGGATACTGGGGACATTGGTGTTGGAAAATGTACACTGGTAGAGGGGTGGATGTTAGATCATTGTATAGTCAGTCGAAACTCAAACATGAAAGTTTTGTAACTGTAGCTCACGATGATTCATTAAAAAAATAATAATTCTCAGGAGTTACCAAGTGAGAATGATCTCAACATTCCTGGAATATCACAGGCAGTATATTTCAGGGACTCTGATGTTTAGAAATAAATTTTGACATATATTGTTTTTTTCTTGAAGGATAGAAACTAGAAACTCTATTAAAATACAAAAAATAAAAACCATTACATATACTGTAGTGTGAGTCTATTTATTTAAGCAGAGAAATAATTATTGTTTAAAGTAGATTAGACTTTCAGACTAAATTTCAGTAGACAAGCCTACAAAGGGTTTGAAAAGCACAGCGGACTGAGAATCTATTCTGACTGAGCAAACGTATAATTGGTTTCTAGTTCTAGACTGAAAGGCAGGTTTTTTATTTTTTATTTTTTTATTAGTGAAACACCATGAGGTACAGTTGTAGACTTACAAATTTTTGTGCTTGGGTTTCAGTTATACAATGATCGAATACCCATCCCTCCACCAGTGCCCATTCTCCACCACCACCCATCCCAGTATCCCTCCCACCCTCCTTCCCCCCATCCTCCATCCCACTCTACCACTGTGGCAGGGCATTCCCTTTTGTTATCTCTCTCCTTTTGAGTGCTGTGGTTTGCAAAAGAGATATCAAGTGGCAATCTTGTTCAGACTATAGTCTACTCTCATCACGCATTTCCCATCCTGAGAGGAACCTCCCAACACCCTTTATTTGGTGCTCCCTTCTCTGTCTGAGCTGCCTTTCCCCCTAGCGTGTGTGGTTGTCCTCAAAGCCATGGAGTAATCTGCCTGGTACATATCTCGGCTATTCTTGGGTGGTAGTCTCCTATTTTATTACTTTATGTTCCCCAGATGAATGCAATCTTTCTATGTCTATCCCTTTCTTTCCGACTCATTTAACCTTAGCATGATACTGTCCATGTAGTACCACTTGTATGTAAATTTCATGACTTCATCCTTTCTGACAGCTACATAGTATTCCATTGTGTAGATGTACCAAAGCTTCTTTAACCAGTCATCTGTTCGTGGGCACTCAGGTTTTTTCCAGATTCTAGCTATTGTAAACAGTGCTGCAATGAACAGACAACTGCAGATGTCGCTTCGACTATACTTTTTTGCCTCTCTGGGGTATATTCCAAGGAGTGGAATTGCTGGGTCAAATGGGAGTTCGATTTCTAGTTTTTTAAGAATCGTCCATACTGTTTTCCAGAAGATCTGGACCAGTCGGCATTCCCACCAGCAGTGAAGGAGGGTCCCTTTCTCGCCACATCCACGCCAGCACCGGTTGCTTTTGTTCTTTTGGATGTGGGCCAGTCTCTGTGGTGTGAAATGATATCTCATTGTTGTTTTGATCTGCATCTCCCTGATGATTAATGATGTAGAGCATTTTCTCCTGTGTCTTTTAGCCATTCAAATTTCATCTTTGCTGAAGTTTCTGTTCATTTTGTCGCCCCATTTTCTGATAGGGTTGGATGTTTTCTTCTGTGGAGTTCAACCAGTACTTTGTATATCCTTGATATCAGCCTCTTGTCGGATGTGTACTTGGCGAATATTCTTTCCCATTCTGTGGGCTGTCTGAAAGGCAGGTTTTATACTTGTAATCACCAAGACATTCTCAGTATCTCATGAGCACCTCAGATCTTTCATTGGTCAATGCAACAAGTGATATAAGTTACTATACCTAAAAAAATTATTGTGAGAACAAAGAATGAAAAATGCAAAAGCCTTTATCTGAGTCATTATTGCAAATCACAAACTAAATCCTATGTCACAGAAGAGATTATGACTGTAAGGATAAGAGGCTAATATCTTGAATTTATATATGATTAATGGACCCTGGGATCTAAAACTGGAAATAATAGCTAAGAGAAAAATTAGAGTAGTTGAGGAAATCATATGAAGATGAAAACATACATAAGCAGTTAAGGGAGAATATTATTGTGTTGAATATTATTAATATTATTGTTCTGAGGAAAATATCCCTATTTGTGCAATACATTTTTAGTTTTTTATTTTTGTTTTATTTCTTGGTTTTGGGTGACATTTGGCTGTGTACAGGGTTTACTCCTGACTCTGTGCTAAGGAATCACTACTGGTCGGCTCAGGGTACCATATGGGGTACCAAGGACCAAACCCAGGTGGGTCACATGCAAGACAACCACTGTACTATTTCTCTGGCCCTGTGAAATAGATTTTTAAGGAAGGGAAAAAATGGGTGAAATAAGTTTGAAATAAACAAAGGTACACAGGGTTTACATTCAAAGACTTAGAATGTTGATACGACTTTAAGAGGGAGAGGCAGATATTTTTTTTCTTTTTTTTTTGTTTTTGTTTTTTTGTTTTTTTTTGCTTTTTGGGTCACACCTGGTGATGCACATGGGGTTACTCCTGGCTCTGCACTCAGAAGTTACTCCTGGCGGTACTCAGGGGACCATATGGGATGCTGGGAATCAAACTCAGGTCGGCTGCTTGCAAGGCAAACGCCCTACCCTCTATGCTATCTCTCCAGCCCCTCTTTTTTTCTTCTTTAGGGCAATAAGTTCGCCAGAACAGGAACTCAACCCATTCCACTGGGATCTGGGAGAGTGTGTTCATGATCTTTTTGGTGTTTGGGGAGAATACACAAACAGGAAGACTAAGGAATTTTATTCTTCCCAAGCAAGAGTGACATTGATTTTTGGTAGTCATGAGGACTTTACTTCCTGGAAAGCTGGATTCTAGTAGAAGGAAAGGGTTTATCAATCCCTCCAGACTCCTGTGAGCTTGACCCTAACTCTATCCTCACCATCGCCTTCTGATTACTCATTTAATTTCCAGCACTGTGATAATGGGGAATATCTTCAATGAACAATAGCATCCTGTACCCAGGACTGGAGCGACAGCACAGCATGTAGGGCGTTTTCCTTGCACGTGTCCGACAAGGCCGACCCAAGTTCGATTCTTCTGCCCCTCTTGGAGAGCCAGGCAAGCTACTGAGAGTATCTCCCTGCACAGCAAAGCTTGCAAGCTACTCGTGACATATTTGATATGCCAAACACAGTAACAAGTCTCACAATGTTACTGGGCCTGCTCAAGCAAATCAATGAACAACGGGAGGACAGTGACAGTGACTCAGAAAAAAGAAAAAAAAGCCATGTAATGAAAATCTATTAAATTGCTATTCTATTGTTTTTAAGTATTGATTATATGATTAATACATTCACTTATAATTTCAAAGAAGGAAAATGTAGAACCTTTATTTTTTGGACCTTTTTTCCTTTTGGGAGGGTTTTGAGTGACACCTGGCAGTGCTAAGTTCTTACTCTTGGTTCTGTGCTCAGGGATCTTTCTGGTAGTGCTTGGGTAACTGTATGTGGTGCTGCAGGCAAGCAAACATCTTAACCCTTGTACTATCTCTCGAGCCACAAACCAGTTTTTTCTTATCTGTCTCAAGGACATATGTGTTATGTAGATTTACTGAGTTTAAAAAAAAAAGAAAAAAGCTAAAATATCTTATGACTATTTAACCATTTCTTTATTGCTAGAATAGGTGGTTTTCAATTTCCCATTACTATAATTGTTGTTGCAAAAACACTTAGGCATATGTTTTTGTGCATTTTCTGTGAGATAGATATACAGTCCTGGAATTGCTGTAATAAAGAATAATACATTTACAATTTGGCTACATACTGTTAAATTGGCCTTAGAAAGATAGTACCAATTTAGTTCAACAGTAGAATAAAAGGGTTGTCTTTGAGTTGGATCTGTTAGGTTAGTTGCATTGTAGATTACCCCAACAGCACTGAATGTGACCTTGTTAGACCCTGTATGACCAGAGGAGCCTGGGGAGAGGCTATCTATCCCTGGCATCATAGGTCCAGAGGAGCCCTTGGTCCTCTGTGCCTTGAGCGGAACTATTGGCCTTGAAGGGGTTAAAAAAGAACGTGCTCTGTTATTGATTACTAATATCTGTCATGGTGTGGGCAAAACAGTTGGTAGATGGAGTTATGTCACATTTGTCATACATTTTCAAGCCTGCAATCATTATGCAATTAATAATAAGTAATTCGTGTAAAACTTGTTGTATTGTAAACTATAAAAGGATTACACTACAGATCAATTATTCCTACAGAATTTTTGTTCTGATCAGCTCCGTGTTTTGGGTCTCTGTTCTATTGTAAGGTGAAAAGATAGCCTGTTGGTACTATTCCCAGAATATTTTTATAGTAATAGCTCATAATCCGGGACTCACTTCTAAGTCTTCAGCGTCTGTACCGGGTAACAGGCAGAAAAGAAATAAATGCAATGTTTACCAAGTTGCTAAGGATAAAATTGGTGGGGGAAAAATAGATTTTCAAGCTTTAGAATTTATTACAAACAATAGTACATTTAAATAAAGCGAAGTTGATATCTTTCTAAACACTTGGCATTTTCTACTTCATGCTTTTGTTGATGTGCTTTTTTTTTACAGCAGAAAATGTTATCTATTTTATTTTTTAATACTTTCTATTTGCTGTATTTAGAACAGAAGTTTTTTTTTTTTCACTTGAATTGAGTAATGTTAGTGCTCAAGAGAAGACCCAGATATGTCACTGACCAATTAAGATGAATTTAAAATTGCATGAGCTTTCTAATAGAAAAATAATAGGTATGGGGTGGGGTGGAATTGGGGGACAGGACAGAGGTATATTGAGGAGGAAATGAGGAGGAACGTTGAGAAGATAAAAAAAAGATGACTTCTTTGATTAACATCTTTCCTTGTTGACACTTCATTATTTCTGGCTCTTTTCCATATTCAGCCAACAAGATTAGTGTTCCCTGGGGAGGAACTTTAATTAACTTGTAGATAGAATATGCCCCTCCCAATAATCCTGGCCACACACTTACTCCTTCAAACTAGCATTTCTTCAACTTTAGATATAGATTTTTTTTTTCTTTTTGGCTGTTGCCTTGTCAATTTGTCATGAGAACTCTCCACCCTTTCTCACAGTTATTATTTATTTTAACTCTTTTTTATGTAAAGTTTTCTAAAATTTTTATGTGTATTGAATATCTAATTTTTATTACTAAATGAAGTCACTTGCATGACATATGAGGTAAATGAAAATAAGTACTATTTAAGCAAAATGTTAAAAAGTAAAGCAAATAAACATAATTATTAATAAATCTGAGATGTCTATAGATATCCAAGTCTAAAATAAGTCCCTCAATAAAAAGAGTTCTCCAAATGGTCCTCTGAACCTACCAGAAGTGATCCCTGAGTTTATAGCCAGGAGCAAGTTCTAATCACTGCTGCCCTGCCCCCTTAAAAAAGAAAGGTCAATGATAGAACGAACAGAGTATACTTCCATCTTAAATTGTACACTAATCTATAGCTAGGGAAACAGACTTTTCTAGAAAACCAGACAGAAAAGCAAACAAAAGCTTTGCATTTCTAATGATATAATACAGAGCATCAGATTCTGCTAGTATGTCACAGTAAAAGTAAGATGGTAATACTGCTTCAGATGACTTCTGTGAGGACAGAAAGGAATCATATTGAAATACATTTATGTAATATTAAGGCAATTTAACTTTATACTACCAACATAATACTTGTAGGCTATCTCCAGGTTTGGATTATCTTGTTCTGGGTGGAGAAATGTATAAGGCAAAATAGAATCACTAAATTTGAAAAGTGTAAGATATTATTTAGAAAAATACACAAAATGTGTGTGCAATTTTTTTTGTCAGTTAAGATAAAAAAATAGCTTTATCGAATCCCTAGAAAAAACATAGTCTTACTACTTATAGTACCTATTTAATTGACTAAAATAATGTCAAAGAGAAAATCACAAGTTTATACTCTTTTGGAGTTAATTTCTGGGGTGGAGAGTAGAGGGTTAAGCATTTGCTTTGCATGTGGTGACCCTGGTTTGAATTCCACACCATGTGGCTTCCAGAGCTCCACATGAACTACCCTAGCACATGGGCCAAGAAAATAGATCCCGAGAACCACCAGACCGTTAGGTGAGATTCAACTAGCTTTCCTGAAAAACAAACCACCAACCTGATTTCTGAGCATATTTGAGTAACAACACATGGACAATATCCTATCTTTTATCTTTATTTTAAACATGAGACCAGTAGGTTGCCTGGAATTCTGTTTAATTCTGGCTATTATGAGTCAGAAAGAGAGGGACAGACATAGAAGTGTTGCACCTATTTGTGGAGTATAAAACAACATAACATGAGGCTGACACCTAAGGACAGTAGATACACGGGACAGGTAGACTGCTCCATAGCTGGAAGCCTGCCTCATGAGCAAAGGGGAGAAGGCAGCTGGAATAAAGAAGGGATCACTAAGAAAAAGATGACTGGAGGAATCGGTTGTGAAGGGAGATGTGTGCAGAAAGTAGATAAAGGAACAGGCCTGATAACCTCTCAGGATCTGCATTGCAAACCATAATGCCCAAAAGTATAGAGAGATTATGGGGAATCATGTCTGCCATGGAGGCATGGGGAGGGTGGAAAAGGGATATACCAGGGATATTGGTGGTGGGGAATGCACACTGGTGAAGGGATGGGGGTTTGATCATTGTGTGATTGTAACCCAAACATGAAAGTTTGTAACTATCTCACAGTGATTCAATAAAATTTAAAAAATTTTAAAAATAAATAAATAAAAGAAATTAAAAAATATTCTGGCTATTAAAAAAATCCCATTGTTTAATAGCCCATTTCTCTCATCACTAGTTAAGAAACTGACACACAATATCAAGGTTCCTTGGGATCTTAGTAAATAAATAATAACAACACAGTTGTACTTAGTGAGGATGTAGATCCTCACAAATATCTATCAGTGACCCCCAAACCAATAGTATTTCACGCAATTCCAGAATAATAAATCTCAAATGAAAAGAAAATTAGAGCTTGTCTAGGATGTTGAAATCAGGAGTGGTGTAGATCTTAGCACACTGGGAGATCAAACTATTAGATAGGGCATAGACCCTAATTTTCCCATGTGAGATTCAAAAGTCTACACCTTTATTCTCACTTCCCACTCTCCATTCATCTCCTTGAATGTCCCTCTGTCTGTCTCCCTATCTCTTCCCCCTTTACTCCTCCAATCAAAACCTGCTACACAGGTTCAATAAGACTTAACAGTGGTTTCGACCAACTCTCCATGTTACCATCTTGTTTCCTCTGATCTGATCCAATTGTTGCCTATCCAAGATAGGTGAGGAAATGGCAGGCTGGAAAAGAGTAGTGAGAACACCAAGGTCAGATCAGAAACCTAAAACCTCCAACAAAAAGTTGACATCAGTCATTTTTTAATTTGTGATAGAACAAAACTGAAACCTGATTATCAAGAGATCAATAACTCTGGGAACAACTTTCAGTTTAATTATTTGTCACCTACAATGTCCATGTTGGTGAAAAGGATGTTAAGCATGAGCCATCACAATACGGATCTGACCAGAGAGGGGATGAAAATTAACTGGAAAGGGGGTATGGTGCCGCCAGCAGGTCAATCTGTACCTGTGAGATGAGTGCATCACCGTCAGATGATGTGATGGCACCGTCAGACTTTCAGATACCCCAAAATTGCTGCTGTGCATTTGGCCAGACCCCAAAAACTTGGGGCAAAATTTATCAAGAAAGTAAACATACCCACAAACCACCTCCAGCTCAGCTATATACTTGGAGGCATGGCCTCTCTGGTTCCTGATCGAACTGCTTAACGACCATGATCCCAGAGACTCAGAAACGAATCTCAAAACCCAAAGGCTTTTGGCAGAAATGTGTCCGGTTCCTGCAGTAGGTTACTGGTGCTGGGCCACTCCAGTTGGTAATAGGTTTCGTGGCTTCGCCTGTTCCCCCTGGCGGTCCGGCGACTACCATCCTCCACAGGCCACAGGACAGTCAGGTTTGGGCCTGCAGTGATTAAGACATGTGGGGCCTCACAGATGAGGGTGGAACCGGCCCTTTCCTCCCCATCCCAATGAGACCCCGAGTCGCCACCTACAAATGGCCTCTCTGGCTCCTGATCAAGCTGCTTAATGGCCATGATCCCAGAGACTCAGAAACAAATCTTGAAACGCAGCGGCTTTTGGCAGGAATGCATCTGGACTGCATACAAGGTGGCCATCACCACAGAGCTTATTGGAAAGCCAGGCATGAGCTGGCGGTGACGGGGCAACTGCAGTCTCATGGGAAGGGGGGCGGTACTGGCTCGTCCTTCAGGCCCTACCAAGGTCACAATTTGCCCCCCACGAGTGGCTCTCAGGCACAGCCATGGCTCCAGAGGCTAAAGGACTTAGTCCAGAGCCCAGCAGCTCGCGGCAGAAAAGTGAATGGAACAAGCATTAAACTACAGCTCCATGCCTCCCCAGGAGAGAAAGGGTGTTGTTCCCTTCTGCCTCCACCTCCCCCCCACCCCCCGGCAGCAAGGTGGCCACCGCCTCAGAGCTTATTGGAAAGCCACGTATGAGCCAGTGGTGATGGGGCAGCTGCAGTCTCATGGGAAGGGACAGGTACCAGCTCATCCTTCATTCCCTACCGAGGTCACGAGTTGCCCCCCACGAGTGGCTCTTCAGCATAGCCGTGACACCAGACCCACAGAAACCAATCTCGTAATTATCTGGCTCTTTGCAGAAATCCAAGTTCATTATATGATTCTCATAACCATCTATAGAAAACAAAGTATTTCACAATGCCTTTTCAGCAATTCTGATTGGCGGGGGGGGGGGGGGGGGGGTTTGTATCTTTTGTCAAAATAATGAATGTAATCAATGTAGAGAAAAGTTAAGTGGAAATCATCTGCCTTACAGGCACTGGGAGGGTGGGAGGGGGAATATTGGGGTTCTTGGTGGTGAAAAATGAGTACTGGTGAAGGGAGAGGTGTTTAATCATTGTATGACCGAGACTTAGATCTGAAAGCTTTGTAACTTTTCCCACAGTGATTCAATAAATAAATAGAAGAAGAAAAATAAATAAATAAATAAAACTATGGGGAAAAAAAAGTAAGGTGAAGTTCATGCCCAATTCAACCAGCTGATCAGTGGCTGAATAAATAGCAGTACTCCTACATAAAACAAATGAGCAAAAAAAAAAAAGAAGAAAGTTAAGTGGAAATATTGTTGGTGCAACATTTTTTCAGAGATGTTTCTATTACAAAATCATGCATTAGCAGGGCCAAGGAGAGGGCTCAACGGGACTGTAGTAGAAAGCTTGGGTTTGATCCCTTTGAATCCTTGAACATTCCTTGAACCAGCAGAGTATGCTTACTTCCTATAATCCCGAGGCCCAATCACGGTCCAGCAATTAGAGTAATATGGAAGTATATTAGTGATTTACCCATGATCTCAGAGAGAAGGTTGAATAAGTTAATAAATATCATTTATCATCCTATGAAAGAAAAACCTAAACATATTTTGTACTGCGTGCAAGGCAAACGCCCTACCGCTGTGCTTCTAATCTTTGAGGATACATAAATGGATGAATGATTCATTTATTAATGTCATAAGTAATGATTGACCTTTTACAATAAAGTAGTCATGGTGAAAGCACTGGGGAACGAGCATGAACAAGAAAAATAAAATTATTGCTCTAATGTGACATATTCTATTGGGTTGAATGAGCTTCTTAGGCAATTCTCAACTGGCTAAATAATGGATTAGCTCTTCCATATCATTTAGCTGTGCCACAAGAGCAAGAAAGTTGATGGTGAAATTGGGAACAAAAGTTGGCTCTCTTGTTCCTCTGTCAATATTCTATCGCCATGGCAATGATGTGCTCACTGGTCTGAAATATGGCACAGACATTTATATTTTGAATCATAGCTCTAAAAATATCATGATGCACAAGATGCTATTAATGGGACAAGACAAACCAATATCAGTTTACTTTTTTGTTTCCCATGTCTCACTGAGGGGGGGGGAACCCCGAAACCCAGCACAAACACAGTGTATGCCTAAATTGAGCCCATGGTCAGCTTTGCTATAGAGACACATTATATTTCTGCAGCGAGTGTCTTTAGCCCTCTCGGCTGTAGCAGATTTATAGACACACACAAATTGTCCTTGAACAATTTCTCTACAACCTGGAAAACAGCTTCCTCCCCTCTGTCCCCCTGTTAGATGTGTCCATCTGCTGTCTACCCCGAAGATTTTTTTCTTTAATAACCAAGTAATTGTTGACATTGTAAGAAAAATCCAATTCTCGGTTAAAGTTTACGTTTCAGAGGGGCTCTCTTTGGGGAGAAAAATCAGCCGTGGATAGAGTTGCACATTCCTGATGTTGGGGCCGGCTCCTTCTCAAGTCTGCATTACTGTGAAACAACTGCAGGACCCTTTCCAGCTGGTTTGCTTTTTGTTCGGGTAGGGATCAGGAAAGGCTAATGCTTCTTGTCCTTTACCCTCTGAGCACCAGGGCTACTGCATGGAACAGAGTGAGCAGAGGGTTGAGGGAAGACGTAAATGAATTTCAGAGCCACTGAGTTGAACTTCCATGCTTAGTTCCTCTTTGTTTGGTGAATTTATAAGCTTACACAGGTTATTTCTTAATCACTGTCACTGTCAGTTCATAGAGTGGGAGAAGTGGAAAATCATCACAGGTATCAAAACTCTATCTCCCCTGGTTTGTCCACAGTAAGGCTATATGACTTTTCTTGTGTTTGGGGTTGTACTTGGGGATATTCAGAGCTAATTTCAGCTGGTGACTTGTCAGGGCCACGCAGTGCCTGCATCAGACCTAGGTCTTCTTCACGAAAAACATGTGATCCAATAGCTTGAGTTATTTCTCTGGCCCCAGTGCTTTTTATAGATATTTGGTCAAGAGTATCTATTATCTTCTAGGAATTTGCCAGATGATGCTATAGAGATTAACTATTAACTTCAGTTCAGTCATGTCCCTAATTTGGATGAACTAGACTAAAGACAACTCTTAGAGAAAAATGGAAAATGGTTAGGAGAAAAGACTTTGGAGTACAAGAATTCTTGTTTCATATTTATTTACTCTATTACCTTTTAGCTTTCTGACATTGGATGTATCACACAAACTATTTTTCTTGGTATTCTCCTATGAAAAAAAAGTAATCACAAGCGTCCTCCTTCTACAAAGCTCAGAAACTAGACTGTTTTCTGAACTCCTGACATTTTGGCTTAGTCCTGGCCCTTGTTGGTTGGACAGTTGGAGGTAGCAATGAGCATCCCACAGCCGGTCCAGTTCTAGAGATGACTTTTCTTCAGGCCAATAAGAATCTCACTGACAGAAGAATAAATGAATTTAATATTCTTCTGGGTTGGATCAGGTATTTCATGATTCTCCAAACCGCATAGAAGTTAAGAGTGAACTTCTACATTATTAAAAGCAGCATGTGATAAAAACCAATAGAAGAACTAGACTAGAAAATTTGACAAGAGCTGACCATTCTGTCAATCCCTTTCTTAGAAAAATATAAGGGCCTTGCTAATGTCCTTGAAGGATGAGAATGTTGCTATTTTACTTTGCTTTATATTTATTTATTTATTTATTTAGGTTTTGAGACCACACCCAGTGATAACCAGAATTACTCTTGGCTATACACTTAGGAATTACTCCTGGTGATGCTTGGGGACCGTATGGAATACTGAGGATTGAACACAGGTTGATTGGATGCAAGGTAAAGGACCCTACCCAATGTACTATCTCTCCAGCTCCCAGAAGAGATTGTTTTAAAATGTGTATAATGATTTGAAATGATTTGAAGACTACCTAAAATGTAGGGAAATACTCCTTTGAAACCTTGTCTTCACATTAAGTCTTTATTCATAATTGGTGCATAGGTACTTTTTATCTTATTTATCAAATTTTTTTTCGGGGGAGGCCACACCCAAAAATGCTCAGGGGTTAGTCCTGGTTCTGCACTCAGAAGTTACTCCTGGCAAACTTGGAGGACCATATGCAATGCCGGGGATCAAATCTGTGTCAAGTGCATGCCAGCAACATGCCGTATCTGGTTTTACTATCATTCCAGTCCCAGCTAAGGTCATACACTATCACACACTATCTTAAATATAAAGATGTAGTCTCACATCTATGTTTTAGTTAGTTGTGTTTTACTTAGGTTAAGTTTGTTGATGACATGATTTTGAGAGAAAGGTCTTGGTTCTGGTATTCTGTGAGACAGGGATAAAAATAATAACGATATCTTCTACATCTGTGAAAGTTATTTTATTTTGTATCTCACAGAAGTCTGTTTGTAAGAAAAAGCTCCACATTATTTTCCAGGTTTTACAGTTGAGGAAACTAAGAATCGGAGAGGAAGTCACTTGCAGCGTGACACTTGCCTCAATGATTTACAAATGTTTATGTAGCTATTGAGTTGTAGAAGAATTTCGCAAACTGAAAATGTTTCACAAAGAGAAAAATAGTGAACCAGAAGATATTTTATAATCTCTCCCATTGAATGTCAATCCTTGACATTCAGTGATCTCAGATCTGTCATGGAACAGCAGCCCTTTTTTGGCAATAATCACGGTGATATGAAAATGATCACTGATAAGAGGTCCTAAAAGTCTTTGTTTCCATATTTCTATATGACTGTGAGATTTAATGAGAGCTAAAAACAATACTTTTCTGTCTAATGCAGATAGAACAGAGTACATGAGTGAGACACTGACTCTGAGATGATGTGATGTCTTGCAGAATAAGAGGGCACTGTTCCTTGCTCAACATTGGCTGAAATTCTATTTCTTGGCTATTTAATACACAGTAGAGACTTTAAAAAGAAAAGGAAACCAAATCGTGGAGCAGACATCCTGGTACTTATCTCAGCTATTCTTAGGTGTTTGTCTCCTGATCCGTTACTTTATATTCTCCAGATGAGTGCAGTCTCTCTATGGCTGTCCCTCACATACTGGGGGAAAACACAGCTCAGATGAGAAGGGAACACCAAGTAAAGCTTGTTTGGAGGACTCGCTCGGGATGCGAGATACATGCTAAAAGTAGACTATAGACCAAACATGATGGCCACTCAATACCTCTATTGCAAACCACAACACCCTAAAGGAAAGAGAGGGCAAAAGGGAATGCCCTGCCATAGAGGTGGGACAGGGTGAGGAGGATGGGGGTGGGAGGGCTACTGGGTTCATTGGTGGTGGAGAATGGGCACTGGAGGAGGGATGGGTACTTGATCATTGTATAAATGAAACCTAAACACGAAAGTTTGTAAGTCTACAACTGTACCTCATGGTGTTTCACTAATAGTAAAAAAAATACACTCCCCCCCAAAAAAAGGAAAAGAAAACCTACTTTTGATGATGATAGTACACTCAGAGATGATTAAAAAGAAAACTTAATGTTTCTTAAT
This sequence comes from Sorex fumeus, assembly GCF_029834395.1. Lineage (NCBI taxonomy): Eukaryota > Metazoa > Chordata > Mammalia > Eulipotyphla > Soricidae > Sorex > Sorex fumeus. Next base: position 5,949,248 of record NW_026606240.1, read on the forward strand.
TGAGGAATTAGCACTATTCAAAGATTTCACAGTCATAAACTCAACACATTCAAAATTGAATCCATCACATTTGTCTCAATGTCTTGTATGCAATTATAGAAATATGAAGGAATTGAGTGATTTTCTCTGAGTCTCATCTTCTAGAATCTCCAGAATCCCTCTAGGCTTGCTGTTCTCTGATACCCAATACTTAAATTATAGCCATAGAGGACAATATTACCCCCTGCAATATTTACTATACTCTTCATTTCATAAATTTCTGTAGGTCTTCTTTCTCTATAGAATCTCTCCCTACATGACAGGAGCATACTCTAAATTACTGGATTAGACATTACCATATGAATTGTTTTGGTGAACGAAATCTGAGCAAAAGTGCCACATATTATGTCTGAGTAGATATTTCAGGAATAACTGATCTTTTTCCTCTACTATGGAATTTTTGGAGAATGGAATTTTTCAAGTGGAAGCTGATTATTGAACCCGGGTTCTTCAACAGAGAAGACTGAGGAAGTATAGCTCTAACTATCCTTCAGCTGATAAGTACAGCTAGAAATAAGCCATTATCTTAATTCATCACTGTTTTTTATGTTTTTTTTCTTATTGAAAGAGGACTAAGTTTCAACAATTAATTGTAGTTGGAGGATAAGAAAATGGCAACCATGTTATATGGAGGTCAAAGAACAAATAATATGCAGAGGTAAAAGTGTCATTTTATGATTACTTGGATGTGTGGGGATTTTGGAAAACAGAAATATACCTTGATTCTATTGGCCGTATTTGACAAGAAAAAGATGAACTTAGAAATGAACTGGCAGGTTGACAGGCAAAATCAAAGGGGCATATATAAGCCTCCAAACTGCAGGACTTAATGGAAAATGGAAGTATATCCCACCCACATTGAAAAACACAAAATTGAGAAAGTGTTTAAATGACAATGTCGGATTAAAACTTTATTTCTAATAACATTTTAATTGTATTAGAACCATTAATTGTTTATGCTTATATTATCCTATATTGAGCATCCCTTTTTGATCAATCATCTCTCTTTTCCTTTTAGATTGCTATGAAGTTTTATTTGAGAATTTGTTTTATTTGCAAGTGATAGGGACTCTGCCATGACTTACTTCTTTGACGAGTATTTATTAAGTGCCTACAATGAGTAAGGAATTATGCAAAGTAATGGGAATGCAGCAACGGATAAAATACACAAAATTTTCTGCCAGAATAAATCTATAGTGTAATATAGGGGAAAGACAATACATTTTAGCAAAACTAAAGTGAACTGTGGGAATCAGCAGATGAGTAGACCAAAGAGGATATGACATGAAAATGTTCTTTAAGAAACTTAAGCATTGAGAACAGAAAGGGATGTAATATGATGAAATTGCTAGGGTATTGGAACACTGAGTATTTTTGTTTTTGCCTTACTATTAAAAATTGAAAGATAAAACAAGAAGTAAACTAAAAGAAGAAATGGGAGACACAGGAAGAGTGGTGACTGAGGAAGTTTTACCACAAACTTCAGAACATTTATTTGGTTCTTTCATTTCGATTCTAGATCTTGGCTTCCCTATTTTTAAAATATGGATGTTGCGCCAACCAGATGAAACTATATTCAAATTTTAATGATAATGCAATTTAAATTATACTTAAAAATATATTTCTATTCAATTTAAAGAATCACAGTAACAAAGATCATATTTCCCCCCACTTCTATGTATTAAGGGTTCCACTCCAGTTTTGTGGGGTTTTTTTTTGTTGTGTGTGTGAGGGGCAGGACCACACCCACCTGTGCTCAGGGGTTACTCTTCCCCCTGTGCTCAGGGATCACAGCTGGCAGTGGTCAGGCAAATATGTAGTTCCGAGATACAAACCTGGGAAGCGTCAAACCTCATAACCCCTGAACTGCCTTTTCTCCCTTTGAACATCTTTCTATTTAGTGGGCCGCTTACCCACTTTTTGGGAACACTTTGGAATAGTCTATCTTCTGACATTTGAAAAGTTTTAATGAAGTTTATTTCATACCCAGCAAGCTTGGGGCTGCTCCCTGTGGGTGCTTAGAGTTCATTCCTGGTGGTGCTCAGGGCACCTCCCAATGGCAGGGATTAAACTCAGAGCTATCTTTCCAATCCCTGATAATAGGTTTTTCTTTTAGATAATAAAAACTCAAGGGCAATAAACTAAAACAGATTTGATGGTTAACTATCATTCATGATTCCAAATTTCGGTATTTTAGACTTAACAAAACATTTTTATCACTATACTTTATTGACTTTATAAGAGATAAATGTTAGAATTATGACTTCTTGCTTGTTTTTAAAATAATTTTTTAGTAGTTAAAAAATATTAGAACCCAATCTTTCTATTAGGTTTGTACCTACGATCTCATTAACAAAGTATTTGTTAAAATACCTAAAATTCCTTAACTCTTTTACCAGATTTTCAATTCTATTGACCTAACAACATAACCTGGATTTACAGGATAATTGGTGACTCCTATCTTATTTTGAACTTGTAGCAAGTTTTTGAACAAAAAAGATGAAAAAAAATAGCTGCTTACAGAAGAGGCAAAATTCAACCAAAATTATTGAAATTAAGTGTAAGTCTTTCCAGAAAATACACTAAAGAATCAACTGACCAGCCTTAAATTGCTGTTTCCTATAGTGAATTAGGGAATGAATTTCCTTTAGTGGGCCATATCTGTCTGTTGTAAATGACTCTAATTCAGTTGGTCACATGAAAATAAAATGTGACCCAGGGCTGTTTTATACTGTACCAACTGAATTCTATAGTTATCTAAACTCAGCCCCTAATTTTCAATCTGTCATTGTGCAAGTGTATGCTTTCTTCTTCCTCTGAATTTGCATATACTCCAGCAGTCTTTTCTTTTTCTTCTTCTTCTTCTTTTTTTTTATTGATAATAGTGTTTGTGTTAGAGTCACACCTTCCTTTGATTTCCTGCATACATATAGGCTTTTCTGCTCTTGTTGGACATAAGTGCTTTTATCTCACTCTGTAATCAGTCACAACCCAGGGTAGAGACAGGGTATGTTTAGTACAATATTTCCTATATAAACAGTTTCACTGTAAAGGGAACAATATGGCTCTAATTTTGATGTATGATCAGTTTAGAAGTATGCAAACACATTTGAATATACATCCTGTACATGACAACAGCAATGTGAAATTGGATCCACAAAAAGAATTCTTTTGCTACAGCGATTTCCCCGCTCTCCCCCAACCAGATAATATCTGCTTTATTTCTAAGCTTTTAAGTGAAAATGCCTGCTTTAATAGTTTTCCCAAATTGATAAAAATATATGTAGTCACATAGAAATTTTTTTTAATGGTCAAGTTGTCCCCTGGCACACACACTCGATCTTATTCTGAATACAAATAAAAACAGACTGAATTGAAGAGGGTTTAAAAATTTCCAGTGGAGCTGTGAAGGAAAATAGAAAGTGGCAGTGGTAGACAAACAGTCCAGCAATATTTAAGGAGCATTTGTTCTGTGTGAGAAAGGAAAAAAAAGAAAGCAACAGTTGGACCATTAGGTCCCATTCTATTATGCCAGATGAGAAGTGAACCTTCTTCTTTCGTTTAGTTAAATATGCCCAGGTATGGGTTAGCATTGATGGTGTAGGATAGTAGTGGTAGGGTTCCTGTCTTTCATTTTCTTTCCCACAGCACTCCTCAGGGTTGAACAATAGAAACTTGGAGAATGGGGTTGCAGTTTAGCTACTTGCAGTTTTTTTGTTTTTGTTTTTGTTTTATTAGTGAAACACCATGAGATACAGTTGTAGACTTACAAGAGTTTGTGCTTGGGTTTCAGTTATACAATGATCGAGTACCCATCCCACTACCAGTGCCCATTCTCCACCCTCACCAATTCTAGTATCCCTCCCATCACCCTATCCCCCATCCCACCCTGCCTCTGGGGCAGGGCACTCCCTTTTGTTCTCTCTCTCCTTTTGGGTGCTGTGGTTTGCAGAAGAGGCATTGGGTGGCAATGATATTCGGTCTATATCTACTTTCAGCATGCATCTCTCATCCTGGGCGGATCTTCCCCGCACCCTTTATTTGGTGCTCCCTTCTCTATCTGAGCTGCCTTTACCCCTAGAGTGTGCAGCTGGCCTCGAAGCCATGGAGTGAACAACCTGGTATTTATAACAGCTGTTCTTGGGTGTCACGGTCACGGTCACCGTCCTCCCCTTGTTCATCGATTTGCTCGAGCGGGCCCAGTAACATCTCCATCATGAGACTTGTTACTGTGTTTGGCATATCGAATACATCACGGGGAGCTTGTCAGGCTCTGCCATGTGGGCGAGATCCTCTCGGTAGCTTGCCGGGCTCTTTGAGAGGGGCGGAGGAATCAAACTTGAGTCGGCCATGTTGGCCACTTGTAAGGCAAACGCCCTATCGCTGTGCTATTGCTCTTGGGTGTAAGTCTCTTATTTTGTTACTTTATGTTCCCCAGATGAATGCAATCTTTCTATGTCTGTCCCTCTCTTTCTGACTCATTTCGCTTAGCATAATATTTTCCATGTAGTACCACTTGTATGTAAATTTCATGACTTCATTTTTTCTAACAACTACATAGTAGTCCGTTGTGTAGATGTATTGTACCAAAGTTTCTTTAACCAGTCATCCGTTCCCGGGCACTCAGGTTTTTTCCAGATTCTAGCTATTGTAAACAGTGCTGCAATGAACAAACAAGTGCAGAAATCACTTCAATTATACTTTTTTGCCTCTCTGGGGTATAATCCCAGGAGTGGTATTGCTGGGTTAAATGGGAGCTCAATTTCTAATTTTTTGAGAATCGTCCATACTGTTTTCCAAAAACCAGTCGGCATTCCCACCTGCAGTGAAGCAGGGTCCTTTTCTCGCCACATTCACGCCAACACAGGTTGCTTTTGTTCTTTTGAATGTGGGCCAGTCTCTGTGGTGTGAAATGATATCTCGTTGTTTTTATCTGCATCACCCTGATGACTAATGATGTAGAGCATTTTCTCATGTGCCTTTTAGCCATTCGGATTTCTTCTTTGAGAAAGTTTCTATTCATTTCATCGCCCCACTTTTTGATGGGGTTGAATGTTTTTTCTTGTGGAGTTCAACCAATACTTTGTATATCCTTGATATCAACCCCTTGTTGGATGTGTATTCAGTGAATATCCTTTCCCATTCTGTAGACTGTCTTTGTATTTTGGTCACTGTTTCTTTTGAGGTACAGAAGCTTCTTAGTTTAAGATAGTCCCATTTGTCTATCTCTGTTTTCACTTGCTTGGCCAGTGGTGTGACATCTTTGAAGATACCATTAGCTTCAATGCCATGGAAGAAATCAAGCTCTCACTATTCGCAGATGATATGGTATTATACTTAGAGAACCCTAAAACCTCTACTAAGAAACTCCTAGAAACAATATACTTGTATAGTAAAGTTGCAGGCTATAAAACAATACCCAAAAGTCCATGGCTTTCCTATATGCAAATAGTGAGAGTGAAGAAAATAACATGAAGAAAACAATCCCATTCACAATTGTACGCCAGAAAATCAACTACCTAGAAATTAGCTTAACTAAGGAAGTAAAGGACCTGTACAAAGAAAACTACAAAGCGCTGCTTTTGGAAATAAAAGAGCACGAGAGGAAATGGAAAAATATCCCCTGTTCATGGATCGGGAGAATTAATATTGTCAAAATGGCAATACTTCCCAAAGCACTGTACAAATTCAATGCGATCCCTATTAGGATACCCATGACATTCTTCAAAGAAATGGAGCAAATACTCCTGAAATTTATATGGAACAATAAGCCCCGACGAATAGCTACAGCAATTCTTGGGAAAAAGAAAATGGGAGGAATTAACCTCCCGAACCTCAGACTCTACTACAAAGCAGTAATAATTAAAACAGCATGGTACTGGAACAAAGGCGGAGCTGTAGACCTATGGAACAGGGTTGAATATACTGACATCTCCCCTCAAACGTATGATCATCTAATCTTTGATAAAGGAGCAAGAAATGCGAAATGGAGTAAGGAAAGTCTTTTTAACAAACTGTGCTGGCAAAACTGGACGGCTAAATTTCAAAAAACTGGAATCAGATCTCTGCCTAACACCATGTACAAAAGTACTTGCAGTTTTTATAAGTAAATAAAATCCTTTTGGAGGAAGGTGGGAGGGGTGGGTTGCACCAGGCAATGTTCAGGGTTTACTCCTGGCTCTGTGCCCAAGAGTCATTCTTGCCAGGACTAGGAGAAACATGCTGGGCCTGGAACTGAATCAGGGACAGCTGTGAGTAAGGAGAATGCCTTAACTCCTATCCTATCTCTCTGTATCTCAGAAATCCTTTCTTAAAAGGCGACGGTATCACTTGCATTTCTAACATCTTAATATCAGTTCTAGTTACTGTGATAATTTACCGGTAATTTACTAATACCAGCTAAAATAAATCATTTGACTAATACTATTACCAATATTCTTTTTATGAAGAGGAAACTGAGGCTTAGAGAGACATTAAAATTTAGCTAAAATAACACATTTAAGAAGTAGCCTAATAGGATTAAATCCATATTTAGTGAATTGAAGTGCTACTATTATATGAAGTGCTGATTTTATATGAAATTACCTCTTAGCCCTAATATATTAAAAATTACATTTTTCATGTTTTTGTCAATCTTTATTCAAACATATATTCAGTTTTATAAAAAATTAAGCATACACATACTAAAATATTATAATAGTAGAATATTGAAATGCTCAGATTATTTTAAATAATAGTTATTTATAAATTTCCTTAAGAATATTTTAATATTTTTATAGTCTTCGTTATTAAGATTTTCTTATTTTTCACCAATTGAGTGTAGACCTCATATTAAAATACATTTATTGATGCTGGAACAATAGTGCAGTGGGTAGGGCATCTGCCTTGCGTGTGACTGACCTCGTTGCAATCCCTGGTATCCTGTATGGTCCCCGGACCATAGCTAGGAGTAATTTCTTAAGATAGTGCCAAGAGTAACCCTTGAGCACTTATAGGTTTGGCCCCCAAAAGCAAAAAAAAAAACCCCAAACCCAAAAGATGTATATATTTGCTATCTGATTTCAATTTATGTACTAGGTGTTATATTTTTTATAGAAACTAGGCATTTTTGTCCCTCACTCCTTACCCCAAAATTAAGATAATCAAAAGTATGTATCATTACCACCATTTTATAGATGTGAAAATTGAAAATGATCAAATTTATGTATTGGGCCCAAGATCACACATGTGTTCTGGATCTGAGAAGAAATGCTGAGACAGACTTGACTCTGGGTCCTTGTTCTTTCTAGTATCTCAAAGCTAACTGCCTTTAGAAAGCTACCTGATTTTTAATTAGGCACACCTGAAACTTGCATAATGTTATAGCACAATGTTCTTAGCAAAAAAGAAAAAAGAGTGAGATAGAAGCAAATTGAAATATCCAAGACTTGAAATTTGTATCATTTGTGAGCAACAAATTTACTAGATTGATGGTAGAGGAATGAGGAACGTTGACATTTTTCCCTATGAAAATTTGCCTTATGGACTCCAAATAGGTTATATGCATGGAAGGGAATCCCAGTCACTGTGATGAATTTGCGCAGATTTATCCAGGTTCACAATATTTCCAACAGAAAGAGTGTTCAGGGTCTGGGCCTTAAGTCTCTATGAAGATTGGTCTGAGAATAGAAGGGCTATAGAACAGTATATAGGTATGGTATCATGTATATGATATATACATTAGCACTGTAGCACTGTCCTCCCCATGGCAAGCTACCCATGGCATATTCAATAAATTCATCATGGTCACGGTCCTCCCGTTGTTCATCGATTTGCTCGAGCGGGCCCAGTAACATCTCCATCGTGAGACTTGTTGTTGCTGTGTTTGGCATATTGAATACACCACGGGGAGCTTGCCAGACTCTGCCGTGCGGACGAGATCCTCTCGGTAGCTTGCCGGACTCTCCGAGAGGGGTGGAGGAGTTGAACTCCGGTCGGCCACGTTGGCTGCGTGCAAGGCAAACACGCCACCGCTGTGCTATCGCTCCAGCCCATTCAATAAATTCATATTCAATACAATTCCAATATTCATATTCAATACAATTCCATATTCATATTCAATACAATTCCCAAACTGTTGACGTTTCAGCTTTCAAGATTTCACATCTATTATTTTTTCTCATCTCCTCTTGGTTCAATAGCTTTAGACAAGGTATCATCAGCAATTCAAGCTCTTAACAAAATATCCTACTGAGTGGGTGGTTTACGCTAATATTCTTTCCAGTTCTAAAGGCTGGACAGTCCAAGACCCAGATGCTGCGTTTGGTGAAAGTCTAATTCCTAGTTTGTAGCCAACCATCGTTTTCCAGTTTCCTTAAATGGTAAGCAACAATGAGCGGTTGGCAGCTCTCATGGCTTTCTTATAAGGACACTAATCCTACTTATAAGGGTTCTATCCTCAAGACTTAATTATCTCCCAAAGCCCCTAATTATCTCCAAAAGCCTCCATTTCTTAGTATCACATTGGGGGCAGGGTAAGGTAGGATTTCAATTGAATGTATTTTGGGGAACAAACATCTAGTCTATAAAAACAGGAATTCCCAAAGTGTGTGGTAGGCATGACAGGTGGTATTGCTGAGAAATTTTTAGGGGTATGAGGTGGATAATTTTTCTAATACTTGTGTACATATATTAATGTGTTAGAAAAAGTACATAACAGTTCATTAAATAGTGACTTATTGTTTCTTGGGATGAGGTTGAAGTAAAATAAGTGAATGATCTAAAGAAAAAATATTAAATCAGTAACCCAGAGAGATCGTACAGCACACAAGGTGCTTGCTTTGTACAAGACCGACCTGGGTTCAATCTCCAGCTCTCTGGTGGTCCCTTGAGCCCCATCATGAGTGATTCCTGAGCACAGAACAAGGAGTAGGCCCTGAGCACTGCCAGGTACAACCCTCAAACACAGACAAAACTACTGAATGAGTAATAATGTAGGTAGTATGAGGATATGCAAAACTCTTAAGCTTTGTCTGTGAGGGGAGACCCTGCTGAACAGACAAGATCTTTTCCTTCTCTCATTTTGCATCACCAGTCCAGTCTGTTGCTCTGGCACCGAGTATTTGTGACCTTTCTTTGCCTCTCTTGTCCTTTGAATTCACCAGCTCCCTGCCCTGGTATTCGCAGGGCACGACAGAGAGCGGGAAGATCATCCTGAGCTTCAGTGTCTCTGTTTATAAAGTGGTAAACAGGCCACCGTGCAGCCTGCCCCTGGCTTCTGTATCTCAGGACCAATTTCTGGGCTGCAGGGCTCCCAAAGTCTGATTTTTGGCTCAGAGGAGAAAACGGGAACAAAAATAGAATAAGAAATCTTGAACACAGATGAAAGGTCTTTTGATATTTGCATGAAATATGCTCCTTAAAAAGGAACTATTTTTGTAGTATTATCTACGAGATTATAGGCAAAAATTAATTTTCTAAGACTTTATAGTTAAAACAGTCTGTGCACATAAGGAATTTAAATTCCTCTTTTAATAATAATAATAAAAAAATGCATTGTCCTGCAGGCCAGGGCTAGGTTTTGAAAATGTGATTATTTTGTGATTTCTGAGGCCAAGAGAAATTCATAAAATACTATGAAGATTGCTATGCTTAACTCACTAAATTCCAGACTCGTCTGTCTCCTCATAAAGGATTACTGAGGGGAGCGAGAATGTACAGAAATACTGTAATATAGGAATTTAATAAAGTACTGTAAAACTATAAAATACAGCAAGAGTAGGAACTTTAGGGTTTTATGTGAAAGAATTAAGAGACAAACAAGGCAGGATTAGCTGGCTTAAATGAATAAGAGGTCAATAATTGAACATAGAACCAACTCAGAGTTGAACTAGAGATATTTGATGTGTTAATTGATTAAATAACCCTTTGTTTCCATGATTCACAATAAAAAACATTTGTGGTCAGGAAAGTTAGGAGACAGGAAACTGGAGTCTTCTAAAGCCATTTCTATGCTTGGATTGAAACCAAACCTTTATCCAATCATAAACCTTATGTGTTTATCTGCAAAGGAGTAGAGAGGGAGAGAGGAGGGCGGTATTTGATTTCTATTTAAAGTATCTATTTTGCCCTGAATTTGGGTCCTAATAGGGTGTCTTCACGCAGCTTAAAGGAAACTCCTTTCTCTCCTGCCTTGATCCATAACCCCCTCCTCCGCCCCCTCTGAGCTGATGTTCAAGCCTTGGCTCAGTTTCCCACTTTGGTGAAAATTCACAGGGAAGTAGGGAACAGTTTAATGATAAAAGCTGAACTTGATCTATATCAAAAGGATCCTTTCATTCCTGCAAATCTGAACCACTTGAAAATAGTTTAGATCCATGAGAGATACTACCCAAGTGACCACATAGGTCAGCTTGAAAGGAGACCAGGGCAGATCCCAAACATGACCTGTCTTTAATATAGGTCATTTTGTCTGAGAACAGTGCATGTAAGAGCAAGACACTGCCCTTGGGTGCTTCATCCCCGTCCGGTATTAGTGAAAATCTAAAGGGAATGTCCCCAAGGACCACGGCAAAAGTATGAATTTTGTCTGTGGTTAAACATTTCTGTAATTTTTTTTTGATGGACAAAGAAACCAACACCCAGGAAGCAAAATAACTTGCCTATGTACTCTTGAAAAATGAGATTCTCTGAGTTCTGGTTAATATCTGAGTTATCTTGAATGAATTATTTAACCTTCCTAAATATAGTTCCCTGCCTCAAAATGGGGTTGATGATAGTTTGTATTTCTAAGAATTGCTTATAAATATTCAAATCTTCCATTCCCAGTTGAGGGTCTTAATGTGGTATCATTTCTCCTTAACAAGGTGCTGCCTTCTTTTTTCAACACTTGGAGAGAAATGCTGTGTAATGTGTGTGTGTGTGTGTGTGTGTGTACACATTACACACACATACAGAGACACACACAAATAAATCCACTACCTGTATCATCCTGGGATGAGCTTGGCCAGAGAGACATAGAAATAAAAATGGGGTTAAGAAATTTACATTTCCAAAGTATCTACTGTATATCAGGTATTTTACATGCATCATCTTATTTAATTCCTTTCTTCCCCTCCATACACCCAGAAGAAAATCTAGAACATAGGCATTGCTATTCTCCAGATCTAAATGGGAGAAATTGAGCCTCTCGTAGTTTAAATGAGATAGTTGAAGTGGCACAGCCAGCCAGGGACAGCAAGATCTCAACCAGTTTGTTCTTTTTCACGTTCAGTGTACTACTTCATAGAGAGTAAGGAAAGAAGATGAGACTGAAGGAAGAAATGATTCCCCTGGAGTATTGGGCACTGTTCAAATGACATGAGATTTCCTCTTGCTTAACAACCAAGAAAAGTACATTGGGAGCTTGCCTTGCATGCAGCCGAAATGGGTTCAATCCCTAGTATCTGATATGGTCTGCCAAGAACTACCAGGAGTGACTCCTGAGTGCAGAGCCAGGAGAAACCCCCTGAGCATCAATGGGTGTGGCCCTAAAACAACAACAATTAAAAATGTAAACTATGAAGCAGATCTCCTGACATACTAGGAACATGCAGAGTTCATTCATGTTCAGGTCTTGATGGGTAGGTGTGGGGCTTAGAGATGGCAGAGACTGTATATACATAGAGTTGCCCTTTCTTTACCATTACTGTATCTATACTGGATATACTGAATGAACATAACATTAAGTTAGTATTCATTTTAGCCCAATAAAGTGGTAATTGCAGAAAAAAAACTGAGATCTATGAACATTAAGTGGCTCACAGAGCTGAGATTCAAGATGGTCCATTTAGCTATTTTATGCCTTTGCTTTCAAGCCCACTCAAGAATGAGTCTGTGGTGAGATACGGTAGGAACACTTAGAGATCCACATAACAGGTTTGATCTTTCAGACCAGTTGGATATTTTTGTTGTTAGTTACTGGTGTTTTCTCTGTTTTGTTGGAACATAGCAAGCAATGATGATCCAAAAGGACATTTGAGAGACAGGGGGATTTAGGCAGCATTTGTTGACAACTGGCACTGCTGGGTAGTGAAAAGACTTTGGAATCATTTCTTTCTGGCTTGATACCTACGTCTGTCTCTACGTAGCTCTATCATGGTATGACTTATTCTGAGATATTTTTCTGGAGCACTAGATGGTAAATAATAATATGATAGATATAATAATAATACGACTTTATGAGTTGTTTTAAGATTAAACAAGATTATATTTGTAGAGAAGTAACAAACTAGACATTGAGCCAAGTAGATGGGTCGCCTTCAAGGCGTTCAGAACTGTTTGTCATTGCCAAATTTTCTTTGGCATTCATTTCAATAATTTATTTACAAATAGGGCTTATATTCCTGGATGTAGAGCCAGGAGAAATCCTTGAGTAACTCCAGGTGTGGACCAATTGTATATTGGCAATTGTATATTGTCAGTTTCTTCAAAATAGACAATGCTGCTATTACTTTCTATTTTAAAATATTTTAATTTTGTTTTTGAATTTATTTTATTATACTTTGGTAGCATGGTTATGATAGTATTAATATCGATGGCTTGGTGCACAAAATTATTGCCCCTCACCACTACCAAAATGTCACCTCCAGTCTTCCTCCTTCCGCTTCTTGCTTTCCTCATAGTTTGTAATTTGAGTTTTTTAATCCAAGGCCAAGGATATGCCACTGCTTATACATTACCAACTCTTTAAAATGATAATATCATCAAAATATGTCCTTCCTTCTTCTCTTCCTCCCTTTCTCTTTATTTCATTTTTCTCTCACCTAAATATGACTTTTCTATGCAAAGATATTCTGTGAAAATTCAGAAGAATTGACAGTCAAGGGCACATGTTTCCATGATGTAACAATCTGATAAGGGAACAATTACTGCTTGACAAAGTAGGTATTTTCCAGTTTACCTCAGTCCCGGGCGCTCCCTTATGTCTGTTCATCTTGTTCTGCAGTCTGTTCAGTGGTGTGTCCCGTATACTGCTGTGACTGACAAACACAACTTGCAAAAAGTAACAGAACGAGGCTTTAAACTTTGTCTAACTGACTCCACTGCTAGCAAGATTAATTATTCTACTGTCTGGCCACATTATTCAAATGTGGTCTGTTGGCCTGCAGTCCCTATTATGTCCTGGAGATAATCAGGCCCCACCCTGGCCCCTCTGAATTAGAAGCTGCATTTTAACAAGTTCCCTAGGTAAGTCTAAACACATTATGTTTGAGAAGCACTGTTTTATTGCTCTTATTATTAACTGAATGTTTGTACCTTCAGCTTTAAAGATAAGGTCAGAGAGCAGAAGACTGGTCTAAAGAATTGAGAACGGAATTTAAATATATTTGCTTAGTGATTTTGATCAAGTCATCAAGTCCACTCTGCGCTCCACCATCTTTCCCTGTAAAATGAGAGGGCCAAACATTATTTATATGTTGTGTTCCTCAAAATCACTCAATAGTGGTGTGACCATTGGACAAGTGCTTTGAACACAATGCTGGCGATGGAGGCCACAAAGTAAGTTGGATGAGTCCAAAGCACCTCATGCCTGTCCTCTCAGAACTCAGTTCAGTATACCAGAGAGACAAATGAATGATTGTAGTTCTTATGACAAACCTGTGGAATATTCTGTGGCCCCCAAACAGCACCTACAAAGCACTAAATGATCCCCAGTGTCCTGAACCACATATATCTGAGCAACAGCCCAGCGCAAAATAAATCTTCAGTGAAGAAGTGGACCTACTGTGGCTACAGCTGGTCACTGGGTACAGCCCAGGGGAAAACAGACGGACACACAGCAAAGAGGGAAGATGTCAGCAACCTTTATTTATTAACATTTATCCTGAGGGGAGAGTGCTTTTTAATTTCATTTAAAAAATAAAATAAAAGAAAGCCTCTAAGCTAGCACTGAATTATAGATAGCACTAATTTGGTTCAATTATTTTGCTCATTATGGGCAGAAACACAAGTGACATTACAGACCCAGGACGGAGGAAATCAAGTCCCAGATTACTCATGTGAAAATACAAGTGGGATTTAAAAATGTATCAAATGACTGGCTGTCACACCTGATTAATATCACTCGATTTAAGAGAAACAGGGCATTCTATCGTCTAAAATGTCATTACAATATCAAAAATAAATAGTTCGCATAATCACAGAAACATTATTTGGTACACATAGTCTGAAAAGAAATGTGATTAGGCTGCAGTTCTGAAATGGTGATATTCCATCAGGTAGGTGTTTGTACACCAGCTTGGAGCTGAGACTGCTGGTTATATAAAATGTTGCCTCATTATGTGCTAGGTTAAGAAAAATTTGAAAGAGAGAAGAGAGAGAGAGAAGAGAGAGAGAGAGAGAGAGAGAGAGAGAGAGAGAGAGAGAGAGTTAATTTGCTCTGAAGTCACATGAGTGGAGTTTTTTGTTTTAAAGCCAAAATAGCCTAGTTTTATCAAACAAGCTATCTGGGTTACATTTCCTGTCAGCAAAGCGACAGGATCCACATTGACGCTTGGCTTCCAAATAAGGCTGATTTAGTTATCCTGTCACTAAACACAAGCTAAATTTTCATTCAACAAAAACAAGAATAATTGATTCCGTTTAAGAAAGGCAAGCAATCATTTTTCGTTAGCGGATGCAGGAATGAGGCATGTTGTTGGTTTCTAATGGATGCTCACAATTGTGCTGTGGAATGGGCGTGTAAACCTTACCTAACAATGTATTCTATGAATTCGTTTAAAGTAGGGGCTATGCAGGGGCTATGCATCTCAGTGGTCAAACATGCTTTGCATTTATGAGGCCCTAGGTTTTGTCAAGAGAGAAAGAAAGAGGGAAAGGGAGGGAGGGAGGGAGGGAGGGAGGGAGGGAGGAAGGAAGGAAGGAAGGAAGGAAGGAAGGGAGGGAGGGAGGGAGGGAGGGAGGGAGGGGTAGAGATGGAGGGGGAAGGAGAGAAAGGATTTCTTTGTATGTAACAGTCAATTAACTCACATATCTATGTTGGCTCAAGCTATCTAGGAAAAGCTAAATTTCTATTTGTTGTTTCTTGTTCAAGGCAGGCACTTTATGCATGTTAGTTGAATTAATTTGTAGGAAAATGAAAATAAATTGGTATAAAGAAACACTCTTTTCTTCTAGCTTGTGGGTTGTACAATTTAGCCTTAGAAATAGAGGATGGCAAGAATACTGTTGTACAATTTAGCCTTAGAAATAGAGGATGACAAGAATACTGATGCTTCATAATTGAAGATTTGGTAAGAGTGAGCAGCCAGCCTTGTCCAGGTAATGTATTTCTGGAAAGAACGCACTGCAGATTTTTCTTAGCCCTCCAAGTTTTCTGGCAAGGTCAGTAAACCAGTTATTGGTATGTGATATTTTAAAGAATATTTACCTAGGCAGATTGTCCACCCAATGTCAAAGCAAATGGTTGAAAAGTGAAAACTCACTCAAATCAACAACTGATTTGCTCGTGGTTACCCTGATTTCAAGAGTGGTTTCAGGTGTCTGTCAGTCTCAGATAGGATCAGGGATGCCGGGATCAGCCAAGCACTGATTGATGACTTCCAGAAGGAGAATAAGAAATAGTCAGCCCAGATCTACACCAGGTAGCTGGTTTAGTCCTTACTAAAATAAGCTGATTTGAAGGTATGCTGGACTGGGAGACCCTAGCTTATGACATCATTGTGGGATCTGAGAAAATATTGGTACTATTTCTCCTAAATCATGGTCTTATACTTTTTATTTTCAGGGAGTGAATATGTAGTTTATACTATAGTTACTGCAAAGAAGAACATGTATAAAATTTATTAGCAAGCAAATATTCATTTTTGAACAATGTGTGTTCAAGAATATTTTCTAATAACGAAGTAAGATAATAAAAGTAAAACAGATATTATCCTTTGTACAGATATGTGAAGGCAGATAAAATATACATTTATTTTTCGTCTATGAACCCTGTTTCTAATCCAGCATCTGGGAAGCACTTTTTATACTAGAAGACCAAAAATGCTGACCCTATTTTAATTTTTTTTATTTAATTTCATATCTCAAGTACTTAGCATAGATATTGAAATTTTGCTGGTGCTCAAAATTTTTTTAATGAATTTCTATGAATAATTTTTTTGTTACAATAACTTTTATCAAGGTTTTCTTACAGAGTTGAGCATTTGGAACATTTTCAATGATTTATTGTCCAAAGGTGTGAAACAAGATAGGAAGCACTCTGTCTTCTACAGAAGACCTCTACAGTGCTAGGATTACCTTTTTCTAAAATGGTAAATTAGACTTACTTTAAATTAAGTACTACTTATTAGTCAATGCCCTGCTATAAATGAGGATACTGATTTTATTTTCAAATCAAGATATTTTGCTTTTCAGAAGTATCACTGCAAATCTCTTCAAATAAAGAATATCTCTGTGCAATAAAATTTGATTAAAAAGTAATGCTTACTAAAATTTTAGGACTACTATTCTTATTGTGAGGCAGACCTTGGAGTCCTTTAGTATAATAATATCTTGAATGGAAATATTAACAGACCCACGTTGTTTAAAATCTCTTCATAAGGACCAAGGATGTGGTTCAAGTGGCAGAATTACGCCTTGCACTAGGTTTTATCCCTGACGCTGTATGAAATCATTTGCCCCACCCCAACAACCCTACTGGGAGTGACACAACAAAAATTAAAATATTTTCAAAATTCAGGGTAAGATATGGAGTGGGTGTGTGTTTTCCTTTCTCTACTATGTAAGGCTTTTAATCTCATGACTGAGAACAGTAGCATGCAGAGCTAGGACATACCAAATTCATATCTTAATAATTCTGCTTATTAGACATAATTTGCCTTAAATGATGTTTTGGTTGACTCTAGAATGTAAAAAAATTAAATTTTCTTTATAGGCATAGGGATTAAGACTTTTTTACTTTAAAAATTACAGAAAATCTAAATATGACTAACTTAGAAAGTGTTGATTTGGTCATTCAAATGGCAAGTCAAATCACAGGAGTGATTCAAGTCAAGCTTAGGCTGATGCTCATATAATGTGACTCAAATTTTCCCTATCTTAGTTTTGCTTCCATTTATTAGCATGTTTCAGAGGCTTGAGGAGGGTAAGATGCCTGCAGAAGTTCTGGATGACATATTCAAGGGACAAGAATGTACATCGAGCTTAACAGCCGACCTGCAAGTTCCTTTGCCTCTTTTTTGAATCATTTGATTGGTGTCCATTTGTAAATTCAGGCAAACTAAACATATTATTTGATTTTATTTAGTATTAGTCATATGTCTTTTCACTGCTATGTACTGTTAGTAACACTCACTTCCTCAAATTACTTGATCCTGGAGTAGAATATGAGTATATTTTTACTTAGAAAAAAACTATCTACCACAATTTGTAGGAAAATTAAATGAGGTTACATATGTGAAAATGCACAGGATTCAGTCAATCAGAAAGTGATCATAAATAGATGAGCAGATTAAGTCAACCCCCAAAATGATACTTCCCAGAAGCAATGTAGGACAAGTTTGAGTTCAATTTTCTGGGAATCTTACTTATTTGGAATTAATTTATTGATTGTTTGCGAAACACTCCTTTCGTATTTGTGATATGCTAAAAGTAGGTCTATGGGTGTTGTCATTAAAAGCAAAAAATCTCTGTATCAGATTTTCTTGATTTCTTACAAGGGATACAATTATGCACGTCATTTTAACACAATGAGCAAAATACTTGAAGGAAGTTTGCTGAGATGTCTGTGGGCTCCCAAGGAGGGGTTCTTAACACAGCCTGAGGAATGAGTGAAAAGATGAAGTAAAACATTCAGGGTGAACTTCCCCCACCTACAAACAAGTTTCTACTTAGGATGATTGATAAGAATTATCCAGGTGAAGAAATAAGTGGCGTGGACAGAGGTGGCAAAGCTAAAATGTTCAGTGTGACGACCGCGAGTTGGAATAGGCTGGAGTCTATTGCTATTACCTGTTGCGTAAAGTTGGAGACGGAGAATGGCAAGGAAGGAAACTGACAAAGCATTGCCATAGGCTTGGATGAATTTTAGAGACCCAAGGGAAAATGCTGCTATACTGGGCCAGGCCAAAGATGAAGGAGGGCCTGGATTGAGGTCACTGGTTAGAAGGTAGGAGGAGAGAGAAGAGATATTGGAGCCACAGTCAGTGATCAGTCAGTTGTTTGGAATTAGGGGTAGGAGGAAATAGTTAAGTCAAAAGCATGACAAATACTGGTAAAGGCCCTCCCGTTGATCGTCGATTTGCTCGAGTGGGCCCAGTAACGTCTCCATTGGAGACTTTGTTGTTACTGTGTCTGGCATATCGAATACTCTCGGTAGCTTGCCGGGCTCTCCGAGAGGGGCGGAGGAATCGAACTCGGGTCGGCCATGTTGGCCGCTTGTAAGGCGAACGCCCTACCCGCTGTGCTATCGACAAATACTGAAACATGCATAATTTTTTTGGGGGGGTGAGGGTCAGGGGTCCACACCTGACTGTGTTCAGAGCTTACTTCTGGCTCTTCAGCGATTGCTTCTGGTGGTGTTCAGGGGACCATATGAGATGTTGGGAACCTAACATGTGTCACCTACACGCAAGGCAAGTGCTCTACCTGCTATACTATCTCTCAGGCACAAATAAAATAAACATATTTTTTAATAATAAAAGCTAAAAGGAAAGGCAAACAACTGAATTGGACTGGGTCACCAAAAAGGTAAGGGGTTGAATATAGAAAGGTGCTTCCATATGGTAGCTGAACTTACTCTGCAGAAGTTAAAGATAGCAATTTTATAAAATATTTAATAGTTTGGGATAGATTCATGATGCACTGATAGAAAGTAGAGTATGAAACTGAATAGCTTCATGTTACTGTCAAAGATACTTAGTTATAGACATCTATCGTCCTAGATTGATGATGGTTTGACTTATGATTTGACTAAAGATGATCTGAAAGTGACACATGTTCAGTACAATTGAACTTTCAATTTAGAATTTTTTTTTCCCACAGAGAATAAACAGTATAAAACTTACTTTTGATGTTGGGCAGCAGAAGTAAGTAGAAGCTACCAGTTTGTCTTACAATTATGAAGGTAAATAACCAATATTCTATAAAAATTTTTACTTTCAGCATTCAATAAATTACATGAGCTCCTCAATACCTTATTATAAATAGGTTTAGTGTTGGAGAATTTGGCTCCACTTTAGGCTAACATGTTCTGAGTATGTTCAAGGTAAGCTAGGTTGAATTATGATATTCAGTAGGTGAGATATATTAAACGTGTTTTTTTGACTTACTATATTTTCAACATATAATGGGCTCATTTAAACACAAGCCCTTTGAACTTGAAAAATAACTATATATAATTCCAGGTGACCTATAGCACAACATTAACTCTTTTATCTCTGAAACAAGGGAGTACTTCTGTGTTTTCCATTAAAAAACCAAAGTTACAACACTTAAAAAAATGAGAAAATAAATGTTGCATTATAAAAAGGTAACCAAAGAAGGTTAACAAATGTTGACCTTCCAAGAAAAAGGTTTGCTAGCAAAAGAAGGGAAACTAGACGTTGGGCTTAAGAATAAAGTATAGAAACAGCGTTACTTTGGACCTCAAATACTGATGGTAAGAATAGTCATTCATACCATGGTCTCTAAATAGGACTCCTGCAGTTTTTATCCTTTACAGTCCTGAATCCCACCATTTGCTGAAGGTAGAGTAAAAGACTCCTCCATGCCCAGAGACTTGAAGTCAGAAAATGTGGACATAAAGCTTTCTTTTGTGTTTAAAAGCAATAATCATGTGCTCCAAGCATTTATCTTTTTTCAAACCTCAGTTTTCTTACTTGTAGAATGAGGTAGGTACTATTTGCCCTACTAAGTTTCTATAGGATATAATAAGAGCTTGAAAAAAGTCTCCTTTAAGGTCTAGCCTTAAGGTCTTATCCACCTTTGAGCTATATGACTTTGTGTGTGTGTGTGTGTGTGTGTGTGTGTGTGTGTGTGTGTGTGTGTGATACTTTTAAGCTCAGAATCACTTCCTCTTGAAATGTTCTTCATGGTAACATGGTAGTATTTGGTATTTAAATAGTTTACAGATAAACCTATGTGTTTATTTACCTACATCCTTTCCTCACTCTTTATAGCAATTACTACAGAGTGTATCACATTTTTCTTGTTTGGAAACTTGGAGAGGATTATTTGCTTTCCCTCTCTAGTTATCTACAGGCCACCTCACACTAATTTTACTGCATCAAAAGTTCTAATATTGAAAAGAACAGGGTTGGGGAGATAGCACAAGGATTAAGGCACTCACTTTGTACACAGAAAGCCCAGGTTTGATCTCTTATTGTGAAATTATCTCTGAGCACAAAGTCAAGAGTTTTTCCTGAGCACTGCTAAGTGATAGGTGGGAGATCTTACTGGGCGCAGACAGAGGAACAGAGACTAGTGAAGTGTAGGAACAGGAGAAGTTTATTGGGGTGCACACCTGTTCAGACGCTACCAGCCTCTAGTGAGGCTGCGGAAGAGTCACGGCATGGGCAAAGCTAAATGGGATTTTAAGTTGTCTGGGGTGGGAAAAGGGAACAGAGACCAGTGGGATGGTGTGTTTCATCTGCCCTTCTGATGTCTGTAAGGGTTTGATGTGAGGAAGCATGGGATGCAGCCTGGTAGCTTCCTGGCACCAGGTGGGCCGTAAGTTCTGTCTTCCGTGCTGGGGCAGAGTGATCTCTGATTTTGGGACTGTCGCTATCTCATCAACCCATCACCATTTGGTCCAGAGCAGTTGCCATTTGGTCCGAGCAATACTTACACTAAGCATGACCTGAAAATTAAAACACAAAGCAAAAGGTTACGTCCTATCAGGAAGTAGGAAAGAAGAATAAACCCTGTAGATGAGATCTAGGAGAAGTGCATTTTATGGTTTTTGAATATATGAGTAGATGTATTACACAGTTTAACATAGCATGTCCACAAAAGGTTGAAAACAGGAAGGGGTTCCAGAGAGAATACTTTTCAGGAAAGGAGTTGCTCAAGACTGCCTCTACCTCTGTCTTGGTGTGTTGCCTTTTGCTTTCTCTTAAGAATTTTCCTGAGGAAGTGAGATTTCATTAGTAAGGAATAACAGTTACTCTTATCCCATATAATCTTACTTGCATAAACATCCACAATTACGTCCTTGGAAAAAATGGTCACAATATGGAGAAAAGAGGGTACTCTTGACGTCCATCAAATGTTAAAATCCTAAGTTAATATTCTGTATGATATCAGAATGCTTTGCATAAACACATTATTGTAGTGTTTGTAATAATTTAGACCTATGGGTTCACATGTGCATTTGTGAGTTCTGTGAAAGTCATGGTTCTGATATAAATAGCATTGGTGGTGCAGTTTTGGAGATGGACTGTAAATAGGACATCTAATTATTTTAAAATGGCAACATCATTGATATAAGAATTCATATTTTATTTTAGGTGACCAAGGTACATTTTTTGAGTTTCAGATTATTAAGATCTATTTGAAAGATTTAAAATTTTGATGCAATTCAGATATAAAGATTTTATTGGAATCTATCATTTTATGCCTTTTCTAGGTTAAAATATGTTCTTAAGTTTCTTCTTGAAAACATTACATTATATACTCAGTTACTTCTTAGTTACTTATAACTTTACAATAATTTTTATTTCTATTTTTACTTCATGAGGGATAGAGGCTTTTAGGGTGGGCTCTAATTGCCCTTGCAGGTGTTCCTATGGTTCAAACAATATTTGAAACCCATCAAGTATAGTGCAGTAATAATGAAAAATGGGTATTAAGTGTCACGGCCTCACAGTCCGGAAATCAGCCTGGAGCATGGCAGTGGTTGGATATGGAAGAAGTGGAGGTTGAATGATGAGGCATTTATCTGGCTCTGGCAGGGTGGCTCTTCTGGGTGTCTCCCCTAGGTTGCCGGAGATTGGTAGAAGCAGGCAGAGTATCTCTGTTTCTGGGTCCTGTTGAGCCTGGAGTTCAAGGTCACAAAGTTCCGCTTTACCTGGTTCTGTGGGGCTTCACTCGTGCATGAGGCTCTGCCCGAGCAGTCCAGAAAGCGGCCTGGAGCGTGGTGGTGGCTGGGTACTGGAGGAGAGTATCCCACCTGCACGGCAGAGCCTGGCAAGCTATCTGTGATGTATTTAATATGCCAAAAACAGTAAATACAATGGGTCTCACTCCCCTGACCCTGGAAGAGCCACCAGTACGGCAGCTTTAAGAAGGATGAGGAAGGAGAGGCTGATAAAATCTCAGGGCCAAACTAGGCTGCCAAAACGAAAAAGGACTAAAATGACTGTCCTTACTTTCAACGCATCTGGCATCTGAAGCATCCATTGAGGACCTGATTGTGCAAGCATGGAAGATTAAGCACGACATCGTTGGTCTGACAGAGATGAGAAGGCATCGATCACATCACACCATTTTCCACACTGGAGAAGAACTGTTCCTTGGAATATGCAACAAAAGAGGTGTCGGTGGTGTCGGTGTACTTGTCAACATGAACTTGGCCATGAACATTGATTCATTCGAATGCCTTACAACCCAAATCTGACGATTACACTTGAATAGATGTGGCTCACTGCCTGCAGTTTCTATCTTCCTTGTCTATGCACCAACATCAAATTATGATGAAGAAGAAATTGAGACGTTCTACATGGAGCTGGAGAACTTCTATAAAGAATACCACACCTTCTACAAGATCATTTTTGGTGATTTTAATGCTAAAATAGAACCGAGAAGATTGGCTGAAGAACTCCACATAGGGACACATGGCCTTGAATGGAACGAACAGGGTGAGAGACTGTCTGAATTCATTATGTTGACCAAGACCCTCCATGGTAACTTACCAGTTCCAGAAGGCTGAATCTAAATGTTGGACATGTGAGTCTCCCGGTTCCACAATGAAATTGACCAAATCATATTCAATCGATGATTTTGCCTGGCTGATGTCTCTGTTGTCCCAAAATTCCAAATGGAATTGGACTACCATCTCCTTCATGCAAAATTCTACTTCACAGAGCACGGAGAAAGGGCTACAAAGTTTAAGAAGAAAACTCCCAGAAACAGCCACCAACTGGGAACACTTTGGCACTATTGCAACAACATGGGAAGATGCTGTTGTTGACGACATCAACAAAGAATATGATCGACTGGTTAAGCATCTCCATGATTGTGTGAGGAAGGCCGAGAGAGAGAAAGCCACAGATGCCAATCTTCAGAAACTCTGGAGATCGTTTGCCAACGTGGTCTGGTTCGAAACTCAGGCAACCACAAGATAACGTCTGAGCTCGCAAAGCAGTGGAGAGTAGCAATAAAGGAAGACCTCAAAGAGAGAAGAGCAGCAGTGCTGGCCAATGCAGCAGACGCCAGGAAAAGCACTTGAAATGCCCGCCTATCCTTCATCAACTACAAGACCAAGATGACTGCTCTCTGATGTCCTGATAGATCTATCACATCGTCCAGAAGGGCAATGGAGAAGATTATCCATGACTTCTACTTGGATCTCTTCGATAGCCACATCCACGTGCCCATATACCAAATTCCACAGGATGGATATGTCCTTCCCAACATTCTCTCCCAAAATCCGACACGCCATTTCATCAGTAAAGAAGTGAAAAGCACCCCGTCCAGACAAGTCAGACCCAAACACCTGAAGAATCTGCCATCAGTATTCATCAATCCACTGACTCGGCTCTTCACACGGTACCTGTCTGAATGCAAGGTTCCGTCCCAGTGGAAAACAAGCAGGACCTTTGCTCTATATAAGAAGGAAGACATCCACGACATTGGCAACTATCACCCGATCTGCCCGTTGTCCATCCTTCTTATATAATGAATAACGGGATGTCAAGTGATCAAGTGATTTTTACTTCATACTTTATAGCTGGGCTGGAGCAATAGCACAGCAGATAGGGCATTTGGCTTGCATGCGGCCGACCTGGGTTCAATTCCTCTGCCCCTTTCAAGAGAGCCCGGCAAGCTACAGAGAGGATCTCGCCCACACGGCAAACCCTGGCAAACTACCTGTGATGTACTTCATATGCCAAGCACAGTAACAACAAGTCTCACAATTTGTTGTGAGACGTTACTGGTGCCCGCTCGAGCAAATGGATGAACAATGGGAGGACAGTGCTACAATGCTACTTCACACTTTATAGCCAACCCATCAGCGTTGGTTCTCCATACAAAATTTCTTCTCCATGTTGAACTACTTTTTTTTTCCACGTTTATGGTTTCTACCCTAGTTCAAGTCATTATCCTCTGTTTGATAAAACACCTAGTTAGCCTCTTTACAGTTTTCTTGATTCCATTCTTAACTCCTGACAGTCTGCTGTTCACACAGCAGCCAGTCTGACGTTTAGAAAAACAATGTTAATCCTTCCCTCTCAGAGCTCTTTAACAGCTCTATCTCAGAATAACTAGGAGTGAATGAGAAAAACATTTTTCTTTATCAAACTATTTCTGCTCAAAGATACTGAAACATAATCAGAAAGTCATTATTTAATAACTCCCCTATATTGTTGGGAGACCATATGCAGGGAGAGGGCTGGCAGGTGCAAGGCAAATGCTTTAGTTCCTGTACTGTCACTCCAACCTTGTTCTTCTGAATTTTATAATTTTTGATACATTGAATAAAAGGTGAGGTGTGGGCCAGTAGATAACACTGAGGGTAAAAGAGAAACTCCCTAGTAAAAAAAAAATCAAAACAAATATCATCAATGGCTATTAATTTCAGATTTTAAATGGTGGAGGATTATCTGAATAAATATCCTACCATTATAAAGTTTTGTTGGTGAAATAGTAAACCTAAATTTGATGTGATGAATGACACAATAAAATAGACATGACAAAAGTCAGAATGGGGTATACCAAAGGAAAAAGAACTTGACTACTTTAAGAAATATTAATGGATATGAAAATAGGGGAAAACTTGTATCTTTCCCCCAGGACACTTCTGGATTCAGGATTGTAAATCCTGCACCCTGTTTACCCTTTCAGCCTCAGTCTCAGAAATCTGAAAGAATTGGCCATATTCGGTGGCACAGGAGAGGACAGTGTGGGGAGAAGAAACTATACAGAGTAAAAATGTTTAAGAGGAAACACACTTATTGAGGGTGATGGGGAGCACAATGGAACTTTTAGTGATACAAAAGAATTATAACTTTCACTATATTATATATTTTATTTTTATTGGAATAATATTAGTTTATAATGTATAGGTGCAAAGTTGTTTTTTTTTGTTTTTACTTCAGTATCTCTATATAGCACACAAGGCCTACCACCAAATGTTTAGTCACATCCACTAAGTCAATCGACCAATTCCATATTACAACCCTAACCCTATTCCCCTATGTTGTTACCATAGTCTAAATGCTTGATTTTGTTTTAAAATTTTTTTTTCTGGCCTGGAGAGATAGTACAGCAGATAAGACAATTGCTTGCGTGTGGAAACATGGGTTCAATTCCTGGGACCACTAGGAGAGATCCCTGTGCAGAGAAACAGAAGTAGGCTCTGAGCAACACTGGGTCTGGCCACCAAACCAATAAGTAAATATTTTTTATTTGTTTCTATACATTCATAAAATGAACAAAATTAAATCGTATTTTTATTTATCCTTCTGACTGACTTCACTTGTCATAATCCCCTTAAGTTTCATTCATGTTATCCTAAGTGGCAAGATTTTGTTGTTTTTATGACTGAGTTGTATTCTCATGTCTATATTTATCATAACATTTTAATCTAATCTTCTGTTGTGAGACAGAGGTTGTTATTATATCTTGACTATTGAGAATAGTGTGGCAAAGAACATAGAGCTGTTTATACCTTTTAATTAATATTTTGCTATTTTAAAAACATTTTATTTTATTAAATTTTTAAATTGAATAATATGTGGGATATACAGTTGCAAAATTGTTCCAACATCCATCCTTCATCCCTTCACTAGTGCCTATTTCCCACTACAAATGTCCTCAGTTTCTCTCCTGACCCCCTCCCCCTCCCCCTCCCCCACTGCACAGCCTGCCTCCCTGCCTCTATGGCTCCTCTCTCTCTCTCTCTCTCTCTCTCTCTCTCTCTCTCTCTCTCTTCCTCTCTCTCTCTCTCCCCCTCTCTCTCTCTTATTTTCTTTCTAAGTTCTATAGTTTGCAATACTGCCACTGAAAGATATCATGCATATCACTCTACCTCTTCTCAGCACTCGGTTTCATTTACAATGATCCTTGTCACGGTGGTTCCTTCTCTGCCCTAACTGCCCTCCTCTCCCTGTTGGTGGCATCCTTCCTACCACGGCATTCTAACTGATGGAAGGTGAAATCTTGTTATGCTGTTAATTTATATTTCTCTATATGTGATATTAGGTATCTTTTCTTGTGTCTGTTCATTATACTTTTTTTTTTTTTTGGTAAAATGGCTATCTAGCTCCTCTGGCCATTTTAAATTTGGGTACCTGCCCTTTTTATTGCTGTCACTTTTGTGAGATTTTTTCAAATGTATTTTGGATATTATCATTTTTTTTTTCTTTTTGGGCCACACCTGGCGATGCTCAGGGGTCACTCCTGGCTCAGCACTTAGGAATCATTCCTGGCTGTGCTCAGGGGACCAACTGGGATGCTGGGAATTGAACCCCGGGCCGGCTGCTTGCAAGGCAAATGCCCTACCCTCTGTGCTGTGTTATTGCTCCAGCCCCAAGATATTATCTTTTTGATATATGATTTGCCAACATATTTTTACATCTAGTCATCTGCTTTTCATTTTAATCACGAATTTTTTCTTTTTTTACTACGTAGAGCTTTTCAGCCTGATGTAGTCTATTTATTTATATTCTTTTATATTTCTTGTTGTTTGAGAAGAATTACTGACATTACTAAGACCAGTTTCAAAGGACGTATTTTTGGTGTACTCTTCTAAGTATTTGGTGACTTCAAGTCTTACATTAAAGTTTTTAATACATTTTGCATTAGTTTTAGCATGGTTAGAGATAGTGGACTAGTTTTTCCACTTCTGCACATGACTGTCCAGTGTTTTCAGTACCATTTTCTGAAGAAACTTCCCTTTCTCCATTATATACTATGATTCTTTTATAATAAATTAATTTACTATATATGTGTAGGTTTATTTCAGGGATATCAATTTTATTTCTTTGATCTGTTTGCCTGCTTTTAATGCAATACAAGATCTGTTTTGAAGTCTATAATTTTGTACTATAGTTTGAAGTCAGAAAGTATGATATCTCCATTTTTGTTCTTTTTTCTCAGGATTGTTTATTTAAGTTTTCTTTGGTTGCATATAAATTACAGAATATTTTGTTCTTTTTTTATAGAACATATTTGAATATAAATAGATGCTGAAGTGAGTATGTTTATTGTCTTAGGATGTCTATTTGGCAATATTAATTTTTTTCAGATCTATGAGGGCAGTTGTCTTTCTTCTAATTTGTGTTCCCTATTTATTTCAACATGGCATTATAATTTTCAGCATACAGGTCCTTCTGTTTCTTGGTTAAATTTTTTTCTAGAGATTTTATAGTTTTTGATGAATTATAATTGGCACTGTTTATATATCTTTCTGGGAATTGTTTGTTTGCATGTTCAAATGCAATGGAGTTTTGTACATTAATTTTGTAGCCTGCAACTCTATTTATTATTTCTAACAGACTTTTGTGTGATTTTTATGGTTTTCTAAATATATCATGTCTTCTGCATTTTATTTCTTCCTTTTCAATCTGGATAAATTTTATTACTTTATTCTTGCCAATTTCTCTGGCTAGCACTATGAGTATTGTGTTAAAGAACAGTGATGAGAGTGGGCATTCCATCTTGCTCTGATTTTAAGAATTAACATTTCCCCCACTTTTTCATTTTCTCTATTTTATGATACCCTTGATATGCAAACTGATCAATCCTGAGTCCGACTACCAGCACTTACTTGTATCAAAGTCTGATCATCTCAAGCACTCTTTTCCTTACTTCGAATCTCTAGGAACAAGAACTAGAAACCAACACTAAAGCCCGGGGCCATTCAAAATGATTCAAATTTTCTAATGCTAAACCCACTCACTCAATTGCTTACTTTACTTCCTTCATCCCTTCCCACCAGAAATAAACAAAAGCTTCCTACTGTTCTTCTTTCTTCTTTTGTCTTCTGACTGACCCTAGTATTACCTCATGTGACTGTCCTTGGCATCATGTTTTGCTTCCTTCTAATGGGAACTGTAACCATCTTTAGGGGCAAATATCTCTTGGTCTGTTGGCTTTATTAGCTCTGAATAAAAGCAAAGTCCTCATTACATTTTAAAACACCAGCCCTTTCCCTCTGTCTTCTTAGGCTGCTTTACTTTTCCCTAAAGTACTTTTCTCTATTACACTGTGTGACTATTCGCTTAGGCTGGAGCGATAGCACAGCAGGTTGGGCGTTTGCTTTGCACACGGTGGACCTGGGTTCGATTTCTCCATCCGTCTCAGAGAGCCTGGCAGGCTACGGAGAGTATCCCGCCCCCACGGCAGAGCCTGGCCAAAAACAGTAACAAGTCTCACAACGGAGACGTTACTGGTGCCCGTTTGAGCAAATCAATGAACAACAGGATGACAGTGTTACTATTTATTTAGATATTTACTTTTTATCTATCCATTTTTATGTTTAATTTGACCTATCTCTGTAGGTCCTTGAGAGTAGGAACCTGGTCTTTCAAGTTAGTCACTTAATCCCCTATGCCTGGAATGGCACCTTCTACACAGTATTCACTAAGCAAATATTTGTGAAATGAAAAAGTGAGAGAATCAGGCTATTTGTTGCTCTGGTCAACAGAGGTTGGCACTGGGAAGTGACTTCAGGGTGTCTTTTGTGTTAAACAGATAGCATGAACTTTTCTTCTTTTCAAATGTCAGGACAGATCTATGATTTCTAACTGATGGAATTTAACACATACATTACAATCTTGAATTTAAGATAAAATAAATTTTAATTTTGCATTCTAAATCCCAATTCTCAGTACCCAGAAGCGGCGTAACTGGGCAAATTACAAATTCTCCGAAGTTTGGTTTTCTCACAAGAAGAAAAATAATTGAGAAGGACTGAAATTATTTAAGGAAAGTTCTTAACATTGTGTTTGGTGCATGGCAGGTGCTTCACAGATGGCAGTTTTATTGGTAGGATAGTATAAACTATTCTTACCTAGAGCCACTACAAACCAAATAGAAATACTAATGAGGGAGAAGGTATGTCTAGTGTCCTCTTAATTGGTCAGAATACAATTAGAGAAAGTAATTCTAAAATTCCACTTGTTAACATAAAATTAAAAGACTGTCCAGAGGTGGCCTACTGGAGAGCTGACAGACCAGAAACTATACTGTATGAGAGATAGGCCACACATGGGGATGCTTAATCCTTAAACAGAAAACTGGAAAGAGATATTGCTATGGCTACTGACTATTAATGTGTGACCCTGTATATGATACAACAGATATGTTTTGAGTCACTGCAAAGTAGATGCCTGGGCTTACAAATGCCTGGAGGCAGATTGTATCTTTTGAATCTTTGAATCACAGTCCCCATTAAGTATGGTCATAATAAACTCTAAATAACTATTTTCCTCAAGAGAAAAACAACACGTTACAACCACTAACTGGTTCTAAGGTCTTTTATTTTATTTTTCCTCTTTTTCCTTTTTATGTGTGTGTGTGTGTGTGTGTGTGTGTGTGTGTGTGTGTGTGTGTGTGTATCTGGTGGTGCTCAGGGGCACACCTGGCACAATGTTTGGAGGTTGCTTCCCACTGGAGTTCAGGATACATCCCCAGCACATGTAATGCTGGCGATGGAACCTGGACCTTCTGCATGTGCCTCAAGTCTTCTGTAAGTCACACTTAACCTTCGGTGGTTCTACCCCAACCCAGGCAGCCTTAGATATAATTTAGACCACTGTTAATTAACTGTTTTGATTATCACCTTTGTTGGTAAAAGAATTATAAGGCTATGGGTTTATTGTAGATAAATGTTATTAACAATACCCTCAGGTGTATTTTCTTAAGATTACAAATACACAAAGAATTAAAATTTTTTGCTGACATTTGAGAGTCATGAGATTTATCTCATATAAGCAATCTCTTATCAAGGAACAAATCAGAATATAGAAATTCTCCTATATTTCTTACATTTTTGTCATGACTGCAAGGGATACAAACAATCATTTTATTTTAGTTCATTTGATATTTGAATTCTTTCTATAATATTTCTGCCAACTAGGTGTTCGGTCTATGTTTGGTCTTCCTCAGTGACAGGAAATGCATTTCACTGGAAAAGATGTAGAGCGCAGGGTTTTAGACCAGGGGATTTAGGAGAGACCACTGCCTAGATTCAAATCTCAGCACATTACTTATTCTATTTGTACCCTTGGAAGTTGCATAACTTTTGTAAACTCTAGTTTCTTCATCTATAAAGTAAAGAAAATACTGTTACCTATGTCCTAGTGCTCACTTTCTAATGAGACCTTTAGCTGACAATAGTAGTGATTGGAGACCAATACTCAAAAAAACGCTCAAAGTCTCCTTCAGAAGAAAGAAAGGTAAAAGATTTAGTGATATCTGCCATGGTGTAAAAATTGGAAGGTAGGTAAAGATAGAAATTTAGTAATAGATACATTTGTGCAATTCCTTTGCTAGTTCTGCCTATTTCCATGCCTTGAAATTCTCTAGAATGTTCCTATTTTCTCACATCTTATACTTGTTCTCATTTTGTGAGTCCTGCACTAATTCTTATATATGATTTTTCCTGTTCTGCTACTGACAGACTGTTCTTACATCAATAATGCCCCTCTTACTTCGAGAACAGGAACAAGCTCTGAGTAGCTGTCAAAAAGCCTCGCTTCTTAACCAATTCGTCAAATTCAACAATGACTTATTGAAAGCACAGTATGAATAAGGAAAGGCAGGTCTTACTTTTTGCTATAACAGAGTGACAATTAAACTTTGAATAAAGACATATAAAGTTCTAAAACAAGACTTAAGCACTGAAAACACAGAAACCTTAGGGTCTTTTTGTGTTGGGGCAACAACTTATACTTGCCTTAATAGCCCCCAGGGACTTAATTATATGATATAGGAATATAATAACTGGTGTGTATAAAGTTGCCTAACTCATCAGGAAAACAATACATTATAATCATTGTCCTCTGTTTTAGAAAACGCAATTCTGTGATGATCTTCATAAGGATTATCAATAATTAATTAGAAAAATGACCTAATATTGATAAAAAGAACACTCTAAAAGTTTATTACATGAAACATTCCATTCTTAGATGCTACTGCTTAATTATAAATGCTTTTTATCCCAATGCATTTAGATTATATGTAATATTTTAAGTAAGAAACAATCCAGTTCTGTAACAAGAGTATAAATTAAATATAATAAATAATAAACAATTCTTTATAACCTTTCAATCAAGTATTGCAAACCACAAAGCCCAAAAGGAGAGAGAGGGAGAGAGAGGAAAAGAGAGAGGAGGGGGGGAGAGAGGGAGCGAGAGAGGAAAATTGCCTGCTTGCTATAGAGGAGTGGGGGTGGAGGGTGATGGGAGGGAACCTGGGACTCTGGTGAAGGGAGATGTACACTGGTGGAGGGATGGGTGTTGTAATTCTCTATAACTGAAATGAATCTAATCATGAACAGCTTTTTAAGGTCTATCTTACAGTGATTCAATAAAAAATTAAAAAAATAATAAACATCTGGGGAAACAAGGATTTATTTAGAGTGATAGTAAATATTTATGTCATTTTATTTCTATGAGAATTTACCAGATTTTTTTTTTAATGTGCCAGACACTGAACTGGTCGCCAGGTGGGAAGTCTTCTCTTAGAGAGTTCAGAGTCTAGCAGGAGAAAACAGCATGTCAAAAATAACTACAGAAAAATAATTCTGCTGGGTAAAAGAGAAAGGTGTGGCCTGAAAAACTGAAAGAAGATACATTTGAGTAATGAAGGGTATTTCAAGATAGAAGAAATATGCTATTTTCCAGATGCACCATTGAAAGGCAACAAACAAAATTATAACTTTTTCTCTTATTAAGATAATGCCCTCAGCTATATTAACATAAAATGAAACAGAAACCCCCAAATAAATTTTAACTTAAAATTGGTTTTTTGAGAAGACTGTTTATGGAAAGGATGGAAACACTGGAGGTAAGTCTGAATCAAAAAGACAAAGAACTTAAACATGTTAAATGACAGAAAAAACTACAGCTAAAGTTGAATTTCCACGGTGGGGTAAAATCTGTCCTAAGCCCACTCAGGAAACAGAATTTTATTTGTTTCTAGTCTTGACAACTATGTGTTTATGATGCAAGTTATGGTTTTCTAACCACTTCTTCAAGTGTTTAAAAAAGGATTGTACCTGTTTGTAATTGTCTTCCCTCAAAATTCCCCAATGCTGTATAAGAGGAGGGTGCATAAAGTCTAGGCAGCAACTTGAATATAGTAGGTGTTCTATGGCCTTTTCATTAAGATTTGAAGGCAACTTGGGGGTCTTGTGAAGGCCATTAATAGGGGCCAAACCAATGACTGCTTTTTCAAGTGGCTTGTATTTTGTAAAAGAATTGAAACTTAAAACTCAAAAAGGTGGGCAACAAAGTGATAATATAATCAAAAGGAAAAAGGAATTGAGAATTGGTCTGGGGATGGCAAGACAGATCAAGTGTTGGTAGTAGGTAGCATCAGCCTTCAGGAAGGCTGCTACGAGGTTCTACTTTGTGACTTCACCTGCGAAAGACAGTGTTGGTCTTTATACTGAGATTGTCACCCGATCCTTGTGCTTGGGGGTTCCAGTTAGATTTACCTCACATGGAAAGAACAAGGTCTCTATAAACATTCAAAAAGATGATGAACCATCTATCTATCTAGTTCTATTTTACGGGACTTAGAGAGGAAGCCAGGACAGACAATTTTATGCTCATAACACAGAGCATTAAACTTTATGTCAACCACTGGCTTTTCTAATACTTCTTGTTACATTTCATTTTCTTTTAAACAGTGTCTTCAACAAGTTTGGCAAGAATCTCATTTGATCGGTCTGTGGGATTCAGCAGCAGTGTGTCACAGGGAGAGTCTCAGAAAACCAACAGTGATTTATAGGTTTGCCATTAAGTAACAACTCTCAGTGTCCTGCTTTCTGACACTTACACAGTTGTCAGAGGCAACAGTTCTGTTTGGGAATAGGAAAGAAGTGCTTTGGGAACTATCTCATTTTACTGTAATCACAGAATCTCCTTGGGTGTGGCACAAAAAATAAGCAATGATGCAAATAAAAAGGTGCAAATAGTAGAAAATACCCTTGAAATGTCCCATATGTAACTGTAATAGATTGATAAAGGTAAAATTTAATCACCCACGTCAAGCTTTTTGACAAATGACATTATCTCAATTGAGATATTTCTGCTTTTTTTGAGTGATTTTAAAAGAGGCATTCAACTGAAAACAAAAACAAAACAACAACAACAACAAAAAACACAAAAAAAAATCCCAAAGGAGTTAAAACTACTAATAATGCTGCCACGATAGTATGATAGCATGACATTAAGAGTGAAGAAGTATAGGACCAGAGAGAGACAGAGACAAAGACAGACAGAAAGAGAGACAGAGAGAGACAGAAAGAGAAAAAAGGAGAACTTGCCTGGTACCAAGACTATGTGGGTTTGATCCCTTCACCCAATATGCCCATATGGTTTCCCAGAACCACTAGTACTCCCTGAGTCACAAATAAAACCTGAGCACAAACACACACAAAAATGAAGAGTTAACAATGATGCTTTTATCTCATTCCACCAAGCAAAGGTAACTATTAACATAACATTTTGCTGTGCATCTTTTCTGAATTACGTTGAAGATTTTTCCCTCCTGCCCTCCCTTCTCACTCTCTCCCCATATGTTTATAGATTTTATATATATGTAAATATATATACTAAGTTGAAGCTGAATATTTTTACTATGTGTGTATATATTAGTAGATATAAATAGATAGCATTAAAATAGGATGATGATTTAGAATGTGTATCATAATTTTAGTCAGAGTCTTACTAAATGGGCATTAAAATAGTGTTTTCCCTTAATTTTGTTGTAAACAATGTTGGAACAAAATATTACATGTGTGCTATTATTTCTGTAGCCTGGATTATTGTAATTCTTGGAATTATGAGGATTCCTATAATGGTGAGGTCACAGACTTTGCACATTGAAAATTTTGTTTTCCAAAAAAAATTAGGCCAAGATTAAAAGTGGATGAGAGTGCCTATCTGTTACCATTGGCACCGTATAAAGAGCAGCTTTCAAATTCTTAACTTTTTTTCTCAATTGAAGGGTAAAATTTTGTGAAGTTAGTCAATTAACTTGTAACTCCTTGATAGCTAGAAAGTTGAATATATTTCTGTGTTTATTGTATTTTCTTTTTAAAAACCCCTCCCTATTTAAATCAATTTCCTGTATTTTAATTGCTATTTGTATTTTTACTTAATTTTTTAGGAACTGCTTGTCTAGTTCATATTAACTGCTTATTAACTTTTTTCATCCAAAGACAGGTGACTGCCAGA
The DNA here is from genome assembly GCF_029834395.1 of Sorex fumeus. Taxonomy (NCBI): domain Eukaryota; kingdom Metazoa; phylum Chordata; class Mammalia; order Eulipotyphla; family Soricidae; genus Sorex; species Sorex fumeus. Next base: position 5,983,879 of record NW_026606240.1, read on the forward strand.
TAAATGTTTAAGTAGAAAAGCATTTTATTCAATAAATCTCTCATGCCAGAGCTCAATAAATATAATAGATAAAAGTGGGGCTGCAGAATGTGGTCTTTAAATATCACTGCTCACTAAAAATAAACCAGGGCTTTTTAGAAATGACTAATACCAGATCTGGGGCAGGAAAGGTACAAAAAGCACCTAGAACAACTTGACATACTAGATGTAAAGATTACACGGTTCTGAACCAAAGGTTCTTGACCCAGGAACCAATTTAAATCAGCTTCTGCTGGACGATGGTTTGAAAAAGAATCAAGAAAGAGTTAAACTTCAATGTACAAAAATTAATTAAACTGAATCCTTGGCTTATGATGATACCTAAACTTTTGGGGGAAGAGGAGGGGTGAGGGGAGAGGCACATGCTCAGGGCTTACTTCTGACTTTGTGCTCAGGAGACCATTGACAGTCTTGGGGAGGTGCTTGGGACCACCCTGGTGCCAGAGATGAATCCGGGTCAGCTGTATGCCAGGCAGCAGCGTTTTAACCTCTATAGTATCATTCCGGCTCCCTTAAAAAATCTTTTGATTGATGATACTAAGGAAACAATTGAGTTTGAAAACTGATATAACGAGAAATTAATCAAGCATCTTGTCTTTAGAGAACATGTTCACTGCAGAAGTCTTCAGCTAGCAAAGTTATTCAAATTAGAATATACTAATTGCAATAAAGATTTTTCTTTTTTTGGTTTGGTCTCTGAGCCACACCTGCAATCATTCTGGGTTACACACAGAGCCTCTTTTATCTGGCAGTGCTAGAAGATCATATGGTGCCAGGGATCAAAGCGTTTTAACCCCTATAGTATCATTCAGTATCATTGGCTTCCTGTACACAAAGCATGTATCTAGCCTGTTGACGCTCTCGCCTGTTAAAAATGCAATGTAAGGATTATAATCAACTTTCTTAGTGGTCCACAAATCATTCCCCAAACCCCAAATGAAAGAAGAAATCCGGGCAACAGCCACCCATGACTGCTAACTTCACAAGGAATTGAATATCAGTCAGATATTAAGTGCCTCTTTATAAAGCTTTGAAACACTTTTACCCAAATATAAAAACCAGCTCTGAAAAACATATTTGATTATAACTACCACAATACAGAAAATATACAGAATAGCAGAAGATCATGTTAAATAACACCATGGGGATTTAACCAGTAAAATCCAGACATTACAGGCATAATTACTTTAGAATATTGTAAGACACACAACACACACAAATACACACAACAACCTTTTAATATAAAACACTTAAAAATTGTGTGAATGAATTTCAATGTGCGCAATTTACTTTGATAGTGATTTGAAGGCATGTATTTAAAAATATGTGGCAACTGGGAGACTATTAACACCAGATTCAGTAATATAAAAAAATCAATGTGATTTTTATGAAGAATAATGTGACACTATTAGTAAAAATATACTATTAGTTAATTGTTTATTGAAAAAAATTATGTATCGGAGATTTGGGGTTATTTAATCCATTTGTTTTTGGTAACACTCAGCAGTACTCAGGATCTACCACTGGCTCTGTGCTCCTAGTGGTACCTGGCAATCTATGTGATATTGGAGATTAAACCTGGGCCTTGTCCATGTAAAACATGTGTTCAGTCAACTGACCTATGTCTGACTCTTCATGGGCTGGAGCGGTAGCACAGTGGGTAGGGCGTTTGCCTTGCATGTGGCTGACCCGGGGTTTGATTCCTCTGTCCCTCTTGGAGAGCCCAGCTAGCTACCGAGGGTATCCCGCCCACATGGCAGAGTCTGGCAAGCTCCCTGTGATGTATTCGATATGCCAAAAATAGTAACACTAAGTCTCACAATGGAGACATTACTGGTGCCCACTCGAGCAAATCGATGAACAATGGGAGGACAGTGATACAGTGTTGGCTCTTCATATTGACACTAATTTATAGATAGTAAGGTGTTGCCTGATATTTGCTTCGAAACAATCTGGGCCATGAGAGTAAATGCAGGACTAAAGAAGATTGCCTATCAGTTCATTAGTTGAAATTGTTAGATTAGGAGAGAGCTTCCTCATACCTAATCTCTGAAAATTTTCATATGCTTTCACGTTTCTCCAATGAAACATGGGTGTTTTGTTAAACTGGAATTCAGAATGTGTAAATCTCTGATGATTCAGTGCCCATCTCTGCATGTACTGAGACCCAGGAAAATCTCTGGGGGCCCCCTAGAACGGAGCTCTCTGACAACAGGAATTTTTCTTCCTTTCCGTCCCTGAAGAATACTACAATATTGACTGCAGTGGCCAATTCTCTGTATATCCTTTATATTTTGTGGTGTAAATGAATGCTTCTCAACGTGACTCATGTTGGACTAGTTTCGTAAGACTGGAAGGAGGGGTTTTGTCACAGAGACTTGGACAGGAACCCCTGAGATATTATACACCACAGGTCTCTTCAGAATTTGGAGCCTCCTGGTGCAAGCAAAAGGTCTAATAACTTATTTACAAAAATCAGTGGAAGAGAGATCATGTTTTTTTTTAAAATTTTTATTAGTGACAAACCAAGAGGTACAGTTGTAGACTTACAAATCTTTGTGCTTGGATTTCAATTATACAATGATCAAATACCCATCCCTCCACGAGTGCCCATTTCCCACCACCACGGATCCCAGTATCCCTCCCACCCCCCATCCCACCCTGCCTCTGTGGCAGGGCATTCCCTTTTCTTCCCTCTCTCCTTTTGGGTGTTGTGGTTTGCAAAAGAGGCATTGAGTGGCAGTCATGTTTGGTCTATAGTCTACTTTCAGAATGCTTCTCCCATCCTGGGAGGATCCTCCCAACACCCTTTACTTGGTGCTCCCTTCTCTATCTGAGCTGCCTTTTCCCCTAGCATGTGTGGCTGGCCTCCAAGCCATGGACCAAAATTCCTGGTACGTATCTCGGCCATTCTTGAGTGTTAGTCTCCTATTTTGTTACTTTATGTTCCCCAGATGAATGCAATCTTTCTATGCCTATCCCTCTCTTTCTGACTCATTTCGCTTAGCATGAAACTTTCCATGTACTACCACTTGTATGTAAAATTTCATGACTTCATCTTTTCTAACAGCTACATAGTACTCCATTGTGTAGATGTACCAAAGTTTCTTTAACAGTCATCTGTTCTCAGGCACTCAGGTTTTTTCCAGATTTTGGCTATTGTAAAGAGTGCTGCAATGGACAAACAAGTGCAGATGTCACTTCAACTATACTTTTTTGCCTCTCTGGAATATATTCCCAGAAGTGATATTGCTGGGTCAAATGGGAGCTTAATTTCTAGAATTTTTTGAGAATCGTCCATCCTGTTTTCCAAAAGGGCTGAACCAGTCGGCATTCCCACCAGCAGTGAAGGAGGGGCCCTTTCTCGCCACATCTGCGCCAGCACCGGCTGCTTTTGTTCTTGGTTGTGGGCCAAGAGAGATCTATTTTTACACTGCACGACAGTCTCACGTTCCACAGGTGGGAGATCTTTCAACTGGAGAGTCTTCATGTATGAGCCGAACAACAGAATTTCCTGGGGAGCGCACTGAAAATACAGGTTTCCGGGCCCTACTTCCAGAGTGTTTGGGATTCCTCCAGACAGGGTGTGGGTGCAGGCAAAAGATTATAAAACAAACTTCAGGCAGCACACACAACTAAAGCACAGGTATTCTGATTTCCACAGCCCGGGTCTGACTTTGTGGTCTAATAGTAACACTCTAACAGTCTTCCCCTCTATAGGAGCACGAGGCTGAGTCACTGGCTCCACTCCCCACACCTTGAGGAAGAAGAAACCCCACCGTGATCCTTCTTGCTCCTTCGCTTTGCAGAGAGTACTTGTTTTTTTCAAGTTGAAACATTTTGCTTTTATGGCGCCCTCCCTCCACAGTCTCAGTAGGCAGCCCTCCTGCCTTAGAGAGGAATTGTCCCGCTTCTTTGTTTTTAACTAGCATTTTTAACTAGTTTCTGGAGGTGGGGCTTCCTGCTGCTGCAGTTACTCTCTGGGCTACTGCTTCCAATTGATATTCTCTCTGCAAATTACTTCAGAGATAAGAGTCCTTCACGGCTTCTCAAATTCTCCAATTCTGGGAGCTGATTCTTCCCTGCCTTGACCGACTTTGGCTTTCCTATTATATAACCTTATTGATTAATCAAAACCATTGCTCCAGCTTCTGGTTAATGGATGATGGCTTTTGGAGTTTTCTTGAATACAATTATTTATTGCTTTATTGATGTGCTACTTATTACTCTGTTAAGTAGTATAGGGTGTTTAATTATGTGAAAGGGAAGTGGCAAGGCAGCTGCTGAAAGCCGGAGTTAAAGGGACCCAGTACCTGAGGTCCTGACAATGTGTTATAAAACAGCTTTAAAACACATGCACACACAAAGGACAGACCTATTCCAAAGTTTAATGAGCTTAGAAATGGAATGTGCTCAGGGGAAGTGCCTTGCCATTCAGTGGCCTGATATTAGCCACAACACCAACCAGCAGTGTTCAGTGTTTCAAATTAAAAGGAGACATTTTGGGGGCTTCCATGTATTTTCGATTTATTGCTCACTTGAAGCAGAGGCCATGAATAAGACCACTGCGAGTTGAAGAATTCCTGCTGGGAAAATGACTTTGGCTAAAATGCAGGCCGCAGTCTCCTCCACCACCCTCAGCTGCCATGGAATCAACCTTCTTCTAGTTGGTCTTCAATGCTTGTTATTCTAAAGGGCAGTCAGACTGTCCAAGAGGTGTTTTTGAAAGACGAAGCAATGGATGCTTGGATTCCTCGCAGAATTGTCTCTCTATCAACGCGGGACAACCACCTGGCTGGGGGCCAGCGTGTTTAATGCCCTAGAGGCCTTGGTGTGCTATGACTCAGTCCTGTGTTTGAGTAGCCTTCTTATTGCTAAGACTGAACCCTGCTCTGACAAAGATGGAGGTCATTAGTTTCCTTCTTTAGTTTGGAGGCTTTCAAGTTTTGCTCTGCACAAATCCTTGAATTTGTTATTTGAAAGGTAGGCAGCCTCACTCAATATGTTCCAAGTGGAGGAAGCAAGATTTCAGGGCTGGAACTGGGATCTTGGTGGGCAGCTGCGTTGGGCATCCCATGACTATCTCCCACCTCTGCCAAGCCTGGGTCTTCCGCAAGTCAAGATCACTTTTGCTCTGGGAAACTCTACCATCTTAAGGATGCACCCTTCGACAACTTCAATTTGGGAAAGAAAACAACTTTCTTTCTCTTATGGTCACCTGTAAAATACGAGGAGCACACCAAAAATTAATGTCAGTAATTATTCTTTTTGTATACATATTCTTATTGATCGACACTACCTCCACTACCCAGCCGTCGCCACACTCCAGGACGCTTTCTGGACCAAGCGGCAGCAAAGCGGCTGCGCGACTCATCATAAGACACTAAAAACCCATCTTCCGGAATTGTCGCACCATATTTGATAGGGTTCAAATATGGTAACACCTACAAGGGTGATTAGAGGTAGCCCCAAAAGCCTCTATCCCTCTCGGAAAGACTGGCAAGCTACCGAGAGTATTCCGCCCGCACAGAAGAGCCTGGCAAGCTATCCGTTGTGTATTCGATATGCCAAAACCAGTAACTACAACTGGTCTCATTCACCTGACCCTGAAGGCTTCACTGACATGGCAGCACTGAGAAGGATGAGAAAGCAGAGGCCGACAAAATCTCAAGGCCGACCTAGGCTGCCACAACGAAGGAAGACAAAAATGATCGTCTGTACTTTCAATGCACGTACGCTAGCATCAGATGCATCCATCGAGGACCTGATGGTACAAGCGCGAACGATCAAGTACGACATCATTGGTCTGACTGAGACAAGAAGGCACGGATCTCACCATGCTGTTTTCGAAACTGGAGAAGAATTGTTCCTCGGAACATGCGATAAAAGAGGTGTCGGAGGCCTCGGTGTCCTTGTCAACACAAACTTGGCCAAGAGCATTGATTCATTCGAATGCCTAACAACCCGAATCGGACGTTTACATTTGAATAGATGTGGCTCACTGCCTGCAGTTTCTATCTTCGTTGTCTACGCACCAACATCCAATTATGATGAAGGAGAAATTGAGAAGTTCTACATGGAGCTGGAGAAGTTCTATAAAGAAGACCACACCTTCTACAAGATCATTGTGGGTGATTTTAATGCCAAGATAGGACCGAGAAGATCTGCTGAAGAACTTCACATCGGGACCCATGGCCTAGAATGGAACGAACAGGGTGAGAGACTGTCTGAGTTCATCATGTCGACCAAGACCATCCATGGTAACTCACAGTTCCAGAAGGCAGAATCTAAACGATGGACATGGGAGTCTCCTGGTGGATGATTTCACAATGAAATAGACCACATCATATTCAATCGACGGTTTTGCCTGACTGATGTCGCTGTTGTCCCAAAATTTCGAACGGGATCGGACCACCGTCTCCTTTGTGCAAAATTCTACTTCACAGAGCAGGGAGAAAGGGCTGCAAAGTTCAAAAAGAGAACTCCCAGAACGACCACCAACTGGGAACTCTTTGGCACTATTGCGGCAACATGGGAAGATGCCATTGTTGACAACATTGACGAGGAATATGATCGACTGGTTCAGCACCTCCATGAATGTGCTAGGAACGCCAAGAGAGAGATAGCCACAAAAAATCGCCTATCTTCAAAAACTCTTGAGCTAATTCGCCAGTGTGGTTTGGTGCATGCCTCAGGCAACCGCAAGCTAATGTCCGAGCTCGCAAAGCAGTGCAGAGATGCGATCAAGGAAGACCTCAAAAAGAGAAGAGCAGAAGTACTGGTAGATGCGGCAGAAGCCGGGAAAAGTATTCGTTACGCCCACCTGTCCTTCGCCAACTACAAGACCAAGATGACTGCCCTCCGACGTCCTGATGGATCCATCACATCCTCCAGAACGGCAATGGAGAAGATTATCCATGACTTCTACTCAAATCTCTTCAATAGCCATGTCCAATTGCCGACATACCAAATTCCACAGGATGGATATGTTGTTCCCAGCGTTCTCCTTTCCAAAATCCGACATGCCATTTCGTCGGTAAAGAAACAAACAGCACCCAGCCCAGACAAAGTCAGACCTGAACACCTGAAGAACCTGCCGTCAGTACTCATCAATACACTGGCTCGCCTCTTCACTCACTACCTGTCTGAATGCAAGGTTCCATCCCAACGGAAAACCAGCAGGACCGTACTACTATTCAAGAAGGGAGACATCCATGACATTGGCAACTATCGCCTGATCTGCCTATTGTCTGTCATCTACAAGTTGTTCACTCGAGTCATCCTAAATAGGATTGGCAGAACACTAGATGAAGGACAACCATGCGAGCAAGCCGGGTTCCGCAAAGGATTCAGCACCATCGACCATATCCACATGATAACCAAGCTCATTGAGGTTTCTCGGGAGTTCAAGATGCCGCTCTGTTTAACGTTCATTGATTTAAAGAAGGCCTTTGATTCTGTTGAGATGGAAGCGGTCATTGAAGCCCTAGCCAATCAGAGCATTCAAGCCCAATACATCAGGATCCTCTGTGAGCTGTATTGTGGATTCACTACCAGGATCTCACCATTCTACAAAGAAGTGATCGTTGATGTCAAGAGAGGGGTGTGGCAGGGTGATACCATTTCACCAAAACTCTTCAGTGCCACCCTCGAGAACATCATGCGACGACTGGAATAGGAAGGAATGGAAGTGAAGATAGATGGTCGGCAACTATACCACCTCCGCTTTGCTGATGACATTGTTTTAATAACACCAAACATCAGCCAAGCGGCACAAATGCTGGCTGACTTTGACCGTGAGTGTGGAAAGGCAGGACTACAGCTGAATCTTACAAAGACAATGTTCATGAGAAACAGCCTCGTTCCTGATGCCCCATTCGCTCTCAATGGAACGACCATCTCCGAATGCAACAGCTATGTGTACCTAGGTTGAGAAGTCAACATGACAAATGACCTGGCATCCGAGCTGCGCAGGAGGAAGAGAGTGGCTTGGAACGCCTTCAAGAACGTCAAAGAAATAGCTAAGAGGACGAAGAACCTCCGGCTCCGGGCACATCTCTTTGATTCCACTGTTCTTCCTGCATTAACATATGCCTCAGAGACCTGGGCCCTACGCAAACAAGATGAGAACGCCATTCAGGTCTCCCAAAGAAGAATAGAAAGAGCTATGCTTGGAATATCACGTTTCACTCAAATGAGAGAAAGAATCCGGAGTTCTGACATCCATTGACGATCAAGAATCAGGGACGCTGTCTCGTTTGCCAAGGTGTCAATAATCAGATGGGCTGGTCACGTAATGAGATTTAAGACGACCACTGGACTAGAGCTGTTACTGACTGGATTCCACGGGATGTCAAAAGACTTGTGGCTGCCCACCTACCAGATGGTCAGACTTCTTTGTGAAGATCATGAACCATCGGTTTGAGGCTCTTCATGTTCCCAGAGTGAACAGATGCCATTGGGCTACACTAGCACGCGACAGGGACAAATGGAGACGTTACTGGTGTCCGCTCGAGCAAATCGACGACTAATGGGAAGTTAAGTGATTAAGTGATTAAGTAGACATATGGGTAGCAATAAAACTAATTTGTATGATATTGTATTTTGGGGTTGTTTTTAGTGGTGCTGGGAGAATATGCAGGGCCAGGTGTCAAACCCCAGCCTCCTGCAGGTGTGCAGAATGTGGCCTTGGTCTGCCGAGCTACTGCTCCAGCCTGTAGTTGTATAGCCCTTTCAATATGCAATTATATCCATGAGCAGTCTTGTTTTGGAAAGTTTTGTTTAGTTTTGGAACTTAAACTCTGCTCTCAAGAATTCCTAGGAATAAGTTTGCTCAAGTGCATTTTAAAAAAGTTGTTTACACTATTTAAAGCTCATATTTGTCCCATGTAATAGCAAATGTCTAAATGAGAGTGGGTATTTTTTCCCCCTTCACAAAGATTCGAGACTCCAGAGGCAGTGTCATTCTGTCAGGAAGTTGAGATTCGTCTATTTATTAGCCTTTATGTAGCAATGCAGCACTGTCCTCTCGTTGTTCATTGGTTTGCTGGAGCAGGCACCAGTAACATCTCACAACAAATTGTGAGACTTGTTGTTACTGTGTTTGGCATATTGAATGTGTCACGGGTAGCTTGCCAGGCTTTGCCATACGGGCGGGATACTCTTGGTAGCTTGTTGGGCTCTCCAAGAGGGCAGAGGAATCTTCCCCGGGTTGGCTGCATGCAAGGCAAATGCCCTACCCACTGCGCTATTGTCTGCAACCTCTCTGAATTTCAATTGTGTACTATCCAAGGGAGAACTAAAAGCATCTAATGCGGAAGACTCTTCTCAGGAATACAGGATTTAACTTAGGTAAGGCATTTATCCTACTGTCTATCAAAGTAAGTGCTCAGTAAATGAATAGTAAGCTGGCAATTATTATTTGATTCTTAGATTATCTTCAATTAAAGTGAGTTCATTGAGATGCAATGGAGGGAAGTGATCACAAATAGGACTAATTACTTAAATTTATTCTTGTTGACTTGACTGAATTCTTGTAGAAGGCTTAGGAATAGCTTACAATAATAACGTTTAGAGAACAGTGACTAAAACTTTGTCTTTTCTGGTAGAATATATTCATGATTCAAGCTGTCAGTCCAGTAACAGTCAATGCTTTCTCAAAACCCATTCTTTCCCACTGGATGCTGGACGTTAAAATATACGTTTTGCCCATTAGTTTTCTCTCATATTATTTTTATCTATTATAATTACATATTGGATATTATTACATTTTATGATTTTGCTGACAGTGTTATGTTATGCAGTTGTTTCATTTATTTATTTTGTGCTGTTGAGAATGAAGATGAGGCCCCATGCACTCTACCACTCTATGACTCATATTCCCAGCCAGGGCAGGGGCTTTAAATCATGTCTTTGGCATACTTGGACGCTTGAGTGCAATCTTGAAAAATAATTTATGTTCTCTTTCTTGAATTTTATCAAAGGTGAAATAGGTACATAAAAGGAACGCATATATGAATGTCCTTTGTATCATCATCTTTGTATCGTCTACTGGGCTTGACACATAATTAGTGCTTAAACATTTGCTTCAGGCTGTTTTAGGTTTCTGTCTCTTGTTTGGTATACATAAGGTCTACTCGTTCCAGACAGATCCACCCAGGTTTCTGGCTATATTTCTTTGGTTCAATGACTCTTGGCATAAATTCAACTCTTGGTCTTTTTGGAATTTTTATAAATACTCCATCCTGTATAGAAGCCCATATTAGCTCCTTGGGCGTGTCTCCTCAATACATTGCCTCTGACCCCAACTGCCTGGCAAGGCATTGATGAATTAAACCTAATTTCCTCTGGGCACTTATAAGCAGTCCTTAACAGGTTTATGTGTCATCTTACAATTTGCAATCAAATTCAAGCATAACTGATGTTTGAATATATTAAAAGAACTAGAGAAGTACTTTCCTGTCTATAAAAAAAGATTTATAAAGTTAATATTCTTTTCATATATGAAACATATATATAATGACTGTGTCAATATATAGCACATAGTCATATTTAGCACAATAAATATGACTTATCTCTCTCATGTTATCTATTTTGGACCTCACTCTCTGAGGACTAAGCAGTAGGCAATTTTTGTCTTCATTCTTAGGGAAGTTATGCACCAGGAGACTAAATGGCTATGACTAACTCAAAGGTCTATGATTAGTTGATGGCACAAGTTGATTTGAAATTAGAGAACTGACCCTTGAGTCATTATGGCAGTATTAAGTACTTGGCATGTGTCACTGTACAAACCTTATATCACTTCACTTTCTCAGTCTTATTTCACAATACTACTAATTAATAATATTTAGAAATAGTTTACAAATGAAGTATCTGAGATTCTGAAAAGTAAAGTAATTTGCTCAATCTTTCACAACTAAAAAGTGATGGAAGTGGAATTTACTTTTGAACTTACAACTTCCTGTGAAAAATGTAAACGATTTAATATTAAATATATAAAATTAATACCATTAAATTTAAATACAATGAAATAGTTAAAAATTAATTAAAATGTAAAAAAATAATAAATCATATTTGTGAAGCATTAAAAAATGTTTTTTCTAGTCTTCCTTCAACAACTATTGATTAAGCCCTTATATTGTGTTAACTGTAATGCTAGACACAACCAAAACAACTGCAATAAAATTCAGCTTATCTTAAAGTTAAAGCATATTTAACATGTATGTATTCCACCAAAGGGGCCCAATAGAATTCTCCACATAGCCCCTCCCCCTGATGATTTTATAGTATGTAGCCTGCTTTCCAACTACCAAATCAGCTTCTCCATTTTTTTTTTTTTTTGCTTTTTGGGTCACACCCAGTGATGCACAGGGGTTCCTTCTGGCTCTGCACTCAGGAGTCACTCCTAGCGGTGCTCAGGGGACCATATGGGATGCTGGAAATCGATCCCAGGTCGGCCACATGCAAGGCAAACGCCCTACCCGCTGTGCTATCTCTCCAGCCCCCAGCTTCTACTTTTGAGGAAAACCCAAATTAAGGTATATTTCCCAAAGTTCTTTTGTTCTGTTATGAGTGGATATTGTGAATCTTATGAAAACAGGCAGCCATATTTAATTTATTGTAGGAGTTAATTCTTGGTGTAGTAGTGGTTTAGCTTCCTTTTTGACCAGTCTTCTCTCTGCTTATATGGGCTATTGAGAACTGTCAGCTACCATATCCCAGACTCTTAGTAGAGATTGAAGAATAACCTGACCTTTTCTTCTGAGCGAAAACTCTTCTTTCTGGGGGGTTCCTTTGTGAGATTCACTGGAACAAAGGATACTTACAAGACAAGGTACTTGAACACCGTATTATTTTCCTTTCCCTGAATCTTGCTTTTTCAAGTGAAGTGCTTATTGTTCTTGTCGAGAAGGGAGGATCTCCTGTACTCAGGCCAATTCTTACCAGGCTTTATGGGATAAGACAAATAAGTGAACCTCACTGCCATCCCCACTGCTACCCATTTTCATTTTGCTGTGAGACATACATTTATTGAAACTTTATGTGATTCAAGTTAAGCAACACATACTACATACAAACACAGAAAGTAAATATGAGGGGCATTTCCATGTAAGGGATCACGGGTCTATGTACAGGAATGGAAATACCTCCTTTAGAGATCCATTTGGAGAGAATACATTACATTCTAGAGATAATTCAGAAAGTTCAAATTGGCTTTGGCAAGATTTCTTGATTTAAAAATATTGTCTTGAAGGGCTGGGTAAACTAGTCTGCTATGGAAACAAATGGGTAACAATCTCAAAATAATTTTTACTTTATTTTTATTAAGCTGACTTTTTTTTGAGATTTAAAAATCATTTTCTAGAGTTGCCTGACCTATCATTTCACTCTAATTTTAATTCAGGTCCTTAAGGTTTCACTTGGTTAATGTTTAATGCTCTCCACAACCAGTGTTTGATGTTTACACTTTATTGGGCTAACCAAATTTGTAGAGCAAATTAAAAGTGTGCAGGTCTTTGGCAAGCCACATTTAGATAGGTGTTGCCAGAAACCATCTCCTTGTTCAATACTGCATGCCCCAAATAGTTTCAATGAATATTTTTCCTCTCCTGGAAATATCTGCAGTTCTCTATTACATTGTAGAGGCTATTCCAAGATTTACAAATGTCACGGTCTTGGAGCCTTCTACTTCCAGAGAGCATGGCATTGTGTAGAACTCTACTTGTAGGTGAGCTAAGAGCATCAGCAACAAGCTATCTATTACAGAAGATCAAAAAGCACCTCCACCCTAATATAAAACAGCCCCAAATAAAGGGAACAGAGAAAGCTGGGAGGGAAAGATTTGTATGGAGGAAGGAGGAAGTAAGAACAGAAGAGTTGGTATTTTTAAAAAAATAGATGCATATTCTGAGAAAACATCTTAATGTATTAACATAGGTAGAGCTATTAGTATAATTACCCATAGAAACATATTATTCCTCTTATCTGTCTTTTTGGTCCTGACTGAAGGGAACTATGATACCACATAGTGGGAAAACCAAAGTTTGGGTTCTGTGTGCTGTTAGGTAAGGTGTCACGGTGTGATTTTGGCCAACCCCTTATCCTATCTTCACTGGACAGCATCAAGAAAGAAGAGAACTGGTTACAATCGCCTGTGTGTCTTCTAGTTCCTGCATCTTGGATTTTGATTCTATCTTTAGCTCCAATCATAACACTCCAAATTTTCATGGGGAGTGGGTTTACCCCAGTCTCCTTAAAGGATACACGTTTCAGAAATAACAGGCCAATAGGTCCCAACTGAACTTGAATTTCCCTCAAAGCAGGTTTCAATGTGATTGGCTTTAGCCACTCTTTCTTTCCAAGCCAATTTCTCTGGTTTGTACACAGCGTGAGAAAATACTGAGAAGATTGTGAGATTTCATCTGCCGCACATGAAAATGAGGAATCACTAAACTAGCTGGATCATTGATGGACTTGGGGGCTCAGGTTTCTGGGGGGGTTAGATTTCTTTTCTCTCCTCAAGGTGACCAGACCCAGAGCAAGTGCGAGTGCTGTGTTTCTGGCACTTCAGCAGTGGCTGAACACTAATGTGTTTAACAGTTGGACTTATTTTTAATCTACTGTATTAGGAGCACAAATTTAATCAAGAACAAAATGTTACCAATGTTGTTTTTTTGTTCCTGCATATGCATATATCCTTAACACTGTTTTGCATTCCCTTGTGCTAGAAAACGCTCCATCTGACATCTGACTTATTTCATAACATTAGTTTCTTTTTTTTAAAAGTGCAAATATATGTGGAGAATTAAAGAGAAACAAGGAGCTAAATTTCCACTCTATGCAGTCCCCTCCTTTAAAGAAATAGCTGCAGTACAGATTTTAACAATTAACATTCCTGCCGTAGATGTCGTTATGGATGGAGCTAAGAAATGTTTTCAAACACTCCTCAGTTCAAATACACGTTCAGCTTATTTTCTGTCATTTGATGGTAGGGGTGGGCTGAGACATTCCTCTAAGCTTTTTTCCCCCCTCCTAGTCAAAGAAAGAGATCTTATCTTCCTACCCACCCTAACGCACTGCACTCCTTCCTCTAACTGCCCCCCCCCCCCCCCCCCCCCCGTGTCTACTTTACTGAAACCCGATTTGCAGGTCAGTGGGCTGGTAACAGATTAATTTTACTCTGTGAAGAACACCAAGCATTTTGTTCAGGAAACACGAGAACCCTGTTATAATATTACCGTTTTCTAAATTAAATATTAGGAAAAATTAAACCAAAGTGTGGCACATAGTGTGATGGAAAATATTTCTCTTCCAAACACTCCTCTGTGATAAATGCCTGTGTATGTGAAAGTACAATAAATATGCACTATGTTAAAAACCTAGATTATTCAAGTTTTAAGACTTATAGCTAAAAGTGGTTTACTGTTTCATGCCTAATAATAGATTACTCCTATCTCATTTCTAACCTTTATTTCTCCTAGCTTTGATGTCCAGCCATATAAAGGTTGTTTGTAGAACCACACGAAAGTTAAAGCAAATATTACTTAGAATGATTCATACCAGCAAGAATTTGCAATGAAGGCAGAGTGTTTTTTTTCTCTTTCTTTTTTTGGTGTGTATGTGTGTCTGAATCAAAGGAAATGAAATGTTTGTAATATTTTTTGGTTGATAAATTTATTAAAATATTTTTAGAGGCTTGTAGTAGAGGCACAGCTGACATAAACAGACTGACTGGAAACAGATTATATTCTGCTCTGTGGGGGAGGCAGAATTTAAAGCGGGAAAAATTCCCTGGATTTCAAAAATTGCCACCAGGTCACAGCAATACTTAATTAACTGAATACATTAACCGAGGGCTATAACATAGATACTAAAATAAGGGTGGGGGATGGCTAGCAAATTCGTTTAATCCTCTGTTCTTTGCTTACAGATTAGCCTTTTAGAGTGAGTAACCTGATTTTTTTTCAAGGATCCATTTACCTTCCAGAGCTTTTCATAGCAAAACATTTTGCATGGTTGCAAAAGAAATTAATTTGTTGCCAGTTGCTCCATACTGGCAGGAATTCTGAATAAAGAATGTAAGCAATCTATCTTTGTTTGCAAGATATAATTAATCTGGCAGTTAAAATTCTTTGGAAACGTTCTGATGACTTATGTGGAAAAGTAGCACAGCATTTTCAAAGAAAACTAAGAGCTGTATGCAGGGGAAGATAAAAGATATATGAAGTGTTTGTTCTAAGCGATACTATTCATTTAAAGTTCATAATGTAACCCCACCCTAGCAATTATTGTGAAAAACAAGACAAATCTCTGTCTATAGCTTTCTGACACAGTCTTGATTTGAGAAACAAAATAAGCACATTACTGTTAGAGTCTAATAGACTGCAAGCTGTTTTATTAGAGTCAGCTGAATCCTGTTTTGCATAAAAAAGAACTCTGTTTGCTATCAAGAACACATTTACATTAATATGACTTTGACAAAGTAAAATAAAATCGCATTAAGATGATGTAAGTAGATAAGACAATGAAATCTCTGTGAGAGAGTTTTGGCATACACTAATTACAGTCAAGTCCCTACAGGAAAAGAACATATTTTTACACCAACTATCCATGTGTTTGAAAATGTAGAGAACTCAAAATGCAAGCCTTAGTTTAGGTATTTCCTGAATACATTGTGTTTCTGAGGTAGTTTTCTTTTCTTCTTCTGCTTTTTTTTAAGGAGGCTGCCTGATAAATAACACTTTCATTTACTATAATACAAGCAAGTTTCTTTCTGAATACTAGCCTGTAATCATCCTGATTATTTTAAGGGACTTTCCAATATAGGGCAGCTGAAAACAAGGTTTTAGATTACATGGTAATTTAGGAATGCATGAAAAGCTAAGCAGTTACCATAATGGGGTTCTGGATAAACTTCATGGTTTTTAGAGCAAAACATAACAACATATGTTTTGTGATTTGTTTCAATGATTTTTCTATATATATATATATTTTTGTTCAGGTTCTATCAAAATATTTGTAGACTCATCTGTGCGCAGAGTTTTTATAACCTTATTTTGAAAACTTTGATGTCTCTCTTTTTAGTTCAGTCATTAAAAGAAAGGCAATGATGGATGATGATAATGCTGCGGATTTTATGACTAATCAGTTCTTGGCAGTGGCCATATTTCTTCTGTAGTGAAACTTTAATATTCCTTTGTATAGGTTTAATTTTTTTCCTTTTGGAACTATGCTATACCAGCCACTTATTAAGTATTACCAAACAGTTATTGCACAAAATTTAGCACTCTGATTTAACACCTGACAGAATGAAGCAATCAGGAAAATTGCTCTTTTTCCTCAGTACTCCCAAGTTTTGGGTGCCTTGTAATTGTGTTTTCTCCCCGCTTTAAAAGCAACAAGAGGGAGAACAATAATACAGAAGATAGAAAAATTGAACATAGTGGAAAAACTCCTTAGGAGTAAGATGAGCTACCGCTTGCATTTCTTTCTCTCTATTGTCTTTTTTTTTTTTTTAAATTTTTTAATAGTGAGACATCATGAGGTACAGTTGCAGACTCACACATTTTTGTGCTTGGGTTTCAATTATACAATGATCAAATACCCATCCCTCCACCAGTGCCCATTTCCCACCACCACGGATCCCAGTATCCCTCCCACCCCCCAACCCCCCATCCCACCCTGCCTCCGTGGCAGGGCATTCCCTTTTGTTCTCTCTCTCCTTTTGGGTGTTGTGGTTTGCAAAAGAGGCAATGGGTGACAATCATGTTTGGTATATAGTCTACTTTCAGCATGCTTCTCCCATCCTGGGAAGATCCTCCCAACACCTTTATTTGGTGTTCCCTTTTTAATCTGAGCTCCTTTTTCCCCTAGGATGTGTGGTTGGCCTCCAAGCCATGGAGTAAAATTCCTGGTACTAATCTCGGCCATTCTTAGGTGTTTGTCTCCTATTTTGTCACTTTATGTTCCCCAGATGAATGCAATCTTTCTATGTCTATCCCTTTCTTTCTGAGTCATTTCGCTTAACATGATACTACACGCTACTTCAGGAAATAAAAGAGGATACGAGGAAATGGAAAAATATCCCCTGTTCATGGATCGGGAGAATTAACATTGTCAAAATAGCAATACTTCCCAAAGCACTGTATAAATTCAACGCAATCCCTATTAGGATACCCATGACATTCTTCAAAGAAATGGAGCAAACACTCCTGAAATTTATATGGAACAATAAGCCCCCACGAATAGCTACAGCAATTCTTGGGAAAACGAAAATGGGAGGAATCAACCTCCCTAACTTCAAACTCTATTACAAGGCAGTAATAATTAAAACAGCATGGTACTGGAACAAAGGCAGAACTGTAGACCAATGGAACAGGCTTGAATACACTGACATCTCCCCCCAAGCATATGAGCATCTAATCTTCGATAAGGGGGCAAGAAAAGTGAAGTGGAGCAGGGAAAGCCTCTTTAACAAATTGTGCTGGCAAAACTGGACGGCTGTACGCAAAAAAATGGGCTCAGATCTCTGCCTAATTCCATGTACAAAATTAAGATCTAAGTGGATTAAAGACCTCAACATCAGACCAGAATCTATAAGGTACATTGAGGAAAAAGTTGGCAAAACCCTCCATGACATAGAGGCTAATGGTGTCTTCTAAGATGTCACACCGCTAGCCAAGCAAGTGAAAACAGAGATAGACAAATGGGACTATCTTAATCTCTATTGTTTTTGAATGTTATTGAGGAGCCCAACTTTCTGCCTGGAGTCTTTGATGTATTGTTCTTGAAGTTGTAACAACAAACACCAGGTGTCTCCACTTAGCTGAGCTAAAGGTTCTGGAAAGGAAGGTCTCTTCCCTAGGAGTAGCTGTCTTACCCAGTGCCCTGGGCTCTAGACCAGTTCACGTTGAGTGCTGGGGAGGGAACTTCACTCAGCTGAGTGTTCTGGGTAGAGCCTGTTTATTCATCAGGTCCTCAAGGGTAGCTGACTTTTGTGTGGAAGTCACGAAGGCTGGAGTCTCTGGAAACATCCGTATGCTGAGTAAGAAGTCTAGTGTGCTATGGCCAGTTTTTCTCTATTTTTTTCTGTGCTCTGGCAGACACTTGCCATGTTGTAAAGCAGATCAGTAGGAGGTGTACTCCATGTGAATTCTACTGGGGACAGACAACCAGACTGAAAACCCAGGATCTCTCCTAAAGTGACTGATGCCTCAAATTTCAAGATGCAATATTTCCATCTAACTGTATTCATTTCTTTCAAGAATAACCATTTAATCTGTATTGTATACACGACACTAAGCAGTAAAAAAACATTGCACACATAATCTGTTTTTCTCTAGGGCTGGATTTAAATATGTCTCTTGCGTTTGATAACCAGGTTATCAGGCCACTGTTTCCCAAACTATACTTCCTGTCATTTCATATATGTGTTAAGTATTGTGCAGAGAAAAGTATCCGGATTTCACTGTGCTCTGGATTTGCAGGGAGAGCTGAAATTGAGATGCAAAACTTCTCAGTAGCCTATAATAAAATTTTGGACTTCTTCCTATCCTAGAAATTAACAAAGATACAAGTGACTATTTTGAGGAATGTATTTTGGGAGAAATAGTTTGGTGGTCAGACAATCTTTCTACTTTTTGAGATTGACATGAGGTAAGATTCGGAATGCGCAAAGAGGCAATCCAAACCAAACCAAAAGAAAATATCCAAGAGCCCTTGGGCCACCTGTCAGAGGAAGAGAATGTTTGGCTCAGCAATTGTGGAAGCAGCACTGAACTCATTATACAAGAGCTGTATCCCACCAGGCACTGCTTAACCATTTAACAACAACGTGGAGGAATGGAAAAACTAAGAGATACGTTCTAAGTACCAACTCCGTTTCAAACTAGCTGTGCACACCTGGGTAAATTTTTTCCCTCCTGATTTTTTAATCTGGTGTTTTCTTATTTTTAAAATATTCATTATTCCTAATATTAAGACTTGAAAAGTCATTGTCACATAATCACCAAAACAGCTTCATGTGGCAAATCATATTATTGCTTTTATTTTACAGATAAAGAATCTAAGTAACAAAAAATAATAAAATAGTTTGACCAGGGTTACACAGCTGGAGAGACATGGCCACCAGAAATATTAAATGGCAGTCTTGGACAAGGTGTGCTATTCTTTAAAAATGAAGATGCTATGAATTATCTGAGAATGACAATTGCCAAGTCTCACTGATTTTGGCTAAGCACTCAGTCCTCTAAGAAAAAATTGTCAGTCAATTGTTAGTGTTAGTGAATACTTACTCAATTCCTGACTTAGCCAAATCCCCCGAAATTCATAAGGAATAGGACAAATGTCCTGCCCTCAGATTCTTGGGTGGGAATGGGATGGGAGTCAAGTAACCTGGCAAGTATAACTTGTATAAGTAAAGTACTAATTTTACTGACTTTTCCACAGTAAATTATATCAGTAAAATATTGTAGTAGAATTTTCATAAAAAGCAAGTTAAAAATAACCATAATGCCATCAACTGATGAATTAACAAAACGTGGTATATGTATACAAAGAAATATTACTGAACTGTAAAGAATAATGAAGCAATGACATATGCTATAATAGATGAACTTGAAAACCGTGATTGAATTAAGAAAAACCAGACAGACGCCACATATTTTCTGATTCCACTGATGTAAAATATCCAGAATAGGTAAGCCTACAGAGACAGAAAAAGAAAGCTCGATGATTGCTAAGGTCTAAGGAAGTGGAGAGTGGGAGTGATTGCAAACCAGATCCAGGGTTTCTTCTGCAGTAACAAATTCCACTGTGAGGGTTGCAAATCCCTGTGAATGCATTGATTTATTAGTGGTAAATCATATGCTATGTACGTTTTAGTAAATAAGAAAATACAGAAAAGTGATGATGGATAAGACTAAGTTGTGATTCCCTTTTCAGGTTAATAAATCCCCATTATTATTGTTACCCATACTATGTATTTTATATACATAGTACTACCTATATCTTGTATATATTTACAAATACATAGTATTTTACCTATACTATGAAAAATTGCCCTCAGTACTATCATGGATTTCAAGGCGAATAACATATAACCTATGTCCTAGCAGATCTGAAGAACTTCTTATTGGAATAATAGAACATCGGCAATGAACTGTATTATCAAAGTCACGGTCACGGTCCTCCCGTTGTTCATTGATTTGCTTGAGGGGGCCCAGTAACGTCTCCATTGTGACACTTGTTACTGTGTTTGGCATATCGAATACGTCACCGGGAGCTTGCCAGGCTTTGCTGTGCGGGCAATATACTCTTGGTAGCTTGCCGGGCTCCCTGAGAGGGGTGGAGGACTCGAACTCGGGTCAGCCATATTGGCTGCATGCAAGGCATATGCCCTACCTGCTGTGCTATCGCTCCAGCCCAATGAATTGTATAACAAAGCGAAATTCAATCAGCTTTATAATGGTAGAAAAGATGCAATAATGAGCAATGTTTTGATAAAAAATGTAATAAATGCTGCTATGTGGTTAAAAAAAGAAACAATTTTCATCTAAATTATTTTCAATGGTTGGAAAATTATCATAAAAGAAGGTGTGGTTTGTATGTCTTTAAGTTTGAAGAGAAATTCAGTTGACAGAGAGGAGGAAATCAACAGAGAATATAAATAAGTTTCTAAATGTCACAGAGAAGTGACAGCAGAAATTCAATCCTGGACTTTTCAGCCTACTTGAATATACATTTACTCTTCGTTACTTATAGAACCTGTAGATGTGAATTTTCCTTGGGAAAATTTATTAGTTAGCTCCAATAGTTGGGCGTTTTTGCAGGTACATGTGGCCATATGCAGAGAGGTGAAAACTTAAGTTCCAGACAGGTTTCTTTCCACCTGCAGTCAAACAATCTGACTGCAGATTGTCACTCTGATTTCCCTTCTAATACTGATAAAAAGTCCTTTCTAGTCTGCTTGGTGTGACATTTTAATATATTATGTTTTGGTATTTGTTGGTGATTTTAGTTTAAAATGGACCTAACAGCTTAGTGGTTAGTATTGCTGATTAGTATTTCCAAGTTTCAAGAAAGCTGGGCTGGACAGGGCTTATGGCACCTGCCTTGCATGCAGCTGACCCTGGTTCAATCCCTGGCACTGCATATGGTACCTGAGCATAGCAGGAGTGATTCTTGAACACCACTAGATATGGCCCAACTCTCCTACTTCCCAAGAAGAATAGTTTAAAGAAGGTCATGAAATGGTTATGAATAAAATACATGGCTAGATGAGCTTCTTTCAGTAAGAATTAATAAGGCTACTCATTACTATTCAATGTTAATTAATGAGCAATAGGCATTAAATGTCTTCGAACAGAAACATTTATAAAAACTTTTTGGATACTGCTAAGTTGATGAAAATAGAACTGAAAACTTACAGGTATCTAACCCTGGGTTTCTGAACAGGGTTGAACAGCAATGTTTAATATTCATTAACTGAATGTATGAGGCAATTTTTAAGAACCAAACTACAGCAAATAATGAACAACAGCTGTATGTTTTGTAGCTGTCTACTCTTTGGTTTAAGTCTGGGACATTTCTTCACGACTCATTATCATGTTGAACACTGCTTCCTGATGAAGATCACATGCTTATCCACATATTAATACATGCTCCACACTCTCACTTGCGTACACACACTTATAAAAAAAATATAACCACATACATACTGACATAGAAGCAATCCATATATTCAGCTTCTTTCTGAAGCTGGTTTTCTAATTTTCAGGATTCAGAACAAAATGAGGGCCAGAGAAATAGTGCAGTGAGTAGGGTATTTACTTGCATAAGACTGTCGTATATTCAATCCCTGACACTACATCTGATTCCCTGGGCCCTGCCAGAAATGATTCCTAAGCACTGAGTCACGAGAACTCTCTGATTAAATATATGAGCTACCACCCCCCAAAATTGAACAATATGAAAATATAGGCCCCGGGACAGAGCGATAGCATGGTGGGTAGGGCGTTTGCCTTGCACGTGGCCGACCCGGGTTCCATCCCTGGCATCCCATATGGTCCCCCAAGCACCGCCAGGAGTAATTTCTGAGTACAGAGCCAGGAGTGACCCCTGAGCATTGCTGGGTGTGACCCAAAAGGCAAAAAAAAAAAAAAGAAAACATAGGGCCCCTTGTTCAAAAACTCTTAATTTGGGGCTAGGAAGATGGTCAAAGAACTGGAAATAAGCTTTGCATGTAGGAGCCACAGAATTGATTTCTAACACTTCAATGTCCCCTAAATATACAAGGAGAAACCCTGAGCACCAGGCTGAGAGTTTCTTTTAAGCATTGGAAGATCTGGCCTAAAAGCCAAAAAAACAAGAAAAGACGAATAATTTGAAGATAAGGCCCTCTGCACACATCAAATACTCTAAAAGCTGTCTCTGTTTCTTTCCCCACCCAATCCATAATGTTTTTGTTTCAGTACGTTGGTTCCTTTTTTTAACTCTGGGACAAAAAAAAATCTGACCATTGCTCAACCTATGTTATTTGAGATAAAAAATTTAGCAAGTTATTCAGACCAAAGAGGGCAATACACTCACAGACACACAGCACCTGTCACTTGATGGCTCAAGCATTGGACGTGCCTTTGGCCTCCTGGAGCCCAGTACTTGGAGGAGATTTCATCTTCTCCCTGACAACCAGCCAGCATTACATGGGCTTGTATGCATGTCAGAGCAAAACAGAGTTCTGCTCTGCCTCTCATAGGTCCCCTGGGTCACAATCCCTGACAGAAGTTTCCTGAATGATTCGCTAGGTCTCAATTAAGCCTCCTTGAAGTTCCTGGACAATGCTCTGGTCTTGGCAGACTTTTGCAGGTGGCCTTTGTTCAAGCATTGCACACTGTCCAGGCTTCCAGGACAGAAGCAAGGGAGGGCAGGCACTAGACTCCTGAAGTGGATTTGCTTGGCTTAGAACTTGTTCTTTACAAAAGTATGGCTTAAGTCTTCATTGAGAAAGGGAGGGAGAAGAGTAGACGTTAAAAAGCAGCTGACTGAAGGCAGATCCCTGGAGTGCATTTCCTCATCTGTACTTCCTTCAGCCCGCAACCTCTCACTCGAGCCCAGAAGGAATCAGGAATCAAGGAATCAAGGAATATCTCACAGCATGGAAACATGTCTGGTTTCCTTGCGGAGGGAAGGACCCAAGCAGGTTTTCTGGGATCATACATTGCTCCCCTGTGGCTCTCAGCAGTCTCCATTTTTCTTCTCTGTGAGGGAATTTAGACCACGCTTCCAAAATGCCTCCTGAGATTTGAGCAAGTCGGGGACTTTATTAATTTAGTAGCTCCAGCAAAGTTTCTTGTCAAGGCTAAACAATAGTAATCTACTTTCACCCCAGTTCTGGAGGCCACAGTAGAAGAGTTGGTTTCTGAGGGTGGTGACGGGAAACATTATTCCAGGCTTCTTTCCTAGCTACTGGTAGTTTCTAGTCACCTTTACCGTTCCTTGGCTTGATGACATATCTCTCTAATCTATGCTTTGATGTCCACATGATGTTCTCTGTCTGATTCTTCCTTTTTAATAAAGACTCATAAGACTCGGTCTATTCTTATGGTCTCGTCTTAAGTAATTTCATCTATAATGACCCTGCTTCCAAACAAGCTCATATTTTGGCATATTGGGAAGCCAGTTTTAGCAAGTTAAACGGCTAACAGTCAGATTAGAATGTTTGAGATAGAATAGGAAAAGGATGGAGTTGAAGGATGGATATGTATCATGGAGCCAGACTGCAGACTACTTAAATAGATAAAGAAAATTCAGACTGTACATAAAGGGAGTCATGAAATGTCCTTGAACTGAGTCGTAATAATGTCAAAGGGGCATTTTAAGACAATGCCTTAAGCAGGGGGCATAGAAATTAGATTGAGGAGTTTGCCAGTTGAGATAGAACTAATTGGAGTTAGAGATGCACAGGAAGGAGAGTCTGTAAGAGTCTTTAAAGGAAAAGAAGATGATCACACTTGTTTAATAAATTGGATGCAAAGATGAAAGTGTTAAAGATATGAAGCTGAATTGACATAAAGTTGAGAAGCGAACAGCAGGGATTATGCAGTCTGTGTGTGCTTACTTGTATGCTTGAGTACACATGCTCAGATGAAAATCTTAATTTGTGATGCACTGAGTTTGAAACGATGTTTGGCATCTAAGAGGATGTGGGTTCTGCTCAGAGGTCAGCATTTGGTAAAGGACCCGTTAGCAAATTTTTAGGCTTTGTACTACTCTAGTTCTGTTTTAACTAGAAAACATTGTTGATGTAGAGGGAAAATAGCCATAGGCAATATGTGGAAGAATGGGTGGGGCTGTATTCCAATAAAAGTTTATTTACAAAAATCATCAGTAGGCTAGATTTGGTTCCAAGGGCTATAATTTGCTAACTCCTGCTTTAGAAAATTAAATATCTGATACAACCATGTGCTAAAAGGAAAGTGAACATACGTGTCCTTTAAAGACTGGGTTTGTAATATCTTTTGAAATGACTTCAATATTCACTGAGAATTTATTATAATAAAAACTGAAGCTTATTCATTTAGTCATGCATGGAAAGAACATTTTACTGAGAAACAACTGGGTGTTGAATATGCGTACATGTTATCACAACCATTCTTCACTGATGACTTTGCGAATTTGGTAACTCTTTTTCACATGTTACAGATAAGAAAACTGAAGAAAAGCAAGGAAAACTAAAGTTGGAGTTGTTTCACTTCTTAGCAAGGAAGTTTAACTAAACTGTGGGTGGTTTTTCTTCTTCTTCCACTCAGACAAGAATGCCTAGGTTTGGTACTTTGCATGAAACAACGCCAAATTCAACATCTGCTTACATGTTGTCAGTGATTTAGTTGTGCTCTCAATTAACAGTCTTCAGAATACTCGTACTCTGTGTTCTTGCTAGAAAGTAAGGTCTTATAATTGTTTAATATCTACAACCCGTCAAGTGCCTGTATGTCAAATTCAAAGAAGATAGTTTAAGACTTATGTAATTTAAACATTTAGTTTCTTTGCTAGAATTGTTACAAAAAAGAAGCTGTGTGGATGTGTTCTTGGTTTGAGAGTTGCTATTGAAAATATTGCTTATTACACTCCCCCATATATTGCTCTTCATGAAAAGTTACCTCAGAAATTGAGAAGAAAAATTTATTTTTTGTGTGAGTAAATATAGCCTGTTCTCACTAAAAAAGAAACCCACACTTAACTGTGTTTCCATTCTTGATTTGGCTTCAGGGAGGCTCAGAGCCATGTTTAAAGTAAGAAGACAATGGCTTTGGTCACTGATTATCAAATATCTTTAAGATCGTATTGCCGTTGTTGTTGCTGTTTTTTTTCTTTCCTATTCTACATTTTTGCTTCCATAAATGCTTATTACTTCTTGAGGAAAAAATAATATTTTATTATTATTTTATTTATAATTAAAAATTATTTTGTCTGGAATGTGACTCAGAGGTAGAGGAATGTTCAATCCCAGATCCCAGTCACTACCCAGTCCTATCCCCTGCACCCCGCCCCACACACAGAGAGAAAGAGAGAAAGAAAGAGAGAGAGAAAGAGAGAGAAAGCGAGAAAGAGAAAGAGAGGAGGGAGGGAGGGATGGAAAGAAGAAAGAAAGAAAGAAAGAAAGAAAGAAAGAAAGAAAGAAAGGAAGGAAGGAAGGAAGGAAGAAAGAAGGAAAGAAGGAAAGAAAGGAAGAAGGGAAGAAAGAAAGAAGGGAAGAAAGAAGGGAAGAAAGGAAGAACTACGTTCACTTGAATTGATTTAGAGTCGGAATTTTTCCCACAATCAAAATAGTAATTGTGACCTAAATTCCATTAGACTCTGGGAAAAAAGTGTCAAAAAGCTGAAGAAGCAAATGTTTTCCTGGCTTCTCCTGGAAAATGCATGGTGTTTTATCGATCACAAACTCATATTTGTGAATGATCTTCCACAAACAGCATATATATGTGTGTCTGTGTATACATATATGTATGTATATACACACACATATATTTGCTTAAATACTACGTGCTGTGTTTATACTAAGGACTTGAGACAAGCATAAGGTTTGAAATTAGAACATCTGAGTTTATTTCAATCCTGCCACTGAACACTCATGTAAATTCAGACGCATCCTAGGGTCTCAGCTGGACAT
This sequence comes from Sorex fumeus, assembly GCF_029834395.1. NCBI lineage: Eukaryota > Metazoa > Chordata > Mammalia > Eulipotyphla > Soricidae > Sorex > Sorex fumeus. Next base: position 6,010,088 of record NW_026606240.1, read on the forward strand.
GTAGCTCAAGCAGTTGAGTAATTGCCTCACGTATGTGAAGCCCTGAGTTCAGTCCTCCACATTGTAAAACAAAGGTAACCATCTAGGATCCTATAGTAATTCTGCTTTTTTCTGCCACTCAAACCCCTGCATAATTCCTTTTAAAGAAGTTTTATTTCTGGAGCTCTTAAGATTCTAAGCATCAGGAGCAATTTCTAAGTTTGTTTCTATTTCAATGGTAGGGAAATCAATTTTTATGTGTATATATTAATATATAGATTCATATGTATATATTTAACAAATATATTTGTTTAATGTGTATAAAACACATTTAAAATACATTCCAGCAGTGCTTTGTAAGCATTGTTTGGAAAGATACATAAAACAAAATAAGATTTAAACAGGTTTAAAGTTTAAAAAACAGGTTTATGTAGAAGGAAAATGGATCAAGACTAGAAAAGAAGGTAGTAAGATAGTAGATAAGCAAGGTAAAAGGTAAAGATAAAGGCCCTCCCATTGTTCATCGATTTGCTCGAGCGGGCCCAGTAACGTCTCCATTGGAGATTTTGTTGTTACTGTGTTTGGCATATTGATACATCACGGGTGGCTTGCCAGGTTCTGCCATGTGGGCGAGATACTCCCGGTAGCTTGCCGGGCTCTCCGAGAGGGGAGGAGGAATCGAACTCGGGTCGGCCATGTTGGCTGCATGCAAGGCAAACGCCCTACCGCCGTGCTATGTAATAGATCAGAACGTAGGTAAGTTAGTAGATAAGTAATAGACAGGTAATAGGTAGGTACCCATTGAATAAAATACCAATATATACTTGTCAGTAGTGAACACATTTGGTTTCTGCACCAATATAAATTTTCTTAGAAATAGAGGAAAATGAAATAAGAGTGTGAAGAAATCTCTTTGTCTTAAATTAAATTTCACTCTCACATGATGGAAACAATGAATGAGACCCATTGTAATTACTGGGTCTCATTGAAGCCCTAGCCAATCAGGGCATTCAAGCTCAATACATCAAGATCCTCTGTGAGCTGTATTATGGATTCACTACCAGGATCTCACCATTCTACAAAGAAGTAATCATCGATGTCAAGAGAGGGGTTTGGCAGGATGATACCATTTCACCGAAACTCTTCAGTGCCACCCTCGAGAACATCATGCGACGACTGGAATGGGAAAGAATGGGAGTGAAGATAGATGGTCGGCAACTACACCACCTCTGCTTTGCCGATGACATTGTTTTAATAACACCAAACATTAGTCAAGCGGCACAAATGCTGGCCTACTTCGACCATAGAATGTGGAAAGGTCGGACTACAGCTGAATCTTACGAAGACAATGTTTAGGAGAAACAACCTCATTCCTGATGCCCCATTCATTCTCAATGGAACGGCCATCTTCGAATGCAACAGCTATGTGTACCTAGGTCGAGAAGTTAACATGATAAATAACCTGGCACCCAAGCTGTGCAGGAGGAAGAGAGCGGCTTGGAACGCCTTCAAGAGCCTCGAAGAAATAGCTAAGAGGACGAAGAACCTGGGCCCTGCGTAAACAGGATGAGAACGTTATTAAGATCTCCCAAAGAGGAATTGAAAGAGCTATGCTTAGAGTATCACGTTTCACTCAAGTGAGAGAAAGAATCCGTAGTTCCGACCTCCATTGACGATCAAGAATCAGGAATGCTGTCTCGTTTGCCAAGGCATCAAAAATCAGATGGGCTGGACACGTAATGAGGTTTAGAGACGACCGCTGGACTAGAGCTGTTACCGACTGGATTCCACGGAATGTCAAAAGACCGTGTGGCTGCCCACCTACGAGATGGTCAGACTTCTTCATCAAGATCCTGAAAGATCGGTTTGAGGGTCTTCATATTCCTAGAGCGAACAGATGCCATTGGGCTACACTGGCATGCGACAGGGACAAATGGAGACGTTGCTGGCGCCTGCTCGAGCAAATCGACGATTAACGGGAAGTCAAGTGATCAAGTGATGATGGAAACATAGCACCATTGATTGAGTGTTAAAGCCAGCTGCTGAGTCATTGATCTATAAAGGTACTTACTGGAGGTGGTAAATGGAAATTCCTTCAGTCAGAAAGGGCACCTCAGATGATCAGGAGAGATTTGCCACAGTGGGACTACAAGAAGAGAGTTTGAAGGAAAGTATTTCTTCGTGAAAATAAAGAAGGAAAAAATAAAGTTTGAAGGAAAGTATTTCTTCGTGAAAATAAAGAAGGAAAGTATTTCTTCGTGAAAATAAAGAAGGAAAGTATTTCTTCGTGAAGAGATTTTCACTATTGATGGCTGCCTGTGGCTCCCACAAAATGAGAAGCAAAGCAGACAGAAGCAGCAAAGTGAAAAGCAAGGAGGAAGCTCGTAGGGGAATTCGACAAATAGCACTCAGGAAATTAGTGAGTAATCTGATAATATAGGAGGCCATTTCACTTTATGAGAAATATTCACTTGCAAGCTCTTTAAGTGAAAAATTCTCCAACACCGTAATAGACTGATATGAAAGATTTATGTAGCAAGAGGCCTTTACAGATAGCAGAAGAAATCTGAAACTATGAAGGTTGGCAGTTCTGCCATTAATACTTCATTCATTTAACAAATATTTATAGAGTTCTTACTATGTACTAGATACTATGCCAATCAATGGGGAACGGGAACGAGGGAGCAAATAATAAGCAGTACATCATATGTCTTTTAGAAGTATGTATTACAATGGGAAGGCTGATATAAAAAACATTTTATTAATTCATTGGGAATATTTAATGAGCACTTATTAACAAGGCTAGTGTCCGGAGAGATAAACAATGCAAAACTAAAATTTAGAAGATAGCAGTTTAAAATTCACTTAAATAATAAAATGTGTATTTTTTCCCTTTGTTTCATCAAAGAATCCACACAAAGACTGCTAAATTTGCAGTGATTATAGATGCAACAGTAAATCTCTCGGAAGAGAGCAGAGAACAATATGCCATAGAGATGCCTCCAGACCCCGTGACAGGCTGTTTCTTCTGGGGGAACCCGGAGGGGGTTGGGTGAGGCCCTTCCCCACCCCAAGGAAAAAGCCCAGGCAGCCAAAAACCTCCAGAACCCAACCATCGCCATGCTCACAGGGACTCTCCACACGCTCAAATCAGGCTCAACCTTTAACAACATGATACTTATCTCTTCTGAAGGGCTTAATGGCTCCTGGGTGAAAAATACAACAATCTTCACACACTTTTTTCTAAGAAAAATTTTTAGGATAATTTTTAACAAATTATTCATAACAAGCAATACAAAACAAATTACTTCAGTTCTGTTTTGGGGCCAGGGTTTGGAGTTCGGGATGTAAACAGTCAGAATATGGGGGTGGGAGCATATTTGAATGGTGTTCGAATATTAAATGTAGTCAATTATCATGAACTGCCACTGTCACTGTCCTCCCGTTGTTCATGGATTTGCTCGAGCGAGCCCAGTAAGGTCTCCATTGTGAGACTTGTTGTTACTGTGTTTGGCATATTGAATACTTCATGGGCAGCTTGCCAGGCTCTGCCGTGCTGTACAAGTGGGATAATCTTAGTAGCTTCTTGGGCTCTCAGAGAGGGGCAGAGGAATCGGGTAGGACATTTGCCTTGCACGCAGCCAACCTGTTTTCGATTCCTCCACCCCTCTTGGAGAGCCCAGCAAGCTACGGAGAGTATCTCGCCCGCAAGGCAAAGCCTGGCAAGTTACCCTTGATGTATTTGATATGCCAAAAACAGTAACAACAAGTCTCACAATTTGTTGTGAGATGTTACTGGTGCCTGCTTGATCAAATCTATGAATGATGGGAGGACAATGCTACAGTGCAGTGCTACCATAAAATATAAACCAAAGTGCCACCCAGATGCCAGTATTCCTCCTCATCCCTCCTAACACACCCTTTTCCTCTCCTATCATGAACGACTTTATAAAAATAAAAATTTAAAAATTGCATCATTTAAAGGGGATTAGTACCCAAGTAGATATACAATAAAGCAATAGAAGAGAACCAGGCAAGATATTCTTGGTGTACTATCAAGAACAACTATCGGTTGTGACCCAAAAAGAAAAAAAAAGAACTACTATCTACTTAAAATATTAGCATATGCTTAAAAAATTAATTTTATTTCTTTAAAAACTTCTCCCCCTTTCCCTTTATTGTTGTTTTAAAGACCAGGGAGGGGACGCACACACACACACACACACACACACACACACACACACACACAGGGTATGTGATGCTCACACCCTTGGTTATGGTGTTTACTGAGGGTCACACACTTTTAATTTTGTTGCATGAACACGGAGTTCAGAGAGGAGTGCTCCTTTAGTTGTGCTCACTCACATTCTGATTGTAGAATTCCTAAGGGATCATTGTGGTGCTTGCATACCTGCTCACTACGGATAATGTTCACATTTCTTTTTGGTTCTGCTACTGACACAACCCTGGCTGTGCTGTGCTGGGGATTGCACGTTTTCTGATAATGGTGGGGGTCCTACGCAGTAGAGCTACCAGAATCATGCTCCATGAATATGCATGGGCTGGAGATGGAATCCACACACTCCACACTTGTGAGCCAGGCACTTTTGTCACTGAGCCATCCTCTGGAACTGTTTTTACATTACAAGGATTTCTTAGTTCTGATGATCAAAGTCATGGGTTGCCTAAAATAGTGACTCGATGGAAAGAGCGGGACAGACACAGAAAGATTGCATTCATCTGGGGAACATAAAGCAACAAAATGGAGACTAACACCCAGGAGTGGCTGAGATTAGTACCAGGAATTTTGCTCCATGACTTGGAGGCCAGCCACACGTGCTAGGGGAAAGGGAAGCGCAGATAGAGAGGAGAGCACCAAATAAAGGGTGTTGTGAGGATCCTCCCAGGATGGGAGAAGCATGCTGAAAGTAGACTACAGACCAAACATGATTGCCACTCAGTGCCTCTCTTGCAAAACACAGTACCCAAAAGAAGAGAGAGAGAACAAGGGGGAATGCCCTGACACAGAGGCAAGGTGGGATGGGGGGATGGGGGTGGGAGGGATGCTGGGACCCGTGGTGGTGGAGGATGGGCACTGGTGGAGGTTTGGGTACTTGATCATTGTATAACTGAAACCCAAGCACAAAAATTTGTAAGTCTATAACTGTACCTCATGGTGTTTCATTAGTAAAAAAATTAAAAAAAATAAAATAGTGACTCGATAAAGTGAAAAATGATCTAAATTCTCAGAAGAGATTTCAGATAGCAGCTACGTCTTGTACAGTGCAAAATTCCCTGTCCTATGTCCACATTAGACATTTCTAATAGGTCCCAACATTTCTCATGATAGAATATCAAATAGTCAGGAAATTCTTGGGCACCCCCTGGCTTTGCTCAGGATTTGCTCCTGGTTCTTTATCAGGAATCACTCTTCGCAGGATTCAGTGTTCAAGGATCGAACCAGTGTCAGCTGCATGCAAATCAAGCACTTTACATGCTGTTATATTTCTTCAGCCCCAAAATTGTTGATTTTTTTTTTGCCCTCGAAAGTTATCTTAGGCTGGAGGGGTAGCACAGCTGTAGGGTGTTTGCCTTGCATGCGACCGGCTCCACCGACCCAAGTTCGATTCTTCCATCCCTCTTGGAGAGCTGGCAAGCTATGGAGAGTGTCTCGCCTACATGGCAAAGCCTGGTAAGCTTCCTGTGACATATTCGATATGCCAAACACAGTATTAACAAGTCTCACAATAAAGATGTTACTGGGCCCGCTTGAGCCAATCGATGAGCAACGGGAGGACAGTGATACAATGCTAAAGTTACCTTAGCCGTTTGCATCTATTTCAAACCGCCTACTGAGGAACACAAAAGAACACTTTGAGCTTCATTTGAGGTTTACGTACTGTGTCCCATCTAGCCTATGAACTACCCATCTTTTTATTTAATATAAGCCCTGTTAAAATGTTTTTTGTATTAACCCCACGAGTAAAATACTGTTACCATCTCCTGAAGTTAACCTGCCCATGTTCCCACCAGTGGTAAGCAGTAGAACCTGAATCCAAATCCACACCTTGTATGTTGTCCCAGAATAGAAGTTTGTCATTGTTACAGAGCTAGAAAAGAAAGAATATCACCCTCAGTAAGTAGGGCTACTTTTCTCAATAAATATGTGCATTTCTGTTTCTAAACTTCAAGATGTCAAATGTATTTTCAAAATACACGTAGAAGACCTCATCAAACTTATAAATTTGACAGAGCAAAGAACAATGTCTAGAGATCCTTGAGGCTGCCTGTTCTTTGTATGGCCACACTCCATCCCTAGTCCAATTTCAGCCCTACAGAAAATGGTCCCCTTACACTGCAACGACAGTGGACACAGAAAAGCTGGCCTGCTAGTCTAGGCACTGAGTGCTTAGAACACTAATATCTTTTAATTTTGATTTTTCAGCGATACTAATTAGCTTATTTGAATTCCATTACTTCTTTCTCACTTTTAGGTAAAAACAAAGAGTGGATAAGGTAGGCAGTAGAAAAGAAAAAGAAGAGACACAAACTAAGAAAATCATGAATCTTAAATAATTATGGAGTCATTTTGAAGGAAGAAACTTTATTGAAAAAATATTCATAGAACTACAATCTACACAGGAAATGAAACAAATGCTATTCATTGAGTCCTCACATATACTGGCTATTTCCTTGTGATGTACGAGCATTTTAAAGAACTGCATGACTATCTAATGTTGATTCAATTTTTTTTTCTCTTTAGAAGTTGGTGAAAGTAAGGCTCAGAGAAGTGAAAACACTTCTCAAGGTGATGTAGCTATAAATAATCAACCCACGATTCCACAATCGCTAAGGTTTTTAAGCAATGCGTTTAACTTTATCAATTATGAAAACAATATAAACTATCAAGTACAAAAAAGCAAGTTTACCATACACCAGTAAAGCTTAAGTTTCACTGGTGTCATGGTAAAGAATTTTACTTTCTAGGGGTTTCCTGAGACCCTGAGAGAAGTTTCAGTAATTTTTATTCTCAATTCTGTATTATTTTATTTAAAAAACTCTCTCAATTATGTAAATTTTGAACCTCAGAAATCATAAATCTGCACCCCTCCCCACCCCCCCTTGAAAATACCTCATTGCTCCAGACTAGATTTCTACATGCTCCATTTATTTTTTTCTTTTTGGGTCACACCTGGCAATGCAAAGGGTTTACTCCTTGGTTCTGCACTCAGGAATTACTCCTGGCGGTGCTCAAGGGACCATATAAGATGTTGGGAATCGAACCTGGGTCGGCTGCATGCAAGGCAAACATCCTACCTGTTGAGCTATCGCTCCAGCCCTGGTCCTTTTGTTCTTATCTCTCACTATCCCCTGCAAAGTCTAGTAGAGACTTTTTTTAATTGGGTCCCAGTAGTTTCCGTTCCTGGAATATCTTTATTATTACTTTCTTTTTAAGACAGTGAGTTGTGTTGGGTTTCTATGACTTCCAGCCCCATAGCAAAATGATATTAATCGTTTCTCTGGCATTTTCGCATAGGGTATTGCCAATGTGGTGCTTGCAACCCCTTGTGAGAATGGCCAGTCTTCTAATTATAGTAAATGCAGTCATTAAAAGAACCCAGATTATAAATAAACAACCATGAATTTTGCATCTGCATGTCATGCTCTGAAACAATATTTTTCTGAGTCATGGATTATCCATTTGGATCAAACCACAGAAAACATAGTGTTTTGTTAACTTGAGACCTTTGGGAAGGGTAAATGAATTCTAGTTAAACATCCTAAGAGATTCTGTTTTCTTCAAAGTAAAACATCATGGTAAATCATTAACAGTTCTTGAATGACTACACATTTAGGACAAGAATATATTCATGTTAAGTGAACTACATTTTCATATTGTAACAATGTACAATGTTCAATTACTGGAAGATTCAATCAGCATTTGAAAACAATGAATTATTGTAAAACTTATTTTGGAACCTAATTTGTACCATAGGATTATTGGGACGAGACTAATGAAATGTTTGTTTGCTTCTTATTATCTACACAAACAAATACAGGTATGTCTAAGAGTGTTACTTTAAGCAAGAACAATGTGCTTAATAGGGTGTGTGACCTTAGACAGTGAGGGTGATCACTATGGTGATTATGGTGATGCCAAAAGTTTACATTCAAGGACTGGAAAGAAAGAGAGTACAGGAGGTAAGGTAGTTGGGCAGATCCCTGCTTGAATCTCAGAGACTGTATATGGTCCCAGAGCACTACTATGCTTGAGCACCACCAGGACTAGCCTTTGAGTCCACCTAATGGGACCTCCCTCTCCCCCCAAAGGTAACGTTAAGGATTATTTATAATATGCCAAACGCTTTGTATATATTCTGTCACTTGATCTTCAATACTCTGTCACTGTCCCCTTTTATCAGATGAGGACTGAAACTCAGTAAGAGCAAGTGTCTTGTCAAGATCATATGGTAAGTTGTGGGTCTGGGATTTGATCAAGGACTTCTATATGACCTGAACCCAAACTCCGTTTTGGAGGGGTTTGGGGCTATCTACGAACATCCTGGTGCTCAGGGTTTACTCCTGACTGCACTCTGAATTACTCCTGGTGGTGCTTGGGGAATCCAATGCAATGCTGGAGATCAAACTCCAGTCAGCTGCGTGCAAGATAAGTACCTTAACCTTGGGGCCAGAGAGATAGCACAGCAGGTAAAGCATTTTCTTTTTTCTTTTTTTGGCTGAGAAAATCATTTTTATTTAGATGTATGTTTTTCATTTTCTGAGCACTTTTACTCTCTACATACAAGTTATCCTGTGGTACACAATACTTAACAGTCTGAACATAAACAATTTTAGAGCTTTTCATTGCCTGCGGCTGACCCAGGTTGGATCCCTGGAATCCCACATAGTCCCCCAAGCACTGCCAGGAGTGATTCATGAGTGCAGAGCCAGGAGTAACTGCTGAGCATCGCCGGGTGTGACCCCAAAAGCCAAAGAACCAACCAAAAGAACAAAACAGAAACAAAGGAAATAAATACCTTGCCCTCTGTGCTATCACTCCAACCCTTTTGAACCCAAACTCTTTTTTTTTTTCCCCTTATTTTATTTTATTTTTTTTAAAGTTGTAGATTTACAATTTTTTGTGCTTTGGTTTCAATTATACAATGATCAGATACCCATCCCTCCACCAGTGCCCATTTTCCACCGCCATGGATAATATCCCTCCCACCCCCATCCCCCCATCCCCCCTGTCTCTGTGGCAGGGCAATCCCCTGTGTTCTCTCTCTCCTTTTGTGAACCCAAACTCTTAATAAATTGTGCTTCATGTCATTTTGCCTCTCTGGGATCAGTTGTCTCATCTCCAAGTGAGGGACTTAGTCTCCCTAATCTCTGTTGTTTGCTCTAGCTCTGAAGCTGTAGAATGCTAGGATTTCATGTTGTAATATTCTAGTAATAAAAAAGTGCTTGATTTTTTATTAATATGTTTGTTTTTCAAATTGATCCTACAAGCTCAGGCTAATTAAAACCCCACAGCTCTTACATTCTCCAAATAAACAGAGGCGTGCGCATCCCCCATCCCTCAGAACAATACACATGGCTTTGTTTATGCATGGCGCCCAAGATAAAAACCGAATATTTGGTGAGAAGCAACAGGTTCTATATGAAGAGAGGCATTGGGTAGCCATTTAAAATGGTGAAAGTAACAAAATTAGCATTATAAAAGCTCTCAGTCTTTCCAGATTAAGATACTACCATGGACGAATATTTGATACAACCTTAGTTACCAAGGAGATTATAAAGCAAAAATTTATGTGCTAACTCCTTGATATCTTCAGAGTACAAGTGTTTACCTTTTGTGAAAGGGTGTATGACTGAAAAGAGGCATTAATAGTATTTTTTATTATTGTTGTTTGTTTGCAGGCCATACCCAGTGGCCCTCAGGAGTTACTTATATCTCTGTGCTCCAGGATTACCCTTGTGTGTGGGGGGCGGGGGGAGCGCAGGGAGTTGTTGTTGGGGGCCATATGTGTTGCTGAGGATTCAAATCAGTGCTGGTTGCGTGCATGACAAGCACCTTCTCTGCTATTCTATCTTTCTGGTCCAGGATTTCCTATTCATGGGTGAGGATTCTTTAAGTATATCTAGTCTGTGAGGGAAGGGGAGAAGACACTTTGTTTACTTCATAGAGTTTCTGAGTACTTTCTCTCCCGGTTGTGTATTGAGAATCCTTGGACTATTATTAAGGTGAAGCATTTGAGGACTTACCCTTAGGTAAGCAGGATAAAATGATCTACTTAAAAAAATTTGTAAGTCTACAACTCTACCTCATGATGTTTCACTAATAAAAATTTAAAAAAAATTATAAGAACAATAAAAAATAAATAAAAATATCTGTCTATGCTAACATCATGTGCACTTCCTTCTCTACTTGTTTTCAGTTCAAGCAGAAGATAATATTAGAGCCACAGCTGAAAGTTTATAGTCACTGGGATGAGAATGGAAGGGAGAAAAAGACTAGGATTAGGATAGCCTGCTGTATATATATTTCCATCAAAACCTCGTGATAGCTCTCATTGTTTATTATTAGTTGTCTATGACTTTTGCCCTCAGCTGCTATGTGAACTCTTGAGAGAAAAGTCTAGGAACAAATTTTACTAAAACTATTATTATTTTTTAAAAATAGGGATCACTTCTAGTGATGATAAGGCCTGTTTTTGAACCTGGAGATGTTTAGATGCCATCAGGGCCACTCCCAGGGGCTCTGGGGAGCCATATGTTTCCCAAAATCAAACTCATATCCTCATACCTGCTAAGCCTGTGTACTTCTTGAGCCATATTTTCCAGTCTCACAAATCCTATTCTATATGTTGACATATCACATGAGCTTACGATCATGAATGATAGTTGTATGGTTCAGTAGCTATGTATTATGTCAAGAGAAGTAAAAAGATTAATTTGAAACAAGACTGGCAGAAAGTAGAAGCACACACTTAGACTTGGGATCAGACCCATAATAGTTTAATTATCTTGATCTTAGCTTCTTAAACCATGGGTCACAACCCCAGATGAGGCCAAGTCACTGAATGTGGACATTGTATAAAGTTTGGCAACAGGAAAATATTTCTGAATGCACAAAAGACCAAAAAATTAATTCAAAAATCAAAAGATGTAATGAATCGGAGGTGTTTCTGGCAGTGCTTGCCGGTTTTGTATTTCTTGAGGGAAATAGCGTCGTAATTGGAAAGAATTTAAGAAGTTTTGATCCAAACCATTAAACAAGACTTTTGAAAAAAAATCCATACTTTGACTTAGAGAAGTAATAAGTTTGTCAAGACAGATACCAAAGATTTGTTTTTAATGAGTTACTCTTCCCTTTCCCTCTTTGTTGGTTCTGATGCTACTGTTGTGATTATCAGAGGTTGTCCACATTCTTGGTTGTGGGGCTTGCCAGGGGTTTAAGGCTCTCATGTTTGCTTGGAGGCCACACATTTTGATGATGGTGCTCATACAATTTTAGTTGTGGTACTTAGAGTGATTGCACACTTTAGTTGAGTTTGCTAACACCTAGCTGTGGTATATGTTGAGGAATACATACGTTGTTGTAGTGACAGGGGTCCTAAATAGGAGAGCTGCTGGATGGGACTTTGCTTGCACTCGTGGGGATGGAAATTCTGACCTCATGTTTGCAAGGCAGGTGCTTTCGCTACTGAGCCATTCCTTATTTCCCAGACAACAAGAATTTTTTGTTTTTACAAGTGGAATAAAAAGAAGACATCAAGATGAGGAATAGAGTTCTGAAGGGGTGACTTTTGATTGAATTAGAATTTTTATAGTAATTTAATAATACAGTTACAACGTTAGTGGTTATTGTTTTTAAATGAAAAAGTTACAGAACTTTCCTACACCAAAGTGCTCAAGATCCTCCATATTTGAATAGTATTCTCATGTCAGCCTCTTTCTTCCCAAATTCCTTAGGAGCTTCAGATTTGTAGTCAGAAACTAAGAATTGTAAACATTCAAAACTGCCATTTCCCTTGTTCTTTTTCCCTATATATTGCACATGAGATAATCCTAGTACTTGTCATTTTCCCTCTTGGTTCACTTACCATGATCCATCAAAGTGGCAGCAAATTGCAAGATACCATCTTCTCTTGTAGTTGTATAGGAGTCCATTGTGATATATATATATATATATGTATATATATATATCAGAACTTTTTTATGCAGAAGTGGAAAAATTTAACTCAATTCAGTCAACATGTACCAATTAATAGCCAGGCAGTGTAAAAAGGTCAGATGAATTCCAATGGAGTTTCAAAGAAGAAAAGATGGTGTCTTTGAGTAAATAATTGCATCATACAAGAGGCAGTGTTTGAAGTAGAATAATGGTAGGATTTTTCTAATACTGAAGTACAGAGAGAAAGACCATTTAAAACTTAGCAATGTAAAAAGGGCATTTATAAAGAACCCAATTGTGTGCCATGTACTTTTACTTAATCTATTTAGTATTTTGCAGATGCAATAGGACCAGATAGTAGAGAAGGAAACTGATGTTTCCAGTGGAGTTGCGACTTGCATCCACAGCTGTGTGATTGAAGACTAGCAGAATGATAAGAATACAAGTAAAACTTATTGAGCTGCCTTATCCTCTAGGGAAAACCCCATTCACTCAACCACCACCTCTCTGATAGTTCTCACTACAGACCTCTGTGCTGAGTGTTCTTTGTGTACCCTAATTCTAGTGGTTATCTTTGGATTGCAATTGTCCAGTGTCATTCATTTGGAGCACAATGGGTCCTCAAGTTAATAAGGAGAGAGCATGGCTCTATCTGCCTATTTCTGTAGACCAACTCTAGAGGGCACTTCCTTCTAAACCCAAATTTTGCGTTCAAAGTCTCAAATGAGCAGAGTTGACACAAAAAGACTGTGTCTTAACTGCAGAGAGGTGCATAAAGGAATTTTCTGACATCTACAGTGGTAGGGTGTTAGCCTTGCACACAGCCAACATGGCCGACCCGAGTTCAATTCCTCCACCCCCTTGGAGAGCCCGGCAAGCTACCGAGAGTATCTCTCCTGCACGCCAGAGGCTGGCAAGCTATCCGTGACGTATTCGATATGCCAAACACAGTAACAAGAAGTCTCACGATGGAGACGTTACTGGGCCCCCTCGAGCAAATCGATGAACAACGGGAGGACCGTGACCGTGATTTTCTGTTGAGATGAATTGATATGGTGGAGAAGCTTCCAATATATCCCTAGTGTTCAGAGGAGTGAAACACTTAGAAAGGGAGATAGAAGCCCTCTAGAAAAAAACAAACAAATGGTCTAACTACCATTATTTGAAGTACTTCTGAATTGAAACTAAATTCTAGTTTGGGTGAGGGTTATGAATAAAGAAAGGATGGGAGAAGGGCAAAGACAGGATTGTCTTCAAAGACAGAGGTAAGTCACACACATATTATTTGGGGCTGGAGCGTTAGCACAGTGGGTAGGGCATTTGCCTTTCATGCAGCCGGCATAGCCGACCCGAGTCCCATTCCACTGCCCGTCTCGGAGAGTCCAGCAAGCTACCAAGAGTATGTCGCCTGCCTGGCAAAGCCTGGCAAGCTACCTGTGACATATTTGATATGCCAAACACAGTAACAAGTGTCACAATGTTACTGGGTCCGCTAGAGCAAATCGATGAACAATGGGAGGACAGTGACAGTGATAGTGACAGCACACAACAGAGAGGTGACCTCCTCCTTTGTATGTGAGCAGCTCAGTATGAACACCCAAAGTGGGACACAAGTAATTTTAGGGGTTCATGAACACGTTAAAAAAATTTAAAGCTATTTTAAGCATGCCAGACAGAATCATGGCTGTGATTCCACATTAAAACTATGAATCCACAGCTGTGATTGCTTAGGTAAAAATTAAGTTTAAATCCAGTTTAAAAAGAGTAATTCAATAATGAAAGGATTAAGTAAGTACAACAGGAGGCACAGAGCAGTGACATGGTTTCTGACCCAATAGAGGAATGGCTTGAGTCAGAAACTCTCACAGGTAAGTAGGATGCCAGAGCTCCATTCACCACCCAAGTGTCCTTATGTCCTTGGGCCCAAATCTCATCTGTTAAAGAGAAATTACAAAATTCTCTAGGTTTTGTGAAGGTGCATTACATTAGTCTGGACCCCCAGTGGAAGTGGGGTTGAGGTGATACCTCAGTCTTTTGTCAGGTTTTCTGGGAATGTGGGGGGAATTTAATCTCTCATTCTTATGACTCAGCCTCACCTGAGAAATGTCAGACTCCCAAGTTTACCATTTAAAAAATGTGGGTCTGTGTCTCGGTGGCCTAAGGGGGAGCCGTCAACATAGATGGATTTTTGCATCTGATTAATAATTCAAGCTCAAATTTTGGTTTGCCCTAGGAAAGGTCTGTTCCCAAGCTCAGTTTGCCTTGTGAGGCTTTCCCTTCCATAAATCCTTCCGTTGAGTTACTGGTCACTCTCAGACTGTGAACTGATTGAAAATGCCCAGGGTCTGTTTCCCTGGATGTGGGAAAAAAAAGATCCCAAAATGTGGACATTGCTTAAGTTAGTTCAGCAAGACATATATATCATATATATGTGTGTGTGTGTGTGTGTGTGTGTGTGTGTTTGTGTGTGTGTATGTATTGCTTTTTGTGTCACACTTGGCGATGCTCAAGGGTTACTCCTGGCTTTGCACTCAGAAATTACTCCTGGCTGTGCTCAGGGGACCATATGGGATGCTGGGAATCAAACCTGGGTCAGCTGCGTGCAAGGCAAATGCCCTACCTGCTGTGCTATCACTTCAGCCCTGCAAGACTTATTTCTTAGGGGACATTTATGGTTAAGAAAAATCTATGGTTAAGAAAAATCAGGGACGAAAGGAAGAAATGGAAGGTTGGGAAGTGACTCATTCAAGGCCTCATGGGTTTGCTCCCCACAACTACATGGCCTCTTGAGCACTGCCTGGTGATTCCTAGAACTACTGAGCTCCAGTATCATTTCACTGTTGTTCAGTCTGGTTGACCAAATATGGCTGAGTACTCTGCATTTAAGATGTTGAATTCACTTCAGCAGGGGTATAATCTGACTGGAAACAAATTCATAGCAGTGGGTACAGCCTGAACTCACTGATCTAAGCATTTGTGAAATGGTAGCTGAAGTAATCTCACACTTGGACCTGTATATAAGAGAAATTTGATAGCTGCCTTAATTGTAGCATCTATTTAGAGATTATTCTTAAATATAGCTTGCATCACAGTGGTAACAGCTTCTCATTCGACTAGTTCAGCTGGATCAGATCTTGGGCTCCGGAAAGTTAAAGATTGTATCTTCAGTAAGCAAACCCCAATATCATTCTTCTTTTTTTTTTTAATGTAGGAGTACTGCTATTTATTCAGCCACTGATTAACTGATTGAATTGGGCATGAACTCCGCCTTACATTTTTTTTATAGTTTTATTTATTTATTTATTTATCGTTTTATATTTATTTATTGAATCACTCTGGGAAAAATTACTAAGCTTTCAGGTTTAAGTCTCGACCATACTATGATCAAACACCTTTCCCTTCACCAGTACTCACATTTCACCACCAAGAATCCCATTATACCCCCCTCCCACCCCACCCGTGTATGCGGTCCAGATGCATTTTTGCCAAAAGCCACTGGGTTTCGAGATTTGTTTCTGAGTCTCTAGGATCATGGTCATTAATCAGCTTGATCAGGAGCCAGAGACGCCGTTTGTAGGTGGCGACTCGAGGTCTCGCTGGGATGGGGAGGAAAGGGATGGTTCCACCCCCATCTGGTGAAGCCCTGCATATCTCATCCCTGCAGGCCCAAACCTGACTGTCCAGTGGCCTCTGGAGGATGACGGTCACCAGGCCGCAAGGGAAAAAGGCCAAGGCACAAAACTTATTCCCACCTGGAGTGGCCCAGCACCAGTAACCTACTGCAGGAACAGGACACATTTCTGCCAAAAGCCGCTGGGTTTTGAGATTTGTTTCTGAGTCTCTGGGATCATGGCCATTAACCAGTTCGATCAGGAACCAGAGAGGCCTCTCCAGGACATTTCCTACTTATTCAACTTTTGAGTGGTCATATGATTTGTTTTAGCCAATGAAATATGGGCTAAAATGATATATAACACCTGAGTTCATGCTTTAAGAGCTAGTTTATCTCTTTTTCCTCTGTCACAATAGTTAGCAACGTTCCAGGTTAGATCCCATAACAGTGACAACTTAGAGCAAAACCACAACAGATCTTTGGTGGTTATCTAATGAATTAAAAAAATAAATCTTTGTTGCTGGAAACCAGAACTTTTGTGTTTTTTGTTATGACAGCATAATCCAGCTCATTCTGGTTGATAATACTTCTAGAAATAAGAATGTTGCCATCTTCTGAGTGCACACAAAGTGCTATACTCTGAGTTAAGCATTTTATTTTCTCTAAGTAATAAACGACCTTATGAGGGAGAGTTATAGATGAGGAAGTTAAAATTCAAGTAGTTTGAAAAGCTTTGTGTTATTATATCCTGGTGTGTGTGTGTGTGTGTGTGTGTGTGTGTGTGTGTGTGTGTGGTCAGTTTTTACACAGGTCTTTGCTCTTAACTGTTTCACTTTATTGTACTGCCCTAACCCAACAAACTTTTTTAAGCTGTCATGCCACAGAAATAAGAAGGTTTGAGATTCTCCCTACAGGAAATCTAAAAGCAAGACCTGGTCTCCCACAATCTGAGAAAAAAATAGAAAAATGTAATCTATTTTTTATAGTTTACTAAAAAAAATTGTTTCTTTTATAAGATAAGACCTATGTAAACCCATATACACATGACTATCATAAGCACTGTAGCACTGTCTTCCCATTATTCATTGATTTGCTTGAGTGGGCCCAGTAACGTCTCCATTGTGAGACGACTTGTTACTGTGTTTGGCATATTGAATAAATACATCATGGGTAGCTTGCCAGGTTTTGCTGTGCAGGCGAAATCCTCTTGGTAGCTTGCCGGGCTCTCTGAGAGGGGTGAAGGAATGGAACCTGGGTCGGCCGTGTGCAAGGCAAATGCCCTACCGCTGTGCTATCGCTTCAGCCCCATGACTATCATAAAACAGTATAAAATCTACACCTATAAAATAATGCATTATGCTGCTCACTTGGTAGTTTATTGGAAGCTTAATAGAAACACAAATATTTACCATCAGAAGATGTTCTTATGTGAGAAAATTTTGAGGTAAGTATATATGTTTATAAAATTACTTGTAAGAATATTCCTATGCACACACATGTTTACTAATCACTGTATCACTGTTATCTCTTTGTTCATCAATTTAGTAATTTTTTTACTAATTACTAATTATTACTAGCGGTAGGGCGTTTGCCTTGCACGCAGCCAGCCCGGCTGAGCCAGGTTCGATTTCTCCACCCTTCTTGGAGAGCCCGGCAAGCTACTGAGAGTATCTCACCTGCACGGCAAAGCCTGGCAAGCTACCTGTGAAGTATTCAATTGCCAAACACAGTAACAACAGGTCTCAAAGTGGAGATGTTACTGGGTTCACTTGAGCAAATCGATGAACAACGGGAGGACAGACAGTGACAGTGACACTCTTAAACATTTTCTATAAATAATATAATTGTATAATTATATGTCAAAAACACTTAAAGTAAGTATGCACTATACACACAGTATGGTGTTTGGTTTTCCAAACAATTGACAACCAAATGATGTTATAACGATAGTAATCTTTCATTAAAGAAGAATTGTAGCAATTAGAAAGCATCCAAGACAACCATCCAGAGACAACATTGATTATATATCGACAATAAGGATCATCCAAAAATTTGTTAATATTTTAGTTGTAGGTGCATGAACTTGTTGAAGCTTGCAAAGTTGCCAAGAACTGTGTGGGAGACAGAATTTTTAGGAGAGCAATGAATTAATATCTTCAATAAAACTTTTAATGTGCTAACTTAAATTCAAACTAAATCTTAGTGACTCCTAATTCCCCGTGAAGTAGCCGGTAGTCTTATATCTATGAATTAAATCAGGATCAGTTTTCATCCATTGAAATGACAGCATGTCCCTAGCTCCATTGATCATACATTATTGTTAAAGTTCAATAAACCAGATTGTCCAATATTTTTAACTTAAACCAGTATTCAGATAGAACTTCTTGCACATGCCATTACAATTGAGGCATGGGGTGTTTGCTTCCTATACATTTCAAATTTTAAAAAAAATTTTTGTTAGGTGTTAAATTAGGTATTTAACTTTAAGAGAGAAATGCTTGTGGGGTTGATTCTGAGCTACTGGTAGCATCAAGTTTCCTAAGTTTCTAGGGATATTTCTTTAGTCTTTTGGTGGCCATTTGTGCACCAAGGAAACAGTGCAGGAGCTGGAGCAATAGCACAGCCCGTAAGGCATTTGCCTTGCATGGGGCAGACCGGGGTTCAATTCCCAGCATCCCATGTGGTCCCCTGAGCACTGTCAGGAGTAATTCCAGAGTTCATGAGCCAGAAATACCCCTGTGCATCACCAGGTGTGACCCAAAAAGCAAAAAAGAAAGAAAGAAAGAAAGAAAGAAGGAAGGAAGGAAGGAAGGAAGGAAGGAAGGAAGGAAGGAAAGAAAGAAAGAAAGAAAGAAAGAAAGAAAGAAAGAAAGAAAGAAAGAAAACAGTGTAAAATTTTGCTTCACAGATACAGTTATGAGAAAGAAAAAGGTCCTGATAGCAAATTTGTTTTTAATTCCTGTTTGCGGTAATCTAGCTCTAAGCCTTTGCATGACTTTGTGCTGGGCTCATGTTTGGACCACCATTCATTTTGCTGGTTTGCCTATCTCCATCTCCCTTTCTTTTGCACCTGACCTCCATATTGACTTCAAGTAGAGTAGTACTTTTGAAGGGTAATGAGTTACTTGTGTCCTTTTTCTATAAACATAAAACAACTAAAGGCAATATTTTTTTTGGCTTGCTTATTTTCACTGTTGATCATTCTTAGATAAAATTATTGTTCTGGTACACCCGCTTGTTTATTTTCTCAGAATATATGTTATACTTATATCTTGTATGGTGGGTTTAGCTATGCACCTTCCCCCCAAATATATTGAAGTCATAAATCCCCAGGACCTCAGAATGTGTTTTTATTCAGAAATAGGTTCTCTACAGAGGTATCAGATTAAATTGAAGTCATTAAGCCTGGCTGTGATACAGTATGGCTGGTGTCCTTATACAAGGAGGACATTTGGACACAGAAAGAGCGATGCGCGGAGGGAAGACTCTCGAAGCCACAGCTTGCCATCCACAGGTCCAGAATGTTGAAGGGTATTGGCTGCAAGGAGGAAGGACTGAGACAGAGTCTCTTTTACAACTCGGATAGGAATCAACCCTGATAATACCCTGATTTCACACTATTAGCCTCCAGAACTGTGAAATAATACATTTCTTTTGTTTAAGCCACCCAGTTGCAGCAGCCCCAGGAAACTAATAGACCATGTCACTTTGCCAATGATATTAATTCATTAAAATTTAATTCAATTTAACAAGTGCCTCTAAATGAATTCAGGCATGGGCAGTGATATCTGATGATGACTTCACATCTCCTCTTCCCCATTGGGTCTATACTCCATTTATTATAGTATCTTTACATAGTACCTCAATTTCTTCATGTTCTCAGTTTACCAGCTTAGTCTTCTGGGCCACTATTATAATCATTTCCTTACATTCCATTACATGCCTCACCCTCTCTCTTCATTATTCTCCACTGAATTCCTGAACCTTGAAAATTTTTCTCTTTCTAAAGCCTTGCATTAAATGTGACTGGTGAAAACACACATCATTAACAATAACACTTACTTATTAACAACTAATCTGAGCTACCTGGTCATTGCCTTATTCATAAAGGATTATTTTACTTCTTCCTACTCAAAATGTCCCCCCTCCTCTTTCTTTCTATTCTCCACTTCTAGCTAATGCCCACTTTATAGAGGAACATTCACAAGACTATGCCCACCAGCTCCATCTTTCGTTTCTACCCAAATGTGTGTAGCCTTCACTGGCTTGTCTTTTCAGGTTAGGGTGGTCACTCTCCAGACTCAGGATAGCACCTACTCATAGTTGCTAGACCCTATTTCTTCTGCTTACTTAGGAGAAGACCACTACCAAAGTTGTATCATCATGGATGTTCCCATTGATATTTACTCGTCTGGTTTTTTTCTATCATGCTACAGATACACTGAGAGAGAACATCTTTTGACACACTTGTTCCAGGTGCCACTTTTTTCTCAGATATTCTTTATGGGAAAATGTGTAAAACAAAATTTCTTATGCTTCTTTTCAATTTTGCTTCTTTTATTCTCTATTGAAGTTACTTCAATCAGTCTTTTGACTTCATCAGTCCACAGAAACTATAACTCTGAAAGTCATAGCAATAATCTCCAAACTTTCAAGTCCATCGATCAATTTTGTCTTCATCCTACTTATAAGATGTACTCAGCAACAATGGTTATTTCCCCAGTATTGAAATGCTTGTTTCTGTTGACTCCAAGACACTGTACTTAGCTGCTTTCTTTCTTCTTTGATAGCCATTTCTCCATCCCCTTTAATTTTTTTCTCCTTACTTTCCATACTTTTAAATACTAGCATGTTCCAGGACTCAGACTTTGGATTTTTTAAAAAATATTTTATATTACCCCTATTTTCTAGGTAGTGTCATTTCATCTTATGTTTAAAATATCTAAATAGGAGCCAGCGAGATGACTCAAAGAACTGAAGCATACAGTCTACCTGTGGGAGTCCCGGTTCAGTTTCTGGAACTGCATGGGCCTTCTCTGTGCGTGACCCCAAACAAAACAAAACTATACATCTAAATGCTGATTACTTATATTTTATTTTCCAATTTTCATCTCATTCCTGAATGCCTGAATTCAGCATTGAGTTGCCCACTCACTACTCCTACTTGGATATCTAACAAGATCTCGGGTTTAACAAAACCAAAATTGAACTCTGAATAGCAACCTCCCCCCAGCATGTCTTATTCCAGTAAGAGCCTCTTCAAAGCAATGACAATTCCTCCTATCCGTTGTTCAGAAATTGAGCATTCATTTCTGACATTCATCTTTAACTCACATTTAATCCACCAGAAACAAAAGATGTTGACTTACCTTTGGAATGGTATAGACATACTTTACCCTTCCTTTATACACGTTCTTTGGTCCAAGCAACCATTATATCCTATTTCTGCATTAGTTTCCCAATTGGTTTCAATGCTCTTTCAAGAGTGTATAGCCTGATCCAAAAGGTCTTGATAATAGAATGATCTTATTTTCTATAACAGAATGACTGGAATATCTTTCACACTTTGTGTAACCCACCTATTTTTAGAGTGCATCTCTACTGTTTTTAGTATTTTATAGAGCTGTGCTACCCTTATTCAGTTTTAATTTTTCTTGATTTCTTTTTTCTTTTTGAGGAGGGTCATACCACAGTACTCAGGGCTTATTCTCGATTCCATCTTAGGGAATCACTCCTGGCAAGTCTCAAGGGACTATATAGAGTACCAGAGATAGAACTTGGGTCCATAGCATGCAAGCCCAGCATCCTACCTGTTGTATTGTCTCTTCACCCCCTCTTTTGACTTCTCATTTCCTCCTCACTTCCTATACTAAGTCCTATTCCTAGGTAACTACAAATCTAGCTTCTAGATGTTTGCCTATTTTGGACATTCCATATAAATAAAATTATATGATGTATGATCTATTGCGACTAGTTTCTCTCATTTAACAAAGTCACCCGTGTATCACTGTCTATAACAATGTTTGATTTATCTTCAATGAAAAATAAAAAGTAAGTAAGGCCCTCCCGTTGATCGTCGATTTGCTCGAGCGGGCCCAGTAATGTCTCCATTGGAGACTTTGTTGTTACTGTGTCTGGCATATCGAATACTCTCGGTAGCTTGCCGGGCTCTCCGAGAGGGGCGGAGGAATCGAACTCGGGTCGGCCATGTTGGCTGCATGCAAGGCAAACGCCCAACCACTGTGCTATCGCTCCAGCCCTCTCGCCCACAATTAAGGATATGCTACACTTTATTCATTACTTGATGGATTGGTTCCATTTTTACTATTATGAAAAATACAGTTATGAACATTTGTGTGCAAGTTTTTTTTTTCATAAACACTTTTCATTCCTCTTGAATGGAGTTGCTGAGTCATATGGTAACTCTATGTTTAACCTTTTGAAAAACAGCCAGATTATGTTTCAAATGACAGCTTCATTTTACGTTCCTAACAGTGGAAGTATGAATGTTTAAATTTTTCCACATTCTTGCTAACACTTGCTATCTTCTGATTTTTCATATATAGCTATACTACAAAGTGTAAAGAGATTTTTCATTGTGTTAACAGATCCTTAATAAATGCAAGTTAAATAATGTTGCATTTCCCCTTTTCTAAGCCTTGATTCATAATAAAATTGAAAGCCTCTACCTTACCTGCTTGCTTCTCACCCTTTCCTATTACATACATATATATACGTATATACATATTCTTTTTCTTCTTGCTCATTCATGCTCATTATGCTCTATTTACAGATATCATTCTCACTGCTTAAACTATGCTTGTTCTAGATATGCACAGTAACTGCTTGCTTACATCCTTTGGTTCTCCGTTCAATTGTCACTTCATCAGGGAGGTCCTCTCTGAACATACATTAGTTCCTCTTTTTGTACCTTGCCTTAGATATCATGACTGGCAAGTGGGGTATTTTGGTCCAGAGAACGTTTTCAATAGGCAACCCAATTCATAGGAATTTACTAGTCTATACCTCTTTCTGATGAGGTTAATGTTGTTATGGCCTTTATTTGCAAATCTTTTTCTAAACTTATTCCTTCCTTCCTTCCTTCCTTCCTTCCTTCCTTCCTTCCTTCCTTCCTTCCATCCTTTCTTTGTAGCGGTTGTGGGCCATACCCAGTGGTTCTCCAGGGGTGCTCAGTGGTTTCTCCTGAAGTGCTTGGTGACCACATGGTGCTGTGGATCAAACTGAGGTTGACCACATGCAAGATTAGCACCTGAACCCCTATGTTATCTCTCTGGCCCATTCGTTGTTATGGCCTTGATAGAACTTGATACTCATATTAAAAAAATTTAGATCCCCACCCCCATCCAGATTTTCTTAGTTCTTTCTGAATGAGGGAAAATAACAGGGTGTAGACATGGCTATTGGGTATGCTACATATAACCTATAACATTTTACAGAGAAGAGAAAGTGTTGAAAATTTGATTCCACGTGTTTCTTGGATGGTGCCTTGTTACTATCTAGAATAGCAAAAGATTGTGGGCACATGTATATATACATTTGTAGAGCACCCAAAAGGAAAGAATTCTTGCTTTGTCACCAAGTTGCTGTGTGACTCTAAATAAAACCCTTAACCTTCTTGAATACATTTTATCTTTCTGTAAAACAAGTGGGGTTAGGCTACAGGATATCTTTTAAGTCCTCTCTATCCTTAATATTCTATATTTGGTCAAACTTTTCACCTAATGAGATATTAACTCTGGCTTGGTTTTAGGCCTTGGGGTCCTGGGAACTGGCAGATATCAGCAAATGATCTCCAAATGCAATTTGAACCCAGCAGAGCTTAATGTATTTTTGTATCTGGGCTTCAGGAAATCAAGCTTTGAGTTGGCAATATGAAGAATTCAGTTACTATTTTTGAAAGAGGTTGAATTTATTGAATGATACATTGCTTCTGGCAGCTTTTCTGACAAATCAAGGAACAATTCAGATTTAAGAATTTCAAAATAATTGAAAGACTTTAAAAGATTGACCTTAATGAGGACATTTGATTCTTTTAAAAGCTACAAAGTTTGTCCTGCAAAATACTACATAGAAGAAGCTATATAAAGGGTTGTGTTATGGAGATTTGAGGGTGGAAAGGATTAGTAGGAGAGAGCTTTGGGTAAGAAGAGCTCTGAGACTGAGCTCTGAGACTAAGTTAGAGTGTGTTTATTCTTGTGCAGAATAGACCAATTGATTCCTTATCATTTGGGAGGGAGGGAAGTGAGGTTCACAAAATTTTGAAGATAGGAAAAAGTTTGGGGGCGGTTGGTCTTTGTGATACTTAGAGAAACAAAACGTTTCATTCTTATAAAAACAAAAGGCTTATTAAAGATTAGGGCGAATTTACACTGATGTGGTAACACATTCTAAACTTGACTTTCAAGGAACAGACAGTGGCCAATGAAAACAAATTCTGAGATTCTACCTACAGAACTGAATTTGCCAAGTGTGGAGGGTGGGGTGGGACTGTGGACAAGAAGAGATTTAGGGACAGTGAGAAGAAACATTGGCACTTTGATTCTGTGTGGTTCTGTAACATAATATGTGTAACACATAAATATTAATACTGTTGTAAATCATGATAGCACAATTTGGAAAAAAAAAGAAACAAATGAAAAAGAAAATACAAACTTTGACAGTTCTCTGTGATAACTTGCTCTGCGGGATTGCTAGGCATACCCTACGGCTATGGAAGAGTTCTAGTGACCCAGGTTAGAGTGAGACAGTTGGTTCCAGTTTGCTAGGAGGCAGAAGGATGAAGGGCTTTGGAGAAAGTGGGGACACAGTTTGGAACTTTTGCTGTAACAACTGGATGTCCTCCTAGTCCTGTTCATTCGATGTGCTCCTAGGACAATCATACATAAGAGTCCCTGGGTCTCTTCCCTTGATTTCTGACTCTGAATGTATGGTTCTGAGTGTGAGATTATAGTCTGTGGGTGCAAGAAGGAATGTTTCAGTTCAGAAATGGTCTGTAAGTATCATGTTGTGTTTTAATTAGTAGTAATTTGCTGGGACATTTTACTAGAAGGACTAAAAGTGTATTATGTAGGCTCTGTAGAAAAGAGTACCTTCATGGGTTGGCAATGCCTCCTACATGGAAGAAAGTGAACATGTATTTGCAAGGAACTGCAGTGTCTGACTCATTTTCTTTTACCTGTTTTATTTTTTTTTAAAAAAATTGCTATTATAGTTTAGGTAAAATAGTTGCATTAGGGTTAAAAATTATTGCGTTGATGTACAATTACCATGCACTACCACCTCTGAAGTATGCATGGCCTGCCAACCACTGTTCTTACATCATCTCTGGTTTGATCTTTATTTCTTCACATCTGCCCCCATTGTTTATTAATCAGCTTTTAACACAAGCCCAAGTACTTTTCATTGTTCTCTACTATCTATTCTTTTATTTTTTCCTCTTTTTCACAGATGAATGAAATTATCCAGTATTTGCTATCCTGTTTATTTTACTTAAAAAGACTTCCCCCTGTTCCATTTTGCAGCAAAATGAAAGATTTAATCTTCGGGGGTATGGTGCCTCCAGCAGGTCAATCTGTACCTGATGGCGCCTTCAGACTTCCAGATACCCCAAAATTGCTGCTGTGCCTTTGACCAGACCCCGAAAACTTGGGGCAAAGTTTACCAAGAAAGTAAATGGCCAAAAGTTAGGTATGTGGGAGACACACCCCAAACCACCTTGGTCTCAGCTATATAAATGGAGGCATGGCCTCTCTGGTTCCTGATTGAACTGCTTAATGGCCATGATCCCAGAGACTCAGAAACAAATCTTGAAACCCAACGGCTTTTGGCAGAAATGTGTCTGGTCCCTGTAGTAGGTTACTGGTGCTGGGCCAACCCAGGTGGGAATAGGTTTTGTGCTTTGGCCTGTTCCCCCTGGCGGCCTGGTGACTGCCATCCTCCAGAGTCCAATGGACAGTCAGGTTTGGGCCCGCAGTGACGAGACACACAAGGCCTCACAGGACGGGGCTGGAACCGTCCCTTTCCTCCCCACACCAACGAGACCCCAAGTTGTCGCCCACGAACGGCCTTTCTGGCTCCTGGTCAAGCTGCTGAACAGCCATGATCTAAGAGACTCAGAAACAAATCTCGGAACCCAGTGGCTTTTGGCAGAAATGCGTCTGGACACCGCAGTAGGTTACTGTCTCCGGGTCACCCCAGGAGGGAAAGGGTGTTGCCCCTCTGCCTGCTCCCCCTAGGTGGCTCGATGGCTGCCATCCTCCAGAGCCCACTGTATAGTCACATTTCAGCCCACAGTGACGAGACATGCCTCATGGGATGGGGGTGGAGCCCCACCCCAATGAGACCCCAAGTCATCACCCACAAACGGCCTCCCTGGCTCCTGATCAAGCTGCTTAATGGCCACGATCCCAGAGACTCAAGAACAAATATCAGAACTCAGCAAGTTTTGGTAGAAATCCCTCCAGATTTAAATGTTAAAATTTCGGAATTTCAAAATCACGTGGCCATTACTGCATCCACACGACATCATATGTTATTCTTAACGAGCAATAGAAAACAAATTGTCTACTGTTGCCTTTTCAGCAGATCTGAGTGTTGGGTAAAATCCCAAATAATATTGGTGGATCTGGTGTCAAAATATTGAATGTGATGAAAGTAGAGAGAGAGTAATGTGAAAATCATCTGCCCCACAGGTAGGGGGAGGGTGTGGGATGGGGGTATGTTGAGGTTTTTGGTGGTGGAGAATGGGCACTGGTGAAGGTATGGGTGTTTCATTGTATGACTGAGACTTAAACCCAAAAGCTTTGTAACTGCTCTCACATGGGAAGCCAATAAATAAAATTATAAAAAATGAAAAAAAAATTAAGGTGGAGTCCATGCCCAATTCAATCAGCTATTCAGTGGCTGAATAAATATCAGTACTCCTACATAACACAGTGATAGCACAGTGGTAGGGCGTTTGCCTTACAAGCGGCCGACCCGAGTTCCGTTCCTCCGCCCCTCTCGGAGAGCCCGGCAAGCTACCGAGAGTATTCGATATGCCAGACACAGTAACAACAAAGTCTCCAATGGAGACGTTACTGGGCCCGCTCGAGCAAATCGACGATCAACGGGAGGGCCTTTACCTTTACCTTTACCTTACTCCTACATAAAAAAAAGAGAAAGATTTAATCTTTACTTAACAGTTTCATAGTATTCCATTGTGCACATATATATAACAACGTTTTTATCCATTCATCTGGCTTTAAATATTTGAATTGTTTCACATCCTGGTTATTTGACCAAGTGCTGCAATGAATATAGATGTGCAGGTAATGAATGTTTTAGCATTCTTAGGGTAGTTGCCGAGAAGTGTTTCACTAAATTTTAGAAAATTGATACTCTGTGAGGGAAAGTAATGTGCTCAAAGTCACACGGCTATAGAGACATCTGGATTAAAACCCAGATATCCTTTTTCTGATGCTTAAAATCATTGTGTCTTGCCAAGTTGAAGTTACTTTGACAAAGGCTTCTGCTTCATAGGAATATTCACATTGTCCATAGGAAAACCAAAAATTGGCAATTACTGGCATATGACAACACACATACTCTTTAAATCAAATGATGTACTTCTTGCTCTTGATACAGCAATTCAGCAGGGTCTAAAATAGCACATATCCGCTTTTGTTGTCTGTGAAAGCTATATTCTATGGAGGCAGTGAAAACACCATTCTTTGAGCAATTAACCTTTTGAAAGGAATGTTCTCTCTCTCTCTTTCTCTCTCTCTCTTTGGTAGCAACACAGCAAATATTACATTCCTCAAATATTTTACCCTATTATTTATGAGTTTATGTCTTTATTCTTTTAGAATTTCCATTATATGTTTTTCTCCTAAAGATGAAATAGCTAATCTAGACTTGCTGAAAGTTTTGATTTTGTTATAACAGGTCAGTGTCTAATGGAAACATCCTATATGGAGATCTTTGTCTTGGAGCCTATGTTAAATGGGAATATGACCTGAGACAGATTTCTGTATTTTAAGGGTGCTAAACAATGACACAGAATATCAAACTGTTTGAAAGAGAATTTACTCTTGAAATAAGAACCCTCTGCCTGAACACAATATTGAGCACGTTGGCGAGGACTCTGGGAGACAAGGTTAGGATCGCTTTTGCAACCACGGAGAGTGCAATGACCCAGACCAAATGAAGTGAAAATGTCAGCACTGCCTAGGCAGATGGTGGAGAAAATGGTCACAATGATCAAAAGGCTCAGAGACATGAATCTGCTCGAATGAATAGGCTATGTAAGTGGAGAAAAACCATTAGCTGACTATTTTCCATGGAAAAGTCAGGTGAACAATCTTTTACCAAATTGATGAGCAATGTGCAGCTGTGGTGAGCACTGGGATTGCTGAGAAGTTATGATGTCGGCCCTCTATAGCACTGGCGCTGGCAGAGATGCTACATGGAACTGGGCTTCTCTTGAGTACCATGGTGGGCAGCAGACAGATCTCTCAATAATAGATTTATCTGAAGACATTGGGCAAGGCAGGTTAAGTCACAATAAGGTGTAACAATGTCAGAGAGGCAGCCGAAGGGCCTGATTGACAGGAACTTTTGAATGTATTTTTAGAATATGGTGTTCTGATGGATAGGCAAGGTGATAATTTGTTCTCTGTCCTTAGCAAGTCTTACCCGACGGTTATGTGTTAAGTGAGTATAGCCGCATCACTGATCCCAGGTTATTTGAGACAGAGCTGAGGAAGAAAGACCCCTTCTTCAAGGACGGGGCACTCAGAGTCCTGTGCTGTCTTCTGCCCTTTCACACTATTTGCAAACTTTTCCAAATCAGAGGCATGGACACATCCTTAGAAATTCCAGGGTGTCGTCCTAAGAGGGTGACTCCAGCCTCATCCTGATTCTATTCTCCAAGTTCTCTAGACACCCTGGTCTTGACTAAGAAACAACTAAGGGAAACTCCTTGTGACCTTTGACCTGAACCACTCGGACATTGAGCTCTCACCGCCAAGGGCCTCGAGTACAGTCGTTGGTAGAATTCATGGTCTGTGGCTGCTTGAATTTATTCCCTTGACTGATGGAAGAACTTGGCCGTGTTTCTGCTTTCCATGTCGAAAACTTTGCCCCACGTATTCAAGGGTGGATTGTATTGAATTGCTCCTGACAGTTGGTGCCAGCATTTTCAAATACTCCACTGTGTGCTGAGCTTATATTTACTACCTGATCTAACTGTAAATTTTATTGTTTGGATTGAACTCCAAGCATTAATATAAACAAGGCCTATTATGCCTTAGTTTGTATGTTTCTTCATTGCCACAATCACAATGCACTTTGCGTTTCTAACAGAGAGGAAAGATTTTACATAGAAGGCTGGAAGAGTTAATGCTTTGCTAATATTAGAAATTTAGCCTTTTCTGAAGTGAATGTGTGAAAGACACTTATCCAGCAGAATTTTTCTTTCCCTTTGTCCACTGACAATTTATTATCAAATTCTCCTTTGCTATTGGTTTCAGAAAAGGTTATATGTTGTTTTAATAGTATGTGTATATAATGCCCATTAGTACTAATGGGTTTTATTTTTTCATTGGGACATAATCACCAATAGCATGCAAATTAGCACATTCTTTCTTCTTCAACATTTGCTGAAAGCTCCGTTCTTGGGCAACATATGGTCTCTAGTCACCTCCTCACTCTGCTCTGAAAATTTTCCATTACACATCTTAATCATCAAATTTTTTTGCCCTCTGCTTAAGAAATGAATTAAGGCAGTAAAATTGAGATGACACCATTTTTAGATTGAAAAGAGCCTCTATTTGCTGCCAAAATCCACTGTTGCATTTTTACATTTTTATTTTTCATTTCTTTTTTACGTCACCAATTAGCGCCTCAAAGTGATTTTTGCGTCTGGCATGCATGGGGTGTGAACTATAAAAATTCTAGTTTCAAAGCTTCTTTTGCTCTGTTCTGTGGAGGGAAAAAAAACACTATCAAGAAATTGTTCAGGCACAAGGGATAATAGTTTAAGCTGTATCACAAACAACATTTGTCCAGACAGTCAATGTAATTTTAGAAAATGTGTGGGTCTTGTATTTATACAATCTAGACAAGTTAATCTGATGAATGCCTGGAGAGTAGAAATTAACATTAAAAGAGCACCTACTGTGTGTAACACAGAATATTTGCCTCCTATATAATTTATTTTAATAGACAAGGAAGCTAAATTAAGTTACCCAAACTCACTCATTCATTTTATCATTCATTCTTTAATAGAACACATATTTACTGAATATTAGTTTGTTTTTGTCAATGTACTAGGCACTAGGAATAATATGTAAATGAGATATATTTAGATCTTGCCCTCACAGAACTTGCAATCCAGAGAGAAATTCTGATAAAACATTACTAAACCCAGAAATACATCAATAAAGGAATAAATAGTAATAAATCCTTCACAGGCAATAAATAGGATGGTAAGGTAGACAGTAATTGCAGGTGAGGCAGGAGCTCAAAACCAAAATGGAGAAAAGACTTTTGCACTCCTGTGTTCCTTGCAGCACTGTCCAAAAGAGCCAAAATTGGAAGCAATCCAAGTGTCAAAGAGCAGAAGATTGAATAAAAAAGCTAAGCTACATATATGCTATGGAATATTACTTGAACATAAAAAAGACAAAGTCATGAAATTCGCTAGTATATGAAGAGGCCTGGAGAGTCTAGTGCTGAGTGACGTTAGAGGAAGAGTGGGATAAAATGACCTCGCTCGTATTTGAGACGCCAAGAAACATAGTGGTGGGATATCCAAAGGCAATGGAAACAAAGAACGTGAGAACCAGTATTCAGTAGAAAGCATGCCACTTGAGGGGACTGGGAGGCTGGGAAGGGAGGAGGTAACGTCACAGTGGAGGGAGGTGTTCAACCGGAAATGGAGATAGTGCTAAAAGATGGTAAAGTGTTGTGTATGAAACCCTATTAGCAACAGTACCATAAAATCACACTGCAAACACACACACACACACACACACACACACACACACATACACACACAGCACTCTATAAGAGCAGGGTAGGAAGCAAAATCAAGGAGGGGTACTGGTGGAAGGAGTGGACACTGGCGAAGGGATTAGTAGTGAAACATTTTATGTCTGAAACCCAACCATGAATAACTTTGTAATTTCACGGTCACTCGATAAAAAAAAAAAATTTAGAAAAATTGTAGGTGAGGGCAGGAAAGAGATGCTCTTTTCCTTCTGGGTCCATATTTCAAGTAGCACTGGAGCCTTAATTCAAATTCCAGTTTGTCTCCCCTCAAAACTGCTGCTCCTCACGTGATGCTTGTGCCAATTTGTCAGCTCCATTCTGAGTTTTGGTCATGACTGTGACGCTAACATTTCCTGAGTTCCTTGTACCAGTCCTGACTCAATTATATGTGTCTTCAGCTACTTATGAAGAAGGTATCATCTTATTTCCTATTTTGATGCTGTGAAATGGGGACTTGGCTTGCATGTGTTTTCAGTGATTAAGTTTACTTAAGGCAATCTAGGATCACTTGCTCTCTGACCCCAGACCTCTGTGAAGGAAGGGTGACTATTAAATGCAGCTCTTAAGAATACGGTGCTGAAGTTTTTGAGTTTTCCTTAGGAATAGAAGGCCTTAGCATTTTGAATTGGATGATGGGGAATTCAATCTCAAGCAAACAAACAAGCAGCACCCACACCCCCACAGCACATATGCAAACATGCCTAGGAATAATAGATTTTTAATGGAGCTTTACTTTTTAAAAATCGCCCTATAATTTTTTGATTAGAAATGTGATATGTGCTCATTATAGCAATTTGGAAAACTAATAAAGGGTAGAGAAGTACAAAGACAAGAATAAAAATCACAAATCATTTATAATTCTGCCACTGAAAAAGGCGGTATTTTAGGCAGGAGAAATAGTTAAGGCCCCTGTCTGTCACACAGGAAAGCTCAGTTTTAATTCCCAGCACCGCATCTAGTCCCCTGAACACTTGAATACTGCCAGGGTGGTCCTGAGCATAAAGCCAAAAAGAACCTCTGAGCACAGTTGTGGACACCCCCCCCCCCCCAGAAGGCCACCAAAAGCATGGTATTTTACTTAAAGGTAAGGTAAAGGTAAAGGCCCTCCCGTTGATCGTCGATTTGCTCGAGCGGGCCCAGTAACGTCTCCATTGGAGACTTTGTTGTTACTGTGTCTGGCATATCGAATACTCTCGGTAGCTTGCCGGGCTCTCCGAGAGGGGCGGAGGAATCGAACGCGGGTCGGCCATGTTGGCCGCTTGTAAGGCGAACGCCCTACCACTTAAAGGCAGTATTTTTTTTTCTCCAGGTAGATTAACAAAGGTGACTGGTTCTGATGTAGCACATATACAGCTGGAGGAATTTCACCTACTTTACATGTATAAATGAAGGTAACTATTGTAATAAATCTACATGGAATTACTATGAGCACCCCAATATTACAGCCCAAAAGAGTAAAGTAAGAGATGTTTAAGTAATATTTCCAAGACCTCAGGATCCAACCTACTGAGACAGCCTGTTTCTGGACTTCTTGCTATCTCACCTCTATAAAAAGAGATGTATTTATTCTTCGATAAAACTAGACTCATATTTAACCTAGAATTTTAGGTTCTATTTTTTTTGGTGGGGGAGGTGGGATGGCTTTTGGGTCACACCTGGTGGTGGTCAAGGTTTACTTCTGGCTCTGAACTCAGGACTTATTCCTGGTGGTGCTTGGGGGGGGCTATCTGGGATGCTGGGAACTGAACCTGGGTCTGCCGCATGCAAGGCAAATGCTCTACTCACTGTGATATCACTCTGGCCCCTAGATTCTGCCTTTCAAAGTCAACATTATTTCAGAGGCATGTTTCTATGTCCTTATATCACTGTATCACTGTCATCCTGTTGTTCATCGATTTACTAGAGCAGGCGCCAGTAATGTCTCCATTCGCCTCAGCCCTGAGATTTTAGCAGCCTCTCCTTACTTGTCTTTCCCAATGCTGCCGTATTGGAGGCTCTTTCAGGGTCAGGGGAATGAGACCCATTATTGTTACTGTTTTTGGCATATCGAAGACGCCACGGGCAGCTTGCCAGGCTCTGCCATGTGGGCGGGATACTAGCAGTAGCTTGCTGGGCATATATATATGTATCTATATATTATATATGTATACTTTTTTTTACCTATTATTTGTTGCCTACTCTCTGAACACCATCAAATATGGTGTGGTAAATATGGAAAATGGGAAGGGAGTGTCTTATGATGTTCACGCAGCTGCAAAATATTCATCAAAATATTTTAAATGATTGTATGGATATATTTTATATAACTACCTCCCACAATTGCACACTTAGGGTGTTTTTTAATTTTTTTGTAATTATAAAAAGAATGATGTGATGAACATCTATGTATAAGTCTTTGATGAGCTTTTTGACTATTTCATTAAGACAGATTCCTGGAAGAGAAAAAGTTGGTCAGAATTTGTGGAATTTCTTCAAATCTGGTGAAACAAAGTGTTCAGATGTGGGGCACAGATTTAAAACTCAGAAGATATCTGTGCGGGTAAAGGGAAAAAAGAAAACCCAAACAAATAAGGAGGCCTTCCTTAAGAAGGCTTAAGCAGTGGGATTGAAGGGATATGACAGTGGGTATGATGCTTGCTTTGTACGTGGTGGACCCAGGTTCTATCCCTGGAATCCGAGGTCTCCTATATGGAACCTGATATGGAACCTGATATCCTATATGGACACTGCCAGTAGACATTCCTGAGTTCAGAGCCAGGAGTAACCGCTAAGCAGTGCCAGGTATGGCTCCCCAAAGCTAACAAACCAAACAAAAGGAAGGTCAGGAAATACAAGGCCTGGTTGGAGCTGGAGCCTGAGGAGAAAGAGGTTCTCTAAAGCTGCTAGCACCCATTTTCCATGAGTCAGTTGACTTGGGCAGGGGGATAGGGGAGAGGAATCTTGATGAAGCAACCTGAAAAAAGAAAATAGTGTCCAAGGGGCTTAGTAGCTGGGAGCATGACCCTCCAGGTTCGGTCCTGGTTTAAAGCCTCATTCCCCAAACAAACGAACTAGCAAACAAGAAAAGGGATTTTTGAAAATAGACAAGGTAGGTGGGAAAGTAGGTGGGCTTTTAGGCACTGAGGAGAACATAATCTAACCCAGAACTTGAGACAAGATAAAGGAGATGGGAGATGGATTTAAGAGAGGTAAGCGGGGCTGAGCAGGAAGAGGCCTTATCTGCAAACCCTCTTTAATAAGAGAATAGATGTTTTTATGCAGCCGATGAAGAGTTACTGAAGTTTGAATTTCAGAGAAATATGGTCCTATTTGCACTTAAAAACATTTATTAATGTTGAAGATAAACTAACATGTTCATAATAAGTAAGTAAGTAAAAGTAAAGGCCCTCCTGTTGATCATCGATTTGCTCAAGCGGGCCCAGCAACGTCTCCATTGGAGACTTTGTTGTTACTGTGTTTGGCATATCGAATACGTCTTGGGGAGCTTGCCAGGCTCTGCCGTGCGGGCGAGATACTCTCGGTAGCTTGCCGGGCTCTCGGAGAGGGGCGGAGGAATCGAACTCGGGTCGGCCATGTTGGCTGCGTGCAAGGCAAACGGCCTACCGCTGTGCTATCGCTCCAGCCCGAAGTTCATAATAGTATGAACTATATATCAATCTACATCAACTGTATCTCACCAGCACCGTTTCACCTTATATCAGTGTCCCTGTGTCACTTCTAGCCCACCTCCTCACCCCGCCCCCCACCTCACCACTCAGTAGTCCCAGTTTTGTATTCCAGGGCCAAGGGGTTATCATCTTTAAAACTATCTCTTCCTTTGTTCTCTTTGTCTAGATACCACAGATGAGTGAGATCATCTGGTGTTCGTCCTTCTCCTTCTGACTTCTTTGCGTTTTTTAATAGCACCATGGCACCAGGCAGTAGATGGGATGGGAGGGACAGGAGAGGGTGAGGACAAAGGGAGACCCATGGGGAAGGATGTTGGGGATTCAGAGGAGTTCCCTGGCACAATCCTTTTCCAGCAACTTTGCCTACCGCGGGCCCTTTCCATCGTCCTTCCTGCCTCACCAAGAGGAGAACAGATGGAATATTTATAAAACACTGACATGGAAATGAAAAAGCAGCAGAAAGAAAGAGCACAAACACTTCCTCTGTGTTGTTGAGAGTTAACATCCATGAGAAATATGTGTGTATGTCGGAGCAGAAAATAATGAGGCAATATACTTCTTTAAGCGGATTCCGTTCATCACAGCAGACCCAGAGGAAGGGGGAATCGTGGGAGGGACATTTTCCACTGCCGTGGCGGCTGTTGCTTTCCAAGAAGGAAGGTCACTCAGTGCTTTCTTCCCGGCAATTATTTTGGGATGACTGGTGATTTTGATCAGCCAATCAAGCTCTTTAGAGAAACCACTTTCCCTGATTGCATCCTCATCTTTAACTCAGGGAGAGATTTTTCTCACTGACCTGACAGTCTCAAGTTTTCCATTAATTTTTCTTTTCCCATTCTTCTGTATCTTGCTCTTACCTTTAGCTGGGAGTTCACATGAACTCCCCCTTCTCTCTCTGTCTCTGTCTCTGTCTGCCTGTGTGTGTGTGTGTTCTAACGGCATCTTTAGTCCCTTCCTGGTCTTCTATCAATGAGGAATGTCCCATATAAGAAGAGAGCGTCTGTGAGTAGGAAGCTGAGTGAACAAAGCAGATGAGAAGACATACTGGAGGTTGCAGTTGATTCTGGTCTTTGGGGTGGTTCTATTCAGATAAGTTCGGGAATACCCAGAACGAGGCAGTACAAATGTTTTCAAATGCAGGAGGCATAGCTCTACTTCAAAATACAACGATGACTAGTTTGAATTTTAATATGCTCACATTTATTTCTGTGTGATTTATGCCATGGAAATGATTGCCTTTATTTTAAAATAAATGTATTTGCATAATATATAATTGACTTAAATAAAAATGTTAGGTAAATAATTAGTTCATCTACTATGGTGAATGTATCAAATCTCTTGAAGGTGGCTCTTGGAATACCTTAAGATTTGGAGAATGATATTGTGGAAAGAAATTCAACCTTTGTTTCTTATCAAATACTTGCCTATGGGGAAACTGTTTAATGTTTCTGACACTTATTTTTTTTAATCTGTAAAATGGGCCTATAAAACATACTTTTCAGCATTTGATTTGGGGCTCAGTGATCCATTTGTTAGCCTGGGCATGATGAAATTATAGTTTCTAGAGTGTCTGCTATGTGTGACTTTCTGCTCTGGGCACAGGAAATGCAGCAATGAATCAAGGAGAGTCCTTGCCCTCAGGGAACTCACATTCTGATGGGGTGTAGACAGACAACAAATGCATGCTATGTAAGGTACTATCAAGAGCTAAGAAAATTATGGCTGAGTAGGGAAGAGGTTGTAATAAAACCTCTGAGAAAAGAGTGTGTTGGATGTCAGTGGGAGATGATGGCAGAGGAGGAAGAGAAGATGAACGAAGATAAACAAGCAATCAGATGTCAGGAGCCACAGAAGCCAAGGTCCCTGGCAGGGGAGGCTAGGAACCTTAGGTTTTATTTTATCTATGATAGGAAGAGGAGTGATAAATACGTAATACCTATTCTCCCTGATAAATTAAATAAATATTTGGATAGCTATTTACCCAGTACTAACATGTTTGAACTTTATACTATGGCCCTAGGTTTTAGGAACATCAGATAATCCGGTCAGAAAAGCTCGAGTTCTGGTGTCAGAGGATAGTAAAAGGGGCAAGGCACTTGCCTTGTTTGCAGCTGACCTGAGTTCTATACCATATGGTTCTCTGAGCCTGCCAGGAATGATTGTGGAACACAGAGTGCAGAACCTGGAGTTACCTCTGAGAAGGAGGAGGAAGAGAAGGAGGAGGAGGAAGAGGAGGAGGAGGAGGAAATGGAGGAGGAGAAGGAGGAGAGGGAGGAGAGGGAGAAAGAAGGAGGAGGAGGAGGAGAAGAAGAAGAAGAAGAAGGGGAGAAAGAAGGAGGAGGAGGAGGAGGAGGAGAAGAAGAAGAAGAAGAAGAAGAAGAAGAAGAAGAAGAAGAAGAAGAAGAAGAAGAAGAAGAAGAAGAAGGAGGAGGAGGAGGAGGAGGAGGAGGAGGAGGAGGAGGAGGAAGAGGAAGAGGAGGAGGAGGAGGAAATGGAGGAGAAGGAGGAGAGGAAGGAGAGGGAGGAGAGGGAGAAAGAAGGAGGAGAAGGAGAGGGAGGAGAGGGAGAAAGAAGGAGGAGAAGGAGGAGGAGAAGAAGGGGAGAAAGAAAGAGGAGGAGGAGGAGAAGAAGAAGAAGAAGAAGAAGAAGAAGAAGAAGAAGAAGGAGGAGGAGGAGGAGGAGGAGGAGGAGGAGGAGGAGGAGGAGGAGGACGGCGATGACAAATTTTCTTTCAATGCAATGGTTCATATAGTTTGTAGAAAACAAAAGCATAGGGTGACTTATGTTACTTTGAAGATGAGAAAGTGAAAGGCACAAAGAGGGCTACCATTGTAGGTACCACTTCTTATGCCCAAGAACGCAGAATGAAAAAAAGAATGTTCTGCCTCTGATGCTCAAATGCAGTGGGAGAGCAGAGTTCCCCAAAGGAGGACACAGCCAGGCGACTCTGGAGGCTCTAAAGGAAAGTATGCACTACTATCAGTGATGGAGCTATTTTATTCCAGTTTTCTTTGTGGGGAGCTTCTCAAATATACTTGATCAGTGCTCGGGGCCATGGGGTACTCGGGATCCAAAGCATATGCTTGGTCATTTAAGCAATCACCTCGCCCCCTGACTCTTCTTTCTGAGCTTCTGTTTCCTCATCCATGATAAAGGAGGAGTAGCAACTACCACCTGCAAGAATAGATGTGAGAATGAAATGAATAGTGCGTGGCAAATGCTTTGTAGAGAGTCAGGTTCATGGTGTATGCCTTTCACGAATCATGAATTACAACCATCCTGTTATTCGTCGACTGCCTCAAGTAGGCCCCAGTAACATCTCCTTCATCCTAGCCCTGAGATTTTTAAGAAAGTGCTATATTCAAGGCTCTTTAGGAGAATGAGACCCATCATTGTTACTGGTCTTTGGCATATTGGGTACGCCACGGGGAGTTTGCCGGACTCTGCCGTGTGGGCAGGTTACATTCGGTAGCCTGCCAGTTTGTCCAAAGTAGGAATGAGGTAATAAGATGTCATAATAAGATGTCGCGCAGCCGCGAATGCGGTCGCACAGTTCTGGGAGCTGGTTTTTATAGTCTCTGAGTCTTGGCCGTTGATGGGATTACACGGCGCCAGGGGGCCAGTTGGTGGGTGTGACCCCCGCCTACTGGAATTTGGAGGATCTGGGTGGAGGATGCTCAGCCCTGATCCAAGTAGGCTTGGAGATCTCAACCCCTGACGGGACCCTCTTGCCTTTGTTCCTCTGCCGGTACCTTCATGTGTGCGGAGAGTGGTCTCAGCATGGTGGTGGCTGGTCCTGGAGGTCTTCGGCTGCCAGAGCCCTGGTCGCCGGGGCCCCTTGGAGGGGAGCGGGTCGAGCTTTCCTCCCCGCCCCAACCAGAGCTCCGGCAGCCGAAGACCTCCAGGACCAGCCACCACCATGGCTTTCAAGTCTTAGAAATATATCTTCAGTATCACTGTATCACTGTCATCCTGTTGTTTATCGATTTTCTCGAGTGGGTGCCAGTAACATCTCCATTCATCCCAACCCTGAGATTTTAGCAGCCTCTCCTTACTTGTCCTTCCCACTGGTGCCATACTGGAGGCTCTTTCTGGGTCAGGGGAATGAAACCCACCATTGTTACTATTTTTGGCATATTGAATATGCCACGGGGATCTTGTCAGGCTCTGCTGTGTGGCTGGGATACTCTCGGTAGCTTGTCGGTGTCTCTGAGAGGAGATATCGTCAGTGGATAAGAGAAATGCATCATGAATTGGCCACCTTAGCCTAGGCCTTGAGGGATGTCTCACAGGAAGCAGAGATAGGCTAATTTTGGGTTGATAAAGAATATCTCAGAGAATTTATGGTGGTGATAGTTCATGGTGATCTTGGGTGGTGAGTATGAGTGTAGACAATTCAATTACGTCTATCAGTCTGTGACATTTAGACTTTGACAGCCATCCTGAGGACACTCAACAATTTTTCACAGACCGTAAAATAAACTTTCCACACTGTGGAGTCTGTAATCTCCCCCATGCTTTTCTAGACGTGGCTGCAGCAGCAACAGGAGATTGACCCATTGGGGTGATAAATGCTGAAAATGTCTAACCAAGCACAGTGGGAAATGGTGGAATGGGGGAGGTTGAAGGAGGAGACAATTCAGAAGTGGAATCTACGGGATGTGGAGCTTGATTTCATGAATTCTAAAACACACACGCACACACACACACACACACACACACACACACACACACACACACACCCCAGAAAGGAATCCTTCCTTCCTTCCTTCCTTCCTTCCTTCCTTCCTTCCTTCTTTCTTTCTTTCTTTCTTTCTTTCTTTCTTTCTTTCTTTCTTTCTTTCTTTCTTTCTTTCCCCATCCAGTCTCTTTCTGTGTTCCCCAGAGATGAATCTACTTATAGCTACTTAGTTTTTCCATCTGTTAAGTGGGAAAAATAAAAACAGAATCTCATGGCTCCCAATGGGACATAGTCATATGTTACTTTAGCAATAACAATCCTGTAGAACTGTGGACTGGTTTCATCCCTCCCATTACTAAAACACTGTCTTTATATCAAAATAGTACCAATAAATGTATGCTTCCTGAGTATCAGAAAGTCATGGTTTGGGTTTGAGCTATTCACTCGTTTATGATCTGAGATTATTCTAAAAAAACCTCATAGCTTAGTCTAATTGGGTAATTGGGATGTTTCCAGATGAAATTCAACTTGCATTTTAAAAAAAAACACTTTGAAGAACTGGTTGCCATGGTGCTGTTCTGCTGACAAGATCCTTCACTTGTTCCCACTAAGAAGAAATAATGGGCTTTTGTTGAGTCTACATTTTAGGTTACCACACCTGAGTGTTCTCTGGGAGGAAGCAAAGTCTAGGCCCAAAGGAATTAGTGAAGTCCTTCCTATCACATCTAACTGAGAGTGTCTTAGTAGACAGGGAGTTGTGTCACTGCAGGGCTGAGAGGAATTAGGCCTAGTAGAGTCTCGTTTGTGTAATGGGACTTTCCTGACCACTTCATGCTGGGCAGCTAGAAGCTGAGAAAAAAATCACTCTACATCTGCCACATTGTAAACTGAATGGCTGTTTCAGAAGGCAAAAACTAACCCTTTCATATTAATAGTCAGGTACATGTTTGTCAGAGAGAATTATTTTATTTTAATAATAGCATGGCTTAAAATGTATAATGATATTTTTAAAATAATACTTGTTTTAAAAATGGAAGCTGCCTTTATTTTGAACTCAATCTTTCAAACTATCAAGCACTATTTCTACCCATCCTTCTTAAAGTTATTTTACCCAAGTGTTTATTATAAGAATGTGAAACATCTTCCCCAGATGCAATATTTTTGGCTTCATTAAAAGTTTTTCTAGTTCCTCTTCAGTCGTGTCAATATTTACCTTGGACAATGCTTTGTATCCTTTTGTTTATAATTCCCAAATTCTCCAAGACAAACTGATTATTCATGATTCTCTGGCCAGTATTATAATTTAAATATACCTTATGTTAATGTTTTAGACTAGATATGACCCTCCCTCACTGATATTTCTTCTTTCTCTCGTAACTTGTAATCTTCCATATTCACTTCATGCTCTTTTTCTTTTCTCCTCTCAGGTATCGTCAAAGCACATACGTTGTTGATTATACTCTTCGAACATTTGCAAGAAAACGTTCTTCCTTTCCTTTTTAAACCCCAGGAGCCCTCTGCCCTGCTAAGAATCATCTTATATCAAGCATTTTCACATCGGGCATTTCCATTGTTTTCTTGAAGAACACATTCTTTCAAGTTACCCACTCCCTCTTGTTGAATTTCTGGCTATTGATACAGAGATTGCCTGAGCACTATCTTCATTGTCTAAAGACCAAAGTTTAAATTCCAAAATAAGTGAAAGGAGGCCTTATTGGCTAAACATATATTATAAAGAAAAAGTACGTTACCGTTTTCATTTTCATTTCAATTTCAGAGCCAGTCTTCTTTCCAAAATCACTCAGGATGTTGCAGGTTTCTGTATTTCTTTCCATTTTCAACACATGGTTTTCGGTCATTCAGGATTGAAAATTTACAAAGTATTTTCACAAACATTATTACATTTGATTCTTATAACAGCTTTGTAAAGGAGACCCAGAAATTTCAAGTGATCTGTGTGAGATCAAAAAGTAAGTTGAATAAGGCATAGCTTTGTCCTCAAGGATATTTACATAAATAAGTTATAGGGTTTTGTATATGTTTATGCCCATTTAAAAATAATTTTTTGATTTGTGAAGCTTCACACTACCTCCACTACCCAGCCGTTGCCACACTCCAGAACGCTTTTCCAGACACATCATAAGACACTAAATACCCATCTTCCGAAATTGTCGTACCATATTTGATAGGGTTCAAATATGGTAACACCTACAAGGGTGATTAGAGGTTGCCCCAAAAGCCTCTATCCCTCTCGGAAAGACTGGCAAGCTACCGAGAGTATTCCACCAGCACGGAAGAGCCTGGCAAGCTATCCGTTGTGTATTCGATATGCCAAAACTAGTAACTACAACTGGTCTCATTCACCTGACCCTGAAGGCTTTACCGACATGGCAGCACTGAGAAGGTGAGGCCGACAAAATCTCAAGGCCGAACTAGGCTGCCACAACGAAGGAAGACAAAAATGATCGTCTGTACTTTCAATGCACGTACGCTAGCATCAGATATATCCATCGAGGACCTGATGATACAAGCACGAATGATCAAGTACGACATCATTGGTCTGACTGAGACAAAAAGGCACGAATCTAACCATGCCGTTTTCGAAACTGGAGAAGAATTGTTCCTCGGAACATGCCATAAAAGAGGTGTCGGAGGCCTCGGTGTCCTTGTCAACACAAACTTGGCCAAGAGCATTGATTCATTCGAATGCCTAACAACCCGAATCGGACGTTTACATCTGAATAGATGTGGCTCACTGCCTGCAATTTCTATCTTCATTGTCTACGCACCAACATCTCATTATGATGAAAGAGAAATCGAGAAGTTCTACATGGAGCTGGAGAAGTTCTATAAAGAAGACCACACCTTCTACAAGATCATTGTGGGTGATTTTAATGCCAAGATAGGACCGAGAAGATCTGCTGAAGAACTTCACATCGGGACCCATGGCCTAGAATGGAATGAACAGGGTGAGAGACTGTCTGAGTTCATCATGTTGACCAAGACCATCCATGGTAACTCACAGTTCCAGAAGGCAGAATCTAAATGATGGACATGGGAGTCTCCCGGTGGACGATTCCACAATGAAATAGACCACATCATATTTAATTGATGGTTTTGCCTGACTGATGTCGCTGTTGTCCCAAAATTTCGAACGGGATCGGACCACCGTCTCCTTTGTGCAAAATTCTACTTCGCAGAGCGGGGAGAAAGGGCTGCAAAGTTCAAAAAGAGAACTCCCAGTATGACCACCAACTGGGAACTCTTTGGCACTATTGCGGCAACATGGGAAGATGCCATTGTTGACAACATTGACGAGGAATACGATCGACTGGTTCAGCACCTCCATGAATGTGCGAGGAATGCCAAGAGAGAGATAGCCACAAAAAAACGCCTGTCTTCGAAAACTCTTTAGTTAATTCGCCAGCGTGGTTTGGTGCATGCCTCAGGCAACCGCAAGCTAATGTCCGAGCCTGCAAAGCAGTGCAGAGATGCGATCAAGGAAGACCTCAAAGAGAGAAAAGCAGAAGTACTGGTAGATGCGGCAGAAGCTGGGAAAAGTATTCGTTACGCCCGC
The DNA here is from genome assembly GCF_029834395.1 of Sorex fumeus. Taxonomy (NCBI): domain Eukaryota; kingdom Metazoa; phylum Chordata; class Mammalia; order Eulipotyphla; family Soricidae; genus Sorex; species Sorex fumeus. Next base: position 6,052,838 of record NW_026606240.1, read on the forward strand.
CTGTCCTTTGCCAACTACAAGACCAAGATGACTGCCCTCCGACGTCCTGATGGATCCATCACATCCTCCAGAACGGCAATGGAGAAGATTATCCATGACTTCTACTCAAATCTCTTCGATAGCCATGTCCACTTGCCGACATACCAAATTCCACAGGATGGATATGTCGTTCCCAATGTTCTCCCTTCCGAAATCCGACACGCCATTTCGTCGGTAAAGAAACAAACAGCACCCGGCCCAGACAAGTTCAGACCTGAACACCTGAAGAACCTGCCATCAGTACTCATCAATACACTGGCTCGGCTCTTCACTCGCTACCTGTCTGAATGCAAGGTTCCATCCCAATGGAAAACCAGCAGGATCGTACTACTGTTCAAGAAGGGAGACATCCATGACATTGGCAACTATCACCCGATCTGCCTATTGTCTGTCATCTACAAGTTGTTCACTCGAGTCATCCTAAATAGGATTGGCAGAACACTAGATGAAGGACAACCATGCAAGCAAGCCGGGCTCCGCAAAGGATTCAGCACCATCGACCATATCCACACGATAACCAAACTCAATGAGGTTTCTCAGGAGTTCAAGATGCCGCTCTGTTTAACTTTCATTGATTTAAAGAAGGCCTTTGATTCTGTTGAGATGGAAGCGGTCATTGAAACCCGAGCCAATCAGGGCATTCAAGCCCAATACATCAAGATCCTCCGTGAGCTGTATTGTGGATTCACTACCAGGATCTCACCATTCTACAAAGAAGTGATCGTTGATGTCAAGAGAGGGGTTCGGCAGGGTGATACCGTTTCACCAAAACTCTTCAGTGCCACCCTCAAGAACATCATGCAACGACTGGAATGGGAAGGAATGGGAGTGAAGATAGATGGTCGGCAATTACACCACCTCCGCTTTGCTGATGACATTGTTTTAATAACACCAAACATCAGCCAAGCGGCACAAATTCTGGCCGACTTTGACTGTGAGTGTTGAAAGGTAGGACTACAGCTGAATCTTACGAAGACAATGTTTATGAGAAAGAGCCTCTTTCCTGATGCCCCATTCGTTCTCAACAGAATGACCATCTCCCAATGCAACAGCTATGTGTACCTAGGTCGAGAAGTCAACATGACAAATGACCTGGCACCCGAGCTGCGCTGGAGGAAGAGAGTGACTTGGAATGCCTTCAAGAACGTCGAAGAAATAGCTAAGAGGACGAAGAACCTCCGGCTCCGGGCACATCTCTTTCATTCCACTGTTCTTCCTGCATTAACATATGCCTCAGAGACCTGGGCCCTACGCAAACAAGATGAGAACGCCATTCAGGTCTCCCAAAGAAGAATAGAAAGAGCTATGCTTGGAATATCACGTTTCACTCAAATGAGAGAAAGGATCCGGAGTTCTGACATCCATTGACGATCAAGAATCAGGGACGCTGTCTCATTTGACAAGGTGTCAAAAATCAGATGGGCTGGTCACGTAATTAGATTTAAAGACGACCACTGGACTAGAGCTGTTACTGACTGGATTCCACGGGATGTCAAAAGACCGCGTGGCCACCCACCTACCAGATGGTCAGACTTCTTCGTCAAGATCATGAACGATCGGTTTGAGGCTCTTCATGTTCCCAGAACGAACAGATGCCATTGGGCTACACTAGCACGCAACAGGGACAAATGGAGACATTACTGGCGCCCGCTCGAGCAAATCAATGACTAACGAGAAGTTAAGTGATTAAGTGAAGTGATTTGTGAAAACATTGCAAGTTCTGTTCCTTTGCTTGAATTCCTGATTTCTTCCTTTGACTAGCTAAACTCCATTTTTCAAATATTACTCTCAATTTTTCTTTTTCTAGAAGCATTCTTTGATTCCCCAATGTCTGGGCTAGTATTTCTTTTTAGTTTATTTCTGTTGGGGGCCACACCCAGCGATGTTCAGGACTTACTCCTAGCTCTGTGCTCATCGACCACTCCTGGCTGGCTCAGTGTACCATATGGGGTGTTGGTTGGCTGTGTAAAAGGCAAGTATCCTTCTACTGTACTGTGTCTCTGGCCCCTGGACTAGTATTTCTTTATATTTTCATATTTTAAAATACTTTAATAAGTGTTTTATAATGTCTAGTTACCAACTGACAACTGAATAGGCATTAGTTATTATTATGATTCTTCATTCTATCTCTTCCCACACTGTATTTCCACACTCAATAAATAGTTGTGAGATAAATAATGTACTTTGCATCTTTTGTGCATATTGTACCGAATCCTTGAATTGTGTATATTGTACTGAATATACTGTGTATATTGTACTGAATCCTTGAACTCAAGAATAATTGTCACAGATGGTCACTACAGATTTTTAGATATTTCCACATTCAACCTTCAGAGTATCACTTGAGTATTATTGCTCTTTTACACATGTGGCTATCTTTGTTTTTCTAACAAACAACATTTAATTTGTCATTACCTTCCTTCCTTGGCTGGAGCAATAGCACAGCGGGTAGGGTGTTTACCTTGCACGCGGCTGACACAGCCCGAATTTGATTCCTCCGCCTCTCTTGGAGAGCCCTGCAAGCTGCTGAGAGTATCTTGCCTGCACGGTAAAGCCTGGCAAGCTACCCGTGACATATTCCATATGCCAAACACAGTAACAAGTCTCACGATGTTACTGGGCCCGCTTGAGCAAATCGATGAACAATGGGAGGACAGTGACAGTGACCTTCATTCCCATTTTTCCTTTGGGAAACCTATCCTTTTACCACTTCTTATTTTGGTTATTCAGGTAGGCTTACCCTATTATAAGTCTAATTGTGGAGAGACTAATGGAATTTTCAAAGAATAACTAACAAGGCAGGAGAGATGGTACAGTGGGTCGGGTGCTTGCCTTGCATGTGGTCACCCCTGTGTTAGATCCCCAGCATCTTCTGTGGTCCTCTGTGACTGCCAGGAATGATCACTGAGTGCAGAGCCAGGGGTAAACCCTGAGCACCACTGGTTATGGACGAAGAGAGGTGGAAAAGAAAAGAAAAACCAGGCCAAGAAAGTAACAGAAGGCAAGATTAAAGAACCGAATACCTAGATTCAACAGCAACCGTCCCTTGGGTTTACAAGTTTATGAACTGATAAATTTTTGTCTCTGCGTTCTAACTAGTTTGAGTTTCATTTTGGTCAGCCATCAACAATATATAAAATTCTAATTCAGTGTCAGAAAAACCCAAGTATATTTTTATTACTGACATTAGTGCATTTTGTTCCTTTGTGGCTTTGTCTTATGCTTTCACTTCCCTATGCATGTTTTGCATCCATTTAATTTGTCTCACTTAGAAACTGAGAAAACAAGCTTGTTCTGTCTTACTTTCCCCAGTATCATACAATAGGTCCCAGGGTATGCCCCAGTTTATAACTGAGTCAAGCACGTGCTTGGGAAGTCCTTCAGGAATGGTGATGATTTTACACAGATTTTCACACACGTTCATACTCTGTTGATATAGAGTGAATTGTGGCAAGGTGAATGCACTGTAATTAGGAAAGCTGCTCTGTGATCTCAAATTAATATAGAAGTATTGAACTGTAGAGCCAGGACTCTGAACAGAATCTGAGATGGACACAATGATCTGAGCAGACAGATCTCTATAATGCCTTTGAGAAACACTTATTTGCTCCTCTGGAGTAACTGGAGAACCAGGAGTTAGTGACACTGGTCCTGAATAGTCTGTGTCTCTATACAGGCTACTCTTTCCTGTGATAGAACATCTCTCTTTCATATAAGCCCTCAACAAAGTGCCAATAAAATTCCCAATGGTGGCTGGCTTACCATAATCAGTAAAGCCACAGTTGATCTTTATTCCTGATTAATGTATTAGCAATTAGCAATTGAAGCAGGGAAGTAGAAATTAAGTACTAGGTTTTTGCACACAGATCCCTGGAAACTGGATTGTTGATTGGCTGGTGCATTACTACACGATGGATAATACTTTCCATTTGCATATATAATACAAATGTGTATTATTTGGGAGCTGCACTCAAGGCCATAATATAGTTATGAACAAGGCCATAGCTATTAGTGTATCAGAGATACAATTTCCTTATCACCAAATCCAAGATTCAATTTGTAAAGTATTAAAATGATGAGATTAGGATAGAATTCTGAGTTTTATATGTGTGTATAAATGCAATCCAACAAGTTTTAAATGAAATATGTCTCATACTCAATTATACAAGTTCTCAAATATGTATTAATTATTCATAGCACACATGATTGAATTGACCATTTAAATGTAAACAAAATGGGCAATATGCTCTTTATAAAAAAATTATCAATCTAGAGTTAAATTAATTTTGCTTAATTCCCAGAATCTTGAAGTGTTATTAGAATATATTTTGGGTGGTCTATGTCTCCAAATCAAAGACTAGTCACTCTTTTGGAGGGGGAAGGGTCATACCTGGAAGTGCTTAGGGCGTATACCTGGTTCTGTGCTCAGGAGTCGCTCCTTTTGGTGCTCAGGAGACCATATACAGGGGTAGAGATTGAACCTGAGTCAGCTGTGTACAAGGCAAGCACCCCACTCACTGAACAATCTCTCAGGTTCTCCAGTCACTTTTGAACTGTACTTCTCTTTTACATTTTTCTACTATAAGTTCAGATGTACTAATGTATTGTACAACCATCTCTAAGAAAACAGTTGTTTAAGATGTAAGTCATGGTGGTATTGTTATATTTCCTAAACCTGATTTCAGACATGAAAACATAACATATGAATTGTTATTTGCATATGGTAAAATTTCACTTATCGAAAGGTGCAAAGTCTATTAAAGCAGGATACAGTTTTTACTCTGCACACTATTTATACCCAGGAAGTAAAATTTTGCTTTCTTCATGAGAGTTAAGTAGGTAAAGTTGGGCCACATCCAAAGTGGAGATAGTGAGGTCATCTTGCCCTCTAATATAGAGCATTTTTCTCTTTCTGATTTTCTGTTTCATGGCAAATAATAAGATTTGGGTTTAGGCTGACAAATAGGGACTCATGGGCTTCAGCTCACTCAATCAGAGAGCTGGTTCTATTTAAGCATCTAGGAAAAACACACAATTGACAATGTGGTATTATTTATTTTCTATTAGCTGAGTTTCTTATGTATATAACCTCCTAAGAAATTTTCTGTATATCTACCTTCCTGAAACACTAGGCTAAAATTATCTTCATTCCACAAATATATTACAATGATCTCTAACAAAATCAAAGAAGAGAAGTTTTCTGCCTAGTCCCCAGTTAACCTGGAAATTCAATTAAACTGCCTACTCCAAACACTACAGTTCAATGAAGTCTAACTATGCATGTTCTTGGAAAGACCAAACTAGATGAAAGTGACATTTTGAAAGCTATATATTCGATATTGTAATGGAAACTGAAATAAAAATCTGTATTTTCTTGCTTATTTTTATAATGTTTTACAGACAGTGTGTTTAGGAGAGAAAGAGGCAAATATCTTCTAGGTGTTTATTTATTATCAATAAGCAATTTCCCCAATCTGTTCCCCATTAAATTATTTAGGTACCTATCAAAATGATATTTTCACTTTGGAATTTCATTATTTTTCCCCTTGCTTTCCTAGATTATCTTTGGATATTAAAGATTGCAGTAACTGAAATTAGTGTAGTAGAAAAATTTTCTTTAGTTTTATCCAGAATTCATGAGCACAACAAACAATTGTGCCAGTAATCCCTTTCTGCTTTGTGACAAACTTTTGCCATAGCACTAATCAGATGACTTATCTTGCCAAGGATTGCATGGCCCTACTTATATGAAGACAGGGTCTGCCATTTTTCTCCTGGTATTAAGCGTCCTCACAATTCCCCTCTGCCACACACACACACACACACACTTAATTGATCAATTACTCTTTGCCATTTATGTATTTCTTCTTGGTTCTGTTACTTTAATAATTTCAACATTTTTCTTCCTGGATCTGAAAACTTTGCCCAAACTACTCGTACACGAGTGTCTTGAGTGTTATTCCATAAGAACTCTAAAACTTTGTTCCATCTTCTAATACAATTACAACTGAAAAATGGCAAGACCAATAAAAGACAAAAGGCACTAACTGACAAAGTCAATCTTATCCAAACAGATGTCAACATACATGCAGAACTATTGGTGTTTTAATGTGTATGTGGTGCTGTCTTGTGTTTTATTTTTACGCAGCCAACATGGCCGACCCGAGTTCGATTCCTCCGCCCCTCTCGGAGAGCCCGGCAAGCTACCGAGAGGATCTCACCCGCATGGCAGAGCCTGGCAAGCTCCCCGTGATGTATTGGATATGCCAGACACAGTAACAACAAAGTCTCCAATGGAGACATTACTGGGCCCGCTCGAGCAAATCGATGATCAATGGGAGGGCCTTTACTTTACTTTTACCATAACGAATGAAATTATCTGTTGCATAGTTGAAGTTTCTTCTGGAAGATGTTACCTTATGTTCTAGAACTTAGAGTATAAGAAATTAATTTTATTTCAATTATTAGATTTTTTGTTAAACATATCCTTGGAAAAAAAAGAACAAAGGCCTCCTTTTTTTTCTTTTTGAGTCACACCCAGCAATGTTCAGGAATTACTCCTGGCAGTGGTTCAAGGGACCATACAGGATGCCGGGGATCAAACCAGGGTTGGCCATGTTAAAGGAAGCCAGTGTACTATGTCTCTGGCCCCTCCATTTGCTGTGGAAGAGCTAATGGTCCTAAAATAGTGGTGAGGATTTTTATGTATATTCAATTATCTGCACTTAGAAAGTTGTCATTGATTGCTCAGTATCTCTAGTTCAAGTTCATTCATAGATATTAATTATCAATAATAATTTATAAATGAAACAGAAAATTAACTCACTCCTAAAGTATATTTTCTTTTTTCTCTACTTTAGGTTAAAGTGACAAATATATATATATATACATGTATATATATATATTTAAGTTGTTCAATATGATGGTTTGATATGTGTGTGTGTTTGTGTGTGTATGTGTAGTGCAATAATAAAGAAATTAATTACCACATCCATTACCTCACACAGTTCTTTGTAAGGTCTTATTTTTTGTGCAAAATATCTCTAGGTGGTTCACTCTCCCAAAATTGTGCCATCTTGATCACTCTTGTTTGCAGAAGCCCCAGCAAGTCAGAAGGTACATTAGAAGGCCAAAAGAAAAATTAACAGTGTTTAGATAAAAGGAATTATAGTATTTACACTGAGATTGGTGTGCTATAGCAGGCCAGATTTAAATAATTACTTTCTGGAAATATGTTTTTTAAATTATTGTTTACAGGAGAAACATCTGTCTCCAAATAACAAAGTGATCAAGGCTCATGGTTGTATCTAAGACTTGTATTAGTTCTTGGATACCCAAAGAACCATATAAAATAAAATTTATGCAAAATCTAAGCCAGAATTTCTAAAATGACATCATCTTTGATTCTTCCTCTTGACTTTCCTCTGAGAGTTAGACAAAATTCTTCCATACATCTCTGACTCCTTTTCATTTACTTTCTTCTGAATGATGGTTATTCTTCCTTCATGGGACAGCCTTTTCTTCCAGATTGCAGTATCTCTCTTTATTCCAATCTACTTTTCAGCTGGAGCTAGGAGTCTCTGAGTGCAGAGGTGTTTCTACCATACTTGTACTTTCAAACTTTGGAGGTCATAGAGAAGAGTAAATTGCTACAAAAACAACTAGCATTTATAATCTGCACTGTCTTGAAACACACTCAAAGGGGAAAGCATGTGATAAGGAGATGGAGCAAGAAGTTGTCCCCCCTCTAAAGAGTTCTCTGCTGATTGCACCATGAGAAGGACATGTTCTTAAACCAAGGAATGATATTCAAATGGTTAAACCCAAGTCCTTCTAGACATGGTTGCACCCAGAGAAACGGGACAGAGGTTCTGATTGAGAACTTTGATTTCCCACAGATTGTTTGAACCTTAAATGAAATTTGGAAAGGTTCCCTGACATCAAAGGCTGTTTCTTTTGGCTAATTGATTGAATATGTTGTGCTGTCCTACACAAGCCCCCTCTCTGCGTATTCTCCCCTTTGACCCCCCCCCAACACGACTGGGAACATATGTCAGATTCTCCCTTTGCCAGTAATTTGAAGACTCATGATAATAAAACATCCCTTTTCTGAGTAAAAGAAAGGGTGGTCCTGGAGAACGTGGAGGCAGAAGAAGAGCAATAAATTGCTCTTTGGAAAATAAAATATACAAAGTCCAATCACGCCATATCTGAATATTATCTGCATAACTTGGGACTTAATCACTGAAGACCGTACTATCCTGCTCACATTTACATCTGGAGCAGCTGCCAAGCCTCTTGGAGTTGATTTTTAACATTTTTTTTAGTTCTCCAGGGCCGACTTAAAACCCAGGCAGAAAATGAAAGTGAGCAAATTTACCTCTGGCATTCAAAGAAATGCTTTTGGTCAAAGTGGGTATTTCTGACCATGACTCATTTTCAAAAGAAGCATTGAATTCGCTTTGTCATCTTTGCCTGGATCAGGCTCAATCGGCTCTTTTATGATTTTTTAAATATCCTATATAGCCAGGATGGCATTTATTAGGCTTCAGCTATTCAATATTGCATTTCAATATATAAAAGTCACTGTTCAATTGAATATCGAGTTAGTTTTCTAAGGAGGTAAATTTACAGAAAAGAAATTTGCAAGAATCTAAAATAAATGAGTTTGAGGAAGATCAAACTGCCCTTTTGGCTATTTCAAAGATCAAAAGATCTCTTTTTTATAGAAATCAGGAGCAGTTTGAATAGTTCTTTCCTGCACCGCAAAGCCCTGTTTTTTCACGATCATTGATAGCTTGGGACTGCACCATAATAGTATAAAAGGCCTGGGGAGGAGGGAAGATGGTTTCATTCCCGAAAAGCACCCAGGACTTATGCGTCTGAAATAACAGGCTTCTCATTTAATTTAGGCTCAAGCCCAGTAGCGTGAGAAAATGACAATGTGTTCTCAGCTTCTTCAGGAAGAGCAATGGCTTTGAAGGGCATGAGAGGGTCTCCTCATAATTGTTTTTAAAGACTGCTGAATATCCGTGTCTTATCCCTCAGGGTGATTGCATGTAAGGAGTTCACACTACTCTACATACTTTGAGATCATATGACCCTCTATTCTGCTTACTTTAGGAAATTACCTAATCTCTCTATATCTCTTGAACTAAGTAATTAAAGTGATGATAATGTGTATTTCCTAAGCTGAATTTCTTCCAACTTCAGGGTCTTTGCTCATGCTAGTCCCTCACCTTGGCTAATATGTTCAAATTCAGCAAAAGTGACTTTCTTCTGGGAAGAATTCCAGAACCCCCTAACCAAGCTATGACAAATCCTCCTTTCTCATTAGAGTGTGCTAGATTGTGCTATTCCCTCAATAAAAATTAAGAATATTTTATATGAAAACTGGTATCATATTTGGTTTCCTCTACTAATGAACTAGAGAATGTAGCCTATCCTGTATGAATTCATCTCTATTATCACTAAATCAAAAATACGAGCAAGCATTTGTTGGGAATGAAATTAATGAAGATGATGTTCATCACCTTAATGGTAAGTGCTCAAAATAGGGGCAATTCTTATCATCCTTTCCTACTCTTGAGCTCCTGCAGGCAAGAGTGATCCTTGCTTCTCTGACAAATACTGGTGTAGAATTCAACTGAGAGGCTGATCTGTGGGTATGCTGAGAAACATCATCAGTCATCTCTGTATATAATTGACTCCTTCATCTGCCTGATTTTCTTCTTTTTGAGCACTTTATAACGTTGACAGAGATTTTAAATGGTAATTCCCTTATAATGTGGATTTTCTCTTTTCTTAAAGATTTTCCCCATTCTGTAGAGAGTTCAAAGAAGAGGTCTACGGTGATAAAAGATAAATTGATGGACACCAAGGAATTTTTTGTATGATTATGTTGAATAGGGAGTAGAATATAAAAACCTGGTGTGCATTATAAGTCAGCCAATTTCTTTGCCTTACAGTTTTAAATGTCATCATCACTATTAACACCATACTTAAAACCAACATCAACATTTTTACAGCTGAAACAACCTTTCTTTCCCTATTTAGTAATACAATTAAAAAATCAACACAATAATGCATTCACAGACATTTGTCATTGGGATATTGGTACTTGGGTTTAAAAACATACCCATAAGAAGTTATTTTATTAACTATTGACTGCTTATTGTGAATAAACTTCACAACTCATTTCACCATAGAATTTGGGGTGATACACATTAAGGCACTTGGAAGAATATCTTTCTGTCACTTTAGTCGTTAGATTGACAATTCAGTATCACTGTTTTAGCAGAAATGGAATTTTTACAGGGAACAGGAGTAAGGAAATATCCTTTGAAGGGCTGGAGGAGATGTGAAGTAGAGATCCAGGAACAGACCTCAGATCAGCACCACAGAACTAGCCTACTCCAGTAGCTGCTGCCTCTGCATGAACAATTAAGTTGAGACTCTATCTGCACAACTGCTGGCTCACGTTCTTCACCATGACTATCTCAACTGTTGCAACTAAAAAGACCCCTTGACTTGCCTCTCTCTCTAGCCCCAGTGCTACATCTGAGATCTCTTATTAAAATGCCCATAGGTATCTCTTATTAATAAGACCCATAAAATACCTATGGGTATTTTAATAAGAATGGGGGGAAAATGGGAAAAATGGGGAATATTGTAATTCAGCATCCACTTTAATTGCCCACTTCTGCCTTCAGAACCTTCTGTTTGTGTGTTTGGTGGGTGGGGAAGGGGGCGATGGTGTCCATTCAACTGAGCTAGGAATTCCACGGACCTTTCTGCAGGACTGTAAGTCATTATGAAGAGTTTGGAGTACATTGTAATAAATCTGATTTTATCACAGGAGTAATGGAATATGAGATGGGTGAATAGGAAAACACGTTTGAGAAATAAATGAGCATTACTGAGAACCTGACTTCACAACTTTGCCTTGAGAGGTCTTAGTTAGTAGGAGGCAAAAGGAATACTACATCATGGAAACAGTTGTGGTTTCTCTGTGGGTAGATGGTTCTGAGGTCTGAATATAAAATCCTCTTATTAACATGCCCTGCCCTTCTTATTTTGGTTTTGGGCCACACCTGACTGTTCTCAAGGCTTATTCCTGGAGCTGTGCTCAGGGTTTACTCTTGGTAGTAGTCTGGGGACCATAGTGGGTGTCAGAGATTGAACTGGGATCAGCTACATACAAGTAAAACAGCTTACCTACTGTGCCTCTACAGCTCCAAGATGATGGATACTTTTTGCCCCTTTAAGTCACATTAGTTCTCTGCATCTATTTGAAACCTCCTACTCAGGGAAACAATAGAGTATTTTAAACTTCTTTGGGTTTTATAATTGTCTTTCTCATACAGCCTATTAACTATTTCATATTCATTTTTAATTTAGTCTTCCTATTTGCCCCATGAGGTAGATGCTGTAAGTGTCTCCTGAAATTAACCTACTCAATGGGCCAAGAGTGGTGAACAGTAGAACCTGAATTCAAACCCACATTCTAGATATATTCTTGGAATGGAATCTGGTTACCCACATCAAGACAAGTGTCATACCTGCTGTACTATCTCTTAGGTCCTTACTTCTCATATTTATGGTGGGAATATTTTAGTTACCTCAGCAGAAGAGAAAACGTGTTCCTATGCTTTATTCAGACTTTGCTCTAACCTAGTGGCATTTCTTCAGATGATTGTGCAAATGACTTAGGAAATAGTTTAAGATAATGTCAAAAAAAAGTTTCAGCTTCTTCCTTGAGATTCATGGCATCTTTAACTACCAGATAAGTGTCTCTTCAGTTCATGAGGAGAACCCAAGTGAGGAATTACATCTACTCATATTGAAAGGCAGTTAGAAGTCCGTCTGTGTTTGAAAAGCCGGCAGTCAGTAGCGCTATCTTGCCATCTTCTCCTTAACATTCAAACCAGCAAATACCTTAAGCTTTAATAAACATCTTCTCCTTTAATAGTGTTGACTCTAAGCTAATAAAGCAACTAACGAATCAAGGGAAGGTAAATTTCTCATTAACAATTTATTTAACTTTGTTGAAGAGAGCAATTCCAACTTCTGCTAATTGAGTTGTAACAAAAAGATGGATCCATTTTACTACCACCCTCAGGACCTTAATCAAACTCCGGGAATGGTAACTCTCATTAGCAGACTAAGGTAAAATCCAGGATGGAATGGAAAGTACCTGAACACTCTTAAATTCCAAAAATTCAACAGGATCAGGAGGCAGAAGCACAGAGTGGCAGCTCACAGTGTTTTGAATTTTTATTTGCCAGAGGAAGAGCCCTTTTGACTTGAAGCAGAAGCCATGTGGAAGACTTTGAAGATGCTGGCTTTCGTATGTGGGTGATGTGTTCAATTTCTCCCTCTTTATTTAAGATCACTCTGTGGAATGAGGAAAAGCGTGCTGGGTAGACCTGTAAAAGGACTTACCCTTTTCAGTTGATCCAAAGCCTTTCCCTCTGGCACCAGGAGGTGACTGTAATTTAGGAGTTTCATAACGAAGGGCTGAGCATGGCTGACTAAAGTGACAGCCCTGTGGGCAGAGGGACATGTGGTGTGTCTGTGATCGGCCAGTGATTGAATTTGAAGGGATTTAATAATTCTTTAAATTCTCAGCTTTTTCCCTCAGACTTCCCTGTGGAAGCCTGATTAAATGAGTATTATTTCTTCTTAAGTGATTTTACAGGTCGTTTATTTTGGATTTATGAGCATCAACACATTTTAAAAGGTATTAGGGAGCTGTACTGCTGCATACTGGTTCTCTAAATCATTAATTCTACTCTATCAGCATCAGATAATAAGACGCCTTTCAAATATTACTGTGCTTTTTCTTCTTAGAAATTTAGGCAATTTTTTTTTAAAAAACAACTTCTGCATGCTAAGCACTAGAAATACTCCAATGAGTAGGACAGTTACAGTTTTGCCTCCATTACATTGCATACATTTTTAAAAATTAGCAAAGTCTATATTTTTGTGAAATCATAGTAGGTTTTTTTGAATTTGAATCAGTCTACATTTCCTATTCAACAAATTCAACACTATATCCAACAAATGAAGGTCTGTGTAGAGAGGTATAAGCATTATCCTCTGTGTTTTGATATATGCTGGCATGACGTATGATGGAGGTACGATGAAAGGGCACAAATATCTGGCCTCCTTCCCATCCTTGCTTCCTTCCAAGGTATCTGTCTTTAAAATCTGAAATTGTCCAAGTGTTCTAACTTTATCTCCGAAAGAGAAAAAAATCACTCCAGTGCTGATAGAAGTCTTCATATAGCTTTCTTGGGAAGGCACATCTCAGTTCCTACACCTACATTCAAAACCTTCTCTTTGTTTATGTCCCATTCACAGAGTAGGATGTAAGATGCTAGAACCAAGGTAGAGTAGGTAACAGGGAATATAATTAAGTCAGTCATTTGAATAATGCTGGAGAAGAGAATAAAAGACAATCCAGATAAACTGGGGCTACCTACAAGGTGGGAGAGGTGAGACCAAAGAAACAGCAGAGAATTACTCCCAAGGCAAAGGTGAAGATTCAGAAAGAAAGCTCTGAAAAATGTTAGACAATGTGGTCTCATGTTCATCTGAAGCCTATTTTTATTTAGAAATTAAAATTTATTTTAATAAGCTATCATGATTTATAATAGTTTTCATATTAATGTTTTAGACAGGTGATACTGTATGACACTCACCATCAGAGAGCCAATATCTCTCCAAAAACTGTCCCTTCTTCCTTTCTCAGGTGACCCTGAAGCCATGGCTCATTTATTTCATTGTTTTATTTTGGGGGGCACACCTGTCTTGTGCTCAAGTCTTATTCCTGGCTCAGTGCTCAGGGATCATTCCTGGCAGGGCTCAGGGAACCGTATGGGTTGGCAGGGATTGAATGCATGTTGGCCCTGTGGAAGACAAATACCCTACCCACTATACTATTTCCCTAGTCCTTGAAGCCATATTTTATGTGTAATTGTTTAAGTCTTGCTATCTTTAAAAACCTTTGGACTACATACGTGGAGCCCACTGGCAGTGGTCAGCAGATAGAATCTCCTCTCAGAATAGTTCATTTCACTTATGACTGTGAAGAAAACTAAGGGACGTGGTTGTGACAGAAGAGCCAAGAATGCCATTATTTCATAGGTAAAAATAATAACTTACCTCAAACAGAAGAATTTGGTGGGTTCTTTTTTGTTGAGAGTTTACAAAGTACTTTGAACCTGTTGCACTTTGTCTGTCCTAAAATTCCCCCTGCAGATGTGTTGTTAGAAGGACCAAGAACTCTAATTATTTGACAGATGATGAAATGAAAACCAGTGTGAGCTAGTGAATTTACGATCACAGGACTGGATTGGGTCGAACTTTGGACTTGAGTCCCAACCTCCTCATTTTAACTGTAATCGTTTTTTAATTACCATTCACATAGTATTCAAATGAGAAGTGAAAATGAGCAAATTAGGAAATATCCAAATAAAAGGTAAAGAGTCATTGAAATGTAAGTGTAATAGTAGTTGGGTCTTTGTGATTTCTTTAGAATCTTTGATAATTTCCTCCCTGTACTGGGTTTTTTTTTTCTTTTTTCTCTTTTTTAAAAATTTTATTAGGAAACACCATGAGGTACAGTTGTAGACTTAGATATTTTTGTGCTTGGATTTCAGTTATACAATGATCAAATACCCATCCCCCAGGGGTATGATGCGGCCAGCAGGTCAATTTGTTCCTGTGAGATGAGTGCAATAGCAGCCTGATGGCACCATCAGACATTCAGATACCCCAAAAATGCTGCTGTGCCTTTAGTTAGACCCCAAAAACTTGGGGCAAAGTTTACCAAGAAAGTAAACGGCCAAAAGTCAGGTATGTGGGAGATACACCCACAAACCACCTCTGGCTCAGCTATATTATTGGAGGCATGGCCTCTCTGGTTCCTGATTGAACTGCTTAACGGCCATGATCCCAGATACTCAGAAACGAATCTTGGAACCCAAAGGCTTTTGGCAGAAATGCGTCCTGTTCCTGCAGTAGGTTACTGGCTCTGGGCCAATCCAGGTGGGAATAGGTTTCGTGCCTTGGCCTGTTCCCCTTGGCGGCCCGGTGACCACCATCCTCCAGAGGCTACTGTACAGTCAGATTTGGGCCTGCAGGGATGAGACATGCAGGGCCTCACCAGATGGGGGTGGAACCAGCCTTTTCCTCCCCATCCCAGAGAGACCCCGAGTTGCTGCCTACAAACGGCCTCTCTGGCTCCTGATCAAGCTAATTAACATCCATGATCCCAGAGACTCAGAAACAAATCTCGAAACCCAGTGGCTTTTGGCAGAAATGCATCTGGACCACATACAAGGTGGCTGCTGCCTCACAGCTTCTTGGAAAGCCAGGTATGAGCCAGCGTTGACGGGCAACTGCAGCCTCATGGGAAGGGGGGTGGTACCGGCTTGTCCTTCTCACCCTACCTAGTTCACGAGTTGCCCCCCACGAGTGGCTCTCCGGCACGACCATGACTCCAGAGGCAAAAGGACTTAATCCGGAGCCTGGCAGCTTGTGGCAGAAAAGTGAATGGACCATGCATTAAATTATGGTGCCATGCCTCCCTGGGAGGGAAAGGGTGTTGCTCCCTTCCGCCTTCCCACCCTTCCCCCCCCCCCCCAGAAGCAAGGTGACCGCTGCCTCAGAGCTTATAAGAAAGCCACATATGAGCCGGCGGTGACAGGGCAACTGCAGTCTCATGTGAAGGGGCTCATCCTTCACACCCTACCAAGGTCACGAGTTGCCCCCCCACGAGCAGCTCCCCAGCACAGCCATAACACCAGTCTTAATTATCTGGCTTTTAGCAGAAGTCCAAAATTGTTTTGAATATTGTTATGATTCTCATAACAGGCTATAGAAAACAAAGTATTTCACAATGCCTTTTCAGAAATTCTGATTGTGGGGGGGGGGAATTCTAAACAATAATTGTGCATCTTTTGTCGAAATAATGAATGTAATCAATGTAGAGAAGAGTTAAGTGGAAATCATCTGCTTCACAGGCATTGGGAGGGGTGGGAGGGGGGTATATTGGGGTTCTTGGTGGTGAAAAATGAGTACTGGTGAAGGAAAAGGTGTTTGATAATTGTATGACAGAGACTCAAACCTGAAAGCTTAGCAACTTTTCCCACAGTGATTCAATAAATAAATATAAGAAGAAAATAAATAAATAAATACAATTATGGGGAAAAAAAGTAAGGTGGAGTTCATGCCCAATTCAATCAGCTAATCAGTGGCTGAATAAATAGCAGTACTCCTACATAAAAAAAAATACCCACCCTCCAACAGTGCCCATTTCCCACCACTACAGATCCCAGTATCCCTCCCACCCCCCATCATACCCATCCCACCCTGCCTCTGTGGCAGGGCATTCACTTTTATTCTCTCTCTCCTTTTGAGTGTTGTGGTTTGCAAAAGAGGCATTGAGTGGCAATCATGTTTGGTCTATAGTCTACTTTCAGTATGCTTCTCCCATCCTGAGAGGATCCTCTGAACACCCTTTATTTGGTGCTCCCTTCTCTATCTGAGCTGCCTTTTCCCCTAGCATGTGTGGCTGACCTCCAAGCCATGGAGCTAACCTCCTGGTACTTATCTCGGCTATTTTTGTGTGTTAGTCTTCTATTTTGTTACTTTATGTTCCCAAGATGAATGCAATCTTTCTATGTCTATCCCTTTCTTTCTGAGTCATTTCGCTTAACATGATACTTTCCATGTAGTACCACTTGTATGTAAATTTCCACTTGTATGTAAAAGATGACTTCATCTTTTCTAACAGATACATAGTACTCCATCGTGTAGATGTACCAAAGTTTCTTTAACCAGTCAAAAATATGAATGCTTCACGAATTTGCATGTCATCCTTGTGCAGGGGCCATGCTAATCTCTGTATTGTTCCAATTTTAGTATATGTGCTGCTGAAGTGAGCATTGTACTGGGATTTCTCACTTTTTGCCTCTGCTTGGCATTTGGTAGAAATGTGTCTCTGAGTATTTAGCATAACTTCTCCACTCATCATGCAGTCCAGCACTGCCTCTATAGTCACAGTCCTCAAGGTAATTAAGATAGCGGAGTACCAGGAAAATGTTTTCGGACTACACCTATTTGTTTACTCAGTTGCTGAATTATCTTCTAAGAGTAAATCAGAAAGTTTTACTGTTCTATTTACTTCCTTTGCGTGGCAAAGCTGAGGAAAATGAAATCAATTCACATTTCTAATGAAAAAAATTTACATTTAAAGTTTTTGACAAAGCAGTCAAGAAAGAGCATCTTTAGAGATGTCACTCTTACATGATTGCCTGAGCAAGAAGGGTTAAAAAAGGCAACAACAACAGCAAAATACTCAGCTTGTTCTTGCTTGCTTAAAAAAGTCAACTCAAACCATCTCCAAATGTAGCTTAATCCATTTTCAGACTCTATACATTATGCATCAAGATTTTGTACAAAAGGAATTTGAGAGGAGTGTTTGCATGAAACCACTTGGGTAGATTAAATTTGCAACACAGCACATTAGACTCAAAAAGTATACATGACATGTTGAGAGCTCTATCTCATTCCTGGTGTGCAAGGCTCCTACTGCAGGTAAATAACGTTCCAAGAATGCATGCATTCCAGCAGTTGTCTTAAAAATAAACTAGGTTAGCAATGACCATTAAAGCTTAAAACAGAGAAAAGCATAGTTGAGACTAAACAGTTCTGTAGATCCTAAACTCAAGGTAAAAATATTGATGCGAAAGACATCCCCATTAGGAGTTTCTCTCTAATAATTTAAAACCCCACCCAGTTTTTAATTCAAAGTTAAGTTGTCACTATAGTAAAACATCTGGATGGAAAACTCAGAATCCCTCATCTGTGTCTTCACCTAGTGGATGCCAAACATCACAGAGACCACATCTGCATATTTGGAGGGCCAGCAGCATTTTGTTTTCTGCCTTTAAATGGATTGTTGAGTTCTTGGAAACAGTATATATTTCTTCTTACCCCAGAGAGACTATGCACCGATGTTCCTCAGTCAGAACCCCTATGGACCCTGTGGGGGTCACAGGTGAAATCATATAAACAAGGCACAACCTATTGGACAATTGTCCACAGGAAGGAAACAAGGTTAGAAGGGAGTATGGTTGGAAAAAGGCTGAAAATTACTGCATTGAATGAACACTCTTTGCTGCAATCAAGCAAGGATTTGCAGGTTCCCTAAAAGAATGCCTTTCTAGATTAATGATGGATTGGATTGTTCTCGACGGTAGTTCTAAACTGACAGGTGCAGTCTAAACCAGGAATAATTATTACCACTATAAACCATGGGCTGGCAAAACAATCTAAAAAGACTCCGAAAATTTGTACAATAACTTGTGTTTTTTTCTTAAAAAAAAACTTCCTATTGGATTGAATGGCTGTGTGGGCTAGAGTACTGTTTTGACAGTTCTGATCCTTTTTCTGGCAACTAAAAATGAGGACAAAGACCAGCAAGTGAGCAGAATTCTCTGTTGAATCTTCCATTAAGATTGTGATTCATTCTTGAGACCCACATTTTATGAATGTTGTGAATTCAGTGTGATGTAGCTGTTGAGGTGTCAACATTCAAATTGGATTCCATTAACTTTATGGTACAATTAAATGTCTAAATCACAAGGACTCAGTGTTGAATTTGTATGCCATCTAGAAGTACTTTAGAAGACTGGCAGCTTCCATGAATATATTTTGATCAAGTCATTGTGAGAACAAATCTAACGAGATATCAACTCAAATATAACAAGTATCTAAGTTCTCAAATTTGAGAATTGAAGTTTGTAATCAGATGCAGAGTGGAATTATTATTCCACATACGGAGTTTTCCTTTCCTTAAGAAGTACATGGGGTTGCAGAGATAGCTCAAAGGGCTGGAGTGCATGATTTATATGCTTAAGGCCCAGCTTTGATCCTTGGAACTATGAGATCCCCTGAGTACTGCCTAAAGGACTCTTGAGAACCTGGAGTAACTCCTGACCACCACCAGGTGTGGAACAAAATGAAAAATAACAAACCAGAGCAAAACAAAAAAACCCTTGATTTGGGGTCTTAGAAGGGACCTGATGATTTGCCATTATAGGAGCGATAGCACAGTGGTAGGGCGTTTGCCTTGCACGCAGCCAACATGGCCGACCCGAGTTCGATTCCTCCGCCCCTCTCGGAGAGCCCAGCAAGCTACCGAGAGTATCTCGCCCGCACGGCAGAGCCTGGCAAGCTCCCCATGACGTATTCGATATGCCAGACACAGTAACACAGTAACAATATATCTTACGATTAATTGAATTTTAGCATTTAATGGGATGCTTTTTAAAAATACCAGTTTCTAACCAGAGAGATAGTACAAGGGGGGAGGGTGTATGCCTTACATGAAGCCAACCTGGATTTGGGACCCAGAACCCCATATGGTCTGCTGAGCCTGCCTAGAGTAACTGAGAACCTCCAAGTGTGGCCCCCCAAGCCCCAAAATCCAAGTTTCTAGGTCTTCCTTTCTGATTGGAAAGGGTTTGAGCAGTATGCAAGAATTGTTGATGGTACTAGGTAAAGCCACTAATTTGGTCATTTTTACATTTGGAAAAGTGGTGTGTCTCATCCATGACTTGGCTGGGGGTAAGAAGGCAAAATCAGCACTAGATCTCCTCATGCTTTCTCCAGTGATCTTTCACCATTTTATTTGCCCAAGTTAATTTATATCCACGACTTTTTTTTTCTCTTTTTAGGTCACACCTGGCGATACACAGGGGTTACTCCTGGCTCATCACGATCATGATCACGACCATCCTGTTATTCGTTGATTACCTCGAGCAGGCCCCAGTAACGTCTCCTTTGTCCTAGCCCTGAGATTTTTTAAAAAGTGCCATATTCAAAGCTCTTTCAGAGTTAGGAGAATGAGACCCATCATTGTTACTGGTGTTTGGCATATTGGGTACGCCACGGGGAGTTTGCCAGACTCTGCCGTGTGGGCAGGCTATATTCAGTAGCCTGCCAGTTTGTCCAAAGTAGGAATGAGACAATAAGATGTCTTCCAGGAGCTGGGTTTTATGGTCTCTGAGTCTTGGCCGTTGATGGGATTACACGGCGCCAGGGGGCCAGTTGGTGGGTGTGACCCCCGCCTACTGGAATTTGGAGGATCTGGGTGGAGGATGCTCAGCCCCGATCCGAGTAGGCTTGGAGATCTCAGCCCCGGGACCCACGTGCCTTTGTTCCTCTGCCGGTACCTTCCTGTGTGCGGAGAGTGGTCTCAGCATGGTGATGGCTGGTTCTGGAGGTCTTCGGCTGCCGGAGCCCTGGTCCTGGCTCATGCACTCAGGAATTCCTCCTGGTGGTGCTCGGGGGACCATACAGGATGCTGGGAACTGAGCCCGGGTCAACCGCGTGCAAGGCAAAGGCCGTACCCGTTGTGCTATTGCTCCAGCCCCATATCTACATCTTTGACATGAGAATTGTCATGTGTGGAAGCTACATGTGTCATGTCAGTAAAAGCAGAAGGACTAGGGACAAAGCTCAATAGCAGAGTGAATACTCTACTGTTGTGTGTGCTTTCCTGAGTTCCATATCTGATACCATGAATAAAAGGTAAAGGCCCTCCCGTTGATCGTCGATTTGCTCGAGCGGGCCCAGTAACGTCTCCATTGGAGACTTTGTTGTTACTGTGTCTGGCATATCGAATACTCTCGGTAGCTTGCCGGGCTCTCCGAGAGGGGCGGAGGAATCGAACTCGGGTCGGCCATGTTGGCCGTGTGTAAGGCGAACGGCCTACCCGCTGTGCTATCGCTCCAGTTTACCATGAATAAATTATGGGAAAAATGGAGAATATAAAGTGATGAAGAGAGTGAGTACATAAAGTAATTTTCCAAAAAGTGAATTCTTTTTAACTTGTTTAAAATTTAAAGTATTGCATAAAATACAGGGGTTAAGTAAGAACAGTACAATATTTCACATATTTGGGTCAAGTTTAGGTAGTTCTTTGCCTATTGTTTATAAAATATTTTCATTTCTACATTTTCATATGAATTTATTTGGTTTTCAATGTCCTAAATGCATAGCTTTGCATAGCTTTAAAAATTCCGGGATGAAATGAAACACTTTAATTTTAGATGACAACTTTTTTCAATCCATTCCTATTTTTCTGTTGGGTTGCTTTCATTTTTGTATTGTTTATGAGGATCTTGTGTACATATATTAAAGTCATTAATCCATATTTGTCATATAATAAGATATAATATTTCTCATTTTTTCCATTTTATTTTTATTTATGGTGTTTTTCTTAATAGGGAATAGTTAAAAACATTCCTGTAGTTAAATTTTTTGTCTGTTCTTTGAAACTATGCATCATTACTTTTATTTATTAAAGTCCTTTCTATCACAAGATGAGAGGGAACAATTGGTTTACTTTTTTCTGACTATTCTTTTGAAGCTTTTAAATTTGTATTTAATATTTGTCTATGTTGGTATGTTCTATAAGATATAACATGAATATTTATATAAATGTATAACATAAAAACATTTTTATTTAACTTCATTTCTTTTTCAGGGAGGCCCACAAGCAGTGCTCAAGGAATCCTAATGACACTCAGGAGATTCTTGGTCAACTGGGTGGTTGCAAGATTTTGAGTTTATGGTGTTGCTTAGACTCTGCAGAACTAGGACCACCAAGGCCATTAAACAAATTTCTTATTAAATTTTTTTTCAAATTGATTTGTAAAGTATATCATAGCTACAATTTATTATATGCTTACATACTGTGCTGAATATTTTAATTAAAATTTTAATGAATACATATTTCATTTGGGCCTTACAACAACATGCTAGTATAGTTAAATTTTATTCTACTTTTATAGATAAGTAAATAAAATTATGTAGCTTAAATTGCTTATCTACAAAGGCAGATCTGAGCAGGGATTTCAGAATTAATGCTCCAAATCATAAACTCAACTACACAAATAAATTTCACCATAAAACAAATTCTTAGTACTAAGGTTGGCTTGGGAATCTCAATTCTGTTTAAGTAATTTGATTTCTATGTTTTTACTAATATAATGTTTTTTAAAATAGGATCCATAACCAGTGATGCCTGGGAGCACAATGGCCACCCAGGGTGATGCTCAGTGGTGCTGGCCTGATGGTTTGGTGATTGGTCCTGGTGGTGTTCAGAAACCCCCATCACTATATCCAGTTGTGCTGTGCAGGTGGGAAATGTGATGCTGGGGATCAAATTCAGTGTCTTGCACATGCCAGATAGATATGTGCAATGAACTATCACTCCGTATCTAAGATAATGACTTTAAGTTTGCTTTGGAATATTTTTAAATGAAAAAGTCCGCACATTATTACATATTCATTATTAATATACCCTGAGATTTACATTAGCAAGAAGAAACCCTGAAATTTTCAATGAAATTGGACAAAAATGAAATGTACTATATTTAAACTTTGCATTTATCAAAATGTCCTTTTGCCTACATAGTTTTCTTCAGACAAGCCCTTTCACATTTTCTAGTTTCACCAGAATCTATATATTAGTTATTGATGAAAGGTATTTTCCATTATACTTTTTTAAAACAATTCTTAATTGAAATATTCTTCAACCTTTTTTGTAGTATTTTTATAGGACATTGCATTCTTTCAGAAAATTTTCCTCATGAGTTTTCACTGTGGATAACCTTATATTAACAAGAAATTCTTATTTTAGCTCCGTATTAATTATGCTCTTAGTTTTTATATGTTGTCTTATTGAACTGGTAGGAAAAGTGGAAACCTGATGGTAAAAACAGCCAGCCAGGGTTGTGTTATCTGTTTGCCTTCTGCTCTTCCTCCTACAAGATAATTACAAAGTACACAATCTGTGCCATGCACTGTGCTAGATTTTGGAGACAGAACACATAGCAAGACAGAAACAGTCCCTGCCTTGCTTGAGCTACAGTCTGGGCTGGAAGACACAGGTATACATACAATTACTTCATTGACTACAACCCTTACCTTATTCTTGACTCTAACGGGAGTGTATCTGGTATCTCCATTTTAAGACATTTTGAGATATTCTTTAAAATACTGTCATTGTCACTGCCCTCCTGTTGTTCATCGATTTGCTCGAGCAGGCCCAGTAACGGCTCCATTGTGAGACTTGTTACTGTGTTTGGCATATCAAATACCTCACGAGTAGCTTGCCAGGCTTTTGCCATGCGGGCGAGATACTCTCGGTAGCTTGCCGGGCTCTCCAAGAGGGGCAGAGGAATCGAACTCGGGTCGGCCATATTGGCTGCTTACAAGACAAACGCCCTACCCGCTGTTCTTTCGCTCTAGCCCTACATTCTTTTTATTCTAGTGTAAGCATTGTAAGCACTGTCCTCCCATTGTTCATCGATTTGCTGCAGCAGGCACTAGTAACGTCAGTGGGGCAAGGCATCATGGCTCACACAGTTTGTTGAGATAGAATTCTTTCTGGAATCTGGTTCCAGAAGTCAGTTCTGAAGAAAGAGGGTAGTGTATCTATTTACCTAATAACATGGGTTGTCCAGTGTACTCAACTTGCATAGAAAGAATATCTAGTGCAGATCATACTTCTGAGAAGCTCTTTGTTCTTCTCCAGGTTCAAATACTAGCCCTTGTCTTCCAAAGGATGACACTCTAAAGACTCCTTACCTGCCACAGAAAGAATATGAAGATTGCCAGTGCTTCCAATGGGTTGATTGGTCATGAAATTGATGAAGGCAATGACACCAAAGCTAAGAAGAAACATCAATCTATCAGATGTGATGCTTAATTTGTATTAGTTAAAAATACTTAGCACAGTGTGTATGACGTTTAAAAAATCATCTGTAATATTATCAAATGCTCTACCCTCTGTGCTATTGCTCCAGCTGTGGTTTTAAGTATTTCTTTATCTCTGAGATTACTTAAAATATTCGCTGTATGCACTTAGCACAAGAGCCAAGATATAGAAACAGCTCAAATGCCCAACTACAGATGAATGGATTAAGAAGTTGTGTATATATATATGCATTGGAATATTGTGCAACTCTAGGAAGATCAAAATTATGCAATTGCAGCAACAAGAATAGAACTGGGGATATGCTGAATGAAATCAGAAGGAAAGGGAGAGATACAGAACGATCTCTCTCATATATGGAACTTAAAGATACACAACATGGTACAGAAAAGGGTCAACACATTGAGCCAACTGATCCACAAAACTGAGTGTGTGTGTGTGTGTGTGTGTGTGCGTGCGTGTGTGTGTGTGTGTTGGGGCACATAGGTTGAAGTATTGAGAATGGAGCTTCATGTCTGCAACTTCATTTCAAGTGGTTCTGAAAAATATTTGTGGGAATTTGAGAAAAATCTAAGTTTAATGAGGTAAAATATTAACAATTAGGGACTGAATCTATGGTATACAGAGTACTTTGCACTCTTGCAACTGTTATTTTATTTATTTATTTATTTATTTATTTATATTCGTGAAACACTATGAGGTACAGTTGTAGACTTTCAAACTTTCGTGCTTGAATTTCAGTTATACAATGATCGAGTACCCATCCCTCCACCAGTTCCCATTCTCTACCACCAATGGTCCTAGTAGCCCTCCCACCCCCACACCCCATCCCCCCAACTCCACCCCCGCCTGTGTGGCAGGGCATTCCTTTTTGCTCACTCTTTCTTCAGGGTCTTGTAATGTGCAATAGGGGTATTGAGTGGCCATCGTGTTCAGTTTATAGTCTACTTTTAGCATGCATCTCGCATCCCGAGCGAGTACTCCAAACATCCTTTACTTGGTGTTCCCTTCTCTACCTGAGCTACCTTTTCTCCCAGCATGTGATGCCGGCTTCCAAGCCCTGGATCAGACCTCCTGTTATTTATTTCAACTATCCTTGGGTGTTCAACTCCCATTCTATTACTTTATATTCCCCAGATGAGTGCAGTATTTCTATGTTTGTCCCTCTCTTTCTGGCTCATTTCACTTAGCATGATACTTTCCATGTTGTACCACTTGTATGTAAATTTCATGACTTCATCTTTTCTAACAGCTGCAGAGTACTCTATTGTGTAGATGTACCAAAGTTTCTTTAACCAGTCATCTGTTCTCGGGCACTCGGGATTTTTCCAAATTTTGGCTATTCTGAACAGTGCTGCAATGAACATAGAAGTGCAGATGTCATTTTGAGTGTACGTTTTTGCCTCCCTGGGATATATTCCCAGGAGTGGTATTGCTGGGTGAAATGGGAGCTCAATTTTTAATTTTTTGAGAATCGTCCATACTGTTTTCCAAAAGGGCTGGACCAGTTGGCATTCCCACCAGCAGTAAAGGATGGTCCCTTTCTCGCCACATCCGCGCCAACACTGGTCGCTTTTGTTCTTTTGGATGTGGGCCAGTTTCTGTGGTGTGAGGTGATATCACATTGTTGTTTTGATCTGCATCTCCCTGATGATTAGTGATGTAGAACATTTTCTCATATGCTTTTTTACCAATCAGATTTCTTCTCTGAGAAAGTTTCTGTTCATTTTGTCGCCCCATTTTTTGATGGGGTTGGATGTTTTCTTCTTTGAGTTCAACCAGTGCTTTGTAAATCTTTGATATCAATCCCTTGTCAGATGTGTATTTGGTGAATATCCTTTCCCATTCTGTAGACTGTCTTTGTATTTTGGTCACTGTTTCTCTTGAGGTGCAGAAACTTTTTAGTTTAAGATAGTCCCATTTGTCAATCTCTGTTTTTACTTGCTTGGCCAGTGATGTGTCATCTTTGAAGATACTATTAGCTTCAATGCCGTGGATGGTTTTGCCAACCTTGTTGTACCTTCAATGTACCTTATGGATTCTGGTCTGATGTTACAATTATTATTTTTAAGTAATTTCACAAAATAATTTTTATATAATGGCATCTTCTGGGCTGGAGGGATAGCACAGTGGGTAAGGCGCTTGCCTTGTATCCAGCTGACCCGGGTTCAATTCTTCTGCCCCTCTCGGAGAGCCCTTCAAGCTACTGAGAGTATCTCGCCCACACGACAAAAGCCTGGCAAGCTACCTGTTAGGACGCGGATCATGATCTCCCTTTAATGACAAAGAGACTCCAGAGACTGCAAACAGCAAGCAAGGTTTATTGTAAGATGGGCTAGCCAGGGTCGAGCCATCAGGCAAGACCCTGAACTTCTTCAAAGGGGATCTTATATAGGCCTTCACTGGCCGTTACAAAAGAACCCGCACATTTCATAGCCAATGATTTGTAACAACATATACTTTCTTAACCAATCCATTTAAAATTACATCATTCCTTAGCCTATAGATTCAAAGATCAGCATTTACGTACATAGGCATTGTGGCTAGTGGGTATCTGGTAACTCAGACATTTGTTTATCTTCTATGTTTACCTGGCTCCCTTTGATTCTCAGCTCAAGGCTCCTGCATTCCGGTGGAGGTGGATAAGGGAAAAGTTACTAACAGAGGTAACAGATAAGGAAGGGCCAATAAATGGTTTCAGAATTTACATTCCAATAAGGAAGGGTCAACAAATGGAGACAGAATTTACATCTCAAGGCTTTACAAGGGAGGGGGCAGGTAAGGAAGAGTTACTAATTAGCAGAGTTTAGCTCTGGAATTTCCCTCGGGGTCCCAAGGGACCTTACACTACCCAAGACATATCTGTTATGCCAAAAACAGTAACAACAAGTCTCACAATTTGTTGTGAGATGTTATGGTGCCCACTAGAGCAAATTGATGAACAACAGGAGGACAGTGCTAATATTATCAGGAGATAACCCATATTTTCCTTGAATGCCTTGTTTTTTGCCCAAAAGTTCCCACAACAAAACACTTATTAAATAATAGTTAAAAAGGTGAAGGTAAAGGTAAAGGCCCTCCCGTTGATCGTCGATTTGCTCGAGTGGGCCCAGTAACGTCTCCATTGGAGACTTTGTTGTTACTGTGTCTGGCATATCGAATACTCTCGGTAGCTTTCCGGGCTCTCCGAGAGAAGCGGAGGAATCGAACTCGGGTCGGCCATGTTGGCCGCTTGTAAGGTGAACGCCCTACCCACTGTGCTAGTTATTATTTTTTTTTCTTTTTTTTTGTTTTGTTTTGTTTTGTTTTGTTTTATTAGTGAAACACCATGAGTTACAGTTGTAGACTTACAAGTTGTTGTGCTTGGGTTTCAGTTATACAATGATCGAGTACCCATCCCACCACCAGTGCCCATTCTCCACCACCACCAATCCCAGTATCCCTCCCACCCACCCCCATCCCCCTTCCCACCCTGCCTCTATGGCAGGGCACTCCCTTTTGTTCTATCTCTCCTTTATGGTGCTGTGGTCTGCAGTCCACCCACGATTTCTTACTGTGTCTCTTACTGTCGGGCAGACTCTGTGCAGCATTCTAGTGCAAGATGCTTGCGGAAGTAAAGACTAGGCAGAACAAGAGAGCAGCTTCCACTCAAGGAAGCAATAAAGACTCAAGAAGGACAAGACAATGATAGGCAACAAGCCCCACCCACCTACCCCCCCACCCACCTACCCACCCCGTGATCCTTTTCTTTTTTCTTTTTCCCCTGAGTGATGAGCCTGCCATGGAGAAAGAGCTTTAAACGAAAGTTAAAATGAACCCAGGAGCTGGAGAGATAGTACAGTGGTTAGGGCACCTGCCCTGCACACGGCCAGCCCAGGTTCGGTTCCCAGCATCCCATAGGGCCCCCCAAGCACGGCCAGGAGTAATTCCTGAGTGCAGAGCCACGACTAATCCCTGAGCATCAGCAGGTGTGGCCCCAAAACAAAAACAAAGCAAAACAAAAGAGGATCCAGTGAACACTGAGGACTAGGGCAGACAGCGACCATGGTAACATAGAGCTTTTAGCATTGTGCTAGTTATTATTAACAAAACACTTATTAAATAATTAAATAATCTATTATTTTCATTTACTTTTATGAACTACTTTCAAATTCTGTAATTGCTCTATGTTTTTGCTTGCTTTCTCCCACATTTGGGCCTGGGACTATAGATTTTGCTTG
This sequence comes from Sorex fumeus, assembly GCF_029834395.1. NCBI lineage: Eukaryota > Metazoa > Chordata > Mammalia > Eulipotyphla > Soricidae > Sorex > Sorex fumeus. The sequence continues at coordinate 6,080,897 of NW_026606240.1, forward strand.
TCTGTTCTTTGGTGATTCAGCTGGCTAATCATATGGAAATAGTTGTAACAAAAAGGTGTCTATGAGGACACTTTGAATCACTTAACTGAATCTGATATGGCCACACTTAGTTGAATGAATTATGGCCATGTCATCAAAATTTCAGCAGAAAGGAAATGATAAGAATAATTCAATATAAGTCCAGCACCGTAAGAGCTGACTAAGTTTGGTTCAAAAAAACTTTCTAGCTATTTTTCATAGGCATGTTGTAATTCTGTGGCTTATGTTATTGAAAACATTTTTAAAACAACACCTACACACAGAGATAATAATCAGCACCCAGAGCATAATCTTGGGAAAAGAAGAAAAGCTATTTGTTTATTTATCCTATATTTAACTATCAATCCACCCATTTAGAATTGAAGAATACCGATGATGCTAGCATAATCCAAGTTATAAAACGTTAAAAAAAAAGAAGGCTACTCAGTGGAGTTTAATTGGCAGTTGTTCACCTATTTTTATCTCCTTCTAATATTACCTCAGTTTTGTTCACCACTGGGTGTGGCTCCCAAACCAAAACAAATTAAACCAAGAAACGTAATCTCAATTTTGTTAAGCTATTGGATGAGCAGGTTTCCATGGCCATTCCCATTAATCATGAGAACTCAATTTTCTTTTACCACCATCTGGTGTAGGATTGGCTATGAGCTATGATTCTGATAAAAAAAAAGAAAAACATGAAATTATTTATGCAAAAGTTCAGGAAAATGTCTATGATTTTTAAATGAAGTATAAAAGAAGAAAATACTGCTTTACTTTAAACCTGGGTTCTTTTGTGAGGTTTCAGTTATCATCTGGGGACTATAAAAGGACAATTCCGAGGCCAAAAGTAAAGATGCTGAAGATGGCATTTATAGACGCATTACATTTGTGTCCTTATGGTGTTAGTGGGGCTCTGTACCTATGAATTTGTCTTTATTTCTTTTATAACGTAGTACGTTTCTGTTGTTGTCTTAGCCTTCTAGAATTTAGGATTTTATTTACTTGTAGCTGAAAATATTCTGATTCTAGTGACAGAGAACATTGGAGGGAGAGAACAAAGTTCTGTTCCCTTTCCAAAATCTATCTTACTTTGCTTTCAGAAATACAGAGTAGTGTCAAGATATGAATATATTTTATGTAGACAGCAGTCAACATATGAATATTTACTGTAGTGTTATAATATGGGCCTTAGGCAGGCTTCCAAAATAGGTATTTAGTAAATAACTTTTAATCGATGAAGGAGTATTTAAAGAAAAGAATGTAGACCTAAGAAAAATTTCCTAGTATTAATAATTTAGGATCTTATTTATACTTTTCTTATTGTATTAGACAAACTTCAAACTCAATATAGACATTTATAAAATGACTGACTTTACACAAAGTAGAAAGTATTTAAGGTGTGGTCTCCTGTGGAAAATTCCTGTGTGCAATTCATCATACTTGTGAGACTAAGTCCAATATTTTATATAATATCAGTTTAAGAGGGACTGTGGGCTTATATAAACTAAGAAGCAATTACTTTATGCAATAAAATGATAGGCAGGTCCCTACTTAATGAATTTTTTAGTTGTTTTACTAGTTTATAGGCATTGACCCATAAGACACATGTTACATACATATAAACACAGAGAGACATATTCATTGAATTAATTAGAGCAGTATAAATCGATGTAACAATTGTAGTTTTAATAAACTGTGAGTTTATTTGTCCCTTAAAAGACAGTCTAGATGAATGACACAGGTTAATAAGTGTCTTGTGCTATGTGGGTATTGGGAAATCCAGACTGACAGTTGTTCTATTACATTCAGATTTTTACTGTCTTCTCTTCTGTACAATCAGCATAAAGAAGAAAGAGAAAACAATGGGAGAGGTGTTTTCTGGTCTTTACCAGTACCTTTCAATATATAATTAATTGCAAAGGAATCTGGAAAATGGAATCATACCATGTGCTCAGGAATAATGAAGGAATGGATTTTGATGGACACTTTCTTTTCCTTTCTTTCTTCCTTCCTTTCTTTCTTTTCTTTTCTTTTCTTTTTTTCATATTTGTGGTATAAAAGAGGCTACAGACGTTTCCTAACAGGAATGCCATTATCTCCACTGGTCTCTTCTTCATTGTTCCCACAGTAGTCTTTTTCATATGGTGATGAAGTTTGTTTTTAACTAATTTCCTTCATGTATCTGCTCAAAACCTTTCAATTGCTTCTTATTGTATCTTGGACAAAGATAAAAGTCTTGATCCTGACATATAAAGCTCTGCATAATCTAACATCCATTTTACCTGCATTTTACCAAATTTTGGAAAGTGTGCTTTCATGCTTTTGAAGCTCCAGTCACAAAGGCTCCCTTTCACAATCTCTACTTTTCATATTTTCTTTCTCAGAAATTTTGCTCTTACTATATTCCCTTCAGCCCAAACTCTTCTCCTTTTAGAGTAATTAGTGCCTATTAATTCTTTATGTTACTCTCCCAGTGGATAACTCTTTGCTCTTGTCAACTTTCTCAACACAAGCATAAGCTCCTTTTTTGTTTTTGGTGGTGACTGCAGTACTCTTTGACAGTGCTCAGTAGCTATTCCTGGCCCATGCTCCAGAATGATACCTAGCAGTGCTAACACCAGGGTTGGGGGCATATGTGGTGCTAGGAATTGAATCAGGGTTGGCAAGGTGCGAAGCAAGCATCTTAAACTCTTTCTCTTCCCTATATATTGTTGTAGAGTTGCAGAGCTTTTTAAAAGCAACTATTACAGTCATTCTTTTATGATTGGTTGTGTGATTAATTAAAATTTATCTTTCCCACTAGACAATAAACTCCATAGGATCAGTTGTTATGTATTTGTTCATGATGCTTAGCATAGTTTATATCTAACAGAAAACACTTGATAAACACTTGTTGATTATAAGCATATTTGAATGTATAGATAACTGTATTCAAATTTGGATTCCACCACAAATTAAGCTGTGTGGTTAAAATTATTTTTTCAGTCTTCAGACCTCCCGTTTCGTCACCTTGAAAATATCAAACAAAAGGATGTTAAGAATTCTAGCACCATGACTCAACGTTCCTAGTATATTAAAATTGAATCCCGTGGGCCAATATGCCTGTTTAATTACTCATGTATATTTTCGAATAAATATAACAAATTCTGGTCCTGACAAAGCAGAGTGAGAACAGTTTTTATTCTTTTATTTGGAATTTTTGACTACTGAAAATTCAGTGAAAAGTATTTTTCTAAAACGATGAAGTCCATTAACAACTGAAACGGGGGGGTAAGTGGGGCTAATAAGACATTAATTATATCATAGAAAAACACGTGGAAATAAAATCTGTATTTTACTGGAAATAATGAAAGATTGGTTACTCTATGAAATTTGAAGTAGATTTCTATGTTACTGATGATGCACTAATAGAAAATGTCAGTGACATAAGAAGACATAAGAAGTGATTTATCTTGTTGATCTTGTATTTATGTAAAAAGCCAAGATTAATAGCCAGAATGTCTAACACTTGTCTTGGTGATTGTGGTTGGATAACCAAGCCAAAGAATGTTCACGAAAAAATTTTCAAAGAATCGAGAGTTAGCTCCTTGAGAGTCGTGGACCATTTCCTAAGAGGTTTCCTATTCATTTAATATTAGCTGATAGGTCATATCATCATGGTATATTGTACATACTTAGATACTGTCACTGTCACTGTCCTCCCATTGTTCATCAATTTCCTCGAGCAGGCCCAGTAACATTGTGAGACTTGTTACTGTGTTTGGCATGTCAACTACGTCACAGGGAGCTTGCCAGGCTTTGCTGTGCAGGCGAGAGACTCTTGGTAGCTAGCCAGGCTCTCTGAGAGGGATGGAGGAATCAAACTCGGGTCAGCCATGATAGGCAAAGGCTACCCGCTGTGCTATCGCTCCAGCCCACTTGGGTACTAAACAACTAATTTAGTATTTTTATGAAGTAAGCATGCTTTTATTTTTTCAATATTTATATATTTCATTTTCATAAAGCAGTTCACAATGCTTCAGTAAGATATATTCAAACACCAATCCCATCACCAAGCACCTTCCTACCACAATAAGAGGGAAGTGTGTGAATGTTGTTGTATTTCATTCTGGAGCCATTTAAGCCTGTATATAAGAGAATACAAGCAAGTATGTTAAAACCAAACACATGTGTGATACTTTGGGTAAGTGGGCTAGAGTATAAGAGGTTGAGCAGCAGTATTTACAGCCCTGCACCCAGGACATTCTGCATCGCTCTCTCCGGGGGCTTTAATTTATAGCTTCTGGATCTTGGCCATTGATGAGATTACATGATGAGATTACATGGTAGTTTGTGGGTGTGACTGCCAAGCTACTGGAAAACTGGGGATCTGGGGGGGGGGGGAGGAGGCCCAGTCCCTATCTGAGCAGGCTTGGAGATCTCAGTCATGGGTTGCCGCATGCCTGCTTTTTTCTGCAGGTCCACTCTTGGGTGAGGTTCATCCTCTCCTGGGTGAGGCTAAACCCCTTTAGGGGGACACTCATCTGAACATGTGGAGAGTGGCCTTGAGCATGGTGGCGGTTGGGTTCTAGAGGGTTTTGGCTGCTGGGGTGCTGCTTGGGGTGAGGAGAGAAACTCAACTCACCCCCCTTCGAGGTGCTCCGGTGAAGACAGCCTGGTGTGCAGTCAGGACATTCTGCTGTAAGTATGCTTTTAGAAAGTTTCAAATTTGACCGAGACAGTGAGACAGGCCAAGGACTAATTAAGTTTGCATTTTCCTTCTTAAAATTAAGTTGTTGGGTCTGGGAAGATAGTACAAAGGGCTGGGGCACATGCCTGACATGCAGAGGGTCTGGGTTTAAATCCCCAGTCCTACCTGACTCCCCAAACACTGCCAGGTGCAGCACACGTGGCATCCCAGTCGCTTAGCACCCAGCATACCTAGGCTCAAGCAGCACTGCAGAGCCAGGTGGAGCACTGACTCTGAAGCAGCCTGGCCAGTCATCCGGGTACTCTTCACCCCCTGAACACTGCTTGGGAGTCCCCCCTAGTGAAATTGTTTGTTAATTTGTCCTTCATTATGAGCAATTCGTTTCCCCTCTTGTTTAAAAAAATGGCTGTATTTGACATTTAGAAAGGGGTATTATTCTATCAATGGTGAAATCTGAAGATATACATCTTCCTAATTTGAGTTTGGTTTACCCACAATTCCTTCAGATTAATAGACTATTTTTGAAAGATTAACATTTAAAAATTTAGTAGGAAATATAGAGTGCCCATATACTATCCCTTTTCATCTCTCCCAGTTTCACTTACAATCCAGTTATCAAAAACGATTAATCTGCATTAGTATTATACCTTTAATAAAACCATGCCAATACTGATATTTTTTTATTAAAGTTTACATATTTCTCTTTAGCTGTTGTTTTTCTGTTCCAGGGCTTACTCCTGGTTCTGCTCTCAGGGATCATTCTTGGTTGTGCTTAGGAGACCATAGGGATTGAACCCAGGTCAGCCACATGCAAGAAAAATGCCTTACTTGCTGTCCTATCCATTTGGCCTTGTATTTCTCTTTTGCTGTGAATTATGCGCGCAATTTATTTGGAATTCTTCTGTAAAGAGAGAACCTGGTTCAAGATTTCTTTATGTTGGTGAACTTAGATTTGAGAATATTTTGCTAAGTTTTTTTTTGGCTATAATATTACAATTTTTCAAAAGAAAAAAGTAAGGGAAATATGACCATGCCATTAGAAGTCAGGAAAACACTGGATTAAGAATGCAGGAATCTAACATTGCAAATCTGTCTGGTAAATTTCCAGAAGCGAGATTATGGTTATACTACTCTCTCCTGAAAGTTGCTTTGAGTAATCATAAGTTTTCTGGCATTGTCTCTATTTTCTATCCTCCCTGACTGGAACAAATGCTACATGGTGTGACTCATAGCCAGTTCCATCTACATGTGGATGTTTATAATTCAAAATCACCCTTTTTAAGAGGAATTCTCAGAGCATTCTAGTTAGAGCAGCTCTCTCATATCCCTAAGGCCTCCACCCATGACCTTGTATTATCACTGGTACCATTTATTATCATTTAAACCAGCATTCATTCACTTTTTTATCAGCTTTTAGATTATAACTTTATCAATTTCATGAAGTCAAGGGTCTTATCTGTCATATTTCATGCCAATACCTAGAAAGTGCCCTGAATAAATTATAGGCAAGATAAAAAAGAAACAAATATCAAACTGTTCATTGGAGACATTTGCATGGAATATGATCTGAAGTTAAAAATTAAATAACATGAAAAACTTTGGTAGCTCTGTCAGTAAATGATAACCAATATCCATTGCTGATACTACTATAAAAAGAAGAGAGATTCTAAATGCACAAAGATTTTTAATATTCTTTTCTGGGAATCAAAATTCCAATAAGATGATATTATTTGGATTCTTTTCACTTAGGGAATGTAAATGATTAGGTATTTTTGGCTTCTATGAAAGGGCCCATGAATTCCCTTATTTAAGTAATAAATATCCAGGATAAGAAAGGCTTTGATGAGGGGCAGACAAGGGGCATCTTCCTGAGGCTTTCTGAAATCTGAGATGTCAGAAATATTTCTCCTCTACAATTGTTGGGAAAAGGAGCACATTTATTCTCTAGGGGAACTGAAGCATAATGAAATGCAATCTAAGAACATGCAAACTTATTATCTACCAGAATGGTTGAATAGTTCCAATCAAATGGAGGATAGAAATAGGAGCTTATATTCCGATTTTGGAAAAATGACTCCACAACCACATTTAGGTACCTGCAAACGCCCAAAATAGTGGCCGTCTGTGGCTTGTTCATAACATAGTGGATATATTTTCTTTTTGAAACTTACCATGGTGGCTATAAAAAGCATCCTAAATTACTTCTGTAGCTTGTTGTAGATACTTATTTAAGTGATAGGTTTATATTTCATCTTAAAGGGTGTCAAAGATTGCATAAAATAGGTGAAGCCTAAATATTTTTTTAATGTAGGAGTACTGCTATTTATTCAGCCACTGGTTAGCTGATTGAATTGTGCATGAACTCCACCTTACTTTTTTTCTTCATTTTTTATAATATTATTTATTGAATCACCATGAGAGCAGTTACAGAGTTTTAGGGTCTAAGTCTCGGTCATACAATGAAACACCCGTACCTTCACCATTGCCCATTCTCCACCACCAAAAACCCCAGTATATCCCCATTCCACACCCTCCCCCTACCTGTAGGGCAGATGATTTCCACATTACTCTCTCTCTACTTTGAACACATTCAATATTTTGACACCAGACCCATACCCCAACACTAGGATCTGCTGAAAAAGCAACAGTAGACAATTTGTTTCTATTGCTGGTTATGAATAACATATAATGTTGCGTGGCTGCAGTAGGACCATGTGATTTTGAAATTCCGAAATTTTAACATTTAAATCTGGAGGGATTTCTGCCAAAAGCCACTGGGTTTTGAGATTTGCTCCTGAGTCTCTGGGATCATGGCCGTTGAGCAGCTTGATCAGGAGCCAGAGAGGCCGTTCGTGGGTGATGACTTGGGGTCTCATTGGGGTGGGGAGGACAGGCCTGGCTCCACCCCCATCCCGTGAGGCCCAACAAGTTTCATCGCTGCAGGCCCAAGCCTGATTGTCCAATGGCCTCTGGAGGATGACGGCCACTGAGCTGCCAGGGAGAAGCAGGCGGAGGGACAATACCCTTTTCCCCCTGGGGTGGCCCGGCGACAGTAACGTACTGTGGGGACCGGACGCATTTCTGCGGAAAGCCGCTGGGTTTCGAGATTTGTTTCTGAGTCTCTGAGATCATGGCTATTAAGCAGCTTGATAAGGAGCCAGAGAGGCCGTTCGTGGGTGATGACTTGGGGTCTCATTGGGGTGGGGAGGAAAGGCCCGGCTTTCCCCTCATCCCGTGAGGCCCAACAAGTTTCGTCACTGTGGGCCCAAGCCTGACTGTCCAATGGCCTCTGGAGGATGATGCCCACCGAGCCGCCAAGGGGGAGCAGGCGGAGTGACAACACCCTTTCCCCCTGGGGTGGCCCGGCGACAGTAACGTACTGTGGGGTCCGGACGCATTTCTACCAAAAGCCACTGGGTTTCGAGATTTGTTTCTGAGTCTCTGGGATCATGGTTATTAAACAGCTTGATCAGGAGCCAGAGAGGCTGTTTGTGGGCGATGACTTGGGGTCTCAATTGGGTGGGGAGGACAGGACCGGCTCCACCCCCATCCCGTGAGGCCCTGCGTGTCTCATCACTGGGGGTCCAAACCTGACTGTCCAGTGGCCTCTGAAGGATGGTGGTCACTGGGCTACAAAGGGGGAACAGGCCAAGGCACAAAACCTATTCCCACCTGGGTTGGCCCAGCACCGGTGACCTACTGCAGAGACCAGACGCATTTCTGACAAAAGCCATTGAGTTTCAAGATTTGTTTCTGAGTCTCTGGGATCATGGCCGTTAAGTAGTTCAATCAGGAACCAGAGAGGCCATGCCTCCAAGTGGGTGTGTTTCCCACATACCTAACTTTTGGCCCTTTACTTTCTTGGTGAACTTTGCCCCAAGTTTTTGGGGTCTGGCCAAAGGCACAGCAGCAATTTTGGGTTATCTGGAAGTCTGAAGGCACCATCAGGCTGCTGATGCACTCGACTCACAGTACAGATAGACCTGGTGGCGGCACCATACCCCCTAAGCCTAAATATTTTAAAAGTCAATTTTTCCTTTATTTTTCTTGCTCTCAAAAACTAAGCAGTGGTTCTATAGCATCATTGGTAGGAATATTTTATAAAAGTATTCTTTTTCATGTCTTAGTGGACAGATGGCTTTGCACTCCGACAAGACTTTTGAAAAATGACTAATATGATGCCACTTGATACTTAAAATTTATCAACAAATTCCTATTGCTTTTAAAGTAAAAATAGGCCTGCATCAAAACAACAATGAGATATCTTTTCACACAACAGAAACTGGCCCACATCCAAAAGAACCAAAGCAACCGGTACTGGCACGGATGTGGCGAGAAAGAGACCCTCCTTCACTGCTGGTGGGAATACCGACTGGTTCAGCCCTTCTGGAAAACAGTATGGACGATTCTCAAAAAACTAAAAATTGAACTCCCATTTGACCCAGCAATTCCACTCCTGGGAATATACCCCGGAGAGGCAAAAAAGTATAGTCGAAGCGACATCTGCAGTTGTCTGTTCATTGCAGCATTGTTTATAATAGCTAGAATCTGGAAACAACCTGAGTGCTCAAGAACAGATGACTGGTTAAAGAAGCTTTGGTACATCTACACAATGGAATACTATGTAGCTGTCAGAAAAGATGAAGTCATGAAATTTACATACACGTGGTACTACATGGAAAGTATCATGCTAAGTGAAATGAATCAGAAAGAGAGGGATAGACATAGAAAGATTGCATTCATCTGGGTAACATAAAGTAGAAAATTGGAGACTACCACCCAAGAATAGCCAAGATAAGTACCAGGCGGATAAGTCCATGACTTTGAGGACAACCACACACGCTAGGGGAAAAGGCAGCTCAGACAGAGAAGGGAGCACCAAGTAAACGGTGTTGGGAAGTTCCTCTCAGGATGGGAAATGCGTGATGAGAGTAGACTACAGTCCGAACAAGATTGCCACTCAATATCTCTTTCGCACACCACAGCACTCAGAAAGAGAGATATAACAAAAGGGAATGCCCTGCCACAGTGGTAGGGTGGGATAGGGAATGGGGGGAAAGGGGGTGGGAGGGATACTGGGACTGGTGGTGGTGGAGAATGGGCACTGGTGGAGGGATGGGTATTTGACCATTGTATAACTGAAACCCAAGCACAAAAATTTGTAAGTCTACAACTGTACCTCATGGTGTTTCACTAATAAAAATTTAAGGAAAAAAAATAGGCCTGCAATATGTTCTAAAAAGCTGTGGCCAATTGTTCACATTTTTCTCGCATCCTAGAGATTTTGCACATGTTTTCTCTCTGTCTGAAACTTATCTTCCTTCAACTTATTTAGTCTTGTTAAATTCTACCTATGCTCTATCTCAGATCAAATGTCAAAAGTTGTTAAAGCATTTCTGCCCTCTAGACAACACCATGTCCTTTGTTCAATTTACCCATAATTCTCTGAATGTTACCTTTACCATAGTTAGTGTTAACTAGGTCTTCACTTAGTTTATAGGGCAAAATCTTCATCGAATTGGCTCACTACTCTTGATATAGTAAGTATTCAACTAACACAGGTCACAGAAATAAACGGAGCTGGGTTACACAATACATCCTTGAAAAATTTTCTAAATATTTAATGTTCACATAAATAAATTTGTTCCCTTTCTTTGTAGCTAGTAATAAAAAAGAAATTTCGTTTTTCACATCTACTATGTCTCACATTGGCTATCTATATAAATCTGCTTATAAAAACATGTGTTTAATCTACTTGGATTTAAAAATAATCAAATTCAAACAATAACTACATGATGATAAAGTATGTGGCTTTACTATATATGTTTAAATTCAAAACCTGGTTCCATCAGTTATTGTGTGAGTATGAGAAATTTATTTAAAATTTCTTTGCATTTCAACACTTATCTGTAAAATAGGTCATATTTATGCATGCACATATCAATTATTAAAATTTCACAACTTGGTTCCTGTTAACAGTTTGTAGGCCAAGCCAGGTTCGATTCCTCTGCTCCTCTCGGAGAGCCTGACAAGCAACCGAGAGTATCTTGCCCGCACGGCAAAACCTGGCAAACTACCCGTGATGTATTCAATATGACAAACACAGTAACAAGAAGTCTCACAATGGAGATGTTACTGGACCCGCTTGAGCAAATCGATGACCAATGGGAGGACAGTGCTACAGACAGTGCTGGACTTCAGACTTTATAACTATAAAATGAGGGTATAAAGACTATCTATCTCTTAGGATTATCAGATTAAATACATAATTTAATCGATGTGGATTAAAATAACATAAAGTAATACAATAGCTTTACAGTGTTTTGCATCCACTATAGATACCATCAAAGATACAAAAACAGGTCATTACATACTGTTGGCTGCAATGTGGAAAGAGGTACACATTTCTTTTTGAGGGGTGGGGTTCTCCCAAACAGTACTTAGGAGTCCTGAAGGCTCCCCCTGACAGTTCTCTGCCAATGGCCTGGTGGTTCAATGCAAGGGCCCACGCTGAAGAGCAACACCGCATTCTCATATCCTACAGTGCTGGGCACTCTGCAGGCCACCTAGAAACACCGAAAGCTGAGTCTAGGGCCCCATCAGACTAGGGGGCAGAGAATCAGGTTCAGCAAAGGATGTGCCTTAAAGCCTGAACTAACTCTCTGGTGTGAGGCGACTGATAATGAAATATCTTTAGGAATTATAGTGAAATAAATATCTTAGTGAGGCAAAATGTAAATTGCATTAAAAAAATACAGTCTATACAAGCATCCAATTGTGTAGCACTGCACACCGTCCTCCCGTTGTTCATCAATTTGCTCGAGCGGGCCCAGTAACATCTCCATTGTGAGACTTTGTTGTTACTGTGTTTGGCATATCGAATTTGTCACGGGGAGCTTGCCAGGCTTTGCCGTGCGGGCAAGATATTCTTGGTAGCTTGCCAGGCTCTCCGAGAGGGGTGGAGGAGTCGAACCCGGTTTGGCCCGGCGGGCTGTGCCCAGGGCAAATGTGCTACCACTGTGCTATCGCTCTAGCCCCCAATTGTGTAAGTGGGCAAAAAAAACTTTTCTAAGTATTTTCTGTAAGATATATTTTCATATATGAGAGAAATAATTATAACCAGATTGGGTGGAATTTTTTGTCATATCTATATTTTTATGATATTTATTTTTAATTTTAATTATTGATTAGGTAACATGGTTACAATAGTGAACAAGTACCTGGTATTGATGTACAGTTTACTCCACATCCCCACCACTGACTTCCCCTCATCCTTATGGACTTCCAATCCAATCTTCCCACCCCGCCAACTATCCCATTATTGTTGATAAACAGCCTTTTATCAATTCAAAATTAGTTTAAAAGAAGCAGTTACAAATTAAATTTTCTAGTCACTCTTAATATAACTTTTTTTTAAGTAGTCAATGTTAGTTAGGCTACTACAGAGATTCTTGGACAGCCCCAACATGAAAGACTTCTAGGATCACAGAGTGATAAAATGGTTGCCGCAGATGAACGTGGCATCCACAGAAACCGATGAGACAGGAACCTGGAGATAGTGCAGAAGAGTCAGATCTAGTAATTGGGCTTAGGTATTCAAGATGGGCAATGATTTTTGGGGTATCATAAAAAGGTAGACAAAGGCCAAACCATGCAAAAAATCCTCGGATTTGAATTTATTACATTTCTTCTCATTAGCTCAAAATATTATCCTAAATTAATTGAAGGTCATATAGAGTATGAAGAGCTTTTGAAAGTCACAGAAATTAGTTAGTGGTGAAACCAGTATCAGACCTGGGATGAATGTCTTAGGTATGACTATAACTATACCTTCTCAATAGTTTTTAGGGATCCAACTTTTCATAACTCCTTAAAGCTGTTTATCTTAAGGACTTTTCCACCTTGCTGATGTGTAGTTGAAAAATTGCCAAAACAGATAGATAATTACTCCAAATAAATATGTTTTGGAAAATCCTTTTTATATTGATAGAAAGAGTAAGATACATAGTCCAAGATTAGAACACTCATTGAAAATAAACAAATACATCCTGATTTAATTACAAAGTAAAAAGGAAACTTCTAGAAAAATCTGCCCTTTTCTAGCATTTCTTTCCATTCTAGAATACTCTGAAGTCTAAGAACTTTGGAAAAGGCAAAGTTGGTAATTAATTTTGTCCAACAGGAAAAATCAGCTGAAAGATGTATATTTTTTCTATTTTAATACAGGTATTTAAAAGCTTGAGATGTTTTAAATCACTCTGCTGCAATATAACGGTTAATTTTAAGAGCTCTGTGTGTTTGATTTGTATTTAAGATTTTTACAATCCATATATAGGTTGATCTTTAATAACCATTTATACATTGCTTCTTTTTATATAGGTCATGTATTCTCCTGGGAGAGTAACAAGATTAAAAATAACAAATACAGTACAGAATAAATTAAAGTGCTTCAAACTGCATTACATAATTTCAGAAAATTGGTTTCACACTGAAACATTTAAATAAGAAAACCAAAAGATTTAAGGGGGAAAAAGCCACCTAATATATTTATTTGAGTTACAATTGTTTAGCAAGTTTTATTCTCAGCAGAGTGATAGTGGTGTCTGTTCACAGTGCTCCTTTAATGAGACAATTAATCTGGGTCAATGCACATACAATTACTATCTTTTCCTTTTCTTTCTTCAAAAAAGATAACGTTATTATCCTTTATTATGGATAGCATTTATAGCTAAATGTCAAAGAAGCATAGTGAAAGTAACTGCATATATACATATATATATAATGTCTCCAAACTCTTGTATATAAAATATTCTTATCACCTACAGTGCAATAAGTTCAGAGGCTATTATGGAATAGAAGATACCAAAATAGGGACAAATACATTCCTAATTACTTAAGATCATAGAAAGTGAGCTCTGTTTTCTGCTCTCAACTAAATGAAGGAGACATGATGCTATAGGATGTTTACTATTGTAGCTGATTCTGTTTGTTTCTGTGAAGTTTGTCATCACTGTTCTGGTACTGAGTCCTTAGGCCTTTTTCAATTTTTCTATTCGTGCATGAAAGGCCTCTTCCTGTATTTGCAGCTTTTCGTTTATCTCATTCTGTGAAGACAATCATAAAAAAGTGGTTATGATGGAGCTATCTTTTCCTGCACATTGTCTTTGTGGTTTTGACATACTATAGTGCCTAAAGACAGACATTATCCCTCACACACCTTCCTGTTTTGCAGACATAGTCATGTTTCAGCCTGTAGTGATGTGATAACACTTTCTCATATTTTTCTGCACATTCCCAATGTATAGCATGTGTGCTATGAACAGGAAGTGGTATTTGGACAGGCATTTTTCACATAGCCTTGTGTTGGAAGATAGGATACATTTATCTGTATTTTCAGACAGATTTTACCAATAAGCACCGAATCAGAATAAATGCTCCGAGCTCAGTTATTGCAGTGTCTGTTGACAATCCCCACCCCCAGCTCTTTACAATGGATGTTTTTGCTGTCTGGGTAATACATTTTAAATGGGATCACAAAAAATCTTCCGTTATGCGATAATAGCACAAATAATCTCACAATTAGAACAGTTTTCATAATTAGGAGTATCCATCGTACATTATAACCGGGAATCATGCCACTTGCTGGTATATAGTTTGGATAGGAGAAAATGTGATTGCCGACAGGTTTAGTGTTTGCTGTGACTGTGATAGCATTTAGCCTCTGGCACTGATAATCTGTAGACTAACATTGCTACCTAGACAATTTGAAGATCACTTTACATCACTTTAACATTACTATCCTGAAAATATCTTCTCTTTTCCATAAAATAATACGATAAAAAATACGTATAAAAACAATGGACTGCAACATGGTAAAATTGGTACTTTTTTAAGAGGATTTAAAAAAAGGTCTACAAGTCAATGAGAAGTGTTTTATACACATAAAGCAAAGTTCAGGTTATTAATGGCTATAACATAACTTGAGATCTTTTGGGTAACTATTTTAAGAAACTTATTATTTCAATTTATATAGAAGAAAATTTAAAATCAAAAGGAATTTTTGTCCAGGATATAGCTATTCTTCCATATGTATGTAACTACAATAGAAAGTTTTGGCATATCCACCTTGATAGCCTTGTGATAAGACTGGACTCTACTTTCATAGGTACCATTACTACCTTTCAGCATGATTTTGATAGAGAAGAAAAGAACACTATTTTAAGACTCTGGTGACCTACCATTAGTTTAATTATAGAGCACTGGGCAAGCCACTTTATTGTCTTACTTTAGTTTACATAAAAAAAAGTTTAGTCCAATGGGATTCTTCATATTACATGCTAGCTTTCTTAACCTCTCCATTTTCTCTGATGGTGGTGTGATCACAAGTGTTGAGTGCTTGCTTATTTGGTAGTGCAGTTCACCAGGGGTTCCACGTTAAGCTGTGGTGCACACACCCTTGGCTGCTGTGTTCACCAGGGGTTGGGTTATACTCCTTTAAGTTGTCACTGTGCCTTGGGCACGTGCTCATTGGGTGGGGCAAGTGGGGGGAGGTCACACTACTTTTTTGTGCTGCTCACATAAGTGCTTGTCACTTACGTGGCCAGAGTGCTCCCACATTCTTTTAGTTGTGGTGCTCCCACACACTTGGCAGTAGTTCAGTTGAAACTTACAGAGAGCAGGGCTGCCAGGAAAAACAACAGAGCTGCTACAATTGAGCTGGGTGATTTTGAGTCACACTGGAGATTGAACTTGTGTTTTCATGGGTGCAAGGCAGATGTTTTAGTCAATGAGCCATTTTCCAGAGCCCTCAGTGCTAGTTTATTAATTCCTAATTTCAACTCTTACTCACCAATGTGACAGTCATTGTGAAATGTGATATTGTGAAATTGTGAACTATTTCAAAAATGCTACTCCTCCTTTAATAAATTAATTTATGGCATATAACATATGAGATCATATAGGAATTGAAATGGTTTGAAGAAATCATCCTGCTGTATTTCTAAAGAATGAAAGCGGTGTTGCAACTAAACAATAGACTCTTTCCATTTCTAGTTAATATGTTCTAGAGCCACCAATAATCTCATTCTTTCTGGCTAAGGACAGATATACTATGATTTACCAGTCTCTGTTTAGCTGTCTCAACTGGATTTTCAGATTAACCCGAAGATCTTTCTGGAAATTCACTGAACCAGAATTCATTGACACAAGTGTGAACTTTGGAGGAAATGTACATCTCAGACTCTGACAAAGCAGAATTACATTGCAGATCTCTATGAGTACTTCCCAGAGTGGGAAATCCTTACCCCATGGAGTACTACAATAACATAGGGGGACAGCAAGTACTCATGAGTGCAATAGGGCCTCGGAGGATACCTTCTCTTTGTTCATTAAATAAAGTAGATTTCCAGTGATGCACAGTCTTATTTTTCTAAGAAGGTGAGGTAGAGCAAGTACATTTGGGAACCTCTGTGCTGGCTACAGTGTTCAATACTTCGGATTTGCTACCACTGGAAGAGTCTGGGTGAAAAGGGACTTGTCTATTCAATAGTAGGTTCTCACTGGGGCTGGCAATATAGTATAGTAGGTAGGGCATTTTCCGGGCACCTCATATGGTCCTGTGATACCTCCAGAAGTGATTCTTGAGCTTAGAGCGAGGTGTAAGCCCTGTGCTCCATCAAGTGTGGCTCCCACCCCCCCCCCCCCAGCACAAAGAACCACAACAACAGCAACAACAACAACAACAACAAAGAGTAGGTTTTCATCTGTCTGCCATGTTTCCTTATTATTTATTTCTTTTGGGGAGAGTTAGGGTCATACCCAGAGGAGCTCAAGGCTACTCCTGGCTCTGTGGCTCCATGGTCAAGGATCAAATTCCTGGCAGTGTTCATGGGACCATATACTGAAGATTGAACCTGGATTGACAGCATGTAAGAGAAGTGCCTTAGCCTCTGTAAAAATGCCTTTGAATAGGCAAGCTAACCAACAACCATTAGGACTGGGTATAGTCCTGTTTCCTGTTAAGAAAGACTGGAAAACTAAACACCTGGATTCAGTTGTTTCTCAATGACCAGTATATTGGGATAATATCAGTATCGATTTTTTAAATCTAATTTAACTTCATCTAATTTAACTTCACCTAAATATATATCTGGGACTCTTTGGCAGGCTTGTGGAGCAGGTGAGAGCCATCCCTACCCCCACGGACCCAGCCCTTGCAGTCAAGCTCCATTGCCCAACCACCGCCATGCTCCAGACCACTTTCCGGATGCTCAGGCCATGCCTCACACAAGAATGAAGTCCCATGGAACCCAGCTAATGCAGAACTTTGTGACCTTGGACGCTGGACTCAATGGGACCTGGAACAGAGATCCTCTGCCTGCTTCCCCCAGTCTCCAGTGACTCGGGGATCACACCCATAAGCCAAACTCTGCTGGCACCAGATAATCTCCTCATCGGCCACCCTCCAGAACTCATGGATGCTTCTTTCAGACGGGAGTATAAAAGGAGGCTCCCAGAACCATGCCACCAGACTTTGTGCCAGGCTGTGGGGTGGGTGAGAGCCCTCCCCACTCCAAGGGACCCAGCCCTGGCAGCCGACCTCCACTGCCCAACCACCGCCATGCTCCAGGCCACTTTCTGGACTGCAAAGCGGCCGTGTGACACAACATGAGACACTTCCTACCCATTTATGCCTCTCGGAGAGCCCAGTAAGCTACTGAGAGTATCCCGCCTGCATGGACAGAGCCTGGCAAGTTTCCTGCGGCGTATTTGATATGCCAAATACAGTTAACGACAATAGTTCTCATTCTCCTGGCCCTAAAAAAGAGCCTCCAATCATTGGGAAAAGATCAGTAAGAAGAGTCTGCTAAAATCTCTGGGCTGGGAGGAATAGTGACGTTACTGATGCCCGCTCAGTAATTTGATGACCAACGGGATGACAGTGATACAGTGAGAAATATATCTGAAGTTTTCAAGATGGCAAACTTCTGTCAATATTTTGACCTCATTAAACAATACTGCTTTGATAGGGCCAATAACAGCTAACATCGAATGTAAGAATGTAAGAATTTAGTGCAACCGTTTGTATTTCACTAAAAAAGTAATTCTTTAAACAAGTTAGAATTTGTTTCACTGGATATGACTTTTATTATGCAATACTTGTTGAAAAGAATATTAAAAAGATTGGAAGCAGTGTTGGTAGAGATGTGGTGAAAAAGCAACCCTCACTCACTGCTGCTAGGGATGTTTGTCAACCTCTTTGTAAAACACTATGCAAATTTCTCAAAAAAGAAAGGATAGAATTTCTATATATTACCCAGAAATTCGCTTCTTGGTATCTACTCTCAAAACACCAAAACATTAATTCAAAGAGACATTTCCACCTTTGTTCTTTGCAGCACTTACACAATAGATGGATTATGAAAATAAATGAAATTGACCACCAATAAAGAAGAATGGATAAGAAAGCTATAGTACATGTGCGAAGTGGAATACTACGAAGTCATATTAAAAGATGAAATCATAAAGTTCACATCAACTTAAATGAGACTGGAGGGCTCAACATCATTTTATGTTAAGTGAAATAAGTCAGAATAGAGAAAAATATAGGCTCATACAAAATGAAAATTGAAATAAATTTTTTTCTAATCTTTATTTAGGCACTCTGATTTATACCACTATCAATAATAATGTTCCCACTCCACACCAGTGTCAGCATCCCTCTACAATGTCTAAAGGTGTCCTCCCATCAACACCCATCCCACCATCTTGGCAAACTCATTTTGAAATTCAATTATTATAGCTTATGTCATGTTTGCAATATTGTTAACATTTATGGTTTTGAATGTGCACAGTTATCTTACTTCATTCCCACCAAAAGTGCCTAAGACCCTCGCCAATCTCCTTCTATTCCATCTAGTTCACCTCTTGATTTCCCCCCAAACCCAACACAGTACCCCCTTTTACTTGGCATTCTTGGATCTATGATCCAGGGTCAAGGGTTTGCCATCATTTGATACCACCATTCCCTTGCGTTGATTTTTAATATACAGAAAACAAGTGAGATCATTCTAAATCAGAGGTAAAATGATGTCGAGCCCTCCATTCTGTATAATTTTAATTAGCATTCTTTGACCAAGAAAACTTCTGCAGCACTGTCCTCCTAGTTGTTCATTGATGTGCTTGAGCGGGCCCAGTAACGTCTCCATTGTGAGACTTGTTGTTACTGTTTTTGGCATATCGAATACGTCATGGGTAGCTTGCCAGGATTTGCCATGTGGGCGAGATACTCTCGGTAGCTTGCCGGGCTCTCCAAGAGGGGCGGAGGAATCAAACTGGCCTCAGCCGCGTTGGCCCTGTGCAAGGCAAACGCCCTACCCACTGTGCTATCCTCAATAAATCCAAGAACTATGAGTCAACAGGGAAATCCAAGTGGATTAACATAAAAATAATAACGGTTTCACAATACTTTCCATTTTTACTTTGTATTTTAGAAAGTAAGACAGATCTGGGACAAAATTAAAGAACCTATGAAAAATTACACTTAAAATATGAATTTTTTAGTACTTTTTCCTCCAAAATTTATAATACAAGTTAAAGGAGAAAAAATTTTTAATAACTTGCAAACAGTAATCAGTAATTTGTTAAATATGCCTAGAGCAATTAACTATATCCAGAGGGTTTTATATGTTGATCCCTAATCTGAAGCTATCCCTTCAAAGAGACTCTTTTAGTCCATATCCAGGAACATGGACCAGAGATATAACAACAGAGATTGAGGCTCTTGTTTAGCAGATGGCTGACCCCAGTTCAGTATCCAGCACTACATACGGTCCCCAGATTGTAAAGCCAGGAGAAAATTCTTAGCAATGCTAGATGTACTTCACACTGTCCCTGCAAATAAATAAACCAAAAATTCAGGACCATGGAACGTGAGGTTTTTGAAATGAAAAGTAGGAGGAGAAATTTAGGTAAGCTTTGACTAATTATCCAACTTGGAATCTGAACAAGACAAAGTATAAACAGTGAAACACTGCTACACCAGAGGAGTATGACAATTCAAAATTGTCTGGTGATATTAGATAATATGTTATTTTTATTAACAAAAATGCAATAAGAATTGGAACCAGCTCAAGGTCTCCATTTGGGCTTTTCAAAAGTTTCTAACTCTGGGTAATAGAAAGGTGACTTTGTCTTTCTGTGACTGACACAGAAAATAAAAGTTTTAATTCATATGTCAAGGAAATGACTAACAATTGAATGGAATTTACTATGATTAATTGAAGAAAATATGTAAAAGGATTTGCTATATTGAGACACAGTAGAAGACTATATAATAACTTTTATTGGAAAAAAGCCAGTGATTAAGCTTATGTTCATCTACCCATTAAATATGAAAATTATTATGTAACCTGAAAGATTTATATTTCTTAACTCTGGCTCAAGCATGATCTATACCTAATTACATTTAGATGAGCCAGGTAGCGAACTTTCAGTTCTAGAAAGGATGACTTGGGAAAATCATACATACATATATTAGTCATATTTTTAACTTTTAAAAATGTATCTTTTAATTTAAAACTGTTAAGGGCTGGAGCGACAGCACAGCAGTAGGGCATTTGCCTTGCGTGCAGCCGACCCAACTGACCTGGGTTCAATTCCTCCACCCCTCTCAGAGGACCCAACAAACTACTGAGAGTATCTCGCTCAAATGGCAAAGCCTGGCAAGCTGCCCGTGACATATTCAATATGCCAAAACACAGTAACAACAAGTCTCACAATGGAGACGTTACTGGGCCTGCTCGAGCAAATCGATGAACAATGGAAGGACAGTGACAGTGACATACTTTAATTGAAATTTTATTAATTGACTTATCATTTATTTAAAATATTATATGCCTTTTGGGAATACAGCTTCGCACATCTATATATATAAAAGCTTCACCATATCTATCAATAAAGATCTAGTACCATTCCTAATATTATATTGATCCCCTACCTTTTTATTTCTACCCCAAATATCATCCCTCTAAGGGAACCACCATATACTTTTCTTATAGAATCAAGCACTTAACATATTTTTATTATTCCTTTTATTATTATTGCTTTTGTTTATTATATTTAACATATAAGAGAAAGTATCCAGTAATTGTCTTTCACTTGCTCATTTCAATTTCATATGGAATCCAGCATTCTATTTGTGTAGTTGCAAAAGGCATGATTACAAATTTTTAAATAGTTGAGTAGCACCCTAAGACCTACAGACACCATTTCTTTATCAGTTACCCATCAATGGACATTTAGGGTTTTTTTTTGTTTTGGTTACAGTCAACAACGCTGCTATGAGCATAAGGCTGCATATCTCTTTTGAATGATTGCTTCAATTATTTTTTTGATAAATGCCTAGGAGTTGTATTTCTGGATCAGATGGTATTTATGTACTTTTCTTTTAAGGTATCACATACTATTTGCCATGAGTCTGTGCCAATTCCCACCTAATTCCAATGATAGAATGTTTCTTTTCCTTACCCCATAACCAACAATGATTTTGACCATTCATTTTTACATAGCCAAATTCTCACGGGTGTGAAACATTGTCTCAGTGTGATTTTGCCTCACTTTTTTCTAACAAGAGATTGTGAGTGTCTCTTCATGTTCCTGCTGGTCACTGGCATATTTTTTTTTTGATTCATGTCTTTTGTCCATGTAAAAAAATGTGTTATTTATTCTTTTCATTGTTGAATTGATGAATTCTTATATATTTTGGTTATTAATCCCTTATGTGAGGAATCAATGTGTAAAAATATTTTCTCAGACAGCACATTACATGATTATTTTTGTGGAGGTTTCTTTAGATATACAAAAGCTTTCTAATACCATACTGTCTCATTTATTTATATTGAAATTTATTTTGCAATTGAAGTTGATTGCCTGGTATATCTCTGTAGTCATTGTCCATAAGGATATCACCTTTGTCTCCTTTCTTGTGTGTCTTTTCAGGTTTTAATGTTTTAGCCTTTAATTCATTTTGATTTAATTTTTGTCTATTTTACTAAATAATTACTGTCTTATTTTTTTACATATGGTTGCCCAGATTTTCCAGCATGACTTGTTGGCAGGTTTTGCTTTGCCTTACCATGGTTATAGCTTTTATTTCCCCCCTGTAAAGTCATTGTCCATATATATGTGGCTTTGTTTCTGGGTTCTTAGATACTCAATTGGTCGTATGTTTTTTACTCAATAGCAAAAATACTTTTATCATCACCACTCAATAGTATAAAGTCAAGAAATGAGCTACCTCTAACTTTATTACTTTCTTTTGTCCAGAGTTGCATTGAGTATTTAGAGTCTTCTGTATTTCTATATGAAGCAGTTAGGCAGGCAGATGGGCAGGGAAGGATAAAACCAAGAGCCCTAAGGCCACTAAAAACCCACCTCATGGACCGACAACTGTGGCCCAATAAGATCTTTATCTGGCACCAACACAGACTCAGAGAAAGTTGAACTCTCCCTCAAGAGAAGCTCCAGCAGGAGCAAAGGCCGGGAAACGAATGCCAAAGAAGCCGATCCACTACTCCCAGCTCTACTCTCATGGAATCTTCCTAGGAACAGACTGTTCCTTAGGTAGAAAGCCCCACATGGGGCAGCTAGGGAGTAGTCCATAAAAGCCAACTTGAACAAAGGAAGCGTGTGCATCTGCCGGGCTTACTGCTTCTGCTCACTTGTTGCCAAGTGCGGGTGTGTGGTGACTGAGCATATGTGTCACCTGCATCCCCCCCTCTGGAGAGGTGTGCTTTCTTACTTTCCTATCTAATCCTGGGGCTCCCTCTCTCCTCCCCAGAGAAGCCTGTGTTGTCTTGAGCATGCTACCTCTCTCTCTCTCTCTCTCTCTCTCTCTCTCTCTCTCTCTCTCTCTCTCTCTCTCTCTCTCTCCTTCTACTTCTCTGCTCATCTACTCTTGAAATTCTTTTCTGTGAGGGAAAGGTGAGAACATGGAAGTCCTGGGTCAGGTCTAGGGCTGACGATCCTTTCCTGCAAGAAGCGAGGCTCACAGCCAACTCTTATAAGTACTAGATTTCCCCAGCAGGCAGCGGTGGATAGAGAGTGGCAGACTCCCTTCTGGAGTCTGCCTCCTCTCTGCTTCCCACTTCAGAAGTTAACCCCCCACCAACTCCCTGTGTTCCTTCTTTCCCACCCCGCATTAGGGGCAGCACATAATTTTTCAATTGTTGCTTTCATTTCCTTGAAAAAAAAATAGCACTGTGGTTTTACTATTTTGTGGAATGTGTAAACTGCTAGACATTTTGTTGAATGTGTAAATTGCTTTAGGAAGGCTGGTCATTTTAACAAAGTTTAACCTTTCAATCTGGGTTGATTGATCTTCCACCCAGATCCTCCAAATTCCAGTAGGCGGGGGTCACACCCACCACCTGGCCCCCTGGGGCAGTGTAATCCCATCAGCGGCCAAGACTCAGAGACTATAAAATACAGATCCCGGAACCGCACGGCCGCATTCGCGGCTGCGCGACATCTTAACACAACTTTTTTTTTTTTAAAGACATCTTATTGTCTTATTTCTACTTTGGACAAACTTGCAGGCTATCGAATGTAGCCTGCCCACAGGGCAGAGTCTGGCAAACTCCCCGTGGCGTACCAAATATGCCGATTACCAGTAACAATGATGGGTCTCATTCTCCTAAATAGCCTTGAATATAATCTCAGGGCTAGGATGAAAGAGACGTTACTGGGGCCTGCTCGAGACAATCGACGAATAACAGGATGATGAAAATGAAAAAAAACCTTTCAATGCATGAACATGGAATGCTTTTTTACTGGTATTGGAATTTTGCTCTTATATTGACTTTTACCGTTTTTATTTCTGTGCTTGTGAATGATCTGTTCGAACTATCTCTTTCTTTCTGGTTCAATTTTAAAAGTTTATAAATTTTTAAAAAGTTTAAATTTCTTTGTAGGCTGCCAAATTTGTTTGCATACATATATTCATGGTGGCCTCTTGCAATATTTTGCATTTTTGTTATAATTTTGTTTCATTCATTCTGATTATTTTGATTAGAGTTTTTTCAAAGCCAGCTACTTAAGTTGATTTATTTTGTTTATCATCTCAAAGAATGGTTTTTGTTAATCTTTAATATTATCCTCTTGGTTTCTATTTGCGGTAGGGCATTTGCCTTGCACGCAGTCAACATGGCTGACCCGAGTTCGATTCCTCCGCCCCTCTCGGAGAGCCCGGCAAGCTACCGAGAGTATCTCGCCCAAACGGCAGAGCCTGGCAAGCTCCCCGTGACGTATTCGATATGCCAGACACAGTAACAACAAAGTCTCCAATGGAGACGTTACTGGGCCCGCTCGAGCAAATCAATGATCACGGGAGGGCCATTTATTTATTCCATCATTTTTATTGTCACTCCTTCACCTGATTTTTAATTTTATGTGTTCTCCTTTAAGCTATATATTGGTTTTGGCTCTGTGCTCAGGGACCACTTTTGACAGTCTTCTGAGGGATCATATGCAGTACCAGGATTTGAACTGGGTTGGCCACATGCAAGGCAAACACCTAAACCCTTGTGCTATATCTCTGGCCATTCTTCTTTTTCTAGTTCCTTCACATGTAAAGGTTCAATTGTTCATTTGGAATTTTTCTTACTTATTTGTGTGGCTTTATAATAATACTATTTTCCTGTTACAGGATACAATGAATAATATAATACTGTAGAACCTAATATTAAAAAAATTCAGTGACTACTTAAATATGTATTGTTCACTACATTGAACATAGCTTTGGTAAAGATCTTTTTAATACTGTGGGCCTGCAAACAATTCTATTACTGTCTGGTAGTTCCTCAGCAATCATTGTAAAGCTGCAGGATCGCAAAGGAGCCCAAGGCCATGATTATACATAAACTATATTTAGATGAAATGTTATCAAATCTAAAAAGGAGATATGCCCTAAACTCAGCTTAATTCAACTGCACTCTGCCCTTCTACACAGTAACCAGTTATTACATTCATAGGGTTGTTAACAATAAAGCTTTGTGTAAAACGTGTTCTTCCACTATTTCTGGTAAACAATAAACACCCTTTATTACACCAAGGACTTTGGCTGATTCTGTTGGCACCAAATCATTAAACGTTCATGTAAATACTGCGTTAACATTTGACGATTAAACAAGTAACAAGGTATGTTTATGCCAAAGAAATCTTTTGCTCTTTCTAAATCAGTTGTTAATACAGTGTCCTTTTTATATATAGTCTCATGTTCAGATAACAACTAAAATTTCCCCTTAGACTCATTGATATTTTAAACATGCCTGTAATGTCCTACTGACTCATTGCAGTTGCAACACAATTATAAATCTTCTCAAAATACACAATTCACTATTAACCACCATTTTCCTGGGACATGATGCAAGTCTTTGTGTTTGGGGGCAGCAAAAATTGCATAAATAAGCATACAGCAAAGCAAACTGATACACACTGGCATATTACAGCACAGTAATACCACTGGGATGGCCACTGCAATCGCTGTCTTCATGCAGCCATCTGTGTAAACTGCTCAGCTGGTCGTGGTATGTAAAACCAGCAACTATCTGAAAGGGAGTTCAAAGATTTAAAAGACTCTTTAGAAGTTTGGTGATTGCTCTAATTGAGCTGAGAATTAAGATTTGATCTTCAGTGTTTACTATTTGGAAGTGCACTCCAATTATTCTTGCATAAGCAATTGTTTACAGTGTGACAAGGCACAAAATCTTTTTTTTTTTTACTTTTTTTTATTAATGAAACACCATGAGGTACAGTTATAGACTTATAAATTTGACAAGGCACAAATTCTTTACTGTGTTTATTCTTTGAGTTTCAATCCTGAATGATTTTATAAACTGATAATACAACCACACTCTGTGCTGTTGGCAAATCTATTTTGTGTTCTTATTGAATCTCAGATGACTCAACTGAGAATTATGTAGAGTTGTTAAATTGAACTCCTCCATCATAAGAATCACTCTTGCTAGCTGAGAGTAGGTAGTGTTACAGGCATTAAAGTTGAGGTTGGATAATTAACTAGTAATAAAATAAGTGAGAACATATCAAGCTTGAGTACCTTGATGTCGATTAAAATGTCATCTGTGACTTGACCCAGCAGTGATTTTATATCTTCAATCGTGAAATCAGCTAAAAGATCTTTTTCTGAAGTGTCAGCTTCTAACTGGGATTGCGCAAGTTGTTGTTTTTGATCCAAACTCTGGAATATTGAAAGTAAAGAACATCTTGTGATTTCTGGGATTTTAAGCAATATATACATATATATGAACTTCTGGTGGATATGTTTTATTAGGAATGAGGTAGGTATGGAGGAGAATTCTGATATGACATTTTCTACAATTTTCATTATTTGTCATTCGTCATCACAGAACAAATGGTATTCAGCAATGCCTACTTTGGCAAAGTGAAGGTGAGTTTGGGAAAGCTGAACTGGAAGTGACTAAAAATACTGGACATCAATCAGTTGGTCTATCCATGAAATAAGCTAAAAATGTCTAGATAGAAAAAAATCACAGGGAAAGACAACAGGAAAGTATTCGATTATTTTCTTCCCACTCCTATAGAATAATGCTAAGGTAGGCTGACTTTAGGGACAAAAGGAAACATACCTCAATTTCTTTATCCAGTGTTGGTTGTGGCTCTATGAAAGTTGAATAAATATCAAATGAAATTCCTTCTTCTAAAGGATCAGGGTAAGGAAAACCTGAAGACTTGACAACCTCTATTACTTGCTAGAAGGAAAAGAAATCATTGTATTATCATGGCCAAGGTTTAGGAGTGATGTGTGTGTGTGTGTGTGTGTGTGTTTATATTATATCAGGTTCAAAGTATAATATCTTTAAATAATCTTGTTATTCATTTCCTCAGAATTCCTGAAACCACTGCCATCTTATTTTTGTAGTTTTTTTTGTATTTCATATATGGTAATTAGCATTTTATCCTTCCCACTGTATTCTTCTCTTTCTGTATTATTTGGTTTAGGATTTCGTTTTCTATTGTTCTAGTCTTTGTTTCTTGCATGATTGTTCCCCTTTTCATGACTACAAACTGTCTGATTGAAGAGACCATATTTCAGATCTCTTCATATCTTCTCCAGGTCTGACAAAGGGTTGGGTGCTTAAAACATTGAATAACAATACAATTTTCTTATTACTCAGCAGAGCGTAGCTATCTTGAATGCAACAGTGAAGTGGTCACTCTAAACTCGAAGATAAAAATAAGGGCTCTAAACGTTAATGTATAAAGCCAGTAAACTGTTAGAGAGATTTGCAAAATAAGCCCAAACCACTGAGGATAAAGAAGATTTCACTATCAGCATTTGACATTTCTGTAATAAGAAGATACCAAGCAAAGACTTCTGGTGAATTGGTGGAATAGACAAAGCTTTCTACTAAAGTACAACCAGAAGTCAACTGTATATCACAGAAAAATCATTACTCACTAAAATCAGGTATACCCGAGAGATACAAGTGTTTGAATATATGAAGAGGCAAGATCATGGCACATAAAGGAATCAGAAATGAGATCAACTGGTGAAGAGATCACCAAAAGGAACATTGCCCAGTGGCTCTCATTACTGTGGGCAGACTTAACTCAATAGAAGAGGGACAAGACTACAGAAATGACAGTTCACCAATCAAACTTAGGTAAAAGATTGCACTTTTAATATTAATGAAAGTTGGAGAAAAATTAAAACTGAAAGACAGAAGTCCTGGTATTTTAAGCTACCTACTTAACTATGTAAAATCCTCATCCCTGCCCTCTGCCAAGGAACAGCTCAGTCTTCTGGTCATAATCTAGACAAGACTGTAAGGCAGAAAATTAGTAGGAATAGGGAACCAGAGTGACTGCAGAGACTCAGGGATAGTGTGCAACATTCTCAGCTTGAACAACTCCCCAGACCATATCAATAATTTGGGCGATAAATTAAGGTTTGCAATCTCCTTTTTTTTGCTATCATATTTCCCCCCATCCCACAAAGTCACAGAAACAAACGACAACTCCATCGTTAAATCCACAGCACCATCTTCAGGAGAGTAAAAAATGCTGGCCCCTTCTGCTAGCAACCATTGCAAAAATAATAAGATGGCCTTCCTTAAAGAAAAACATAAAACACATTCCTCTATCAAGCTTTTCATTAGACTTCTCAGCAAAAAGCCTACAGGCTAGAAAAAAAAGTAGAATGACATAGACTCATTACAAAGACAAAAACTACTAGCCACAAACAACCCATCCTGCCAAATTATCATTCAAATATGACAGAGGAACAAAGGCTGTTTTCAGATAAACAAAAGCTCCATGTTTACACCACCTAACCTGTTCTACAATACATGTTGAAAGGAATTCTACATGTAAAGAAACAGACAACCAGAACAATTTGAGCAAGGGGAAATAATAAAAAAAATGTAGCTAAAAATAAGTGATGTGAAACAACAACCAAAGTTTAGGAGGAGGAATAAAACTACTAAACTAGTAAAGGAAACTGTGTCAATAGTAGTATAAGAAAGACTTTTTTAGCTATAGAAAGTAATATTAAATGCCCATGTTGATGCAAAACAAAAATCAAAAACATTTACAATTAGAAAAGAAATTAAAGAAATGGAGAGTTGTTGTTGTAAGCATCCTCGTGAAAAGTTAGAAACAAATGTATGTGGAAAAATAAAAATAAATACAAAATAGTGGGTAGGGAGACAGTTCCAAGAGTTAGTGTGCAAGTACTGCGTGGAAAGTGCCTAGGTTTGATCTTTGTCACTGCATGGTTCCCAGAGCACCACAGGGAGCAGACTTAGAGCAAAGACCAGCCCCTAGTACTTCTCAGTAGAGCCCCAAACTCAACCCCCAGTCCCCCCAAAAAAGAAAAGAAACACAAAAATATATTTTAAAAAATCTAGAAAATTACCATAAGTAAAACCCACACATTCCCCAAAGATAAATAATTACACTAAAAGTGAATGCTGTGAACTCATCAATCAAAAGATATGAAGCGCCTGGATGGACATAAAACAGGATCCATCTGGACTACGAATATACAATACAATCTCACAATAGTTAAAAAGAAAAACAAAAACTCAGAAGACTAGAACAAGGTGTTTCAAGTCAACAATGCAAAGTAAAGAACAAGAACTGCCATTATCATTTCTAATAAAACACATTTATTTTTAATTTTTATTATTTTATTTATTTATTTTGTAATTAAATCACTAAGAGATACAATTCTAAAGCTTTTGTGATTGGGTTTCAATCATACAATGTTCCAACACCCATCCTTCCAGCAGTGTACAATTCCTACCACCAATATTACCCATATTTCCCCTGCCACCCCCCACCCCTGCCCCTAGCCTGCCTCTATGCCTCTATGGCAGGCACTTTTCTCTCTCTCTCTCTCTCTCTCTCCTTTCTCCCCCCGCCCCGCCCCTACTTTGGGCGTTATGGTCAGCAATACAGATTCTGAGAGAACATCATGTTTGATTTTTCATCCACTTTCAGCACACATCTCCCATCCAGAGCAATCTCTTTCAACAATCATTGTCATAATGGTCCCTTCTCTATCCCAACTTCCCTCTCACCCAGCCCTTGATACAGGCTTCCAAATGTGGACCATTCATCCTGGCCATTATTTCTACTGTCATTCGGCATTAGTCTCATACGGTGATTTTTTTTCAATATATGACAAGTGAGTGCAGTCATTCTTTGTCCCTCTCCTGACTTATTTCACTCAGCATGATACTCTTCATTTCCATCCATTTAAAAGTATATTTTATGAATTCATTATTACCTAACAGCTGTATAGTATTCCATTATGTAGATGTACCACAGTTTCTTTAACCAGTCATCTATTCTTAAGCACTTGGTTTGTTTCCAGATTCTGGCTGAGAACAGTTCATTGTGCTGCAATGAACATACAAGTGCAGGTGTCATTTCTTCTGTTGATTTTTGCACCCTAGGGGCATATTCACAGAAGTGGGATTGTTGGGTCATATGGAAGCTCAATTTCTAGATTTTTGAGTAATGCCTTATTGTTTTCCAAAAAGGCCAGACCAGTAGGCATTCCCACGAGCAATGAATGAAAGTCCCTTTCTGCCTGCATCTGTGTAGCACTGTTTGTTCTTATTCTTTTTGATGTGTGTTAGTCTCTGTGGTATAAGCTGATTAATACCATTAATACCATTGTTGTATCTGAATTTCTTCGTTGAGGAAGTTTCTGTTTATTTTTCTCCATTTTTGATGGGGTCAGAGGTATTTTCTTATAAAGTTCTACAGGACCTTAATATATCTTGGATAGTCACTCCTTAACTGATGGGTATTGAGTACTAAAAAGGGTAATAACAGACAAAGATGGATATTGATCAAGGGGTCAATCCAGCAGTCAACTATTATCTACCCAATTATCTACCTATATGCACCCAATGTGGGGTTATCCAGATATGTGAAATGATTGTTACAGAGCTTAAAGGATAAACCAACAGCAACTCAGTAATTGTAGGGGAACCCAACCAACCACTTATAGAAATGAACCCAGCATTATATGAAAATAACACAGAAAACTACAACCCCAAATAGGAATATATATATATATATATATTCTGGTCACATGCACATAGATCATTCTCAAAGATATGATATAATATATAATATGAAGATAAAAGAAATCTCAATATGTGAAGACTGCAGTCATACCAGCATCATTCCTGAACAAGAGCATATGAGGCTAGAAATCAACCTCCCCTAAAAAAAAACAGGGGCAGATAGTGGAAGGAAGGGAAACCCTATGAGCAGCCTCTCTAGCAAGACTCTCATGGTGGAAGAAGCAGGTTCCAGACCTTAAATGGAGTTGCTTCTGGGAACTCCACAGGATTCAGGAGCCTTTCCTGAGATAGAATTGGATTAGGAAGAGAGTGCAAATTGTGGCAAGACAAAGAAGGGAAGCACAGGCAACTGAAGAGAGATAAGGGGACCAAGAGGCTTTAAACCAGTAATGGATCAAGTATGTGGTGAGGAGGAAAAGAAGACAAAAATCCTGGAGAGTGGAGAGGAGAGGGGCGAAGGGAGGATGACTCAGGAGAAATGGGTCAGGATGGGAGAGCAGATTCCGTGTAGTCGAGGTATGAGTTTTTTGCCTTTGTTGCCTCTGGCAGCGTGGCTGGTAGTAAGCGTGGTCCTTTGAGGGATGAACCTCCCTCTCCACCACATCTCCAACCGCCACCAGGTGAACAACTCAGAGGACAGATCCTTGAAATCAGACTTGCCCACACTCAATCAAAACTCCTCCTTGCCTCACCCGGTTTTTCAGGTCTAGCTGTGTCAAGCCCAACCTGCTGTTAAGCCCAACTTGCTGTGAAGCCCCAGTTGCGCACTGAGTTCAGTGGGTACAAAGTAAGACTTGTTGATTTAGCCCTACTTAGCATCCTGGTCCCTGGTGGTGCAGCTGAACTTTCCAGCCCAGTCTGGCTCAACTCACCAAGTCTATAATCAAGATCGCAAATCTAATGTGCCTCAGTTGGCCAGATTTCCTGTCAGTCAAATAAAAACACCTCCCACTGGGTGTGTAGGTGTCAGTTCTAGTCCAATGTATTCGCCCCCCCCCCCCACCCGCCCCCAACTGACACTTGAAAACCAGCAAAAGAACTTTCATCCCAATTCAAGGAATGCAGACCCAGACTGGTGGATAGCAGTTAGCAAGCCATTCATATCTATCTACTATATGGGCTCTGGAAGCTGGGGACATTTCTAATATGGAGCCCAGTCACCCAAAGCTGTAAGAACTTTGGTGTAGAGCCATCTTTGGTTACACAGGAGCTGGAACTCTTTGGCAGCTGCACTGGTCCTTCCAAGCTGGTGAAAGGGCTTCGGCAAACCATCATGAAACCAGTACAGATCTGTTTTCAAACTCAATAAAACACCACCATGGAATAGGAGTTGTGATCATATCCCCCAAAACAAAACATATGACTAAACTGTGCATATAGTTTAGTGCAGCACTACTCTGCCATTAAAAAATAGATGAAATTGTGCTATGTGGGACCAAATGGATAGCTCTAAAGGTGATCACGCCAAGTGAAATAGAAACGGAAAGATGGTTTCACTCATATGTGGAATAAGATTACTAAAGCAAATGGACTGGCAAGAAAGGAATAAACTAGATGCCAGTATTGGTAAAAACACAGTAGCTTTAAGAATGAAAGCAATTATAGTGAAGACATGAGGAGAGGGATCTTTTAAGGTGGTGGGAAAACACTGGAACTTTGAAGGTGATAGCACTGCTCCTTAATTTGTTCGAGTGGGCACCAGTAACATCTCCATTGTGAGACTTGTTCTTACTGTATTTGGCATGTCGAATACGCCACGGGTAGCGTGCCAGACTTCATTATGCAGGCGGGATACTCTTGGGAGCTTGCCGGGCTCTCCGAGAGAGATGGAGGAATCAAACCAGTGCGGGCCGCGTGCAAGGCAAACACTCTACCCATTGTGATATCATTCCAGCCCTTAAAGGTGATAATAGTAACAATTGTATAGATATAGAAGTATGATGCTAAATCCCTAAAATTAAACATTTGTAGTAATAAATCAACAACAATATATAGATCTTGAAAGGAAGCAAATCAGAAGGGAGATAATGATTTCTCAGTGGCTGAAACACTACTACTACTACCACTACTAATAAAGAAAATCAGAAATAAAATAAACCAATTTAAGTAGTGTCCACCCTATCACTACTTGGGGAAGATAAAAAGGCAATGAGGGTGCCAATGGTATTAAACATCAGAAAAATTCAATTAGTTCCTTTGGTTCTGATGCCATTTTTAAGTAGGAACATTTGGTCATAATTTGACCTCTAATCTCTACTAATACATAAAGACATACTAATTCATGTTTTCATTTCTAATATATCCCTCACTGGAGTTCAACAAAGGGCTGCCAGAGTTTAAACAGTAATCTCTTTGGAACTAGAGAGATAGCAGGACAGTTAAGGTGCTTGTCTTATGCATGGCTAATCAGATTTAATTCTCAGTACCTCATATGGTCCCCCAAGTACTGCCAGGAGAATACCTGAGCATTGAGCCAAGAATCAACCCTGAGTGCCACCAGTGATGACCCAAAAATAAAAATAAAAAGCCTGTCATAAATAGTAATCTCTCATAAACTTATTTTTTGTGGTCCTGACATATAGCCCCACTGTGTGCTGAGAATGTCAGCATAGAGTGGGAAGGCCCTTGAATTACAGCTTTGAAACAAAACTCTGGAAATGCATAAATTCTCCAAATAACTAAGCCTGGAAAAACCCTAAAATCACCATACTTTTATTTACAAGTCCATACTTTCATTTATAACTTTGTTACAATATTTGAAATATATGTAGATCATATTATTTCATTACTGAACTATTGTTACTTATTTAGGTATTGAAATGTACTAGGAAGTAAACTATTGCTTGGTCACACCAATGTGTCTTTGTTGTATTTTCTGACTAAACCTGACAGTGCTCAAGGGCTGCTCCTGGCTGCTGCATGGGGGTCACTTAGGTAGTGGTCAGGGGACCACATGGTCCTGGGGATCAAATATGTAGCTCTAGCCATGCAAAGCATACACTCAAGCCCTCTGAGCACATACCAATGTGTTTTTATTTGAATTTCATATTAATTTGATTTTACAAGATTATACACATACGTACACTACATCTACGTATATAAACATATATATGTATACATACCAAAGGACTGAAATGTCTGAAACTGGCATTCAAAACATTTGAGATCAAGACATTAAATGTTTGACTTCAAGTTAAATCATTGCTTTCCTTATTGATTAACAGAGGTTAAAATCCGGTACGCCAGCTTCTTGGCCCGATGTACTTTTCAGCAAAATATAATAGGTCATCCTTTGTTATGCCTGGAAATTATTAAGTATTTAATCTATGCTCTGTTAGGTGACATCATTCCTGAATGCTAATCCTGGCTATATGTTTAGTTGATGAGATATTAATCAAAATAGAATATCAGGAAACTCGTCAGAATGAAATTTTTTTCTCATTACACTAACAGGTCATGTTTTCCCTCTAAAAAGAATATACTAGCGTAGTAAATTCCATTTTCAATTTCTCATAAAATTATTTGTACATTTTAAAGCTATTGTTCTTAATCCTCCCACACTTTGTATTGCTCTTTATTTTACCAAGCTAAGAAGATGAAACAGCTAAATATTCAGGCAAAATAAATAAGCTGCATGTAGGAATCCAGAATCAAGAGAAGATGATGAAGCATTTGCTCAGTAATACAGACTTTAATAAATAAATACAGACTGAATTGTGGTACATTAGGGGTAAAACAGTGACAAAAGAATAATGATAGGCAATATATGGAATTTTCCACATTTGCATTGAGAGAGTATGCATGTGCTCATGTCCAAAAACAAAGCATTTTGTCTGAATGAAACAGAAATTCCTCTTGTTTTGCTAATACACTTTGCCACACAAGTCTAGGACTTTGTGCAAATTTCTGTTGTAGTGCCTGGTGGAAACTCTTACTAGCTTACCTGCCCGTCCTGGGATAACAGATTCTATCTGCCAACCTGTAGCCTTGCAGTTAAATGCAAGGAAATATTTGTGCTCAAGCCTGTCATTTCATACCTTCCCACACCTGTGGTCTGTGCCTATTTATGAGGCTCTTGTAAATTAGTTGCTCTGTGTGTGTGTGTGTGTGTGTGAGAGAGAGAGAGAGAGAGAGAGAGAGAGAGAGAGAGAGAGAGAGAGAGAGAGAGAGAGAGACTGAGAGAGAAAGAGGGAGAGAGAGAGGAGAGAGGGAGGGGAAGAAAGAAAGAGAGATAGAGAGCAAGAGAGCGAGAGCCTATGTATGTGTGTGTGAGTGCGGGTGAGTGTGTAACGCCTCAACTCCACACCATCTTTCTTTGGCAGAGTGAAACTCCCATTTATCCTCAAAACCGGAAGTGCTGACTAAGAACTGGCTTTCTGCTCCCCCTCCCATACCCCTAGATTTCCATGAGTAACGCTCAAAAAGTTATTCTTTAGACTTAATCTGTGCACAAAACTGGGGGACTGGGGGACGAGCATTTATTTTCTTGGGGGTCTTTTGCATATTCTCCTTGAACTAAGCCTTCGCCAGGTTTTTCTTCGTTATGAAGAATTAGATTTGACTGTTAGAAAGATGCAGTAAGGGAAAGAAATGTCCCTTGTTCAGATGAGAGTAAACATAATAATTTCATTAATAATAGGCAGAATGTGAAATGTGTAATTTGAAATTAACACAGTACCCAGAAGGATCACAGTGATTTTTCCTCCACTACTTTTTAAAAGTAGCTTTAAAAATATGTTTAAGGAAAATTAGAATCAATAATTGTGGTGAGAGCACAGAGTCAGCAAATATGTTAAAATGAAACCGTCTGATGCAATACTTTCTTTAAAAAAATACAATTAGACCTTTGTATTTTTTTTAACAAAACCTCATGTTTTACAACATCACTGGTTCTGTAATAAAATCTATTTAAAACAGAGAGACGTGGTCAGCTTTATTAAGTTAGATTTTCTGAAAGAACATTATAATTTCTTCAAGTCTATGAATAGTTGAAGCAAATTAAATAAAGCTAGTTTTATAACTATTTTTATACATTCCTGTAGAGCTGTAATTGTCTCATATTTTTCCTCAAAAGTCTAATACGTTACCTCTTAAATCTAGAAAAATAAAAACAGAAAAAGGATCAAGTGTGTTTATTAAAAAAGAAACACTTTTAATTTGGTGCTCTGATTTTGCAGCCCCCACCTCACTTCTATAACAGAACAGCACCCATAATCTTCAGATCAGGAAACAAAGGGAAAGACTTTAAGTGACTTGCCTGAGGCCTAATGCTGAGATTAAAAATCAGGAGTTTCTGATTATACACATACATCCATTTGGTCAAATGATTGGTTTTGCTTGACTTTCAAATACCCTCTAAATATTACTTTGAATGTAAAGCAATAAATGTGTTTCTCTTGCCATTTCTGAATGCTTGCACACAAATGGATATAATAAAAACAATCATGTTGTTCCATGTGAATGCCATTTATATTTTTTTCTGATAATGAGCAGACTATTTGAACCAAGGTGAGTACATTAAAATCTCTAATAAAGAAGAGAATACATTTCTGAATAGAAAAATGGACTGCTACGTGAACATCTAATAAATAACATCTACAGATGTGGTTGCTAGAAAATTAGTTTTGCATAACTTACCAATATACATTTCCCCCAGATGCTATCTGTTACATAAAAATTAACGTAAGTTAGTTACATTTGTTCATAATGTGCACATTGCATTATTGATTTTTAAGATGGTTTACAATCTTAGCTTTACTTAAATTGTGCTTTGGTGTTTAAAGGCTAGTATGTGAATGGACTTTGGAACAATTTAATATCATAAGTAAAAATGCTTTATCAATGGATAATCTATAGCTTAAAAATCCAAGTTATCACTAGAAATTGTTCAAGAATTTACATATTCAGTATCAAATGCAAATCTAACAGAGGAATAAATGACAGGAATTTTGAACCCACTTGAAACTAAATTTTGGGTCATCTTACATCAAAATATATTTATAGAAATTAGAATCTGCCTCCAGATCTTACTGTGCCTATGATGATGTATAAAGCTTTTTATCTAAAATTGTGTTACTTCGGGGCTTTCTTTTCCTACTTCATCTGTTAACATTATTAATATTAACTCTTGGTTATTGCTTGACTTTAGTTATATTTTAAAGATGTGTATAGGAATCTGTCTACAGTTTCTGAACACCACTGAAATATATGATTATGGTGGAAATCTTTAAAGTATTTAACTATTAACTTTAATTATTAATTATTCAACATATTAAAAATTTCAGTGAAATGACAACTCTTTGCTTTGGATAACAGAAAGCCAGATATATTTGTTAAACCCTTTTAAAATTACAGGAATAATTCTGTGGTTCTGAGATTTTTACTCAAATATTGTAACCCACTGTCCACAATATACTACACATAGAGTAACGGCATAAAAAAGCCACCTGCAAAATAAAATAAATTCTGGAAATGGTATAGTGACAAAACAAAATACATTGAAAGTCAAAAGAGAAAAAATTCAAAAGCTAAGATTATCAGAGATACTTTAATAAATCATTTCTAAATTTTTCTTTTGTGTTCAGCCCATTACAAACTTCTTTATATACCCTATGAATATAGACTATCAATTCTGCAGTGAGACCTCCTCCCCCTTTGAATTTTTGACTTGGAAATAAATTTGCAAATGCAGCACATTAATTTTCTTTCCTATGCTTAATATGCAGTATTTACATTTTGAAAAGGTTCAAAATGTTGCCAGGCTTCTGCTGGGTATGAATAGACATCTAATAGCAACTTCTATTTTTATCCACAGCGTACTGGTAGTTTGAACATTTATAACTTAATAGAGCTTTGAGACCATCAGATCCACACGCTAATCACCTAAACAGTGAATGGTAACATAGTACAAGTTAGGACAGGAAATGAAATCTACCCATTCCAAATGAAGCGACAAGGAGGAATTGAAGTTGGCAGGACAGAGCAAACCAATTTGCAATCTGGCTAGGACACGCCAGTTAACACCTTGTGCCCATTTTTATTTATATCTCTTAATTTGATCTTGTTTAACTTGGGCTTGAATTTTTTTTAAAAAAGCAACTGATTCCAGAGAATTTCAGACATCTTCTGTGTTTCTAAGTATATTTCTGCTTAGGGCCAGCACCACAATTCGAAAAGAAATCTAAGCACTCCTATTTCAATGACCTCAGACAACAAAATCCTTTCTAATGAATTTGAAAAAGAGAACCTTCTTGTAGTGTGAATGCAATTTAAAAGGAAAGGATGTTTTGATCTGGCGCTGGTGCAAACATTTCCTGAGGGATAGAGCAGTTTTTCAGATACACAGATATTTTATTTTCTAAAGATGGCATTAATCTGGAAGATAGACCATCGAATTATAGGCTTTAGACTTGGCTCTTTTCCTAATTGTGTGATGTTAAGAAAATCCCTAGGCCTCAGTTTATTTATCTGTAAAAGGAGGATAATGATAATTGCTACCTGGCTACTTCATCCAATTGTTTCAAGCACAAATTAGATAATGTGGATGAAAATGCTGGGAGTTCTTCAAAGGAAAAGTATTATTAAACCCAAAGGTGTATTATTATTATTTATAATTACTGTTATTATTGAAAGGATCATCTTTCTAAAGCTCGAATTGGAAGATAGACTAAAATAGCCAACTGAGCCATACTGGTCTGTGCTATTTTTTTTATAATTTTAACACTGCTCAAGCAGTTCAATTAACTCAAGAATTTGTTAATGAGAATATGCTCTCACCCTATTTTATATAGTCAGTCTTTAAAATGCCAAACATTTACTCAGTGCCATTTTATTTGAGTAAGTCATTGGACCCAAACAATTTCTCTTTTGAAGTCTAGATAGCATGATATCAGTATTAGGTAGTTAGGTGTGAAAGTAAGGTTAAAGTAAGGCAAATTATCTATTTGGAAAAAGAGAGTGTCACCTACACAGAACTTTGAAAACAAGAAAATCTGATTTTCCCTATTTCTTGTTCAATTTATGTGTATGTTTAATTTTTTGTTTTTCTGTCATCAGGGCAGGGATTTGGTCGCCAAATTGCATTAAATTAAGTTCATTATTTCAAACTCACTAAGTTCATTTTAAAACTTAAGTTTATTTTTAAAAGACTGTTTTTAACAAATTTCATCAAAAATAAAGAGGGCATACAAGGAAAACTTTCAACACGCCTTCCTTGTGAAAGTTTGAATACCAGAAACTACTAAATTCAGCGTTGTATTTGATTCCAGATTGCCCTTATCTTCCAACTTTCTTAAGTGAGAGATGGAAAAGTCTTTTTTCATTATAAATAGCTGGAAAATAACTAATGCTTTAAAATAATACTTTTATTAGCAACACATGGCATTTTGCTAAGTTATGCTCTAAAATGCATATCCTTGAACTCTATAAAGTATTTAAAACAATTTCAATTATTGATGAGTTTTTACTTGGCTTCATCCAAAGATATTATATAAATGTTAGTTTGTTAATACACAAAATTGAGAGATTTTAAATTATTTATTATAAACATAGAAAATTTAAAAATCAGTATAATTATTTCATGGAAAATGCCTTAGATTATTAAATAAAAATGCTAGAATTTGATTTTATATATGCTTTATTTTAATTGTATTTTATGATGCCTTGTAGGAAGGGGATACTATATCATGTCCTTCATATTTGAGTACTTTTTGAACAAGAATTATAATTATAGAATTATATAAGATAATAGATCTTAATAATTAGAAGGAAAAGTACAATGAAAGGAGCCAAAGTCCTTGGTTATCTTCTTTCTCTTTTCATAAACTTCCTGCTATTTTCACTTTTCAAACTAAGTAGAGGAGGTTGAAACTATTTACACAAAGCTTTGTATATAATTTACCTAACATCAAAGCATACTGATTTAACTGCACTTTAATTCTGAAGTCATCAGTAGGGGGTGGAGGGGTGGGGAGGAGGAAGAAAACAACAACCTTAAAACTATATTGAAACCAATTTCATTTAGAAATATCAGGCTTTGTTTGTTTTTTTGGAGTTAAAGTAGAAAGTTTGTAAAGTGCTCTGAAATTGTCAGAGAAGTCAACATA
Source organism: Sorex fumeus (assembly GCF_029834395.1). Lineage (NCBI taxonomy): Eukaryota > Metazoa > Chordata > Mammalia > Eulipotyphla > Soricidae > Sorex > Sorex fumeus. Next base: position 6,120,355 of record NW_026606240.1, read on the forward strand.
AGATTATTATTCCTGATCTCTTGAACCCAAGATGTCTATTTTAAGTAATCTGACATTAAAAATGTGCTGACAAATATAGATTAAAAAACAACACAGGAAATTGTAAATCAGTTGGTAACCCTTAGCATCAAGGAAATAAGAGACCATGAAAATACAGCCATTTACTTTAGTCAACCTCAACCTTAATTTTTAACTAAAGAAAATTTGCAGGAGGCATGATGTTTACATTTTGAATATTTTATTGAACGTGTGTGTTTCCTCTTTCTCCAGCTGGATCATGCGTTATTACAAGGAAGTACGCTGTCTCAGTTATATTTTCCTCTGCTTATCACCCTCCACAATTCCTCCTGCTTAAAAAAAATCCACTAACATTATTAACTGTATTAGGCACTCTTTTTTTATTAATAGTTCAGAATTTTCTTTGAAGAAAATGCTGCTTATTATTCTTACGTGCCTATATTATACAAGAACGGATCTTTCAGCTGGCACTCAAGTTCTTCCACGCAGGGCATTTCATTGACTTAAAAACAATTAAGTCTTCCCTTGCTCTAGATAGTCAGATTCCAGTACTTTTCATGGAATCTAACTTCTTGGAAACTCACCATAACACTGGTTTTGGAGAGAATGGCAAACATCAGCAATAGATTTTCTCACAAAAAGACTGTTGACCTATAATCTGTAAATCATGCTTATTCGGTTAAAAACAAACCAAAAATAACAGCAACTGTGAAAACTTTAGGTGATATCTTTATTCCAGATTTGGTTGTTTTAGCAATCTGTACTTTCCCCCTTAAATTGCAGTCAGAGCCCTGAATGGGCTTTGCCACTCATTAGAGATTATGTATGAGACGTGATTTCTTTACTTACAGACTTGCTTGGACTAAGTCATTTGTTGCTCAGTTATATATTTCCTAACCGAGGGTACTAAATTTTAAGGGGCCACCTTCCACGCATGAGTAGAAGTTAAAACCACCAGTCTATTTAGATGGATAGATTTGGTTTTTTTCCTGTCATGATGTGAAGGAATATTTGGATTGCACAGAGAACACTTACTGTAATCTTAAAACAGGCTGCAGCTTGTCCATTTATTTTTACTTAACTATCTTCTCCAAACCAGCTCCGCCTTCATTTTCTTTCTCTTTTATATATCACCAGCTTTTGGGTTACGGGATTCAAAACTTTAAGTTTGTCTCAGTTGTTCCTTCTCCCTGATTCCTAATACTAAGTGATGATGAAACATGTTGGGACATTCTCGATTATCTGTCATCTTGCCCTCTTCCTTCTCATGATGGCTAAACATATAACCCGCTTTCACAGAGCTTGAGCTCCATTTATACTAAACTGCACTAAACTACTCACTCTTGTATCATAGGAGATAGATAACCCTGAAAAATAATCTGAGTTCTACAAATAATTGCTATACAGGAAAAAACAGAAAACATGGAAGGAGGTGCTGTCTCAGATAAAGGTCTTGCCAAAGCTGCTTCCACGGAGGGTTGGGGAAGTGGGGGTGGTTTTCTCCTTCATTCCTGCCAGTCAACATTCCATCTGACCTTCCAAGCCAGTTCATTCACCTCAGTGCAGTTTTTAACCTCTCTTGTGCTTTCAGAGTAATTTTCTTTCCTAGTAGTCATTATGTCCTATCTTGAGTTACAGCTAAGACTGATCTCTTATCACTTTGTGGAGTCTACTTTAGGGCAGGAAGCATGTCATAATCATCCCGAGGGGTACTAGATCAGGTCTTTATTCAATAGGAGGCATTGGTTTATTATTGAATATTCCATAAGAGAAACTGCTCGTTATTGTTTTTTTTTTTAATTATCAGTCGCAATTTAGTTTGGAAAGAAATCATGATACCTTGGAAAAGCAAACCTAGTTGTTAATTTGCATCAGTGCACTATCTGTGTTTCTCAGTTATCAGTGAAGTCCTTGGATAGTGTAGTGACAGTTAAATGGTTCATTACTAATCTCATTGTATTACTTAAACTGATGGCGGGGCTGGTGCGATAGCACAGAGGGTAGGGCGTTCGCCTTGCATGCAGCCAACCCAAGTTTGATTTCCACCATCCCATATGGTCCCCCGAGCATGGCCAGGAGTAATTACTGAGTGAATGAGCCAGGAGTAGCCCCTGTGCATCTCTGGGTGTGACCCAAAAGCAAAAAAAAAAAAAAGATGGACAGTTGTTTAATAGATACAGCATAGTTTAAAATTTTAAACAATTCCTCAAAGAGACCATTCTTACCATTGTGCTTCGGATGGAAGAAAACATAGAAAACTCTCTGACCATGGTTTCTGAATTGTGGCACTCCAAGAGATGTTACTCATCCTGATTTCTTCAGGCTGTCCCTAAATCCACCCCCTCCCACCCCCCCCCCCCACACTCAGTAATCCAAAACCAATGAATGTCATCCATTGACTTGCTGTCCACTGCTAGTATGGGCTACTATTCAGACAAATAAAAAATCATGATGAAATAAAGCAGCTCTCCTTTTTTGAAACTTACTGTGAGCTTGATATTGGCTAGTCAAAAATAACATCAAAAAAATGAGATCTTTTGATTCACTGCATTATAAGGCAGGGTTTTTATTGTCCTCACGTTTTTGGACGAAGAACTGGATGAAGAATTTAAAGTTTAAAGAGATGAAGTAATTTGGTCAAGGTCACATAACTATAGAATGGTGAACTCTATCAGAAATTGAGCCCAGATCTCTTTGACTCCAAAGACCACACACGTATGAGAAGCAACTCCAATTATTATTTTACAAATCCCTAAAACCATTTCTCCTCCATTTATAGATGAGGAAATGGAGATCTGGTAAAGTGAAAATAATATAAGCACAATAGAGAGCTCAAAGAATAAGTTCTCAGGGAATTTCAGAAAGAAAATGGTTCCTCATAGCACCACAGTGCATTGTTCCAAAAAAAGTCAACAGAAATGAATCAGAGAGAATGAAATTTTTAGAAATGTTTAGAAGGTATTTGATTTATATAAAATCAGAATAAGCCTAATTTATGCATATAAGTATAAAAGTATAGAAGCATTAATTTTCTTTTAGTGACTAACACAACATGTTCCTGTTCAAATAGCAATTTATCCTACTTGTTGTATTTATAATTTCTGTTTTCATTAGAACCAGTTTTTTTTTCTAGGAACGGGCATGCAGAAAACAACCAATAACATGGGCAGTTAAAAATACATTGAGAAATAGGTACGGTTGTATGAACAAATCTCTTGTGGTTATTCTTCCATTGTGTGCTGTAATATGCTTTAAATCCATTTCCATATTTTTAATTAACACTTAGTTCCAAAAACTTTCTGGAATCCCTTTAAATCAAAAATGAGAGAAAAATTTGCTTTATCAGAAATTTGACTATAGACTAGTGGCTTTTATTACTAGTATAGTTTAATGATTAAAATTAAATACAGCCTTATTACTTATGACAGAACACAGTCAAATAATTTTCATGGCTGATATAATTTAAAAGTCAAACCTGGGTGAAGAGTATATTAGTTATATTATGATTTCCACTGTCCATATGACAACTCTAATTTCTGACCAGTTCCATTCATTTCATATGAAAATACTCAGACCATTGTACCAATTTACTCTTCTAATATAGACCAATGGCACTTTGGTTTTATCTCAATAGTTATTTTCCCACAAGAACTACAGTGGTTTTTTTCTCTTATAGACCTTAGGCATCTATTTTCGTATTTTGAATTTCTTGAGTGGGAAACACAACACATATTATTTTAAAATTCTTTGCACTAAAAGCTGTATCATCTGCTCGATTGAAACACTGTCATTTCACAAGTAAAAAACATGACTGCAGCTCTCTGAGGATGCTTATTCATCCAATAGTCCCACAGAAAGAATGCTGCTTCCTTTTCTAGAACCAGTTATAGCAATAGTTACCCTCTGCATGGGTTTCATGAGGATTGAATCTATCTATCTATCTATCTATCTATCTATCTATCTATCTATCTATCTGACTCAGTGACTGGCATATATGAAAAGTTTAAAATACATCTTTAACTTTTCCTGTCACATATATGTATCTATAAAATATCAAACAAAGATTTCCAAGTATAGGAAATTGATCGGTATTGTCCTCCACCTCATTGTCTGGTGAGTGACTGATGGCAGGAAAGCAATAAATATTTATTGAATAACTAAAATACCACTGTGGTCAGTAAGTCATTATGTCACCATTCCACCACTATGTAGTCTATTGATATATGTGGGACCAAGCTCTAAATTTTTTCATCCCCATTCCCACAATATGATCTATGACTTAGGCTACTCCTCATGTGGCTTTCAACCCATTCTTTGACTTTATCTATTCCTCCCCTGCTAAGCATTAGATTTTTCCATACTAGATGGAATTATATGAAATAAATAGGTTGTGACAGTGGGACTAGAACATTCCCTGATGAGAAATTTTTCTGGCCAGTCAGGAAACCCTTGAAGGATCATTCTGGTTTTCACACTTGTATGAACACAGCCCTGGTATGAGGCTTGCTAATGAATCCAGAGAATATGGCCTCGCATGTTAATTTACCTGATTCAGGGAACTTCCCAGTATTTATAAGTGAACTCTGTACATTAGGTAATTATATTTAGATAATAAATTCAGAAAGTAGCATATTACATAACATAGGGCTTCTGCATATTGTCATAAGAATTGATTTTAGAAAAGCTAACATTATCTAAGCAATCAAAAATGAACAAGGACAATGAACTACTGTTTCAAAATTCTGCTTCCAGAAACAAGAAAGCAGGACTAAAACTGTTCAAATAGTAAAGGTATGTTGCAAAACCAAGCCACACAGTATTAATTGGGTTAATCTAATTATACAATCTCGAACTAAGCTTCAACAGATTTCAGGTTGGAGTATCTTTGGAAACATCAGTCATCTGATTATCATCATTGCCCTAGGAGAAGAGGTAGGTTTTACTTTGAAGGATCTAGTATTCAAGGTACATTTTAAAGAACAGATAGAGCATGAAAGTGTTGTCAAAAATACAATTCAACTTTTTGGCTTACTTGTTTTTAAAAAGCGATGAGGATAGTAATAATTCAGTTGTTCTTTTTAAACATGCTAATATAATATTATTATTAGTTTATTTGCTTATTTGGAAATAATTTTATTTTGGTTTTACATATAATTAACAGTATACCTGGTGTATTCTGTTATCAGACCTTTTTTTTTCTTGGTAGACTATAAGACATTTTTATCATTATAACAAGAAAATTTAAAAAGTGTTTGCTGTTACATTTCTGAATTTCACCATCTCACTAGCATCTGTCAGATTTAATCACCTACCGAACTACCTTATAAAGATTACCTTATCAGAAAAAGTGTCATCTTGTGAGCTTAGGTGTGAGAACTGCAAAATAAAGCTGAGCTACACTAACAACTGCTGTGCTAATTTATTGTAAATTATGTTTTTTTGTTTGCAGAGAGAAGACATGAGAAGTGTTTCTATTTAAATGCATTTCCTATTATTTTCAACATAAATACCAAACAGCTTGACAAAAAAAAGTGAGAACACAGAATATTCTTTAAATAGGTTCTAGTGACAGAAGAAATTTATTTTCTAAGCTCTTGGTACCAGTCATGTCACACTGTTCTAGGTACAGAGTCAGACAGCAAATTAAGACAAAACACGGATGCTTAGAATGCTGGATGTAAATTTCTGATTGTCATGTGAAGATTTATAGTACATGAACTGAAAGTAATTGCATAGCAAGCTGGTCTACAACAGAGTTTTAATTCACTGGGCTGACACTATAAACGCATAATATGTTGACCTGGCAGCAGCCACGGCAGATTATGGCTGTTCAGAACACATAAGCATTGCCCTTTCATGAGCATTCTGGGAACTGTAGTTCAAATGATCCCAAATAAAAACAACAGTAATGACTTTAACTTAAGCTATTTCTCTATGAAATGAAAAAGTCACGATGAGTCAGTATTGTATTAAAATTCAGAATTAGGTAGCAATGAATCACGCGAAGTAATTAAGTTTGTATCATCAAAAAGAGTATAAATCGCTTTCTATAAAGTACCATGAATCTCAATGCATCTTTAACAAGATAAACTTCTTATGTAAACAGTATTATTATTATTATTATTATTATTATTACTAAAACTAGCCTAAAATTTATTGCTCATAAAAGTGAAGGGCCAGTGTTGAGTGACTCTTGAATCAGAATGAGTACAGACCTGTATTTGCAAATAAGTCAGAAAGAATATATGTCTGTATACATGAACTTCCTGTTATAGCTTTGGTAATAAATTCTGACCTATTCTTGTTCCTATGAGTCACTGCTAAAGCTGAAATTTGTATGATTACTTAAAAATGTATTAGTGGGAATCAGATAAATAGCTCAGTGGTCGGTGCACGTTGACATGTACAAGTCTCAGACTTCAGTCTCTGGCGCCACATGGCTCTCGCCTGCCCCAGCACTACTGCTGGGGGCCTCAAGCATCACTATTTAGCCCTGGTGACCCACTGTGCCAGTAGTTCAGAGAAGTGCAGCATCTACGGACTTGGCACTGGATCATTTGGCCTGATTGACTAATTATCACTGGGAGAAAACCTTAGATCCTGTGGGCCCTGCTTCAAAGCTTCCCTTTCTCCTAAAATGAATTGGTGGATAGAGCATGTTGCAGGAGGCTATTTCGTTTGTTTTGCGTTTAAACCAACCTACCATTTGAACTATAATCTCCATAACCAGCTGTAGATCAATTTTTTCCATCTCTTTTAAAGCACATTGGATATTTTTTAACACACACACACAGACAATCAGAGTAGAGATAAGAAGTAACTATTTTTCTGGATTTGTTACTACTTGCTGCTAGTAAGCTTTATGCAACATCAGATTACCAATTTAAGAGTTTTGCCACTTGTATAAGATTGAGATTTTAGTTCAGTTCAGTTGATCTGGGTTCATTAGATCCAGATAAACACACCACAGGCGGGATTTCTACTTTCACAGGGAGACAGAGTCAGAAGACAAGTATACAATCAATTTATATTAGAATCCTGTATAATCAATATAGTATTATGTGAAAATGACTACAGTTGGGATACAATAAAGGACTACTGAGTTAGGTCACTTTACTCAGCTGACATCTCAAGGATGAACCAATTAGGGAATCAGTCAAAGAGAAGAGCAGCAAAGGAGAGAATGGTTCAGGTGGGTATGTGGGTGGATAGATACCATTGGGTAGCAACTCTTCAAAATCATTATCCAAAGCCAGTAGAATAAAGCCGCTCAAATACATGTTTATTTTAAAATAAATGTGGCTTTTGAGGAATCTGAGTGTAATTCTTAATTACTGATAAATACTACCTGAAATATAAAGAAAAATAGGAGAAATACTAATGTTGATCAATGGTTACTTTTACTTGAAATATTTATATCTGAAATGACACAAGAGAGCTCTGGTCATTGATCATGGAAAAAGAATTTGATAGCTAAATATAAAAATCCAAATAGTAATAATTACTGACATTTATGTAGTCATGTTCTCCCAAAGCTCTTGACAAACATCATCAACTATATACACACACCAGAAGGACTAGAAATTAATCTAGGGGGAAAAAGTAGCAAATGGCTGATCTGTTTTTACAGGTCCACAGAATATAGGTGCACGCTGAGGAATAAAAAGTTCCCATAGTATCTCTGTAAAGTGTCATATTTTATGACATGGTTTAAAGTGAATGACTGGTCTTATTTAGCTTTATTCTCTTACTAAGACAACTTGTAGTTTTTTTACCTAAAGGGAACCTGAGCTGCCTTATGATGTGGTGGGGCTGTGAATAAGTCCTAGATTTGTGACGTCTCAGACTTCGGCTCTCACTCTCTAGCACCTCCTTGTGCTGAGGGCCGATACAATATGCAACACAGGAGGAATGTCTACTGAAGGAGTCACTGTGTTCCATTAAGAAGAACCAAGATCGTTTTTAGTTTTCAGAGAAAAACCATCTGGCTTAAGGGGTTTAATGCATGAAACTAGATCAAATCAGTTGCTGCTGGGCTGCTTAGTGACCCAGATTAAAAAAAAATGCCATGTTTGTAGTATTTGAGTACAAACTAAATTATACTTACCAAAACATTTTGAGAGCGAGAAAATACAAAATGTTTAATGGAGCCTCTTGGAGGACTTATTATAAAATATAATTTTATTACATACTCAAATTATGACTGTCAATGATGAAAATGCAATTTTATTATCTTTACATTTCCAGTAATGCTTCTATACTTTGGAAATTCTAAATTTGGGATAATTGTTAGACCACATTTAAAAAATTTTAACCACATTTATCTTTATAAATATTTAACTTTCAATAACTTTAAAATTTTTGCTAATGCCACGATCTTTTTCAAAGCTTTTAAAATTTTTCCAGAAACAAAGTATACGTTTTTAAATCCCTCACTTATGCAGTTATTTTCATCAGACCTTTAAAGAGGGCACTCAGCAAGTAATATACAGTGGGACTCGGGAATTTAGGAACAATGTACTTTATTATTTTTTTTTCTTTTTGGGTCACACCCAGCGATTCACAGGGGTTACTCCTGGCTCATGCACTTAGGAATTACTCCTGGTGGTGCTCCGGGAACCATATGGGATGCTGGGAAACAAACCCTGGCTGGCCACATGCAAGGCAAATGCCCTACCCGCTCTGCCATGGCTCCAGCCCCAACAACGTACTTTCAAGAAGGTCACCCAATTGAGCATGGTACTTGATAGAAATGACATATAAAGTAGCTTGGGGAGTGAAATATTTATTAAACATGTATGTGAAATGTTCCACAAATATAGAGGAAAGACACAGAATTTATTCTGGTGGAAAAGAGAAAGGAATGTTAAGTAGAGGCTAAGATGTTGGATCTACAGAAACAAAATCCCAGAAAGTTAGATGGGTTAGTGGAATTGGCAAAGATATAGAAACATTAAGACCATTTCAGGACCAAAGATAAACATAGTGTTTAGGCAAAATTTGGGCCAGATAAACATGGATTTTAGTCTTCCTCTGGCATTTAATAACTATATAAAATTTGGGTACGTCATTTAATTTCCTATGAGCTTTAGGCTTTTCACTTGCAAGTAACCATCTGACGGACAACCATCAAATTGGTAGAGCTTATTTTAGGGGGTATTGTATAAACATTAAATATTCAAAAATCAGAATGAGTATGATAAAAATTACTGTGTTAAAGTTTAAGAGTGCTAATATCTTAAATATATAGGTTATTCATAGTATTTTACAGTAAATCCCGTCTGTGTTTGTGTTTCTTTTGCCACAGTTACATTGAAACTATGGGAAAAAAACCCAAATTTATTTTTATATGTCTAAATAATATTAATAAATTTTAAAAAACTAATTTGCAAAAGCTAGAACAATGTATCTCCCTCAACATTTGATGAGAGGAAACTGCTTGATTAATGTAATTAAATGGTTGCTTGTAACTCAAGACTCAATTAAAAAAATAAATTTGGCCTTATTACTTTGCTTCCAACTGGTGGTTTTCCTAGTGTGATTTTTGAGCTAAAATCTGCGGATGCTTTGTTCACGACACATGAATTGTTTTAGCACATCCTTCCCCCTGCTGTGCATATGATTAAGAAAGCAGAGGTTAAATAGTGCAGTAAAGAATTGAGTAGATTCATTCTATTTTTGCTCACAGCGTCTTTGAGTCTCTCTCCCCTCCTCCACTTTTCAGAACTGAAAGAGCACAGAAACAAATCTCCTGAAATTATTTAAAATATGTTTCTATGCTGAGATGTAACTTCTTTCTTAACATTTTCTAGTACACTGATTTTGTGATATCTTTGCTATCGATATTATCTGTACTGGCAAGAAAACCAAATGCAAGTACATTCTACCAGTTACTGTGTACTCCGCTAGGAAGCCACTTAAATAAGCATTTGGCATAAATATTTTATTTTGTCTGTGACAATTCTTTGAGATAAGGTTAATCACTCTCATTTGAGGTGAGAAATAAGAGGAATATTTTATTGATCCAAAACCTCACAGTTAACAAAATAGAACCAACTCTGGTTTAGATCATTCCAAACTTGAATTCAGAATTATAATTTCTTTCTTTTCTTACTTTATTTATTTGGGAGGTTGAGTAGCGTCTGAGTAAAAGAACTTAAATCTAGTTTCTGTAAAGCATCATATATGTGTGGTGAAACTCATGTTAAATTTAATTAAATGGAAATGAAAGAGCTAAACAGATAAATTTAACATATGAACCCATAGCTTTGTTCTACTTTTTGGTCTATTTATTCTAATCTGCTCTCCAAATTGATGACAATTTTGAAATATTTCACACAGAAAAAGAAGAAATATTATTCAGTCTTTTTAATTTAATAAAAATAATTGTTGTTCTTGATACAGTTTAGAAAAAAATCATCCTCACATTTTGTATATTTTAGGATTGTTGCAAACTTTCAGAAAATCTTTGTATATAACACACAATATTTAAAGGTCTCAGATTCTACTTACAATGAAAAAATTTACATAACTTGTAGCACTGTAGCACTGTCCTCCCAGTGTTCATCGATTTTTGCTTGAGCGGACCCAGTAACATCTCCATTGTGAGACTTGTTGTTACTGTGTTTGGCATATTGAATACATCACGGGCACCCGTAACATCTCAACAAATTGTGAGACTTGTTGTTACTGTTTTTGGCATAGTGAATACATCACGGGGAGCTTGCCAGGCTTTGCCGTGCGGGCGAGATACTCTCAGTAGCTTGCCGGGCTCTCCGAGAGGGGCAGAGGAATTGAACTCGGGGTGGCCAATTCGGCCGCATGCAAGGCAAACACCTTACCCACTGTGCTATCACTCCAGGGCTTTACATAACTTAAAAGAAAATAAAAAAAATTAATGTCTACCTCTTAAGTGGATGGCAATCATAACCAATTTGTGTTGATGTCTTCATATATTATGCATTTGGTATTAGCCTTATTGATTTCAGCATTTTTTAAAAAAGGAAATGTGAGACATCCTAAATCTATATTTTGGTTAGTCCATATAATTCATTATCTTCACTAATTGAAGCATCAAGCTAAAAAACTTATTGCTTCTCTCTAAAATGTTTCTTTTCCTCTTATTGGGATATACTTTGGTTATGGTTTGAATTTTGTGGGACTGCAATTATTCATTGACATCTGAATAATTTATATTGATTTTATTTGATTTCTCATTTGTTTTGCTCTTACATTTTGATATTGCATTATATTTATACACCATTTTAATTTGCATTTTTCTCAGTACATTGAAAAATCGACTTAAAGATTACAAAACAAGGCGTTCTGAATATAAGTCCAAATCTGAAGTACTAGATAACTTGTCATTTCTTTTTCATAGAACTAAAACATTCCTAAGTCTGCCAAAATTGCTGTTAAGTTGTTATATTCAAAATTTATGAAATAAAATGTTTGCATTTCATTTGCACTTGGGTTTTTTTTCAAAGGCTTCAAAATTTATTTCAGAGTTCTTAAAATGCCATTTAATTCTTATTGGAAGGCTTAAATAGCTTTTTTAGTTTTTAAAACTTGAAAAAGTGTTTGTAGCACTAATGATTTATCAGACTGTTCGTAATAGGGTTTCACATCAGAGCTGCAGCTTCCGCATGTGTCCTTTCCTCGCCACCATTACCTTGGTGATCCTTCCCACCCCTGGATCTTTTTGAACAGCAGAGCATCAGTAGAATTTTCCAAGGTGAGTTTCCATCTCCACGCATTTAAAATCTGATGTCTTTGATACCACTTACACGCATTCAGTGCATGTCCTAAAGGCGCACTCACATTGCGATCTCATCTCGGATCCTAGACCTTACACTATGATATGATGGTGGTAGCAATATTTGCACAAAAAGATATTGTTATATAATATTAGAGTTCACTGTTGCGGTCCCACAGTAACTTTTCTGATATGCTGATCCATATTAGTATCTTTACCTATGGAAAGTTTGTTTTGTCACTCTAATATTACACTCAATTTAATGTGCATAACATTAAAGTTATAATCATAACACTTAGAGTTATGAAAAATGTCTTTTTCATCTCTTCTAATTATATAGAATTATTCCTTCTAATTATGTCAATGGACTGGAGCAATAGCACAGCCGGTAACCAACCCGGGTTCAATTCTTTCGCCCCTCTCGGAGAGCCCTGCAAGCTCCTGAGAGTGTCTCGCTGCTCAGCAAAGCCTGGCAAGCTCCCCGTGATGTATTCAATATGTCAAAAACAGTAACAACTAGTCTCACAATTTGTTGAGATGTTACTGGTGTCCGCTCAAGCAAATCTATGAACAACGGGAGGACAGTGCTACAGTGCTAATTATGTCAATGGCACAATTACTTTTAGATCCTCTTGTTCAAATCTTACAACTAAATGACTCAAATTTTTTCCTTATATTTTTTTATGTCTACTCCTTTCCATTTCAATTACTCTAGTGTAGTTTTATTTTAAAATTTCCTAATTAATATTCATACAAAATTTTAATATAAAAATTTTGTGTATAATACCATTAAGATACTTTGTTGAAACTGCCAGTTTCATTGCACTTGTCTTATGCTTAAATACTGCTACCTAGAATTACTTTTTATAATATTTTGATGAGGTCTAATTGAAGGCAGAATTTAAAAATTTACCTTAAATATATGAAAAATGGAATCATTTTTATAACTATCAGACATATTGTTAAATTTGATAAAGTGAATATTGGACAACAGTTAAAAATTATGAAATGTTTAAATAAAATTTTACTTTCATGGATGCTACTCTTAAGTTTCATATCCAGAATTCCCAGAGAATTTAGGTCTCCACCAAGTCATCTACTATTTTAAGTCAGTTCATTTCTTTTTGTGGATCTAGAAACCTACTATTTATATACTATACTTGAGAAAATTAATAAAATAATTCCTTGAATAATTTCCTATAACACAAAGTTCTCATGCAAAGCTCCTCTAAAGAGCCTGGTAGTGTAACAGAAACAAACTGCTAATAAAAAGCTTCAAGAAGAGACTCTGGATCTGCTTTAATGACTTAGAAAAAAGAAACCTACTTCATTTATAATTAGCAATGTCCATTTGCATATAAACAGTGAGTGCTGCCAAATTCAAATCCTGTCCTACTTAGAAGAGCAAGAAGCTGTTTATAAACAGCCTCCATGTAATACTGTCTACATTATGTGTTTCTGTTCTTTTATAGACAAAACTTTACTATGAGCACAGATCACATTTATGTGTCTGAAATTTTGGGCTATTTGACTTGAGTAAGTGAATTTTTTACTCTATAGAATTTTCAAAAAAGATTCAAACTTCTACATTTAGTGTCAAACTGTTTTAACATATAACACAAAGTACAATAAGTTTTGTCATTATATGAAAATTATACCCAAACATCATAATGTCTTCATTATTTTAAATTAAAAACTGACATAATTTGTTAATAACACAAAATAGTGATACTAGTGTGTTTTGATAGCACACTTAAATACTATGAACATTTAAATGGTAAAGTGACAGGAATTTTCAAATTCAGTAGTTTAAGATGAACATATTCTATCTTGTGTTCAAATGTGAGTCCAGAAGTAAGTAGTACAAAGTTATTATTTTGGCTTTGCTTTTCACAAAGTCTTTGGGATCAATGATCCTATTTTTTTCCCTTGCAGACTCTTTTCCCAAGATTATTTCATGGTCCAAAATGGTTATTTCCCCCATAGTCTCTCCCTGACATACTTTAACCAGAACACAGGAGAAAACAAAAAGAAGGAAAAATACTCCCTTGTAAGGTCATGCCCTTTGAGGCCTACACTTTACTTACATCTATTCCACCAGCCAAACAGTTTTGATTTGTTTTACTTAATACAAACAAGGTTGAGAAGAAAAGTCTATTCCAGTAAATAATTTGTCTCGCTAGGAATTTCTATAAGGAGGAGGGGTGAGGGCAGGAATGGCTGATGGAGAAAATTCAGAGACGACCACAGGTTATGTTGTCTTAATATTGTCTCTCAATATATATATTACAATATATAATGATGCATTATTATATATCACATATATCATAATACATAATAATCATTATCGTATATAAGTACATCTATATCATATACCGCACAGCAGAGCTTGGCAAGCTCCCCATGACATATTCGATACGCCAAAAACAGTAACTATAATGAACTTCATTCCCCTGACTCTGAAAGAGCCTCCAAAAAGGCACTGTTGGGAAGGATGAATAAGGGAGGTTGCTAAAATCTCAGGACTGGGACGAATGGAAACATTGCTGGCACCTGCTCGAGCAAATTGATGAACAACGGGACGATAGTGATACACTGATATATCATATATACTTACTTCTTATTTCTAGGGGAGAAGACGGTAGGTGGAACTTGTTAGCCAATTATGCCCAGTTGCAGCAGACAAAGTTCAGTCTGCTGGCTGTTAACCACAGTTGTACTTCAAAATCACCATGGAACATTTAAGAACTAGAGATACCAAGTCCTAATCTAGACCTGTTGAATTACAATTTACTGGGGGATAGCAAGCTTAGTTTTAAAAATGATGTGGATGACTCAGATACTAGACAGCTTTTAGACAGCAGCATATGATACCTTTGGTGAGAAGGGTGAACCACATTAGACCTGCTAAAAGAATAGAGAAATATGGGGCAAAGTTCGCACGATCTTTTTCAGACACTCTTCTTCCATCTTTTGTCTAGGTTGGTTACCAATTTTTCTTGTCCCCTACTTTCATCAAGCCTCAACATGATGGAGGAAGTAGAGAAAAAAATAGGAAATTTCAGACTTAAAGAAAGTTTATTGCAAGGAAGTTAGGTGATAATGACAACTCTCACAGCTATATAACTAGTTGAAAGCAAGGCCTTAATCATATCCAAGAGGAACCTTCAGGGCTGATGGCCTGGCAGGGGTGGGAGGAGGGCTGATTCAGAGAACAGCTCACCTCTACATGTACCAGACTGCTTTAGCTCTCGGTGCTAGAGCTCACTCTGGCAGCTCAACGACAGATGGGTTCAATATTTACCCAGTCTTACATAGTTCCACTTTGCTGGCTTTATCTATTTTTTTATCTGTTAACAAAAAACTGCTTTTAGATCTGCCTAAAGTCTAGAAAGATCAAATTCCCCCTGATAGTGAATCCGTTTTCTGAGGACGTATGTTCTGAGTCCCAGGTTACCTTTGACCATCTATGGGGTATGTGCTGCTTACTTTGGAAACAGTTTCTTAGGGTTCATCTTGGACCCCTTTGAGGAAAAATTTCCAACGAGGTCCCAGTTTAATTCCACTGATTTTATTGTTCTAAAAAGTTACCTTAGATTATCTCATCATACTTGTCAATGGAACTCCGTTGGTGGCCTTGAAAAATCTGATTATTCTCCCAGATTCTCTTTATAATATGGACGAACAAGGATGCTGTCTTAAATATGCTTCAGCTAATATTTTAAGGTTACTTTTAGGTTTAATGAAGTTTCTAAACTAGAATTCTAATCTAATCTGATTCACTAATTAAGCTATTTTTACTAAAGGAAACTAATCTTTCCCTCTACTCTGTTCCACATTATCTCATTCTATTTTTGTTTTTATTTTAAGATTTTATCCAACACTTCTAGTTTGGATGAGCTTACTCGTAATCCCTTTGATCATGGCTATTGCTTCAGGAAGAGCTCCGTTTACTTTTCTAGTTATGAGTGTTGCCAGTTACCTAATAGCTTGTAATTACAGTCACTTAAAATTTGAAAAAAACCGATGTTTTCCCTTCCCATTTGCAAGAGACGTATTTAAAGAAACTGACGTGAACAGACGTGAACAGACAAAAATTCATTGTATTTGTTTTCTTTTAAGTGCTGAAGACAGCTTTTTGATTTTGTGGTAAGGTTAAAAAAAAAGCTTTCCTTTTCATTTATTGAAGAAAGTCTCAATTTTATTTTAGTGGTTCTTAATACCTGTTTCATTTTCCCACTTAAGAAGGAAGGTAAGTTTTAGATTTTCAACAGTTAGAAGGGAGTCTTACTATAGGCAAAAGGAAAGGTTGGGTAATAAATGAGAAGTTTAGTGAAGAAAAAGATTATTGAACACAGGCAATACTGGACACCTGAACCAATGCATATGACATTTTTGTTTACACAATGAGCTTAATTATAAATGAACACCCAGAGTAAAAGCATCCTGGGATATGAAAGTATGAATGCACTGTTTAAGTATTACTGTTTAATTATTGAATTATTATATTATTATTATATATGTGTGTTTCACACTGCATATAATGATTAACCTCACATATCCACACCCCTAAAACTAAATGAGTAGATAATGCCAAGATGGTGGTGATGGTGGGTGGGTGAAAATAACCAAACTAAATTATTTTAAAATAAATACTTAATAACAAAAGTTTCCCAGTGAAAATATTAAATCATAAATCCAGGGGAGGAAAAAGCATAAGAGTTTGAGAGATGCGACATTTTGAATATTTTTGGTGAATAAAAAAGAGTGTACGCTTAAGACTAAACATTTATAGTTATTTAAATTTTTTTGTAACTTAAAAATCTTAAACGTTGTATGCTTTTAATAAGAAAATTTGTTTTATTACATACATTCATCTAAAATGTCTTTGATGAAGAATTTGTCCTTCTAGTTAAGTATTATGTTATTTTTTCTTTATTACTTAATTATTGAAGGAAAAACCCATTCTCAATTATTAAGAAATTTAGATTAAAAGCCATTGTGTCTGTTTTTATTTTTAACAAAAAATCTTCTTAATTGTGACTACTTTTATGTTTTAAAAGTTATTAAATATTTGGTTTCGAATTTTAAAAAAATGACCAAACTGTATTGGCTTTAGTAATTCTGACTGTAATGATTTCACCATTTAGTTTGAAAATTACTTGGGCACAAAAATGACGTTTTAACAAAACCTCCACAGGAGGGCACTGTAGTGTGACTCTGGTTTAAATTCCAACTACAGCAACCATTCTTTTGTGTGCCGATTCTTGTTTAAACTCCTAAAATAGTAAGTCCTTTCCTGAATTAGAAAATTTTATCTTTCAAAGGTCAAAATAGGTAGGTTTCAAAAGTGGTAGATATTTTACTTGTTAAAATAGAATACAGGTAATTTAATATTTTGAGGCAAATATTCAACACAAAATCTTATCTCAAACTATAGCAAACAGTAAAATGGATGCTGTGGATGAAGTAAAATCTAAACACGTTAACTATATACTACTTTAACAAATAATAGAGATATTTTATAACTTTCAGACTCATCAATCAAAAATAGAGACATTACAACAATTAAATGCATTTGTTATGCACAAATGATATGCATTTCTACATAGCTTGGGTTAATGGTATATATAAATGGTTTTATTTAGAGTATTACCTACACATATTATGTCTAATTAATCAGACAGAAGGCAGGAAAATTAGTCTCAGTGACTGCAGAAATTGAATCAAAATATAAATACTAAAAGCATTTTCAAATTAACTTGTTCCAATAAGGCTATAAAATAGCCACCATAATATATTGACAAAAATTTGATCCAAGTTAAAAGATTTTAAACGCCCCTTGTTTCATTTTTTTAAATTTAAGTAGTATATTTCAAGTAATTCTCCAGAAGAAAAATAATTTTAATCTTTTACTAGAGTTAAATCAATATAAAACTAATTGTAATCTTGAGTGTGATCATTTGTCTTTGTCTGTCTTGCCTTCTTTGTGAAGTAACTCACAGAATGTTATATAAGTCCGAGGAAATTATATTAAATGTGCAACTTCACTAAATCTGAAAAGTAACAAGAGCAGTGATTATAGATAAAGATCATATAATTCTCCAATTTGCAATAATAAAATCAGTTTCCATTAAGGAAAATTGCTCATTTCATAACAGTATTTCTAAAAAAAAATAGCATTTAGTTAAATCCCAATAATGGAAGGAAAGACTGTTGGAAATGGAAAGTTAAAAGTGGCAAAAATCCTTGTGTCAACAGGGCTTAACTCTTGGGGAGTACATACCTCTTTTTTTTCAGTCTAATATTTATAACTATAATGTTCTGGAATTTATAGTTGAAACAGAATCATTGTAGTCATAGCTAAAATCTGACAGCTTTCTGAATCTGCTTTCTATATTAGAAATTGATGGCATCATATTCAAAGCACTTACTTAAAACAGAGGAGTTCTCTAAACTTTTGATGGTTCACACCTGGGTTGAATAATTAAATTTGTAATTAAAATGTTAGTTTATCACTCCCCCGGGGAATCAAGGCAGACTTTTAATTTGAATTTCTTTTATTTTAGCTCATACCTAGATTCTTTACACAATCAACACTGCAAAAAATAGACTTGAAAGTAATAAATAATTTAAAAAGACTTGAATAATCTTCTTGCACATAATAAAATACATTTAAAAAAAATTGACAAATTATATGGCCATGTACTAAATAAGTAATAGAATCATACATAATCAAGGTTTTTGTTTGCTTTTTAATCTTTTTAATCTGGAATGTACCTAAACAGAGTATTCAATTTACAACACATTTTGTTGTTTGGAACTTCTATTTTAAACATTTTCTACACTAATGAGGTGATACTTTTTTTTATAATAATTACACATTTTAGTCCATAAATTTTGATGAATTGGATTATATAAACAGCTGTGATGCTTATAATACTATCATGGTAAGAAACCTATACTTTAACACAAAAAAGATGTTCTTTCTTCTTTTATTTTTCCTTTTGAGGTAATTACATTATGAGACTTTTTAACAAGGTCTGAAGCACACACCACCATATTAACTATAGGAATAATATTGTACAATAGTTCTATAGAACTGATTTATCATGCACACTTGAAATTTTACACTCGTGGGGCTGGAGCAATAGCACAGCGGGTAGGGCATTTGCTTTGCCTGTGGCCGACCCGGGTTCAATTCCCAGCATCCCATATGGTCCCCTGAGCACCGCCAGGGGTAATTCCTGAGCACAGAGCCAGGAGTAACCCCTGTGCATCGCCAGGTATGACCCAAAAAGCAAAAAAAAAAAAAAGAAATTTACACTCGTGAATAACTCCCAATCCCCCGACCCTTTCTCTTCTACCACTATTAACCATGATTCTATTCTCTGCTTCTAATTGCTTTATTATCATATATAAATAAAATTCAAATGGTATTTATTTGTTCTTTTGTTACTGACTTGTTTCATTTAACATATCTTCCTGGTTCATTAATATGTTTTCACAAAATGGAAGGGTATCCTCCTAATTCCTTATTTTCACTGAGGTACTGTGATTTGTAATATTGTTAATGATAGTTTCCAACACTAGACCCACCATGTTAGAATATCCACTGCACCTATGTCCTCATTTCCAAGGCTGCACAACAGCCCATTATATGTCTACACATGAAAAGTATGTATCTCTATCTATCTATCTATCTATCTATCTATCTATCTATCTCTATCTTTATTTGCCTAATTGATGGCTATTTGAGTTGTTTCTATATCTTCACTATTATGTCTAATGTGTTATGAACATGGAAATTCAAGTACATTTCAAGGTGCTTATTTCAATACTTTTGGGTATATATACTTCAAAGTAGAATTACTGGACCAATTTTTATTTATTTATTTATTTTGGTTCAAAACCATGCCCAGCTATGTACAGGGCTTACTCTGGGCTGTGAACTTAGTGATCATTCCTGGGGTGTTCAGAACACATGAGATATTAGGGATTGCACCTGATTTCAGTGCATGCAAGTCAAGAACTGGCTACTCTATATCTCTGACCCTATTTTAAAGTATTTTGGAAGCTCTTTATAAATTTTTCATAGTGGCTGTACCTTAGAACATTTTCACCAGCTGTATAAAGGGTTTCAATTTCTCCAATTTTTCCCAATCTATCAATTTTTAAAATAATCACCATGACAGTCCTGAGGCAGTATTTTATTGCAAAGCTAAGTAGTCTCCAATACCTAGTAATGTTAACTACCTTTCAAATACTAGTTGTCCATTTGTGTTTGTCTTTGGTAAAAAGTAGAAGTTTGGGCCAGAGTTATACAGCGAGTAGGGTGCTTACGTTGCACGTGGCTGACCTGGGTTCTATTCCTGGTCCCCCATGTGTTCCCCTGGGTACCACCAGGAGTAAATCCTGAGCAATGTCAAGTGTAGCCTAAAAAAACTTTAAGTCTATGCCCATTTTAAAATAAAGGGATTTATTTTGCTATTGAATTGTAGGAGTCTTTATAAATTTTTGAAACTGACCCCTTGATATCTGATTTTCAAATATTTTTCTCACTATTGAGGTTGACTTTTTAGTCTGCTGTTTCTGCTTCTGCGTAGAAAAATTTTAGTTTAATATTATCCCATTTGTCAATTTTCTCTTTTGTTCTGTTTTCTGTGTCACAACCAGGCAAAATCATCAACAAGACCAATGCAAATGCAATAAAGACTTTCCCTATGTTTTCCATTTGTATATATTATAAAACAGAGGGCACATTTAACCTTTCTCGTGTGGCTTATTGAATTTAACAACAGTATTTGTTGAAGAGACTCATCTTGTTCCATTTTGTATTCTTGGCATCCTTGTAAAAGATTAACTGTCCATATAGTCATGGAATTATGTCAACTTCTCAAGCTATATTAGGGAGAAGAGGCAAATTTCCACTGAATTTTTAAAAATACACTGGTATACTAAAATGACTACCTAAAGAAAATTTTGTTCAAGAAATTTTCTATGTAGCTTCTCTTTGCCACTTTAGGCTGATTTCTCTCAAAATTATTCCCTCCAGAACCACCCATGTGGTAGCAGAGAGCAAGATCTCTTTTCTAATAGTTGAGTTATATCCCATTGTGCATACATACCACAACTTCCTTATCAGTCACTGATCACTTAGCTATTCTGAATAGTGCCACAGAGAATGCTTTTATGTATGTATTTATTTTGAATTAATGTTTTGTGTTGTTTGGATATATAATTAGAAATGACATTGCTGGATATATGGTAGTTCCGTTTGATAAATCTCTATACTGCTTTATGTAGAAATTGGATCCATTTACAATCCTACAAACTATGAATGAGATTTCTGTTTTCTCCACACCCTCTATTTTTCAGGTGTCAGTGATAACTCTTTAGCATTTCTCTAATAATAAATAACAATAAGCATCTTTTTCATGTGCTTGCTGTTCACCCGTATTGTCTTTAAAGAAGTATCTATTCAGCTCCTCTCCCCATATCACCATTTCTGGTGGGATATTTTTGATAATAGTACTCCAGAAGTAATGTTACATTATAATCCTTATATAATGATTGTAGCAGGAAGAAATAATATTAATTTGAATTATTTCTTATAACATGTGTGTTTATTACTTCAACAAGAGAGCTACGTTTTTTGCTTTGAATTACTTAGTATTATATTAATCATTTAATAAAATTTTATGGCAATATATACTGATTTTATTCAAGTATATTAGTTACTTACCAAATACACACCTTAAAGTTTGGTATTCTTTAATCATTCATGCCTAATGCAATTAATATTGAGATGGTTACCAAATTACTGTATTCTATATTTTCTTCCTGGATTTATTGCCTGCTAAATCCTATTCCCCACTTCCTCCATATGTCCTCTTTTTATTTAATTTTCATTTGGGGAGAGAGATTTTTGCCATATCCTTTAGTGCTCAGTAGCTAGCCCTGGGTCTTTGCTCAGGATTGGCCCCTGGGGGGTGTTCAGGGACCATATCTATAGTACTGGAACTCTAATCATTGTCGGCTGCAGGGAAGGCAAGTGCTTTAACCTCCTATACTGTCTTTCTGGTCCTGCTAGCTGTAAGTTAATATAATGATTTGTTTTGATCGTGAAATTTCATAACAGGAAAACTTCTAAGTTAGATTCTATGTCCTTTGAACAAGAGTCCATCATAACTTGTGTGCTTCTTACTGCCTATCATTGTATTCAAATACATAATTTTTTTTTTCGCTGAACCAAAAGTCAGATATTTCTTGATAGTGCTATAGATTCTAAGACTTAGACAATAGCAATTAGAAAGAAAAAGTTAGGTATTAGTGTGCTCTTCTATCAAGGCATTTTTTGCCCTGGATCCTCTCAGCAGACACAATAAAAATTTATATACATTATGTAAACATATACCTACCAATATATAACATCAGCATAACAATCATCTACTAATTTTAAAATTCACTCGTTCACCCAAACTGATAGTTCCAATACCACATAGTTTGTTGAAATCTCCCTCCTCCTTATATTTACAGATCCTTTATTCTACATCAATATAGCCCACCATTGCTATAATCAATTATTTCTCACTTGCTCCTCCAGTAGGAACAAATTTTAATGGTGTGCCAAAAATCCAAAGCCATTGCTTTGAGAAATTCTGGCAAGATGGAAGATGAGTAGATACTGAATATTCCTTCTTCTTACATTTTCAATTAAATAACCATAAGAGGAAACTAGTTCCTGAAAAGGAGGAGTCTAGGATCACAGCAGAGGTATGAGGTAACCTGGAGAGAAGAGGGATGACAAAATAAGATCTCTTGTGTTGCTTCTAGGATACCATGGCATGTGTGTCGGAGGGTGAAACTTTTAGCCAAGCACAGAACAGAGACATTTTCATCGAAGGAACAATGGGACTCTGAAGGGCAGAGTTTCATGATAAATGCTGTGTGAGCAGATGTTGGCAACTGTAGAGGGGCAAACAGCCAGGGAGTCAGGACTGAAGGGACAGACCCTTGCTTGCTTCTATTACTGGTTTGGTTGAGGCCAAACCAAATGGCTGTTGCAGGGACCTTTGTCCAGTTGATAATTCAGCTTGTGATCTCTGGATGCAAGCACAAAGACTTCAAGTTGATGAACTCCCAATTATGGAGCATTTTGGGAATGGGACAAAGTTAAAGATTAACTTCCTTAAGTGTCTGATAAGGGGTTATGCAGAGCAGGAGCTCCATCTTCCACTGGGAACATTGTTCGGATTGTATTAATCTAAATGCAGCTGAGGAAGGATCAATTTTTATTTACAACAGTGACAGACTTACTTTGAGGATCATTCTCAATGTATCTGCCTGTGACTATGACTGAGATTGATGCCCGACTGAAGCCCCAAACATGTAGTTCCTAGATTACTCTCCTCTTGCCTACAGCCGTATCAAGAAATGGCTGGGTGGAAGAATCTATGGAACCTACAGGGGGTGATTACTGATAGTCCAGAGCATCTGGGAACAGTTACACTTTTCAAATAGTCTAGAAGAGAGGAAGTAAGGGCTAACTTATTTAAACTTGGACACTAAACAGTTTAAATTTGCAATATCCTCCAAAAATGTTTTCTCACTCTAGGCTACCCTAGTTTCTAAGCTGCGGTGACACTGGAATTCCAACAGGCTAAACTGGTATAGAATGGTCACTTCAAAGATAAGGATGCCATAGTATACTGAGTAAATATTTTTCAACTGCATTATATCCTGCAGCCTAATATAAAGCATACACAGTAAGTCACGAGAATAACAGATGCTCAACTCAATGCCAGTAGTGATTTTGCCATCTTGAGTAAAATGAGGTAACAGAAGAATTAGCCACAATTTCTGGGGCAAAACAAAAATTCATGGTAAAGTTAAAGTGCAGTGGAACCAGTAGCCTGAAGAAGAGTATAAAACAAGTTATAAAAATGCTTAATAAAATCAGAAGAACAATGGTCAAACAATATGATTTATAATAGGAACAGAGAAACTACTTAAAAACCTTCCAATAAAAATAACAGACTTAAATTGCAATACAGAGGCTTAGCAGTAAAAAAGAGTAAACAGTTGATAAAATTGGTGAGCTGGAAAGAACTGTAGTGGAATATACACAAATAGAACAAACAAAAAGAATTGTAAAATCTTAAAACATTGTACTGCACTGTCCTCCCGTTGTTCATTGATTTGCTCGAGTGGGCCCAGTAAAGTCTCCATTTTGAGACTTGTTACTGTGTTTGGCACATGGAATACATCACCAGGTAGCTTGCCAGGCTTTGCCGTGCGGACAAGATACTCTCAGTAGTTTGCCAGGCTTTCCGAGAGGGGCAGAGGAATCGAACCCGGGTCAGCAGGGTTGGCTGCGTGCAAGGCAAATGCCCTACCCAACGATAGCATATACCAATATAGCACTGTAGCACTGTCCTCCCGTTGTTCATCGATTTGCTCAAGCAGGCACCAGTAACATCTCACAACAAATTGTGAGACTTGTTGTTACTGTTTTTGGCATATCGAATACGTCACGGAGAACTTGCCAGGCTTTGCCTTGCAGGCGAGATGCTCTCTGTAGCTTGCCGGGTGAAGAATAGAACTCGGGCGAAGAATCGAACTCTGGTCGGCTGTGTGCAAGGCAAACCCACTGTGCTATTGCTCCAGCCCTATGAGCTTTATCGCCGGCCTGGAGCTATAGCACAGCGGTAGGGCATTTGCTTTGCACGCAGCCAGCCCTGCTAACCCGGGTTTGATTCCTCCACCCTTCTCGGAGAGCCCGGCAAGCTACCGAGAGTATCTTGCCCACAATATGCCAAACACAGTAACAAGTCTCACAATGGAGACATTACTGGGTCGCTGGAGCAATACCAATATAACTTAAAAAAAAACCTCCTAAAACCAAAGTTTCTGGAGCAGATAGCTTTGGTAGTGATACGGACCAAACTTTTAAAGAAGAAGCCCATTTTAAAGAAGTTCATTATTCCAAAACTTGTACAAAATATTCAAGAGGAGGCGTGGTGAGCTAGTTCAAGCAGTCAAGCACATGCCTAGGATGCTTACGATGTGTGAGGCCCTGCGTTTGGACCAGACAGTCTCTAGGCATCCCTTTAGTAACAACCCTAGTCAACTGGCTGTTGACTCTGACCAGTGATGGGAGTGGTCCTATATCTCTACCATTGATGGGTAAAGCTATTAACATTGTAGAAGAAATATTTTAAAATATATTTTATGAGGTTAACTTTATTCTGATACAAAGGTCAGGCAAGGACATCACACACACATACAAAGATACACACACACACACAAAACCTACAGATCAATATCCCTGATAAACACAGATATGAACATTCTCACTGGAATGAAAAAAATAAATCAACAATACATCAAAAGTATGTGAGTATGTGTGGTTTAGTCCAGATATATCAGGATGGTTTAACATATGTAAATTAATTAATGTAATACATTATAATATACTATATTCAAAAGGACAAAAACCATGTGATAATTGCAGACGCTGATGAAGCATTCATACAATTCAGCATCCACTTATGATAAAATTCAATAAAATGGGGAGAGAAGGAACATATCTCATATCCAACCAGCTCACAGCTGGTATCATGTTTTTGATATGTAAAAGTTTTTTGAAAGTGAATTTTTTGTAATTAGGGAAAAACATGGCTATTCAATACCTATTTAACTGCACATTAGAAGTTTTAACTGGGGTGATTAGACAAATAAAAGAAATTTAAATGATAAAAGAAGCACAACCATCAATACTTGCACATAATGTGATAATATAGAGAGAAAATCCTAGATTCTGTTCAAAAGCTGTTAGAAATGAGTACAACAAAGTGACTGTTGCAGAATCAATATACAAAAATGTGATACATTTCAATACATAAATAATGAATAATATAAAATTAAGAAAGTGATTCCATTTACAATTGCATAAAAAGTCAAATACATAGTAGATATCAAAGGAGATAAAAGACCTCTGTAATAAAAATATATATAAGATAGTGTCTCTTGCCCCTGCACCTGGCTGTCCTTGCCGGGGGCCTCTTGGAGGGGGGCAGGTTGAGTTTCCCTCCCCGCCCCGAGCAGAGCTCCGGCAGCTGAAGACCTCCAGAACCAGCCACAACCATGCTGAGACTACTCTCCACACGCATGAAGGTATTGGCAGAGGAACAAAGGCACGCGGGTCCCGGGGCTGAGATCTCCAAGCCTGCTCGGATCGGGGCTGAGCATCCTCCAGACAGATCCTCCAAATTCCAGTAGGCGGGGGGGTCACACCCACCAACTGGCCCCCTGGAGCCGTGTAATCCCATCAATGGCCAAGAACCAGAGACTATAAAACCCAGTTCCAGAGACATCTATTATCTCATTCTTACTTTGGACAACCTGGCAGAGTACCGAATGTAACCTGCCCACACGCCAGAGTCTGGCAAACTCCCCATGGCGTACCCAATATGCCAAATACCAGTAACAATGATGGGTCTCACTCTCTAAACCCTAAAAGAGCCTTGAATATGGCACGTTTTAAAAATCTCAGGGCTAGGATGAAGGAGACATTACTGGGGCCTGCTCGAGGCAATTGACGAACAACAGGATGATTGTGATCATGATCGAGTGTCACAAAACACAGAACAAGGCATTAAGACATGAAAATACTGGAGCTAGGGAGATAGCTTTGTGGTCTGAGACAAGCCCAAAATTTGCAGAACCTGAGTTTGAACAGAATGGCCCCCTGAGTCCTGGGACCCTGAGCACCAGCACGGTTGTCCTGGTGGTCCTACCATTGCCAACCCCAGTTGTTGGCTCAAGAATTGAGCAATCTGGCCTGATTGGCCAAGCATTACTACGAGTGACCTCTGGGCTTCCTGAGCACTGCCTAAGAGCCTCTACCAACTGGAGAGAGATGGGGTGGACGGAGAAAGAGAGAGAGTGAGAGAGATGTGGTAGTATACAACATCAAGAGAAAGAAAGAGGGAATGATATTTCATACACAAGACTGGGGAATATACTCAAAGTTTTTATTCTATCAGAAGCAAACACAGATTTAACATGCTCAAAAATTCCAATGATACCCTAAAGAAAACAAAACAAAACAAACGTATACAAAGTAATACAAAACATTCCATATGAACACTAGTTCATATGAATTTTTTTTAAAAAAAACCATGAAATATATATGGCAACCCTAAATGAAGAAAATGAAAAGTGTATGTATCATGTTACCTGGTTTCAAACCATACCAGTAGAATGGAATGAAAAAGGAAGGCACCTCTACAAATAGCATCTGAGTGAAGTTTTAGAGGCAATATTATTGAACTCGATTTAGTTGATCTAATTGATTTTTATCAGGTGATCTGATTGTTTTGTGTAACCATTCAGATGGATTTTCAAAACCACTTTATTAAAGGGGCATAAACAGCAGGGGCAGGGATAAGTGAAATGTTTAAGCACAGATTATGAGTTGCTGGAACTGTGGCCCTAGAAGAGAGAGAAGCTATTGCAGGGAGTTGCTGAGGAAAGAAGTGCTGACGTCAAGGAGACCCTGTTCTAAACAGAAGTTGCTGTTGATCTCTTTGAACTGTAAAGAAACAACTATAACACTGGAGACATCCAATGGTCAGCATGCTATTTTTACTTTCTGTCCCCAAGAACCCCCAAACTTGCACTGTAATAGCACAACATAACAGTCACGAAAAGTATATTGTATTGGAACAAAACTACATATAACATTGAAATAGAATTGAAAGCCCAGAAATTAACTCACACACTTATCAATGTTTAATTTGTGACAATCTAAGATAATACAATGTAGAAAAAAGATTCACTTCAATAAATTGCTCTGGGAAAATTGAATGGTCATATGCAGAAAAATTAGGCTGAATTACTCTTATTCCACATACAAAAATAAATTCAAGATGGATTACAAATGTAGACCTAAGACTTGAAATCATAAAGCAATGAGAAGATGACAAAGGTGAAATGTTCTAGGACATTAGCCTTTCAGATGAATTTGGAGATTTGACCACAGAATCAAGAGAAATAAAGAAACTAGAAATAACCAACTGAGACTACATTAAATTGAAAGGCTTTTGCAAAGCTAAAGAAAATACAAATAGAACAACAGCCCATGAAATGACAGAAGATATAGCACAGCGGTAGGGCGTTGGCCTTACAAGCGGCCAACATGGCCGACCCGAGTTCGATTCCTCCGCCCCTCTCGGAGAGCCTGGCAAGCTACCGAGAGTATTCGATATGCCAAACACAGTAACAACAAAGTCTCCAATGGAGACGTTACTGGGCCCGCTTGAGCAAATCGACGATCAACGGGAGGGCCTTTACCTTTACCTTTATACATCTGAGAGAGATTTACTATTCTTTGTATGTAAAGAACTCACACATTTCAACAATAACTACTAAAAATCAATCTAATTAAAATATAGGCAAAATTATTTTAAATTATACAGAGAAGACATATTAATTAACCACCAATAATTATCAGGGAAATAAAAGTTAAAACTACAACAAGATACTATCTCATACCTTTGAGAATGGCTTATATCAAAAATAGCAATAACAAGTCTTGGAGAGGGTTGGGATTTTTAAAAAGGACTGTTGGTCTGAATATAAATTAGTGTAACCATTTTAGAAAACACTATAAAGTTTTGTAAGAAGCTAAATATAGTCATGATATGATTCAGCAGTACAGGATTTAATAATCAAGCCATCCAGTTTTGGATATCTGGTAGGGTATCTATTCTAAAACAACATAAAAGTTATAACTACCCCAATGTTTATAGCAGTGTTATTTAAAATAGCTAAAATATGGAAATAACAAATGTCCCTGTTGATAGATAATTGGATAAAGAAGTTTTGGTACAATTATTCAGTGAAATACTAAATAATTATAAGAAAATAAAATTTTGCCATTCACAGTAAATTTGAAGGAATCTGAGAGAATTTTGAGATGTGAACTAAGCCTAAAGTGAAAATGAGCCCTTTATAAGTGGATAATTTACCTGTGAGTATATAAATGTATATAACTGGTGAACAAGCAAAATAAAATGAGAAGACAAGCTACTGAAACATTGATAATAGGACTTAACCTGAGGAGAAATGGGCAGGAGAAATGGTGGAGGGAGAGGAAATAAAGCCAAAGGACAAAGAAAGCATAAAAAAGAAGCCAAAAAAACACTGTTTTGGTTATATCACTCTAAAAAATCTTTAAGTGATACCCATTTATAAGGACTGAAGTCCAAGAATCATATTAAAATTTCTATGTGAGTTGGACCTGCACCAAAAATGACTAAATCAGTACCTGTCCTCAAGGAAATCACAATTACAATGGTAGATTATGAGACAAGAACATGAGGCATTTTAAAAATTAAAATCTCTTGATCACTTGACATCGCATTACTCATCGATGCTTGAGTGGGTGCCAGTAATGTCTCCATTTGTCCCTGTCACGTGCTAGTGTAGCCCAATGGCATCTGCTCGCTCCAGAAAAATGAAGAGCCTCAAGCTGATCATTCAGGGTCTTGACAAAGAAGTCTGACCATCTTGTAGGTGGGTGGATACACGATCTTTTGACGTCCCGTGGAATCCAGATGGTAACAGCTCTAGTCCAGTGGTCGTCTCCAAATATCATTACATGTCCAGCCCAGCTGATTTTTGATGCCTTGGCAAATGAGACAGTCCCTGATTCTCGATTGTCAACTGAGGTTGGAACTCTGGATTCTTTCTTTCACTTAAGTGAAGTGAAGCATGTACTCCAAGTATAGCTCTTTTGATTCCTCTTTGGGAGAATCGAATAGTGTTCTCATCCTGTTTTCATAGGGCCCAGATCTCTGAGGCATATGTTAATGCAGGAAGAATGGTGGAGTTGAAGAGATGTGTCCAGAGTCAGAAGTTCTTCGTCCTCTAAGCTATTTCTTAGAAGCTCTTGAAGATGTTCCAAGCCACTCTCTTCCTCCAGCGCAACTCAGTTTCCAGGTCATTCGTCATATTGACTTCTCAACCTAGCTACACATAACTGCTGCATTTGGAGTCGTCCGTTCTGTTGAGAGGGAATGGAATGTCAGGAGAGAGTCCATTTCTCATAAACATTGTCTTCGTGAGATTCAGCTGCAGTTCGACCTTTCCACACTCATGGTTGAAGTCGGCCAGCATTTGTGCCGCTTGCTAATGTTTGGTGTTATTAGAACAATGTCATCAGCGAAGCAGAGGTAGTGTAGTTTCTGACCATCTACCTTCACTCCCATTCCTTCCCATTCCAGTTGTCACAAGACATTCTCAAAGGTGGCACTGAAGAGTTTCAGTGAAATGGTATCACCCTGCTGAACCCCTTTCTTTTTTTTTTTATGTAGGACTACTGCTATTTATTCAGTCACTGATTAGCTGATTGAATTGGGCATGAACTCCATCTTACTTTATTTTTTTCATGATTTTATGTTTTTTCTTCTTATATTTATTTATTGAATCACTGTGGGAAAAGTTACAAAGCTTTCAGGTTTAAGTCTCGGTCATACAATGATCAAACACCTTTCCCTTCACCAGTACTCATTTTTCACCACAAGGAACCCCAATATACCCCCCTCCCACCGCTCCCAATACCTGTGAGGCAGATGATTTCTACTTAACTTTTCTCTACATTGATAACATTCATTATTTTGCCAAAAGATGCACCATTATTGTTTAGAATTCCCCCCCTCAAACAATCAGAATTGCTGAAAAGGCATTGTGAAATACTTTGTTTTCTATAGCTGGTTATGAGAGTCATATAATGATTTTGTATTTCTGCAAAGAGCCAGATAATTAAGAGATTGGTTTCTGTGCGTCTGGTGTTATGGCTGTGCCATAGAGCAAGTTCTTTTGCCTCTGGGGCCATGGCCATACTGGAGAGCCGCTCGTGGGGGGGCAACTCGTGACCTCGGTAGGGTGTGAAGGACGAGCCAGTATTGGCCTCCTTCCCATGAGATTGCAGTTGCCCCATCACCACTGGTTCATACCTGGCTTTTCTATAAGCTCTGAGACAGCAGCCACCTTGCTGCCGGGGGCGGGGGGGAAGGTGAAATGGAGCAACACCCTTTCCCTCCCGGGGAGGCATGGCGCTGTAATTTATCGCTTGGTCAATTTATTTTTCTGCCACAAGCTGCTGGGCTCTGGATTAAGTCCTTTTCCCTCCATGGCCATGCTGAAGACCTGCTCATGGGGGGCAACTTGTGACCTCGGTAGGGCGTGAAGGATGAGCCAGTACCGCCCCCCTTCCCATGAGACTGCAGTTGCCCCATCTGGCTTTCCAATAAGCTCTGAGCTGGCGGCCACCTTGAATGCAGTCCAGATGCATTTCTGCCAAAAGTCACGGGGTTTCAAGATTTGTTTCTGAGTCTCTGGTATTATGGCTATTGATCAGCTTGATCAGGAGCCAGAGAGGCCATTTGTAGGTGGCGACTCTGGGTCTTGTTGGAATGGGGAGGAAAGGGCCGGTTCCACCCCCATCTGGTAAGGCCCTACGTGTCTTGTCACTGCAGGCCTACACCTGACTGTCCAGTGGCCTCTGGAGGATGGCGGTCACTGGGCCACCAGGGGGAACAGGCCAAGGCATGGAACCTATTCCCACCTGGAGTGGCCCAGTGCCAGTAACCTACTGCAGGAACAGGATGCATTTCTGCCAAAAGCCTTTGGTTTCCGAGATTTGTTTCTAAGTCTTTGAGATCATGGCCGTTAAGCAATTTGATCAGGAACCAGAGAGGCCATGCCTCCAATTATATAGATGAGCCAGAGGCGGTTTGTGGTTGTATCTCCCACATACCTAACTTTTGGCCGTTTACTTTCTTGGTAAACTTTACCCCAAGTTTTTGGGGTCTGGCCAAAGGCACAGCAGCAATTTTGGGGTATCTAAAAGTCTGACGGTGCCATCAGGCTGCTGATGCACTTGCCCCACAGGTACAGATTGACCTGCTG
Source organism: Sorex fumeus (assembly GCF_029834395.1). Classification (NCBI taxonomy): domain Eukaryota; kingdom Metazoa; phylum Chordata; class Mammalia; order Eulipotyphla; family Soricidae; genus Sorex; species Sorex fumeus. The sequence goes on from NW_026606240.1 coordinate 6,152,108, forward strand.
GTGGCATCATATCCCCTGTACCCCTCTCTTGACGTCAATGATCACTTCCTTGTAGAATGGTTGTGAATCCGTAATACAGCTCATGGAAGATCCTGGTGTTTTGAGTTTGAATGCCCTGTTTGACTAGGGCTTTGATGACTGCTACAGTCTCAAACAGAATCAAAGACCTTCTTTTAATTGATGAAAGTTAGACAGAGTGGTATCTTGAACTTCCGAGAAACCTCAATGAGCTTGGTTACCATGTGGATATGGTCGATCGTGCTGAATCCTTTTTGGGACTCGTCTTACTCACATGGTTGTCCTTCATCTGCCAATCCTAGTCAGGATGACTCAAGTGAAAAAATTGTAGATGACAGACAACAGGCAGATCAAGAGATAATTGCCAATGTCCTGGATGTCTCCCTTCTTGTATAGTAGAACAGTCCTGCTGGTTTTCCACTGGGACAGAAGCTTGCATTCAGACAGGTACCCATGTGAAGATCTGAGCCAGTGTATTGATGAATACTGATGGCAGATTCTTCAGGTGTTCAGGTCTGACTTGGCTGGGCCGGGTGCTGTTCACTTCTTTACTGATGAAAAGGCGTGTCAGATTTTGGAAGAGATGTGGATATGGTCGATTGTGCTGAATCCTTTACAGAATCCAGCTTGCTCGCATGGTTGTCCTTCATCTAGTGTTCTGCCTATCCTATTCAGGATGACTCGAGTGAACAACTTGTAGATGACAGGCAATAGGCAGATTGGGCGATAGTTGCCAATGTCGTGGATGTCTCCCTTCTTGAATAGTAGTACGGTCCTGCTGGTTTTCCATTGGGACGGAACCTTGCATTCAGACAGGTAGCATGTGAAGAGCCGAGCCAGTGTATTGATTAGTGCTGAGAGCAGATTCTTCAGGTGTTCGGGTCTGAACTTGTCAGGTCCGGTTGCTGTTTGCTTCTCTTTTTTTAATGTAAAAGTGCTGCTATTTATTCAGCCACTGATTAGCTGATTGAATTGGGCATGAACTCCACCTTAATTTTCTCCCCCATTTTTTTTTATAATTTTATTTATTGAATCACCGTGAGTGCAGTTACAAAGCTATCAGGTTTAATTCTTGGCCATACAATGAACCACCCATACCTTCACCAGTGCTCATTCTCCACCACCAAAAACCCCAGTATACTCTCATCCCACACCCTCCCCCTACCTGTGGGGCAGATGATTTTCACATTACTCTCTCTCTACTTTCATCACATTTAATATTTTGACACCAGACCCACCATTATTCTTTGGGATTTTACCCCAACACTCAGATCTGCTGAAAAGGCAACAGTAGACAATTTGTTTTCTATTGCTGGTTAAAAATAACATATGATGTCACGTGGCTGCAGTAGTGGCCACCCGATTTTGAAATTCAGAAATTTTAACTCAAATCTGGAGGGATTTCTGCAAAAATCTGCTGGGTTCTGAGATTTGTTCCTGAGTCTCTGGGATAGTGGCCATCAAGCAGTCAATCAGGAGCCAGGAAGGCCGTTCTTGGGGAGTGACTTGGGGTCTCATTGGGATGGGTAGGAAAGGGCCGGCTCCACCCCCATCTCATGAGGTCCCACATGTTTTGTCACTGCGGGCCCAAACCTGATTGTCCAGTGGCCTCTGGAGGATGGCAGCCACTGGGCCGCCAGGGAAAACAGGCCAAGGCACGAAACCTATTCATACCTGGGGTGGCCCAGTGCCAGTAACCTACTGCAGGGACCTGACACATTTCTGCCAAAAGCCAATGGGTTTCGAGATTTGTTTCTGAGTCTCTGGGATCATCATGGCCATTAAATGACTTGATCAGGAGCCAGAGAGGCTGATTGTGGGCAGCAACTCAGGGCCCCACCAGGATGGGGAGGAAAGGGCCGGCTCCACCCCCATGCCGTGAGGCCCCTCATGTCTCATCACTGCAGGCTCAAACCTGGCTGTCTAGTGGCCTCTAGCGGATGGCGGTGACTGAGCTGCCAAGGGGGAGCAGGTGGAGGGACAGCACCCCCTTTCCTCTGTGGTGGCCCAGCAACAGCAACCCACTGCAGGGTCCAGACATATTTCGGCCAAAAGCCGCTGGATTTCGAGATTTGTTTCAGAGTCTCTGGGATCATGGCCATTAAGCAGCTTGATCAGGAGCCAGAGAGGCCATTCATGGACAGTGACTCAGGGTCTCGTTGGGGTGGGGAGGAAAGGGCCAGCTCCACCCTCGTCCCATGAGACCCCGCGTGCCTTGTCACCACAGGCCCAAACCCAACTGTCCAGCGACCTCTGGAGGATGGTGGCCAGGGGGAACAGGCCAAGCCACAAAACCTACTCCCACCTGGGTTGGCCCAGCGCCAGTAACCTACCACAGGGACCAGACACATTTCTGCCAAAAGCCGTTGGGTTTCAAGATTTGTTTCTGAGTCTCTGGGATCATGGCCATTAAGCAATTTGATCAGGAACCAGAGAGGCCATGCCTCCAATGATATAGCTTAGCCCGAAGTGGTTTGTGGGTGTCTCTCCCACATACCTAACTTTTGACTGTTTATTTTCATGGTAAACTTTGCCCCAAGTTTTTGGGGTCTGGCCAAAGTGCCGTTCACTTCTTTACCAAAGAATTGACGTGTTGGATTTCGGAAGGGAGAACGTTGGGAATGACATATCCATCCTGCAGAATTTGGTATGTGAGCAGGTGGAAGTGGCTATCGAAGAGATCTGAGCAGAAGTCATGGATAATCTCCTTGCCCTTCTGGAAGATGTGATAGATCCATCAGGACTTCGGAGGGCAGTTATCTTGGTCTTGTAGTTGTCAAAGACAGGCGGGCATTGTGAGTGCTTTTCCCGGCTTCTGCCACATCAGCCAGCACTGCTGCTCTTTTAGGTCTTCCTTTATTGCTTCTCTGCACTGCTTTGTGAACTCAGATGTTCACTTGTGGTTGGCTGAGGCTCGTGTCAAGCCACGTCGGCAAATGAGCTAGAGAATTTTCGAAGACAGGCATCTTTTTGTGGTTTTCTCTCTCTCGGCATTCCTTGCACAATCATGGGGGTGCTGAACCAGTTGATCGTATTCTTTGTCAATGTTGTCAATTAAGGCATCTTCCCATGTTGCCAAAATTGTGCCAAAGAGCTCCCAGTTAGTGGTGATTCTGGGAGTTCTCTTCTTAAACTTTGCAGCCCTTTCTTCCCGCTCCGTGAAGTAGAATTTTGCATGAAGGAGATGGTGGTCCGATCCCATTCGAAATTGTGGGACAACAGTGACATTGTTCAGGCAAGACCGTCAATTTAATATGATGTGGTAAATTTCATTGTGGAACTGTTCACCAGGAGACTCCCATGTCCAACTTTTAGATTCAGCCTTCTGGAACTGTGAGTTAACATCGATGGTCTTGTTCAACACGTTGAACTCAGACAGTCTCTCACCCTGTTCGTTCCATTCTAGGCCATGGGTTCCAATGTGGAGTTCTTCGACTCGTCTTCTCAGTCCTATCTTGGCATTAAAATCACTGACAATGATCTTGTAGAAGGTGTGGTCTTCTTTATAGACCTTCTCCAGCTCCAATATTAAAATAATAAATTAAAATTTTAACTAAACCCGAAATAAAGCAATGAAAGTATTACAAGAAATAAAAGCAGTATATAAGTTGCAGAGTGGTAAGTTTTGGTGGTCAGAAGTTTTCAGAAATAGGTGGGTACATGAGACAAAGGAATACATGAAATCAAGAGTGCAATTCTCCATCTTTCTATGTATTGATTTTTGTCACAAGTTAAGAAGTAGTTAAGAAATGCTACGGTAGTTTTCTTGTAGGCTATATGAAAGTGTAAAAAAAAGTGGACTCAGTGCTGCAAAAGATAATCATGCAATATGTTTTGGAGGTCAAAATTTATAATCATCCGGACCTGAGGACAGTCCTGTCTCAAATCTCACTGTACAATGGGGGATAGTAAGAGAGTAGAGATATAGTGTAGGGATGAGGAAGCATGCCTTACACATGTCCAAACTAGGTTCAATTTCTAGTAACACATAGTGGTCCTTGGCACTGTAGAGCCCTCAAGTTACTGCGTTCTTGCTAGAGTATTGAAGTACAGGTTTAGTTGGTGGAGGAATGCTGGAAGTAGCCTCCTGAGTCCTTGATTTTTGATAATAATAATGCCTATCTTACAGACCTATTGTGAGTACCAAATGAGACAAATTATTTAATGCCATGCATAATTTAATTACACACATTTTAATTTACACAATAACATACAAAACACAATGCAATAAACTTCTCTTTGGCAACATGGTGGGGGTAGGGAACAGAGTTGGGTTGGGGTACAGGTGTTGGAGAACAAAAGCTCAGCCCTAGTCTTAGATCTTTCTTCCCTTCCCTCCTCTGTCCCCAACTGTACTCCAAGAAAATGAAAAGGAAAAAGTGCCAATAGAAGAAATGAAGATAGAAAGGCTTAAGAATCTTGGCTTTGGCAACATCATTTTCCTTGTACTGCCACTAATTGTGTTGACTGAAAGTTGGATCTGAATGGAAGTACTTTATCTCTGGAAACTCCTGCAGGGTATGCTGTATGAAACTGCGCTGGATCAACAATTTTGGGAATCCAATCTCTCAAGAAATATTTTTGGAGTTTATTCTTTATTAGTCAAGAAATAATCCATATGAGCATACAATAATTGTTATATTTCTTTTCCCTCGTAAATCTCAGGGGTTCAAAGTTAAACCATTTGATTTTTATTTCTAATTGTTGAAGGGATGTCTTAATCTTCCTAATTGGGTAACTCCTGTTTTTGTTCAGTGCTCTTCCATAACTTGGTAACATTTGCTATTGCTTTTTAAACACTATCTAATTGGAATTCTGGCATATACTTCTATTTTTCAAAAAGGTATTTTTATTGCCAACCATCAAGTATTAAAGGCCATGTATTAAAACATGGGTTGTAGAGTCTCCTGCCCCCGTGCCCGGCTGTCCTTGCCAGGGGCCCCTTGGAGGGGAGCAGGTTGAGTTTCCCTCCCCTCCCCGAGCAGGGCTCTGACAGCCGAAGACCTCCAGAACCAGCCACCACCATGCTGAGACCACACTCCATACGCATGAAGGTACTGGCAGAGGAACAAAGGCATTCGGGTCCCGGGGCTGAGATCTCCAAGCCTGCTCGGATCGGAGCTGAGCATCCTCCACCCAGATCCTCCATCTTCCAGTGGGCAGGGGTCACACCCACCAACTGGCCCCCTGGCGCCGTGTAATCCCATCAACGGCCAAGACTCAGAGTCTATAAAATCCAGCTCCCAGAAGCGACATCTTATTATCTCATTCCTACTTTGGACAAACTGGCAGTCTATTGAATGTAACCTGCCCACATGGCAGAGTCTGGCAAACTCCCTGTGGCGTACCCAATATGCAACTACCAGTAACAATGATGGGTCTCATTCTCCTAACCCTGAAAGAGCCTTGAATATGGCACTTTTTAAAAAATCTTTGGGCTAGGACGAAGGAGACGTTACTGGGGCCTGCTCAAGGCAATCGATGAACAACAGCATGGTCGTGATCGTGATTGTGATCACAGATTTAATTGTATACTTAAAAGAAAAGCAAAAGCAATATCAACAAAAATAGAGAAAAAACCAACATAATAGAATTACAGGGCTAAAAGATCTAAAGAAATTGGAAAGTTGTAATATCCATATCTTCAAGTAAACAGTATACTCAAAAGCATACTGAAACAAAGAAAAAGAATTGAAAAAAGAGATTTAGTCCTATGACTCTACATTATAAAAACACTCACTGTGTGTAACCCACAGGTTTTAAGACTCTAGAAATAAAATTTCAAACCAAATCTGTAACAGATGCTAATGTAAATGATGCTTACAGACATTGATAAAACACTTTGCCTTCCTTCTACTAACATATTCCATAATTATACTGTGACTTAAATAGTTTATATATAGAGAGATGAATGTGAAACAGGAGAAACATATTCATGCATTAGCATTCAGAGTAAGTAATTCAAACATCTAATTGTTCCAGCTCAAGGAATATTTAAAAAAATATTACCAATGAGGTGTTCAAAATTATTTTGCTTTATATTTTATTGAGTCATGTCGGTTATTTACAAAATTAGAAAATGTTCTTATTATCATGGATACACATTACAGAAAATGCCAAAAGAAATAGAATGATAATTACTGAAAAATAGTTTATGCTTTTCTTCTATATTGTATACAATCAAAATAATTTTTTTTGCAAACCGAACATGTTGTATTTGAAGAATTATGGATAAAAATACATTTCTATTTATGTTTTACTGAAGAGAAACGCTTTGTGTAAGGAACTGATTGTACATTCAATTCTTTGAGCTCTACAGTTCCTTCAGATGCATTTTAATTAACTTTAAACAGTTTAAATCTCTTTCAATGTTTTGAGAACATCAGTAAAAATTTTTATTATTGCAAAAATTATTGAGGTTTGTGCAATGGCCAATTTATAAATCTTTTCCTTTGTAGCTAGAAAGATTTGAAAATTTAAGACCTTTACAGTTTCTAGTTTTATTGGTATAGGTTTAAAGATAATGATAATTTTTAGTGATTGTTGAAGCACAGTTACTTCAAATTAATAAATATTTCCTTAGCGATTCTTTATGTGGGAGGGGTCAGGGATGTAACTCAGCAGAAAAGTACTTGCCTTGCACTTGTGATGTTTGATGTCTAGGTTTGATACCCAGTACTGATATATATATATATATATATATATATATATATATATAGAGCGCTGCTGTATATATATACATATATATACATATATATACACACACACATAAACACATTTATATACGCATGAGTGAAGTCCCACAGAATCCAGGTAATGCAGAACTTTGTGACCTTGGACTCTGGGCTCAACAGGACCTGGGAACAGAGATCTTCTGCCTGCTTCCCCCAGTCTCTGGTGACCCAGGGGTCACACCCATAAGCTACCTCCTGCCAGCGCCAGATAATCTCCTCATTGGCCACCCTCCAGAATTCATGCCTGCTTCTCCTAGAAGGGAGCATAAAATGAGGCCCCCATAACCATGCCACTGGACTCCGCTCCAGGCTGTTTTCACTCAGAGAGTCCCAGAGGGGGTCGGATGAGAGTCCTCCCTGCCTCAAGGCACCCAGTCCTGGCAGCTGACCTCCACTATCCAACTGCTGACATGTTCCAGGCCGCCTTCCACATGCTCAGGTCAAGCTTCAAGCATGAATGAACATATTCCTGGACCACGCAGATACAAAAGTGGCCGCACAGTCATAAGACACTCCCTACCCATTTTCCATAATTACCACACCATATTTGATGGGGTTCAGACAGTAGGCAACAAATCATAGAGGGAAATATTTGCATATGCCTCTCAGAAAGCCGGCAAGCTACTGAGAGTATCCCACCCACACGCAGAGTGTGGCAAGCTATCTGTGGCATAGTTGATATGCCAAAAACAGTAACAATAATGGGTCTCATTCCCCTGACCCTGAAAGAGCCTCCAATATGGCAGCATTGGGAAAGACAAGTAAGCAGAGGTTGCTAAAATCTCAGGGTTGGGACGAATGGAGACATTACTGGTGCCAGCTCAAGTAAGTCAACGAACAATGGAATGACAGTGACAGAGACATATATACCCACATATGTATATATAATATAATCTGTACGTATTATATATAATATGATATATAATATGAAACATTGTTGTTGTTACTGTGTTTGGCATATCGAATACGTCACGAATAGCTTGCCAGGCTTTACTGCGTAGGCGAGATACTCTCGGGTAGGGCATTTGTCTTGCATGCAGCCAACCCGGCTGACCCGGGTTCAATCCCTCCGCCCCTCTCGGAGAGCCTGGCAAGCTACTGAGATTATCTTGCCCGCACAGCAAAGCCTAGCAAGCTTCCCGTGACATATTTAGTATGCCAAAGACAGTAAGAACAAGTCTCACAATGGAGACATTACTGGGTCCGCTTGAGCAAGCTGATGAACAATGAGAAGACAGTGACAGTGACAGTGACAATATATAATAGGATAATCTGTAGGATAATTGGCTAATAAGTTGTCCTAACTTTAAGAATATTTCCTATTATTTTAATTTTTACAAGTTTCATAACTGAACTGTTCCAGAAGTTAAGAGTAAGTTACCTCATGCCCAGGGGGCAGAGGTTGGTTAGGCCAAACCCATCTGTATTCAGGACTTACTTCTAGCAATGTGCTCAGGGATCACTACTGAAAACTTGGGGTATATGAAGTGCTAGGGACTGAACCCAGGTCTACTGCGTGCAATGGCCTACCTCTTGTACTATTTCTCTGCCCCCACCCCCATTATTTTTATTGAGGTTATATAGTTTACAGAAGTTTCCATATTGTTGTTTTTATACTTGCAGAGCTACTACACCCCCCCCTCACACACACACACACACACACACACACATCCAACAAGACTATTAATAACTTCCCAACACTGTGCCAAGGGATTTTCTTCCCTTCCTTCCCTTTGCAGCCATTCACGGCTTTGTTGGTAATACTCAGGGTTTGCTTCATTGAGGATTTTCTATTCTCTCCAGAAAGAAGTCTGATACCTATAGTTCTGCTTTGTGGGTCCTCCTTATGTTATCTGTTAAAGTTTTAGTAAGCTCTAGGGATATCTTGCCTTTACCTGATTCCTCAGGTAGATGAACAACATACTAGTGAGAAAGGGCTTGATTTTCTGCTATGAAAAATTATTTTCAGTGTTGAGGAGATAGCTTAGGTGGGAGAATTTATGGCATGTGCAAGGTTTTGAGTTTGATCTCAGAAACCAGGTCCCACAAATTTTCAATTGTGCTTGAAATTGACTAAAAAATGGCCAACTTTAACTTCTGTGGGGACAGTACTTACCCAGGAAGAAAGAGAAATGGGTCAACTGTCATAAAATCTACAGGAAGATGTTAGCTATTTGTTATATATGGTTCTATACCAATCTATAAATAGAAACGGCTCATGATTCTATACATAGATCTTTAAGGTTTTGAGGATATTGCTGTTTGGTGCAGAGAACCTTTATAATCTGAGTGATATTTCCTAGTACCTTATGGCAATTTCTTTCCAACATACTACTTTCCTTCCAGGCATTTTGTTAAATGTAATTATTATTGTTCTTTTTAAGGGTAAAAATTGCCTTAAATTTTATTCTGCTTTGTATTTTTGTATTATAAGCATTACCTTTAATTCCCTCTGTGTGCACATAAGGCATTTACTGAGCAAGTTCTTTTTTATGTTAATTGGGACTATTTTTATTTCTCCCTCTCTCCTTTTTCCTTCCTATTTTTCTATTTCTCTTTTTTCTCTTTTACCTTTATTTTCTCGTCCCTCTCTCTTCTTTCCTATTTTTCTTACATTCTTTTGACTTCATATCTCCACCTCTTTCTTCTTTCTGCCTTTTGCTTTGATTGTGGTAAATTATTTAAAAACTGCTTATTTCTGATTGTAACCCTTCCTGTAGCTCATTAGCCTCCAACCAAATCAGTAATTAGAAGCAAAGGAAGCAACCAACAAAACAGGACTAAATCAACTTTAAGAGTTTGAAAAAGTTTACATATAAACACAGAACAAAGGTTCTCATATCCTACAGTTTAATGTTTGCTCTTAGGTGGCACTGATTTGGGTTAAACTGGTTAAGAAATAATTGTGATTTGCAAAAGCCATTTCCATGTATTATCAATCTTGCTCAATAGTAATGACAAAGCATACCTTAAGCTAAATATTTCTTGGGTTGTTCAAATACAACAATAGGAAGGATGTAAAATATTTGCATTCTTCTACCATCTGTGGTATACCCTACAACTCTTTCCTGTGCCCACAAAAAAGAGTTTAAGCTATTACATCTAATAGTTGTTCTGTGGTATTCACAGTATAGATGTAGAACTGTAGCACTGTCCTCCGTAGTTCATCGATTTGCTCAAGCGGGCACCAGTAACGTCTCCATTGTGAGATTTGTTGTTACTGTTTTTGGCATATCGAATATGGCACAGGGAGCTTGCCAGGCTCTGCCACGTGGGCGGGATACTCTCGGTAGCTTGCTGGACTCTCCAAGAGGGATGGAGGAATTGAACCCGGGTCAGCCGTGTGCAAGGCAAACGCGCTACCTGCTGTGCTATTGCTCCAACCCAGTATAGATGACAGTGCTAGAGACAGTATAGATGTAACTTTGTTTAAATTGGAAACCAAAGAAAAGATTTTTGATTACATGTTATAATGTCATTACCTTTCCAAGAAGTCCATTATAGACTTGAAAATTTATTTTTCTAATACCTAAAAAAGCAAAGATCAGAGTTACTGTTTTCTTTAGATACAGGAAGCAATGACTTTATTAATACTTCCTGAAACTCTGAGTCATTTAGAAGTAAATTATATATTCAAATTATTTTTACTTCATTGGTAGGTATATCCATAAAGCAATTTATTTAACCTAATGACTTTCTATAAAATTAATAAAGTGTTTTCAAAGTGCATTTATGAAATGAAAAGTAATTGATGAAACTTTTTCATTAGGAAATTTTACTAGATTTATTGTGAATTGGAAATCAATTTTAAAGTACCTAGAAGATAAAGGTATTGGGTAAAAATTAACATAGTTTGTGATAAATATATCCAGGAGATGAATCAAATTTATTTCTGTGACAGAATGACAAGCTGTTTGACCTAATGAAGTAATACTTGTGCTAATTCTTTTCATTAGGGAAACTTACAGTGGCTTTTAAAAATGAGTCGGTAAATATTTTATTTTAAACTTGGTTGCATGAACTTCTTCCAGAGAACTAAACAACCAATTTGATTACCTGGTTTGACTCATGCCTAATCTGTCTTCTGACCCCCCGCCCCCAACTGCACTTAGGAAACAAAACCCACATGCACACACACTCTTGTATATATACACACCCAATATTTGTATTTTGAAAAATTTAAATAATTATTTTATTTTAAAAAGTTTAAGACTTTCTTTGAAATTTCACAACTAATTCATAGCTATTTTTATTTCATTTTAGTAGATTAAGTATTTTCCAGTGAATTACCTACTTCTTGGACTGAAATGAACAGCTTGCACGGATGTAGTGACACCATGAAGCCCTAAACTGCTTATTGACCCTGACTTTGGAAATTAAAACACCTACACACATCATAGTGTTCATGGATACAAATACACACCCAAACTCTGACCTTTGCTTCATGTCAAAAATAATAATCTGTCTTTGGAAAATCCGGCTGAAATTATGGCAAACAAGTAAGAAGAGTTCATTCTAACTGAGTTTAAGGAAGAAAATTTCTATATTAAAACCCAGGGAAGTTCCCCTTAGTTTATTAAATATTCTCGCAGTAATGTATGAAAATGGCTTCAGGTTGTTTATTGCTCTAAACTGAAATGAACTAGCATCCACTTAAGAGTTATGGTCTTGGTCTACTTTACCCATTAAATGTTATTGTCCCAAAATTTCTAGTACATAGCTCCGCTGTCACTCACATTCTGCTATCTGGTTGAAAATATGGCAATTATTCTTGCCTTTATAGCCTTGCTTGTGCTCTGCTACTAATTTCCACCTTCTTAAATCTGGAATGTTCTTTACTAACATTTCCAAATTCTCCCTGAGATTGTTGGCTCACCTCAATTCCCAACACTGCCAACCAAATTTAATTTTATAGTCCACAGTGAATTCTCTCTTTCCTGACACTTTATCTATTTTTTTAAAAAAACAAATGTTTCCTGTTCTTATTCTCTAAATATTTAATTTTTATCTTTTCAAATAGACTGTTATTCGCTGGTGTTAGGTAACACATTATTTTTTTAAAAAAGTCAACAGTGATAAATCCTACGATTTATATGTGTGTTTAATATTTTGGGTTGTCTTATAAAGTATCATGAATTTGCTTTAATTTTCTCTAATTATAACAGCAGATTTATTATTTCTGGGTAGGCTGCACTATTTTACAACTATATTTTTAGGCTGCTTTCCCTGTATGGGTGGTCAATTGATTTAATGTTCTCTTAAAAACCATAATAAGATAATTTGAAGTCCTCAAAGTTCCGAAAGGTAGAAAATATATGATTTTATTTTCCAAAATAAGAATTCATGAGACAGACTGTACTTCTTTTAAATACGGGAAACATGGATGGTAGGTAATTTAGAGGAAGACGCCTGTCCCATTTTTGAAAAAAAAAAGTCATTTCCTGAGTATTTTCTTAGCTTCTGGCTTCTGTCACCATGTAGCCAACTTATGTCAGTATTTCAGAAGTCATGGGACTGCTCAGCCTGTCCTATAGGATTCGTTTTTTTTTTTTTCCTGGCTCTTTCATTTCCTTTGCTATTCTTTCATCCCTTTGGTTATATTTTTCACTTTTCTCCAAAACCTCTTAGTGTTGTTAGGATTATGAAACATTCTCTCAGCTGAGCCTGGCACATAGTTAAGAGTTCAGTGTTAGTCCTTGTGTTGTTTCCTTTCTAAAATTTTGACCTTTTTCCCTCTTAATATGCGCCTGGAAAATATATACAAATATTATTTAGTATTATTTCACTTATCTGTATTGATGAATTATGATTAAGGATAAGGAAGAAAGCAGCAAGACAAACACCCTCAGAAGTACCTAGTCTGAGCCAATCAAAATCTGCTTTTTTTTTAAATCCCAATTTTCCTCAGTAAACATTCATTAGTCATCTAATATGTATAAAGCAGTGTGGGGAAAGCACATATTATTCAGACATGAATGTTGATCATTTTTCTCATTATGTATTTCAGGAGCTAGAAAAAATGTTATTTAAAATGTAGAGAAGATAAGACATATCAATAATGTAAAGTTGAACATCAAAAGTGCCCTGAGTAAGGCACAAATAAAAAAAGAGATAAAAAGGGGAAACGGCTGGGGCTGGAGCGATAGCACAGTGGTAGGGCGTTTGCCTTGCACGCAGCCAACATGGCCTACCCAGGTTCGATTCCCAGCATCCCATATGGTCCCCGGAGCACCGCCAGGAGCGATTCCTGAGTGCAAGAGCCAGGAGTAACCCCTGAGCATCGCCGGGTGTGACCCAGAAAGCAAAAAAAAAAAAAGGGGGGGGGGAACGGAAGAGCCCTTCTTTGCAGTGTATGGGGTTATAACCCATAAAAGAATATCTAAAATAAATTTGGAGCTAGTTGTGGACAGGAGTAAATTGAGGGAGATGAGAAGAAGTGAAGTATTATGAAAGGTTAAAGATTCTTGTCAGTCCTCTCATTGAGAAATAGTTTATTTTTCCTTTCCTTATATCCTAGCTGGTCCTGGGACTGTCTTCACCAAAGCAAACGGTCAAAGGGATACTGTGCTATTTTGAGTGTCATTTCTAAGAGAACTGGCAACTTCTGCTTCCTGACTGCAACCTTACTTGTGGGATTCATGCAGCGTGTTATGAAGCACAGCTTGCTCTTTGAAGACTACACAAAGTCAACAGGTAGATAAAGATTCCAAGCGATTTCGTTCAGATTTTCTCGACTACTATTATGCTTGTTCACTCCCTTTGATGTGCCCACTTTTTTGTTAGCGATTTGCCACATTTATCCTACTTCTTTGTAGTTGTCTATTGTGGTTATGTCATATGTTGGTACAATTTATGGCAAATATTTTCTCTCAATTTATTCATGGTTTTGTATTTTAAATTGTTATCTTTTGTTAAAGAGAAGTCCCAACAATATTGGTAGTACAGTTCAACATTTCTTTCAGGATTAGTTTTTTTTTTCTGTGACCTTTTCAACCCATGATGATAATTTTCTTTTTTATCCATAAGCTTTGATACTTATTTTTTTGTTGACAACCCACCTGAACTTGATTTTTGTTTAGAGTGTGAGCTAAGAATTCAAATTCATTCAATTTATATGTCATACAAAGTTGACAAAGCATCATTTATTAAAAAGATCTTGTTTTCCTGTCTGTACAACATTGCTACCTTTATCATAAATAAAGTAACCGTGGAGGTCTATCTCTTCAATTTTTTAATTCTCCTTTGTCCTTCAACATTGTTTTAGCTTTTTTATCGCTTTTTTGCATATATTTATATACTTATTTATATATTTAGACTCAAGTTGTTATGTACATGTATAAAATCTGCTGGGAATTTTAATGAGATTACATTGACTAAGTAGATGAAATGAAAACTGACATCTTCATTGAGACCATTAGCCCATATATTTCTCCATTCCATCATATGTTGTTGAATTTAGCTAACTAATATTTTATGGTTTTCAATGTACATCCGTGTCATACATTTCTCAACATCGCATGCTATTATACTTGATCACTTGATCACTTGATATTGTACTATTATACTATTGTAAGTGTTATATAAGTTTTATATTTTAATTATGATAGTGTATAGAAACAAAGTATACTGGTCATTTATACAAGACAAACCTTTCCTAAAATAAAATAAATTTCTGCAGGTTTCTTTTGTATAGTACACGTTCCAGATTAAATGTGAAAAATTAAAGCTTTATATTTTATTTCTCCATTTTTACACCTAATTTTCCCTACCTTTTTGAACTGAACAGAACTGCAATCATATATTGAATAAAAGTCGTTCGATCATGGGGCAGGAAAGATAGTAGAGCTGGTAATGCACTTGCCTTGCATGGGGCTAATTGGGGTTTGATCTCTGATACCCGAAATGGTACTTTGAGCAAACTAGGAGTGATCCCTGAGTGCAGAGCTAAGAGTACATAAATCCTGAACATAGGCAGGCATGGACCCAAAACAAATTTTTTTAAATAGTGATATTAGACATCTTTATTCATATTCTGAGAAGGAAATGTTTCAATATTCAATAATTATGTTATTTTCTATATTTGTAGATGCCTAGACATTTTAGTCTTATTCATAATTTTCTCCTAGTACAGGGTTGTAAACAGCTTTCATAATATTTGATGCCATATGTACAAAATGATTGATTTATTTGTAATTATTTTATGTGATTTTTTTCTTTTATAAAGGTAAAGGTAAAGGCCCTCCCGTTGATCGTCGATTTGCTCGAGCAGGCCCAGTAACGTCTCCATTGGAGACTTTGTTGTTACTGTGTCTGGCATATCGAATACTCTCGGTAGCTTGCCGGGCTCTCCGAGAGGGGCGGAGGAATCGAACTCGGGTGACCCATGTTGGCCGCTTGTAAGGCGAACGCCCTACTGCTGTGCTATCACTCCAGCCCTTTTCTTTTCTTTTACACTCTGAGGTAAATTGCATTGATTCTCAAATATTAAACAAAACCTGTACTCCGGAAGTAACTTGCTCATGGTATTCTACTTTTTCTATATCACTGCATTTGACTTAACACTTGCTTAAAAATTTTGTTTCTTTGGGGGCCACACCTGGTGGTGCTGCGTTTACTCCTGAATCTATACTCAGGAATCACTCCTGGTGAGGATCAGAAGACCATTTGGGATTCTAGGGATCCAAACAGGGTTGGGGTGCATGTAAGACAAACACCAGACCCACTGCACTATTGCTCCAGTCACAAGTGTTTAAAATTTCTATATGTAGGGTCAGAGAGATGGTGCAGGGGTTAAGGCACTCGCCATTTGTATGGCAAAAGTCAATTCAATCCTCAGCACCACATAAAGTCTCCTCAGCAGAATTAAAGGAGGTTTCTGAGCACAGAAAGAAGAGTAAGCCCTGTTCACTACTGGGTGCGATCCATACCTACATTGTCAGGGTTTAGAATTATGGTATGCTGATTTTTTCCCCCTAAACTCACTTTCTCACATTGATTAATTTGGTTCCTTTCTTTTTCTTTCTTCCTTTTTAAAAAATAATCATTTACAGATGTTTTATTCACTTTTGGGGGTTTTAATATTTTTTAGATTTTTGGGTCATCCCTGGCGATACATGGGGGTTACTCCTGGCTCTGCACTCAGGAATTACTCCTGGCTCAGGGGACCATTTGGGATGCTGGGAGTCAAACTCAGGTCGGCCGCGTGCAAGGCAAACGCCCTACCTGCTGTGCTATCCCTCCAACTCCTAGTTCCTTTCTTAAGGATGAATGCATCTGGGCACAGAAATTCCTATAAAAATGTTTTAAATTAATTAAAATTAGTTCAAATGTTTCCATTAAATTAAAATAAGTTGATATTAGGTCATTAGAGTGTTCCAATTTAATTTTTACCTTAGTAAAATATTTATATATAATGTGACACATTCTTTTTGTCTTTCTGGGTCTCTGCCAGCCTCTAGGAAAAAGCTGAAATTAACCTATAAAGTATGTCCAATCTCAGACTCTTTATAGTTCTTGACAATAACATTTCTCTATTATCCTTTCAAAATTTGTGGAAATGTCTGTGATACACTGCTCGTGTTTCGCATATTGGTAATTCTATCTCCTCCTTTCTTCCATGTTGTTTCAATAGATGCCAATTTTAACAATCTTTAAAAAGAGCTCTATTTTTTATACCTTATTGTTGCCATTCTTAAGTTTATTTTATTTCATTAATCATTTCTTCATAGGTTTGCTGGGGGAGTGGGGCGCTGGGGTCTACCACATTGTGCTCAGGGCTTAGTCCTGGCTCTGGGTCAGCGAACCTAAGATCCAGCCAGGGTTTGTTGTGTGCAGGGCAAGTTCCTAAACCTTGGTATTAACTACACGGTCCTCTTTGTCTATAAGGTAGAATTCGATGTCAGAGGTGAAAACTTTTAATGCCATAAACTTCTATGTAAGTACTGCCTTAGGCTTTATTTTCATTTTGAATTTTTTTTTCCTTTTTGGGTCACACCTGGCGATGCTCAGGGGTTACTCCTGGCTCTTGCACTCAGGAATTGCTCCTGGCGGTGCTCCGGGGACCATATGGGATGCTGGGAATTGAACCTGTGTCGGCCATACTGGCTGCGTGTAAGGCAAATGCCCTACCCGCTGTGCTATTGCTCCAGCCCCTCATTTTGAAAATTTTGATTGTTTTTGTTTGTTTTCATTTTTCACATTAAAATGCATTTAAAATTTCCTTGATTCTGAAATCCAGGGGTTATTGCAAACCATATAATTTAGCTCTGACATATCTGGAGTTTTAAATTACTTAATTTAATTTATTTTGATTTTAAAATATTTTGTATGGTTTGATATTTTGAAACTGATTCAGTTTTGCTTTATGGTCCAGAATATGAAATACATTGTAGATGCTCTTTGTGCATTTAAAATTAATGTCTTCTGTTCTTTCTAAAAATTTCAAATATGTTATCTGACAGTATTGTCTAGGTCTCATATATTTATTAATATTATCTTCATGTTCTCTCAGTTATGGAGTGAAACTCAGAAAGAGTGAAAAAAGGTGTTGAAATCTGAACTATAATTGTGAATTTCTCTAGCCTTATAGGTCTATCACTATACACATACATATATACATGTACATGGGTATATGTATATGTATTGCAAATGTAATTATAATACACTGTACATATTATATATCATATATATTTTATATATAATTATATACAATTATATACAATTATATATATATAATTCTAAATTTCCCAAGCAGTGTGTATGAGACCTACCAGAAATTCTTGGCCAGACTGGCTGGTCAGTTTGATAAGGCTTGGCTGCTGTAGTGCTGGGTACATTCAAGCTACCCTGATGGTGCGGTCAGTAGATCTCTGGGGCCATGTCCAGTAAAACTGAGGTGTGGATGAGGGTTTCCAAGACTTTACCCAGAATGCTTGGGGAATATGTGGAGCCAAGAACCAAAATTGAGTCAACTGTATACAAGGCATGCACCCTAACAGCTATATTATCTCCCAATCTATTTTGAATCTGTTACTAGGTACAAAAGAATTTAGAATTGTTTGTTTTCTTGAAAAGTTGAACCTTTTCTCATTGGTCAGTTCTTTACTATAACTCTATTTTGTCTGATATATATATATGTACATATATATATCATACATATGTGTGCGTATAAAGTTACTCTTTCTTTTTCTTTTACACTATAATTATCATGACCCATATATTTTCCATCATCTCACTCTAACATATTTGTGTCTCTTTATGCAGATATATTTCTTGTAGGCATCACATATTTGCCTTTTATTTTACCATTAATGCTTAGTGTGATATATAATATGGTTAGGTTTATCTATTTAAATATAGATATCTGAAAAAGTTGACGTTAAATTACCATCTTTACATTGCTTCCTATCTGACCTATATATTCTTTTTTATCCTTTTAAATTAAATATATTTTTCCTTCAAATAATTTCTTCTGCTTCTCCATAAATTATAAATCTTTAGTGTATTTTTGGTAGTTGATTCAGGGTTCACAACAAAGTTTCTTAATTTAATTCAGACACCCAAAGTGATATTAGACTAATTAATATATAGAAACTTCTTTTTTTGTTTGTTTTGGGGCCACACCTGGCAGTGATCAGGGCTTACTCCTAGCTCTGAGCTCAGGGAACACTCCTGGCAGGCTTGGAAAACCATATTGAGTGCCTGGAATTAAATGCAGGTCATCCACTTGCAAGGTAAGTGCCTTACCCACTATGCTATCTCACAGAACTTGTGCAGAAATTTTTAGCAATGTACTTTCATTTCTCCTTCTCAATCCTTCTCAATTTCTCCTTTTAATGATTTATTCTCAACTATTTTATCTTAGTGAATGTTATAAATACAAATTTTTGACGTCTAAGTAGTCAAATATTTAAACAGTTTTTAAGTTATTTTATAATGACTCACATGTTTACAATTTCCATGCTTTCATTTATTGAATAGACCCATGTTTCCATCTGGCATAATTATTCTAAGTCTGGTGAACTTCTTTATAACATTTCTTGCAACACAGTTTTACTGATGGTAATTTTTTAACTTTTGAATAGCTAGAAAATTATGTATTACTATGGAAGAATAAAACATATCTTCACTCGATATAGAATTCTAAGTTGACAGTTTATTTTCTTTCAATTTTCCATTTGCATTATTTCCCACAAGAATTCTACTTTCATTCTTGTTACTCTGTGTGAAACAAAATAAGTTCTTTTATACTCAGGTTGTTTAAGGATTTCTTTTAGCAATGTAATTATGATATATAGTAGTATAGTTTTCTTTATGTGTGTTATGTTTAGGTTTTGTTGAATTTTGGAAATCCGTGAGTCATGAAAATTGCCCATTATTTCTTCAAATATTTTATGCACCTACCTTCTTTTTAGGAGTCCAAATTCACGTAGTTTGGCCACTTGAAACTGTCAGGCACAAAATAGGAGCAGATCACCTCAATCCAATTGTGAACTATAAAAATCATAGGGCAGGTCCCAACACTGTAAGGCTAGTGTGCTCTTATTCTAGAATGCAACACTCTCTTCTTTTACTTTTAGATTTTTGTCTTCTTATACCCTCAGAATAATACACTGCTGAAAGCTCTGCTTTGCTCTACAAGTGCTTTCAGCTTAGTGAGTCTTTTGCATGCTTAGAAGTCAGCACAGAAAGAAGATACATTGATATGCCTGATACCCTTTCAGTAATATATTGCAAACCACAGTGCCCAAAAATACAAAAAAAGAGAAAAAGTTGAGAGAGGGAGAGAGAGAAGAAAAGTGTCTGCTATAGTGGCAGGCTAGGGTTGGTGGGGGAAGTAGGGAAACTGGGGGCATTGGTGGAAATATACAGCAGTGAAAAAAGATTGTTGGAACCAACCATGAACAACTTTGTAACTGTGTACCTCACAGCAATTCAATTGTTTCTTTTTTTTTAAAAAAGAAAGGTTCAGTACAAGTCTGGAGTGGATGGCACACAGTCAGAGTTGCCAAGCTCATTTCTATTCCTTTATCTTCCTGTCATTTTAAAAACAATTTTTGGGTCACACCCGGCGATGCTCAGGGGTTACTCCTGGCTCTGCACTCAGGAGTTACTCCTGGCGGTGCTCAGGGGACCATATGGGATGCTGGCAATCGAACCCGAGTTGGCCACATGCAAGGCAAACACCCTACCCGCTGTGCTAAGATCAAGTGTAGTATCTGTTCTTATCAGTTTAATATCTTCCTGTCATTTTTACCTTTTATTATTCCTTTTGTTCTTGGAAATGCTGACTTGTTCATACTCCTTTAAAAAAATAGCCTTATGAAATAACAAAAGTTCTACAGGCTTCTCTGCTTCTTAGTGACTGTTCTGTTTCTCAACTTCCTGTCTTACACTACCCAAAAACAAATATCCTAATGGGTGGGTTGAGAAGATACAGTGCATAAAGCATCTGCCCATATGGTCCCCAAAGGCCACCAGAAGTGATTCCTGAGTACAGAGCCAGGAGTAAGCCCTGAGTATCACTGGA
The DNA here is from genome assembly GCF_029834395.1 of Sorex fumeus. Taxonomy (NCBI): domain Eukaryota; kingdom Metazoa; phylum Chordata; class Mammalia; order Eulipotyphla; family Soricidae; genus Sorex; species Sorex fumeus. The sequence continues at coordinate 6,172,388 of NW_026606240.1, forward strand.
CATGGCCCTCAAACAAAACAAAAACAAGCAAACAAATAACCCAAATGTCCTTATGAGAAAAGCAGGATATAACTTTTGGACTTGCTTCTCACTGAGAATGTGGCCTCATAAGTCATGGTTGCTTTGGAAAACATCCAAAGATTGCCAATGTAGTTCTAAAAAAATTCCTCATTTTTCTATTTGTTCTTGATTACAGTATGGTCTCCATTACAAGACATTCCATCAGAGCTAGAAGCAGATGTGCCAGAAAGATTAGTTTCTGAACGAAGTATTTTTTTACATTGAAAGATGCACAATTATCTGCAAATTTTATAAAATTTGTAAATTGTATGCTTACAGCTTAATGTATGAAAGAACATATTTTTATTGTTTTGAAAAGTGAGAGCATCTTATAATATATTTTGTTATGACAATTACATTGTTTGTGCTTTTTAGGATCTAAACTATGTTTAGCAGAAAGAGGGATTTTCTAGTTAACACTAACATCTCCCTACCATCATTATCATTATGAAGTTTCTATTCATATCTGTCTACATACACACACAAATACATATACTGACACACACATGTAAAATTCAGCACTTCAATCTTCTAGTCCAATGTTACATCAGGAACTGAGAATCTCTAGTATAAAACAAAAAAATTTCCATTGAACAACACAAAATAGTCCACTGGAAAATATATTTAAAATAGCAATGAGGTTAAATTTCTTCTTGTTTTTTAATGAAGAAATGTATTATGTTCATAAATCATTTTGCATTCACTTTGAGGCACCAAAAATTTAAATTTACAAATTATGTTAAATACTTATTTTATGAAGGCACTCATGCTTTAATTCATGTCCTTCATCTTTTACTTCATTTTATAATTTTGAAATGGCAAATGGAGCTTATGTTACCACAAACAGTATCTTTAATCTAAAAAATGTGCTTCATGAAAAGCCACTCAGCATAAAAAAGACTAAGTAAAGCTTTTTTTTTTCTAAATCAATTAAATTTAAATAAAGATGCAGTGCTGTAGTCCCATGAAAACTCAGCAAAATGAGGGGAAAAAACATTGAGTTTTTCTTTCGTATATATGTATTTTTTTCCTTTTTGAAAAAAATAAAGGGGAAATTAGGTGAATATTGACTGGGGCTATTGCGATAGCACTGGGGAGGGCAGAATACTTGCCTTGCGTGTTTCTGACCCATGTTGAACCCTGGCACTGCAGATGGTCTCCCAAGCGCTGCCAAGAGTGATCTCTGAGCACAGAGCTAAGAGTAAGCCCAGAGCACTGCCATGTGTGGCCCCAAATTTGTTTTAAAGTGGTTTAATTACATTTTAGAAACTCATCCTTTTTATCCTTTATTTTCAGTAGTTTAGTGATTACTGGGGTTTCTTTTAGTATATAAAATGAATTTGCATAAAGGTGTTGATTTCCGCCGTCATGAATTTGGTAGAAGCATCTCACACTGACTATAAAAATGTAACTGAGTTTATAATGGTTGTGGCATAAAATAATACAAATATTATAACCTTATTTTAATCAAAGGTGACTATCTTAAACTGACTTAAATCCAAATGTCTGGCCTTATTTTAATTTAATGACTCTGTGTCTAAGCTATAATCTAATTTTAAGCTCTTTGTTTATTTCAAGTAAAGTCAAAGAATATGTGCATTTGTTAAGAATAATCTTTGGAAAACTCCTGGATTGATGTATCCTACTAAAAATTATTCAGGAGTTTCTGAATAATTTATTCAAACTGTCTTTTATGATTTATAGAAATAAAAAAGATAAAATGATCTATGTAACTCTACTCATCAAAATTAACTGTTGAATGTTAAATATTTTCCACATCTATTCATTTTGGATTTATTGAAATGTTTCAGAAGTGGGGCCTTTTCCAAAGTCTTAGAGAATTTTAACCATAAAAGGCTTAAAAATACTTTGCAATTCCATGGTCAGTAACTTGATATTAAGGAGACTTTTTTTTAAGGACTGAAGAATGGACAAACTTTCAAAATTAGAACGTTATGTTTGATCAAAAATGGACATCATTTTGGTGCCTCCTATAATTTTCCAGGTGCTAGAGTAACAAAGGCAAGCTGAAAATAAAATCTCTGGAGGACTCTCTCTTTTTCAAATACTTTGAACTGCCACCTAATTGACTTCCCATAGCACTCCTGTGAGGATATTAGGAGTTTAGAGTTTTAAAGGTGATGAATCTACAGCTCAAGAGGGTTAGGTACTTTGTCCCAGATTATAAAGACAGCAGATGAAGGAGGTGTTTAAACACAGGTCACTGTCACTGTCCTCCCATTGCTCATCGATCTGCTTGACCAGCAACACCATGAGACTTGTTAGCGTGTTTGGCATAGCGAACATGTCAGGGGTAGCTTGCCAGGCTTTGCTGTGTGCATGAGATACTCTCGGTAGCTTGCCGGGCTCTCCGAGAGGGGAGGAGGAATCAAAGGAACTTGGATTGGCTGTGTTGGTAGAAAAATGAAAAGGAAAATAAATCATAAATGATCTGAATATGCATTCATTAAAGTGTCAGTGTGAGTATAGATTTCAAAGTTTGGAGGAGGGTGTTGGGATCAGAACTAGTGGTTCTTTGAGTTCACACCTGGCTCTGCATTCAAGGATCACTATTGGTGTGCTCTGGGTATCATAACGGGGTGCCAGTGACTGTCATGGGTAAGTTACTTGCAAGGTAAGTACACACCATGTTTCCATTCCTGTTTTGTTTTTTACATTGCAGCATTTTTTCTAACTAACAGTATTAAAGTTTCGTTTGATGATAAAATATATCACAGGACTAGAGAATATACATATTAGAAAAATCTTTACAAGCATACCATTTCCTTGCTCAGATGTTATCTGACAGAGAACAGACCAATGATACGTTTCCTATGTAATTTCATCAATGTATTCTGTTTAGGTCAGGGCCTCCTCTGGAAGACCCCAGAGGTAATAGAAGTGGATAAATAAGTGCACATTATTTTAGTTGAACTGGATGAATCCTTAAATCACACAGGGAAATAAGCCTAATAGCTGTAGGCTGCAACAGAATTTGGCCTTCAGCTAGCCTGCCCAATAGACTAATGATGCAACTTCTGGACTTTTGTATCACACTTTTGAGTTTGGAATCCTCAGTGAATGGATAATAAATGCATTCATTCTGCCCAGCCATTACTGTCTCAATTTCTGTTTAGCCTTTTTTGGTCTGATACCTTTATTTATTTTTATTTTTATTTTATTGTTTTATTAGTGAAACACCATGAGATACAGTTATAGATTTACAAATTTTTGTGCTTGGGTTTCAGTTATACAATGATCAAGTACCCATCCCTCCACCTGCGCCCATCCTCCACCACCACGGGTCCCAGCATCCAATAAGTTATCTGGACACTACACACATAAGTGAGCAGAAATCCATTATGAAACCAGTTTTACTGGGCTACTTTTATCATAAATTACAACAGTCATGGGTTTAGGAGCAAACAGAACACTGACCTTGAGTAACTGAGGAGGGCTTGACAAAGCAGTTAAGGGTTATTAAGGGTAAGTTCCAAGTGCAGTTCAGCCCCTTATTTTCTCTTCTGGGATTAATAAGGAAGAGAAAAGATCTTTTTCAGAACAATGAAAACAACAACAGAAGAGCTCTGATAAGCTTTGAAAAGGGATAGTCACTCAAACCTTTGAGACAGTGCACAGCCAATATGCAATGGCCCAATAGAGAGAGAGAGCTGGGAGTTAAAAAGCCTGTCTCACTCCCCCTTCCATCTCCTCCAATGGCCAAAACAAAAATCCGAGAGTAGAGAAGCCTATTGATGATTTTCATAAACCTAGACTTTCTTTACACACCAAGTACAAGGGAAAAGAATTGAAAGTGGAATTCAACGGGCTACCAGAAGACATCAGAGCAACAGGCCAAATATTTAATGGAGAATTGTTGATGTTACTTAAACTGTATTTAGGAACAGCTATGCTCAATTATTACTGTTTTTCCTAGATAACTAATTAAGCTGAATAGGTGACTGCTCTCATTTTGTGAAAATGGAACAATTAAATATTCAGAACTTCAGCCAAGGAGTTTATCTTAAGGAACATTTCAAGTTTTGAGAAATTTACATTTACATCACAGCTATGCTCATTTGCATTTAATGATCACATTATTTCAAAACAATTATTATTTAACAAAGAATAATGAAGTACTTTCCCCTCTCTATTCTTAATTTTGGCTGCAACTGTATATACAGTACAGCATCTCTCTGTGCAAACTGTGAGCTGTAGATTTAGTTAGTGGTATTGCATGCAAGAGATATTTTTTTGTAGAAAGTATAAAGAAAAGTAGAGATTGTGAATGTGAGAAATAACATTAAAAAGTCTTATTTTAATATTATTTATATCATCGTTTGTTTTTCAAAGTGCATGTTTTGAAGGTAACAAAATTAAGCAGGTATTTTGTTTGGATTGTAATTGTTTAAATCTGTGTGGGTAATCAATATTATGATATGCATCTTAATTTAAAAGTCTTCTACAGTGTCTTTTATTCAAGGTTCTTTTTTCATGCTCCTTGGGCTTAAAGCAAAGCCTTTGTAGAGGCAATCTGAAATAGTGGTTAAGCATATAGACATTAGTTTTTATCGGTAACATCTCTAAACTGTGATTAGCAGACTGAAGAAATAGTAAGGTGAAAGGGTTCTTGTCTACCATGCTACATAGGAGGTTCTATCCCCTGCACCAAATATTGTCTCCTGAAGCTCACCAGACGTGATCTTTGATTAGAGAGCTAGGAATAAGTCTTAAGCAGGTTAGGTGTGGCCCAAAGGCCAATATATATATATATATATATATATATATATATATATATATATATACACATACATACATTTGTTTTTTATATATAAAAATATTCAATGGATTTATTCCCTTGCCACTAAGCATATGCCTAGTTAAATCCTATTATATCTAGATTTCTACCTAAAGACAAGTAGCTCAGAGCAGCTGTCTGTCATTTAATAATTCACAACTGGAGATAGCTCTCTAATCTAAACCTTTATAATATCCTGAATTTTCCCTTCATAGTACTTGGTTTGTAATTATATGCTTGTGGATTTATTAAATGAATGTCGATTTCTTGCAGTAGACTCTTAACATTATAAGTAATTGTTTTGTTAACAAAATTTCACACTAGTAATAAATGTCATATTAGTAAATATAGTAAGTAAACTAACAGCCCTCATAGTACTTAGCATGCTGTTAGGCACATTGTACTTACTAAATAATTACTTTGTTTATTAAAAACCTATATGTTGAAGACCATGGGCACTATCTAGATGTGAAAATGCACTCAGAGGACAGTGATTTTTTTTGGGGGGGTCACACCCAGCAATGCACAGGGGTTACTCCTGGCTCTGCACTCAGGAATTACTCCTGACGGTACTCAGGGGACCATATGGGATGCTGGGAATCGAACTCGGATCAGCCTCGTGCAAGGCAAACACCCTACCTGCTGTGCTATCGCTCCAGGACAGAGGACAGTGATCTTGAAGTTGTAATTGTATAACTTTGATAACTGCACAAAGCAACTTTTCCCAGGAGGAACTGAAATGCACATCTATTCCTTTGTCAAAAAGTACACTAACTCCAATATCTGCCTAGGTAAAGCTGTATGGCGATTAGTAGTAAACCTTGCTTGAAAAAGGCTTAGCTTCAAACACTTAAAAGCTTCTATCTAAAACTGTATAATGAAGAAAGTATTTTAGTATTACATTAGTAAGAAAATATTATTTTCAAAAGAATGATTTTTATTTGTGTAAATAAAAAAAGAAATTGAAATTTGGTCGTACTTTGTGTAGATATTTATTAAGTTTCTATCATGAATAAATCTATCAAAATCTTCTAATTCGTAAGCATTTAAAGGGCCTTTCTGCAACTAAAGACAGAGTGCTTAGAGTGGGATGCAGAGGAGATGGATGGAGGAGAAAATTGAAGGTACTGAAGAAGGGGACTGTTGCTGCATGTCTGAGATATGGGGCAAGAGAAAATGAGACTCCCGGTACCCGCTTTGTATGTGCTCTGATGCTATGTGACAAATGAGTTCAAATGTGATAGCTTAAAAGAACAAACTTTTAGAATCATGGCCTTCTGTGGGCGAGGAGGCTCTGAGGGGCTCGCTGGGTGGGCAGGGCCAGAGTTTCTCATCAGTTTGCAGTCAAGATGCCGACAGGGGCTGTCGTCGTGATTCACCTTGGGGAGCATGCCTACCTCAGGTGGGACTTTAGAGGGCCTAGGGTCCTAGCCAATGAGGATGTTAGAAGCGTCTGAGTGTTTTTGCTGGCTTCCCCAAGGGAGACTGGAGCAAGGAGGACATAAAGAGACAGACAGAACATAGTAAACACAAGTCAGAAGTCACAACATTTTTAGGGCCTAACAGTGCAAGTGCTCTCTCTCCTTCACTTTCAACATGCTATGTTACAAGAAGAGTGAGTCGTTACCCATAAGTAAATAAAGGGAAATCAAGATCCATCTATATCTTTGGAAGAAGAATGTTAAGGAATTTGTGGACATATTTTTAAAATATTAAATAAAACATGGAGATATAGAGACTATACAGATATGTCTGATTCCCTATGTATGATGTCTGAGATGATGCTTTATTTATTTGGAAATTTGGGGCGATCGGAGCTTAATACTAGCTTTGTACTCAGGGATCACTTCTGGTGGTGCTTGGGGGCCATACATAGTGCTGGGGATCAAATCAAGGTTGACCTTATGCAAGTGCCTTAATCTCTGTACTATTTTTCCAGCTCTCAGATGATATTTTAAAGAAAGCTAAAATATATAATAAAAGAGGGGAAACTGGGGACATTGGTGGTGGGAAATGTACGCTGGTAAAGCAATGGATGATGGAACATTGTATGGCAGAAAATTACAATCATGAACAACTTTGTAACTGTGTATCTCACAGTGATTCAATAAAAATTAATTAATTATAATATCTGATCTGTCTAGTTGAAAGGCCCTAATTATTTAGTTACTGTAGATTACAGAAGTCTGACAAACAATTTGTGAGCAAGGGGTAGTTGACCTTTTTGGATCCTTTTTAAGTAATTGTGTTTGTGTATATGAGTATCTCCTCACTAACACTGTTTGCACTGGGTATGAAATTCTAAAATCAGGGTGGTAGATTGCTGCTTCTTAACTCTTAGTATTGAAAAATCCAGGCTCTGGGAGTGATGCATCTCCATGTTCATCATTGAACCTACCATATAAGCTATGGTCATTCATGTTCCAAGCAACCAAGAAACAAGACTACAATAACAAAAACACAAAATCTCTCATCTACTCTTATGCTATTTTCTTGATCAAACAGAAAATTTTGGCGTTTTCTCCCTCTCCACTTCTATAGGGTCAATAGTGTTGATGCAGCTGCATAATTTGCATAGAAAGTTGCTCGAGTCTGTAGTCAGAATACCAATAAGGTGGCCTCTTTCTAAGCACATTTATTCTGTCTTGATTGACTCTCTACTTGCATGCTTTTCTGCACAATAACGGCTTACTTGCATATTCTCAGCCACCTGTCATTCACAAGTCTTAAGTCTGGCTAGTAATCAAACTTTGACACTGTGGAAGCATAGGTATATGGTCGAATATATGGAACTGTAAATAAGTCTCTTTAGTAATAAAAACAGATAATCGCCTACAGATTTAGATTTGATTTAATGATTACATATATTTATTAGTATTTAAGTCATCATTCATTGAGATATCTGTGTAAATTTATAGTAAATGCTTTTCCAGTTATAAACAACTGTACTTCTATATCCTTAGCAGTCCAACATGATTTCTAGCCTGTAAGATGGAATCTACTTTGTCACTCTCTTAGTTATGCTACCCAGAAGACAAGCTTATCATAAATTTTTTTTACTAACAAGATCATTTGTAAATATATCCATTGGAAGAACAGTACAGCATAGTTCAATAGAATTTCTCTTAGAAATATCTTTAATTAATAGTCAAATAATTCTAGATAAGGCTACTGTAGCTCTCTAGCACTGTCCTCCCGTTGTTCATCGATTTGCTTCAGTAGGCACCAGTAGCGTCTCCATTGTGAAACTTGTTATTACTGTTTTTGGCATATCGAATACACCACGGGGACCTTGCCAGGCTCTACTATGTGGGCGGGATGCTCTCGGTAGCTTGCCGGGCTCTCTGAGAGCAACAGAGGAATCAAACCTGGGTTGGCTGCATGTAAGCAAATGCCCTACCCGCTGTGCTATTGCTCCAGCCCCCCAAATATATTTTTTATCTCACCAAACTTAAATTTGTATTTGAAGACAATTACTTTATCTTTGAATTTTTCTTCTTCAGAGGACTCTAATTCTAGAAAATTTGGATTATTTTCCAATGAACCAATTTTGGTTTCTAGTTCTATATATATATTTTTAATTTTTATTACTGAAACACCATGAGGTACAGTTGCACACTTACAAATCTTTGTGCTTGGGTTTCAATTATACAATGATCAAATACCCATCCCTCCACCAGTGCCCATTCTCCACTATCACTGATCCCAGTGTTCCACCCACCCCTCAACCCCCCCATCCCACCCTGCCTCTGTGGCAGGGCATTGCCTTTTGTTCTCTCTCTCCTTTTGGGTGCTGTGGTTTGCAAAAGAGGCATTGAGTGGCAATCATGTTCAGTTTATATTCTATTTTCAGCATGTGTCTCCCATCCTGAGAGGATCCTCCCAACACCCTTTATTTGGTGCTCCCTTCTCTATCTGAGCTCCCTTTCCCCCTAGCGTGTGCAGCTGGCCTCCAAGCCATGGAGTAAACCTCCTGGTACTTATCTCGGCTATTCTTGGGTGCTAGTCTCCTATTTTGTTACTTTATGTTCCCCAGATGAATGCAGTCTTTCTATGTCTGTCCCTCTCTTTCTGACTCATTTCGCTTAGCATGATACTTTCCATGTAGTACCACTTGTATATAAATTTCATGACTTCATCTTTTCTAACTGCTACATAGTACCCCATTGTGTAGATACACCAAAGTTTCTTTAACCAGTCATCTGTTCTCGGGCACTCAGGTTTTTTCCAGATTCTTAATCACTTAATCACTTAACTTCCCGTTAGTCGTCGATTTGCTCGAGCGGGTGCCAGTAACGTCTCCATTTGTCCCTGTCTCGTGCTAGTGTAGCCCAATGGCATCTGTTCGTTCCGGGAACATGAAGGGCCTCAAACCGATCGAGATTCTAGCTATTGTAAACGTGCTGCAATGAACACACAAGTGCAGACGTCACTTTGATTATACTTTTTTTCCCTCTCTGGGATATATTCCCAGGAGTGGTATTGCAGGGTCAAATGGGAGCTCAATTTCTAATTTTTTGAGAATCGTCCATATAGTTTTCCAAAAAGGCTGAACCATTCGGCATTCCCACCAGCAATGAAGGAGGATCCTTTTCTTGCCACATCTGCACCAACACCAGTTGCTTTGGTTCCTTTGGATGTGGGCCATATTTCTATATTTTGCAATCTGGGGTTTCTATTTTAGACATGCCTGGACATCTTAGAAAAGAATGAAAAGTTTATTTTCAGCTAGAAGTTTGTAGTATTAATGAATTGTACAGGACATAGGTGTGTTGATTTTTCTTAGATTCCATTCATATTCCTGCTTCTTGCCATCACTTGGCCATCACTTGGCCAGATAATATCTTAAATAACGGAATAAATACCCATAGATAGAGAATCAGTTTTTTAATTCTTACTGCGATCGCTCTATACATTTTCACTATAAAAAGGTAAAGGTAAAGGCCCTCCCGTTGATCGTCGATTTGCTCGAGCGGGCCCAGTAACGTCTCCATTGGAGACTTTGTTGTTACTGTGTCTGGCATATCGAATACTCTCGGTAGCTTGCCGGGCTCTCCGAACATTTTCACTATAAAATGTGCAAAAATCATGAAAAACAAGATACTTTTCCTTGAGTAACAATCAAAAATCTTCACCCACACCCCACAACTGCCACCATGTAAGCACATCCATCGGCACAGCGTTATGGACTCATGATTAAATCTTGGAAGAGATCAGCTCTCTGCAAAAATTCATGGGTGCACCAGTCTCCATGTTCAAAACTCTGGGGTGCCCTCAAGAGGGAGGTAGGCCAAGTATGCCCTGCTGAAGCCCTGGCAGCCACACTCACATACAACAGCTGTTGCCATGCCAATTGTACTACTTCATGACTAAGTTTTGTGAAGACGCCAAACTGCCAAAAATTCCAGGTACTCAGGAACTTTGGGGTCTTCTTGGAATGGGGCTGCCAGTCTCCACCAAACTCCATACTTCCAGAAACCCTGGCAGTCACACCCACACACCACAATTGCTGCCATATAAACTCACGACCCAGTTAAATATTCTGGAATATCTGGAGCTTACAACCACATTTGCAACCTCCAAATTCTGCAACACTGACCTCCAAGTAGGAGCACAGCAAATTAGATGGGACAGTGACATACACAGAAGCCAACTAAGCTCAATACACAAAAACAGCAACACAGAAGACTCAACTAGCAAACAACTTAGTAAACTTTCAGGCAAGCACTTAATGACCTCATGGTGATACATAATCATTTTGACAAATTTTCTTGTACTGAAGTATATTTTGGTAATTCTGCTAGCCATTTAGTTGTAACAGGCAATATAAAATAAATTATTTTGTAACTATTAAAAAGGGAGGCCAGGGCATGGTTGGGAAAATAGGGACAATGGTGGACAGAAGGTCACAATAGTTTGTGAAATTGGTGTTGGAAAATTAAATACCTGCCTATAACAAATGCAAAATAAATAACTGTAAACCATGGATTTTAAATAAAGGGATGGGGCAATTAAATCTTCATTTGCAGCAGAATCTTTTAAAAGCTTTCAGGGAAAAGAACAGTACCTAATCACATATACATGAAATGCATCTCTTCAAAATAAAACTGACATTTTCATAATGTTCAGAGATCTCATAAAAGTTAAATAAGCAAGAAAAAAAGATAATTCTGAATAAAGAAAATAAAAGAGAAGGGAATGAAACTTTAATAGTTAAAATCTTTACTCTTGAAATACAACTACATCTATTCTACATGCTGACTACAAAACAAATTGAGGACATAGAGAAAAATATAGAGGATGCAGAGATCACCCAGTATATTCATAACTTCAAACAGTGAGAGCCACCAACTTATGTACGTCTTTCAGGACATTCTCAGTTTTCATACATAGATATCAATGTGAAGCTATAAACTGCAATCATAATAAACATGTTAAGTAGTCAGTTGCTTTCACCTAATTAATTGCTTGAAGGCCCTCCCGTTGCTTGCCGGGCTCTCCGAGAGGGGTGGAGGAATCGAACTCAGGTTGGCCATGTTGGCTGCGTGCAAGGCAAACGCCTTACCGCTTGCTATCGCTCCAGCCCAATAAGTCAGGTAACCTAGAATCACGGTCCTCCCGTTGTTCCATCGATTTGCTCGAGCGGGCCCCGTAACGTCTCCATTGGAGACTTTGCTGTTACTGTGTTTGGCATATTGAATACGTCACGGGGAGCTTGCCAGGCTCTGCCGTGCGGGCGAGATACTCTCGGTAGCTTGCTGGGCTCTCCGAGAGGGGCAGAGGAATCGAACTCAGGTCGGCCATGTTTGCTGCGTGCAAGGCAAATGCCCTTCCGCTGTGCTATCGCTCCAGCCCTAATTAATATAGTGTGAATAAATTTTCATTATAAGTACAAAAATATGATTATTCTTAGTGATGAAATAATTTATAAAGACAATGCACTATTTTAAAATTTTCTTTCATGGTATTTGAATATTCCATATCTGGTTCAATCAATCAAACACCGTCCTCCCGTTGTTCACCGATTTGCTCGAGCGGGCCCAGTAACGTCTCCATTGGAGACTTTGTTGTTACTGTGTCTGGCATATCGAATACTCTCGGTAGCTTGCCGGGCTCTCCGAGAGGGGTGGAGGAATCGAACTCGGGTCGGCCATGTTGGCTGCGTGCAAGGCAAATGCCCTACCGCTGTGCTCTGGTTACTTTTTCTATTATAAACAAAGATGTACCCATACTTCTGTACAATGTCTGATTATTTCCTTGGGATAAACTTAAATATAATGTTGGTTTTAACGATAAAGTCATTTAAAATATCTGATATATTGAAGATAGTGAAATGTGAGAGTGCAATATGCTCACCATATTCTCATAAGATAATATACATCTCTTTAAATATTGAGAAACTTCTTATTTTTAATTTGGGTGTTAGAAACTGTAAACACCTTTGCATAATTTTATTGGCCTTTTGGGTATCTTTTTTAAAATATGCTTTGCTTTTCCATTAGCGTGGTTACATTTTTCTTAATGATTCATAATAAATAATTACATAGACTCTTAAGATTGCTTCCTTTCTCCCAATTATGATTTTTATTTTCAATGAGTTTTATTTGTGTTATAGTTCTATTTGATTCCGATCTAAAATTTTGATTTTGGTGAAGTCAAATTATTAGTGTCCCTTAGATTTTTTAGTCGCATCTTATTATGGGTGTTTATATTATATATTAAACATTCCAAAGTTGATCCATATTAGCATGTTCTCCTTAATTATAAATCACAATGTAAGCATATCTTCTTCCATCTCCAACTTTCTCCCCAGCCTGGATTTTATAATTGATATTTTAAATGGTCTATTTAGATTTACGTAGGTAGCTTTATAAGATATAGTCCTATAGTAAAAAAGTAGTTCGTATTTAAGAAACAAACAGCAAAAAAAGTAATGTTACAGAAAGGACTTTTCCTCTTCTTCCCCTCAACTTCTTTCCCACTTTCAAGTCTCAAACTCAGCTATAAAGGAATGACATGCTTGGATTGGCAGGACAAAATGTTGGAGAGCATTTCAGGAAGTGGGAAGAGATTACATCAAGGCAGAAGTAACAGGAAATCTCTAATTATGACAAAACTAACCTACCTCAATCAGAATACTGGTAACAGAGGAGCTAAGACTAATGCCAGTAGGCCAACACATGAGTGACAAGTTCAAGAGTTTAGGTGTCATGTGGTGTGTGAGAGGCAGGATGGGACGGGGGGATGGGGGTGGGGGGGGATGCTGGGACCCGTGGTGATGGATGACGGGCACTGGTGGAGGGATGGGCACTTGATCATTGTATAACTGAAACCCAAGCACAAAATTTGTAAGCCTATAACTGTACCTCATGGTGTTTCACTAATAAAAAAAGAAAAAAAAAACCATCTTTGAATTATACTTCTGCCACTTATCAATTATTTCACTGGAGACAGAGTTCCTGGATTTCACTTAAAAGATTTATATCTTGGGAATGAATAATTATTTTTCTGTGCTGTGAAAAAAAATTAGAGTAAAGTTTGATAAATTGTATATACTACTGTCAACCATTTTCTTTAAGTGATAGATGCTAAAGTCAGCTACACATGCCAGGTAGACAACATAGTTATTTTAACACAACAATTTCTGATTGATTTTCTTTAGCACACCCTGTGTGAATAGGTCAACTACAAATTATGTCCTATATCATTTTCCCTTCTAGCAGTTTGCTAATAGGATCATCTAACAAGAAAAACAAAGGAAAACAAAAACCTTTTCAAGATTAAAAACATCATCTGGATAAATTTAGATGATTTTGATAAGTACATCGCAAGATTAAACTGAAGAGAAAAAGATATCTTTATAGCTACGCTTCAGTTGAAATCCTCCTTTCTGAAACATGATAAGATATGCAATGTTGGTTTTGCCAAGTCTCATATTTTGCTTATGCAGGACACCAGAACTTTATAGTTTTAAGAAAGAAAATAAAATTAATATTCTTATCTTGTTAATCTAACCTTCAAACTAACAATTTTTAAGTACAGAGTCATTAACACCCATAGTCTCTGTGTGTTTGGGAGTAAGAAAAATATGTTCCCTTTATTTTGCATTTGCTTTAGGAATAATGCTCAGAACATGAAATTATATACAATTGACATTTACTGATTTTAGAGAGGTCTGAAGTTTTATATTTGCTGACATTAAGTGGTATTATTTTCAGTTGTGAAAGTCTGCCAAAATATGACTCTAGTCAAGGTAACCACTTAGGCATATTTATCATTTTCTTTAAATATCTTTCTAAGTATATCAGATTTATAATAATTAAATTCTGTTACAGCACTACTTGTGAAACAAGGCCTCTACTGAGAACTGCAAAGGCTGTGTGGTGCACATACCCATTAATCATACAGAGTGGATATGAATGGTGTCCCCTGGAGTGGTGCACAAGTGGTTCGTGTGAAAATGTCCATGTAAACAAAGTAAAATTCTGAGATATGTATTCTGTCTTAAATGTAAATAAAACTACACCTCTATAATACATTCTATCTTTAATGCAGAATTACTTGTGATTTTTTATATTCATTCACAAATATGTATGTGTATGTGCATATGTGCATATATATTATGACCTTTGAAAGTATAAATAAATTAAGGATTTACTGTGCTGGCACTTTGATGAAATTAAACTGAATAAATATTTTTAAACATGTTATTTATATATAATTCAGGATATCAATTTTATTCTCTTAGAGAAAATTTGGAATGTTATAATACCAACAGATTTTACTTTATAAATGACTTTTCATCAAAACCTCCTTTCAACTTAAAAATTAAATATTGCAACAGAAGGGAATGCCCTGCCACAGAGGCAGGGTGGGATGAGGGGGATGGGGGGATGGGAGGGATGCTGGGACCCGTGGTGGTGGAAGGTGGGCGCTGGTGGAGGAATGGGTACTTGATCATTGTATAACTGAAACCCAAGCACAAAAATTTGTAAGTCTACAACTGTACCTCATGGTGTTTCACTAATAAAAAAAATTAAATATTGCAGAAACACACATAAAGTACTTAACTTTATGAATTGAATGTTTACCTATGATCTTTTCACTTGGCCTTTTATCTTTCAAAGGAAAGACACTCAAATAATATCTTTGGCTATATATTAGTATATTAGATGTTGAATGCCTGTATTTACATTGCAAAATGTGCCTCAATACTTCTTAATAATGAATAATTGTATTATTGTATAAGTAAAATCAAAGCATTCATGTTCTTTTCATTATTACTGCACATACATGAATCTGAAATAAAAGGAACAAAATAAAAGGATGTAAATTTTTCTTTACATCCTATCCAGTGACTTTCATCCACAGGAAAAAACATGTTAATGTTTAGAATAAATCTGTCAAGTCTCTTTATAAACTTATAAACATACATATATCTATATAATTTCATGTCCATCTACTTTTAAAAATAAATGCAAACACTAGTCACAGTTTTCTACTTCTATCATTTTAATTAAGGATATATTTCATATGCGTCCAGAGCCAAAGAGTAGCAGATAGTGTACTTCCCTTGAACATGGCTGACCTGGGTTCAATCCCTGGCCCGACATATGGTCCCCTGACCCCTCCATGAGTGATCCCTGAGCACAAAATGAGTATAATAACCAGAATAAACCCTGAGAACTGTAGGGTATTGCCCCAAAACAAGAGAATAAAAAGTATAAATATATATATGTATATATATATAATATATCTCATTTCACAACATAAACTTAATTTGGGCTCTACTACATTCTTTCTAGTGACTGGTTTTATATATTGTGATTATACTCCATTTTCTTATTTAAATTACTGAATTACCTTCTGCGATTATTAACTGTTAAAAAACATGCTTTGGTAAATACCACGTACAAGTAGATTTATATGAGAATATCCATAGGGAAGATTCATTTAATTAGAATTTGGAAACCATAAGATAGCAACATTTATCTTTGCTAATTTCTCCAAAGTACTTTTACAAATTTAACCTATCACCACCATTAAGCTGTGTTTTCCTGCATCCTCATTAAAATTGGGTATTGATTGATTGATCATTTTTTATTTTAGTCAATATTATGATACTGCAAAGATAATATATATATACTATCTTGTGTGAATATAATGAATTGTAACATTATTGTCTATTCCTATTCTTCACCTTGTTTTCCATTATCTTGTCTTCTACAGGGCTGGAGTGATAACACAGAGGTAAGGTGTTTGCCTTGCATGCAGCCAACATGGCCAACCAAATTCGATTCCTCCGCCCCTCTCAAAGAGCTCGGCAAGCTACTGAGAGTATCTCGTCCCATGACAAAGCCTGGCAAGCTCCCCGTGATGTATTCAATATGCCAAATACAGTAACAAATCTCACAATGTTACTGGGCCCGCTTGAGCAAATCGATGAACAATGGGAGGACAGTGACAGTGTCTTTTAGATATTTATATGTAAGAACTATGTGTGCAAAAAATATAAATTGCTATTCCTTTCTATTTTGAGCTGTCATTCATTATCAAGACTTAGAAAAAGTTACAAGAATTCTAGGGATTATACCAACTTCAAAGAATAAACTGAATTCTCCACACCTTCTCCTATCCTTTTTCATATTCTATGTAAAAGGGAATTATTTACCATTAGGCATTTTTGTAAAACTGATCTGTAAAATCTAGAAGCCATTTTATGTACAGATCTTTGAATACCTTATATGCTTATTCTATTAAGATCTCCTATGCCATCTCAGTCAATTTTGGTAATGTATAGTTCCAGAATATCTTGAGTTCTACATTTTAAAACCGTGAATATAAAATTATATTTAATGCTTCTATTGAACTTTTTTGGTGAGTGGTGGAGATGCTAGGTAATATGAGATTAAAAAGTCACTTATATGGGAGGTATCATTTTGTTTGCCATATCTTGCCTCTAGGGACTAGAGGAGAGGGGCAAAGGAAGATGATAATTAAATGTGCAGTAATTTCAATTCAGAGTGGATTCTCTGTCTGCCCTGAAGGTCACAGTGGCCACAGCAGAACTACCATCCTTCTTGACATCAATATTCATTCTAGTTTTAGTTTTGATATAAAACTATTGAGTACTGCTCAGGACAAGCTGTGCCTCTACAATATAAACATAACGTGAAAATTTTTAGTTAAAAAAACAAAAATAATTTTCATTACATTAAAAGTAAAAAAGTACGAGTATAACTTATTTATGTTCTCCATCAATACTTAAAATGAATTATTCTTATTCTTAGACCTTTTTCTTTTTCCATTTTTGTATCTTAATTATTCTTTTTTCTTTTTATTTTTATATCTTAATTATTTTTAGACCCTGTACTTTTTTCTTAATTAAAAAGGAAACTAAATGCTTGCATGTGTGTCAAATTTGGAATATCTGTATAGGTGATGTGTGGCCCTGGTTTTGTCCCAAAATTCAGGTGTCAGCACGAAGAACCTTGCAGGGTAGTCTCAGACTTCTCTTGAAGGAATATTGTTCATTAAAAATCAATATATTTGCACCAAGAGTTAAAGATAACATAAATTTTAAAGTTGCTTTAAGGGCTGGAGCAGTAGTACAATGTGTAAGGTGCTTCTTGCTTCTTGCAGTGCCCTGGCCCACTCCTCAGCACCCAATGGTCCAGTTAGCTCATAGCCAAAAATAATAAACCCTGAGCACAACCCGGTGTAGCTCCAAAAACCAACACTCAAAAAAGTTGCTTTGATTATAATTTTATCATTTATTTGTGGTGAAAAAATAAACATGTGTTTAGAATTTTCTAGATGGGCTCGTTTTTCTTGTTCCTTTGGGGCCAGACTTGGCTGTGCTTGGTGTTTACCTCTGGCTCTGTGCTCAGGGATCATTACTGGTACTGCTCAGGGGCTGAAAGATGGGTTGGCCTTGTGCAAGGCCAGTGTCTTCACCCTCGTATTATATCTCAGATCTCTGCCTCTGATTTTTGGCTGTTGTTAAATCTTTATTTTTCAGTTCTGGGACCACATCTGGCAGTCCTCAGGAACTTACGCGCTAGCTGCTCAGGAGTGACCCTCTTGTTCAGGGGGCAATCTGAGCTATCATGGAATACAAACAGGATCAGCGCAATCAAGGCAAGTGCCTTACCTATGGACTATGTGTCTGGCCCCATAACTTAGTTAAGATGATTCTAATTTTGTTGGCGACCTCCACAAGAGATGACAGGAGTCAGTCAAACATAGGCCTTCTCTCCATCAGGTCTGACCAGGGGGGTGATCAGATTCTTTACAATCTCTTAAATCAGGTGCTAATGAGCTCTGATGCCTGACTGCTATTTTCTTCATGATGGCTCAGTGGCCTGAGGGAATCTGATGAAGGCATATTGAATCAATTTGTTTATCTGGGGGTACTCTTAAGATATTTGGACAGAATCGTGGATCCCAGACAGGTAGGTGAGGTACAAATCCGTTTTGTGTGTGGCCCTGAATGTCTTTCTTGGCCTCCAATGCTTTTGCTTTTTGCTTCAGCTTTTGGAACGGTGGTGGTGAGGGGAGGGAGAGGGCTCATTCTTCGCTTTCCACACTATCTTCTTGAAAAGGGATGATACTTTAAACTTCCATGAGAAGTCTTATTCTTGAAGACTAAATAGCCTCAAAGCTATTTTTAAGGCTCTCGTCAGCCCCAGGGAAAATACAAAAGCAAATGAAAATTAAAGAGCCAATCCCATTTCCATTCTCCATTTTATCATTCTATAATCCTAAATGTCATCTACCTATATCCTTACAAAAGAGAAGAAAGACATGATTCTACAATTAAAATGGGGAAATGGAGTTATTTATTACTTTTTTCTTGATGAATCTAGTATGTTTGCAATGCCTTCACACTGTACGATACAACTCCAAAATAGAAACATTTTCAACCAAATTTTATGAACTGATACCTAACTTGTAGTTTTAAGTATAGCGTAAGTAAGAAATTTAAAATAAAATCAAATGCAAAAGGTATTTTGCTCTCCTTCAATTTTAAAGCCTTGCATTAGAACAAGTATCCAAAGAAGGGTGAATAACAGCTACTGCAATGATGAAGTATGCAATTCATAAATTCCAAATTAACAGCATTCTGTAAAGCAGATGAGTGGCTTTTACCAATTGGGTTTTAATGTCAGAAAAGTTATAAAAATAAACAATCTCATTCAGTTTACTTCTGACCATGGTCACTCCTGTCCCTGTTACTCCTAACAATAGTAGCATCCAAGACCATTAAGGAAGACTTTTAACAGCACATTTAGACTTCTTAAAATGATCTATCCTGCAGGGAGCTCATTTTAACTAATTACAGGTGTGACTATATGTAAGCATTTTCAAAAGTGTCTGTAGGTAGACTATTCACTGTAGAACTGTCACAGAATCACCTATCTACTATTATTGAGGGGCCACTGTGCCTGATATTGCTTAATTTGCTACAGTAGAAAGTCAGCACACAACCCTTGGCTTCAAGGCAATTACAGTTGAATTTTTACTAATAGCACAGCTGTAGGGCGTCTGCCTTGCACGCAGCCAACATGGCCGACCCGAGTTCGATTCCTCTGC
This sequence comes from Sorex fumeus, assembly GCF_029834395.1. NCBI lineage: Eukaryota > Metazoa > Chordata > Mammalia > Eulipotyphla > Soricidae > Sorex > Sorex fumeus. Next base: position 6,191,841 of record NW_026606240.1, read on the forward strand.
CCCTCTCGGAGAGCCCGGCAAGCTACCGAGAGTATTCGATATGTCAGACACAGTAACAACAAAGTCTCCAATGGAGACGTTACTGGGCCCGCTCGAGCAAATCGACGATCAACGGGAGGGCCTTTACTTTACTTTTACATTACTTATATTAATCTATAGGAAACAAATTTTAAAAAAATACTTAAAAGGCAGCACCTATTGATGTAACAACTATAGAGTATAGTAGTCTACATTTAGCAGAAACATACCAATAGAAATAAAATAATACAATGAGATTTAAGGAGCTTGCCTAAGCCATTTTTAGAGATGCATTGCAATTAAGAAAGGTTTGCTTCATTGAGGACGTGGGATTTGAATTAGTCTTTAAACAATGAGTAGACTGAAAATGGATGGGAAATTAGAAGAGATTTAACTGAATTAATTTATCTCACTTTTCCTGATTTTATTTGTATAAAGACATACGTACTCTATCCAATTGAGCTTTGTCAAATAATCCATAAATACATAAAGTATATGTGATTAACAATGCTTTTAATGCCAAAAGACAGCTTATTTTCTTAATCCAAAGCTCATTTTATGTAATTATTCTTTTTGCGAACTACTAGTTGGTTATATTAACACTTGACTAATCTTGACAAGAGGTTGCTTTAAGCAGTTAAAGATCCAGATGCTGATCAGCATGCATTAAGTGATTCAGCTTAATTGGTTCCATCTAGATAAATTACTTACCTCAGTGCCTATCACAATTTCGTCCCTGGTAGAGTAGAACAGAAACTCATAGAGTTTATAGTGTTGAAATAAGCTGAAATACAAAAGAATTATGCACCTCTGATAAATTTAATTCATAAAATAATCAACCTGTGAGAATATTTATTATTCTTATTAAATATATTTAATATTATTAAAATATAATATTAAACTTCCTCAATATAAGCCAAGGTGCTCATATTGAGGAAGTTTAATATATTGAACACACTAAATATTAAATATGGAGTACCTTTTTAATTCTAGTATTGTTCAGAAGTGCTACAAAATTAAAGGTTTAGTCTATGAAGTATTAAATATATAACATAGTACCTAAAATAGTATCAGTAAACTAATCTGTGGTAAATGGATGCTTTAGATAATATTTTTTTCATTTTGAATTTTATTGGATTAACATCAAATAATTTTACTTCTACCAAATAATACAAAATTCTTATTATTTATCACATGTTTCCCCAAACTGATATTCTGGCTTAATGACACTGAATTTTATAATCGACTGCCATATCCATTTCTTTTTATATTCTCAAACTGATTTGAGATTAATTTAATCTTTTATATCACCTGAAAAATGATACAATATAAATTGAAACACATTTAGTAGATGTCTATTTTAGATAGCACGTCAATAAAGAAGAATTAAAGGAAGATAATTTCTTCAGTTCCTACTCTGAAGGCTAAGGAATAGGTATAGAAAACCTATAAAGAACTAGAGGACAGAATTTCTTACAGCAAATATTTTAGTAAGTTTAAATGTCTCAGCCTTGCATTATCAAGAGCTTAAAATATACTGAAGGGCTGACTTCTAATATCCTGTTTGTGATAATATTTGAATTTTCCTAATACTCTTCCTGCTGGTTAGAAAATTAATAGACTCATAATACAGAAAATGCTCAAGAACAAAAATTGTCTTAGTGGTTTCTCTTTCACTCTAGTGCCTTTTGCTATTTAAGAAAATTGATTTTAATATAACTGAGAAATTGACATTTGCAAAATGTAGCTATAGACCATGTATAATAATGACTTTCTCTGAATGCTGTAATAGATCAAAGTTTCAATTCATTTGAAATCAATGAAGAAATCCTCAGGCAGCTGGGTCTCTTTCAGTTATACTAGCAGTTGATCTCACTACTAACACAATCCATTAAAATGTGATGGGTATGCAGACTCAGTCCTTGTACAATCAAGTTAGTCATCAACATTCACAAAACTTAGCTTTTGACATTTTGATTTGTTGGCTAGAAAATACATCAAGAAAGCAAATCACTTCACAATGCTTTTTCAGCATGTCTGATTTGGTGGGGGGGGGGGGGGAAACTCTAAATAATAGTGGTGAATCTTTTATTGAAACAATCTAATCAAAGCAGATAGAGTGTTAACTAGAATTCATCTGCCTCACAGGGACGGGGAGGGGTGGGGGGTGGGGTTTTATTGGGGTTCTTCATGGGAAAAAATAAGTATTGGTAAAGGGAAATGTGTTTGATATTTGCATGACTGAGACATAAACCTGAAAGCTTTGTAACCTTTCCCACAGTGATTCAATAAATAAAAAAAAAAAAATTGAAAAAAAAAAAAAGAAAATACATCAAGATCAGTGAAGTCTGGTATGCAAAAAAAAAAAAAAAAATCCAACGTCTTCCTTATACTGGTTACTTAGAGAAAGTAAGTTTTAAGGTTACACCATAGTAGTACACTGGCAAAATATAATTTTGAGTAGAAAAATTAGGCTGTGGGGTCATAAATAGCTTGGATCTCTCTTTGAAGTGTTATATATTTTTTTCTTTCACCAAGTTGTTTCATAAATAAGTTAATAAATTCTTTCTGTAGTTCTGCAACCTCTCAACCTTATTCCCCTCATAGCATACAGAAATAATTTTGTCTCAGGTCACTTTTACTACTATAAAAATAAAATGTATAATTTGGACACATTTGGTCAAATTTGCAAGATGAGGGACAAAGTCAGAATCAGGGTCATACAGATGAAGGTAGACAGTCAACGGAAGGGGACTTTTACTCCTAGACAGGCAAGTAATGGCCAGTATCTGCCTCAAGTTCCCACCTTAACTGGGGTTTCTAACATTACCAGGGAGGGAGCTATCAGATATTCTCACATAGAAACAAAGTCCTAAATCCACTCTAAGAGCACATTCTGATCACTTTTTCTATCACCTAAAGCTCCAATTTATAAAGCATTTTAATTTAGTCCTAAATCAAAGGGACAATACTCAGGATGAAAATGTATCACAACATCTAGATTCATGGCAGGAAGTGTGATTCTCTGTTGAACAAGGTTCGGGCCTTTTTGTTTTCCTCATATTGACTAAATGCTTGTCCATAATGCCTTCACCAAATCCTCAAGAATCGGTTTCATACTTAATGTCATAAATGTACCTGGGTGAAATATATATCCAAAATATATTTTTAAAAGTTGCTGTAGTATTTGTCCTTTACTGAATATGTTATGCAATATATAAAAATATATATTGCACTAGACTAGTCAATATAGCTGTGGTAGGAGGAATTTTGTGAATAAATATTTCAAATCACAACTTATGACAACATACAATTTAGACAATAATGAACATGTAAATTAAATTTAATTTTATTATCAAATGAAATTTCAACTTTATTGTCAGTTTATTTTCATGTGTAATGGGTCATGTTTGAAGAGTGTTCTCTCTAAATTGTCTCAGGCTTTTACTGGTAGAGAAAACAGTATCAGTTAAACTTGAGTTGATTCATAGATATATTATAAATTCATATACATATTTATAATTTCAAAATTTATAAAATTTTGTAGTCATTAAAATGAAAATTGTTATATAATTTGTCATTACACATCTGTGGACCTATGAGGCATTCTGAGCAGGTGATGTAGAAAAAGAAGTTTTTCTTCATGAAACTTCAGCATTAATTTCAGATATCCTCCTAATATTTTAATTTCTATGACAGGCTCAAAGTAATTCTTTTTAAAAAAATTTTATTATTTATTTATTTATTTATTTTATAGTGAGACATCATGAGGTACAGTTGCAGACTTACACATTTTTGTGCTTGGGTTTCAATTATACAATGATCAAATACCCATTTCTCCACGAGTGCCCATTTCCCACCACCACGGATCCCAGTATCCCTCCCATCCCTCATCCCACCCTGCCTCTGTGGCAGGGCATTCCCTTTTGTTCTCTCTCTCTTATTGGGTGTTTTGGTTTGCAAAAGAGGCTCGAGCGGGCCCAGTAACATCTCCATTGAAGACTTTGTTGTTACTGTGTCTGGCATATCAAATATGTCATGGAGAGCTTGCCAGGCTCTGCCATGCAGGCGAGATACACTCGGTAGCTTGCCGGGCTCTCCGAGAGAGGCGGAGGAATTGAACTCGGGTCGGCCATGTTGGTTGCGTGCAAGGCAAACGCCCTACCACTGTGCTATCGCAATGGGTGACAATCATGTTTAGTCTATAGTCTACTTTTCGCATACTTCTCCCATCCTGGGAGGATCCTCCGAACAACTTTATTTGGTGTTCCCTTCTCTATCTGAGCTCCCTTTCCCCCTAGCATGTGTGGTTGGCCTCCAAGCCATGGAGTAAAATTCCTGGTACTAATCTCGGCCATTCTTGGGTGTTAGTCTCCTATTTTGTTACTTTATGTTCCCCAGATGAATGCATTCTTTCTATGTCTATCCCTTTCTTTCTGAGTCATTTCACTTAACATGATACTTTCCATGTAGTACCACTTGTATGTAAATTTCATGACTTCATCTTTTCAAACAGCTACATAATACTCCATTGTGTAAATGTACCAAAGTTTCTTTAACCAGTCATCTGTTCTCAGGCACTCAGGTTTTTTCCAGATTCTGGCTATTGTAAAGAGTGCTGCAATGAACAAATAATTGCAGATGTCACTTCGACTATACATTTTGCCTCTCTGGAATATATTCCCAGGAGTGGTACTGCTGGGTCAAATGGGTGCTCAATTTCTAATTTTTTGAGAATCGTCCATACTGTTTTCCAAAAGGGCTGAACCAGTTGACATTCCCACCAACAGTGAAGGAGTGTCCCTTTCTCACCACATCCGTGCCAGCACCGGTTGCTTTTGTTCTTGTAGATATGGGCCAGTCTCTGTGGTGTGAAATGATATCTCATTGTGGTTTTGATCTGCATCTCCCTGATGATTAATGATGTGAAGCATTTTCTCATGTGCCTTTTAGCCATTCAGATTTCTTCTTTGTGAAAGTTTCTAATCATTTCATCTCCCCATTTTTTGATGGGGTTGAATGTTTTCTTCTTGTGGAGTTCAACCAGTACTTTGTATATCCTTGATATCAGCCCGTTTTTGGATGTGTATTCGGCGAATATCCTTTCCCATTCTGTGGACTGTCTTTGTATTTTGTTCACTGTTTCTTTTGAGGTGCAGAAGCTTCTTAATTTAAGATAGTCCAATTTGTCTATCTCTGTTTTCACTTGCTTGGCCAGCGGTGTGACATCTTTGAAGACACCATTAGCTTCTATGTCATGGAGGGTTTTGCCAACTTTCCTCAATGTACCTTATGGATTCCGGTCTGATTTTGAGGTCTTTAATCCACTTAGATCTTACTTTTATACATGGAGTTAGGCAGAGAACTGAGCCCATTTTTTTGCATGTAGCCATCCAGTTTTGCCAGTACAATTTGTTAAAGAGGCTTTCCTTGCTCCACTTCACTTTTCATGCCCCCTTATCGAAGATTAGATGCTCGTACGCTTGGGGTGAGATGTCGGTATATTCAACCCTGTTCCATTAGTCTACAGCTCTGCCTTTGTTCCAGTACCATGCTATTTTAATTATTACTGCCTTGTAGTAGAGTTTGAAGTTAGAGAGGTTTATTCCTCCCATTTTCTTTTTCCAAAGAATTGCTTTAGCTATTCGTGGGGGCTTATTGTTCCATACAAATTTCAGGAGTGTTTGCTCCATTTCTTTGAAGAATGTCATGGGTAATAGGGATTGCGTTGAATTTATACAGTGCTTTGGGAAGTATTGCCATTTTGACAATGTTAATTCTCCTGATCCATGAACAGGGGATATTTTCCTATTTCCTCGTATCCTCTTTTATTTCCTGAAGTAGTGTTTTGTAGTTTTCTTTGTACAGGTCCTTTACTTCCTTAGTTAAGGTGATTCCTAGGTACTTGATTTTCTGGGGCACAATTGTGAATGGGATTGTTTTCTTGATGTCACTTTCTTCTATTTCACTATTTGCATATAGGAAAGCCATGAACTTTTGGGTATTAATTTTATAGCCTGCAACTTTACTATTCAAGCCTATTGTTTCTAGAAGTTTCTTGGTAGAGGTTTTAGGAATCTCTAAGTATAGTATCATATCATCTGCGAATAGTGAGAGCTTGATTTCTTCCTTTTCTACCTGGATGCACATAATATCTTTTTCTTGCCTAATCACTATTGAAAGTACTTCCAGTACTATATTGAACAGCAGTGGAGAGAGTGCACATCCTTGTCTCGTCCCTGATCTTAGAGGGAAGGCTCTCAGTTTTTCGCCATTGAGGACGATGCTTGCTGTAGGCTTGTGTAGATGGCTTTAACTATATTGAGGAAAGTCCCCTCTATCCCCGTTTTGGCGAGGGTTTTCATCATAAATGGGTGCTGTATCTTGTCAAATGCTTTCTCTGCATCTATTGATATGATCATATGATTTTTATCTTTTCTTTTGTTGATATGATGGATTATGTTGATTGATTTCGAGTGTTAAACCATCCTTGCATTCCCGGGATGAATCCTACTTGGTCATGGTGTATGATCTTTTTGATGAGTAGTTGAATTCTATTTGCTAGTATTTTGTTAAGAATCTTCGCATCCATGTTCATCAGGGATATCAGCCTGTAGTTTTCTTTTCTCGTGGAGTCTTTATTTCCTTTTGGTATTAGAGAGATATGAGCTTCATAGAAACTGTTTGGGAGAGTTTCCATATTTTCAATTTCCTGGAAAAGCTTGAGAAGGACTTGCAGTAGGTCCTCTTTAAATGTTTGGAAAAATTCGCTAGTGAATCCGTCTGGACCTGGGCTTTTGTTTTTGGAAAGACTTTTGAATACAGTTTCGATTTCGTTGATGTTAATAGGTCTATTCAGATACTCCAGATCTTCTTGATTCAGCTTTGGGAGATTATAGGAGTCCAGGAATTTGTCCATTTATTCTAGGTTCTCTTGTTTCCTGGCATACAGATTTTAAAAGTAGTCTCTGATGATCTTTTGGATTTCTTTGGTTTCTGTTGTGATATCCCCCTTGTCATTTCTGATTCGGTTTATTAGGGTTCTCTCTCTCTGTTTCTTTGTGAGTGTAGCTAGTGGTTTATTTATCTTGTTTATTTTCTCGAAGAACCAGCTCTTGGTTTCATTGATCTTTCGGATTGTTTCTTTGGTTTCCATGTCATTGATTTCTGCTCTAAGTTTTATGATCTATTTCCTTCTGCCTGATTTAGGCTCTTTCTGTTGATCCTTTTCTAACGTCTTGAGTTGTGAGTTCAAGTTGTTTATGTGCATCGTTTCTACAGACCTAAGATATGCTTGCAGAGCTATAAATTTTCCCCTTTATTAAGGCTTTCCCTGCATCCCATAGGTTCTAGAAGCTGGTGTCTTCATTCTCATTTGTTTCCAGATATCTTTTGATTTCATCCTTGACTTCACTGTTCAGCATTGAGTTGTTTAATTTTCAGGCGTTTGATTTGGTTCTCCATGTCTGTGTGTGATTCATTTCTATCCTCAGTGCATCATGGTCTGAAAAGATGGCTGACACTATTTCTATCTTCCTGATTCTATTGAGGTATGTTTTGTGTCCTAGCACATGGTCTATTTTGGAAAATGTTCCGTGTGCACTGGAGAAGAATGTGTATTCTTTCTTTCTGGGGTGTAAAGCCCTTTCTCTTCTATTTATTCTTTCAAAGCCAATGATTCCTTGCTGGGTTTTGTTCTTGTTGATCTGTCCAGAGGTGATAAGGCGATGTTGAAGTCTCCAAGTACTATTGTGTTGCTAGCAATGTCCTCCTTAAAATCTGTTAGCAGTTGTTTTAAATACTTAGCTGTTCCCTCATTAGGTGTGCATACATTTAAGAGTGTGATTTCTTCCAGTTGTACATCTCCCTTAATGAAGAGAAAATAGCCTTCACTGTCCCTTCTAATCTTTTTCAAGGTGAAATTAATGTTGTCGGATACTAGTATGGCCACCCCAGCTTTTTTGCTGGAGCTGTTTGCTTGTGGGATTATTTTCCATCCTTTGATTTTGAGTCTGTGTTTGCTCTGAGTGTTGAGATGAGTTTCTTGTAGGCAGCAGAATGTTGGGTTCTGTCTCTGTATCCATTTTGCCACTCTGTGTCTCTTAAATGTTGAATTTAGACTGTTGACATTGAGAGAGAGTATGGTTATGGGGTTTTGTTTCATCTTTCTGTGCGGGTGTGTTGTGGTTGTAGGGTTTGTCTTGTCTTATAGTAGCCCCTTTAGGCCTTGTTTTAGATTGGATTTTGAGTCTATGAAGTTCCTGAGCTGCTATTTATCTAGAAAATAGTGTACCGTTCCTTCACTTTTGTGTGAGAGTTTAGCCAGATAGAGTCTTATTGGTGAAGCATTCATTTCAGTGAGTTTTTTCACTATATCTCACCACTGCCTTTGGGTTTGGAGGGTTTCCTCTGATAGTTCTGCTGTGAATCTAAGGGGTGCTCCTTTGTATGTGATTTCCTTTTTTGCCCTTGATGCTTGCAGTATTGTGTCTCTATTGACAGCATTGATCATTCTAACTATGATATGTCTTGGAGTGTTTTTGTTAGGGTCTCTTTTAGCTGATACTCTTCAGGCTTCTTGAATCTGAATGGCTGGTATTGTGGAGCTCTGGGAATTTCTCAGCGATAATTTGTTTAACTATGGTTTTTTCATTGGGATTGTTTCCCTGAGCTTCTGGTAGACCAACGATTCTAATGTTGTTTCTTTTGGAATCATCTCCTAGGACTGTGATTCTCTGTAGAGCTATTTTGAGGTCCTTTTTCACTGTTTGTTGTTGCGTATTGGCTTGGTGCAGTTGATCTTCCAACTCACTGATTCTTTCCTCAGCTGTGGTCATTCTATTTTTGAGGGCACAGACTGAGTTTTTGATTTCATCTATGGAATCTCTGATCCGTGCCATTTCTGTGTGAACCTTTCCAATTTCCGCTCTCATTTCTTCCTGTATTTTGTTGATTGTGCAATCGATTGTTTCTTTCATGTCCTCTTTCAATTTACTGGATATCTGTCTGATTGTTTCATTGAGTTGATTGAACATCTTAATGGCTTCATATCTAAATTCTTTGTCAGAGAGGTCGCTAAGGTGGCTAGCCCTTACTGAGGCTTCTGGACTTGTTTCCTCATGGTCTTCCTGTGGCGGGGATTTGCGTTGTTTCTTCATGTTTGTGTGTAGGTGTAGGGCTTAGGTTTCTTGGTATGAGTAAACTATTTGCGGCCGCGTGAGCGTTTTCCCACCCAAAATTAGACCACGCCCACTTTAAAAAGCCACGCCCACTTCTAAAGTGGCCACACCGCCACGGATACCTGGTGTGTGTCCGGGGGAGTAAAGACTGGCTTGGGCGACGAAAAGGGAGAGGTAGAGAGGCTCAGATCTGCTTTGTCTCCCGGTGTCCAGGGGATGCCTGGGGGCTTGCACGGTGAAATCCAAGTCCCGGGTTTGAGATTCGGCGGGAAAACTGACCTGAGTTGGGAGAAGAGACCAGCTCGGCTTGGGCGGCGGACAGGGAGAGGCAGAGAGGCTCAGATCTGCTTTGTCTCCTGGCGTCCAGGGGACGCCTTCAAAGTAATTCTTGAAATCATAATATAATTATGATTCCATGACAATAGACTAAAAAATCATTGTGTTTAACTTCATTTTCTTATTTCTCAAGTAATGTTTTTGTTAGTTCATTGGATTATTTGTTGTGGCTATGTAAGATTAGGGATTTGGTGTATGTGGCGGTATCCTAGTTAGGATACAAAGGTGACTAACACATTCCCTTCTAAACCGTTTTCTGAAATAAATTAAGAAATACATTGATGAAAATTTGCCAAAAAATACATAAGGAATGAAAACAGCTGCTACTTTTTAATCATCCAGGTTATCTAGGTGTCACTGATGCACCTGCATGGGTTTTACTATAAATTCTAGTGTCTATTATAATTCTCCAGGTTTAAAACTCAACTATTAAAAATGTGATCTCCAATAGAACTGCCATGTTCAAATCATAGGAGGAATGGTAATCACTGTATCACTGTCATCCTGTTGTCCATCGGTTTGCTTGAGGAGGCACCAGTAATATCTCCATTGTGAGACTTGTTGTTACTGTATTTGGCATATCGAATATGCCACGGGGAGCTTTCCAGACTCTGCCATACAGGCAGGAGAGTCTCGGTAGCCTGCCAGGTTCTCTGAGAGTGAGAACTAGACAACAAGAGGTCGCGGCAGGGGCTTGGTTTTATAGTCTCTGGATCCCAGCTGTTGATGGGATCACATGGCGCTGCAGCAGCTGGTGGGTGTAACTGTCTAGCTACTGGAAGATGGGGTATCTGGGATGAGGAGGCACCTATTGAAACAACCACACTACCAGGAATGGTAATATGTAGTGAAATCTCCTTGCACAGCGAATCCCAAATCTTGATGGGCAGAAAGACTTTGGGAAATAGATTCTTTTTCAGGTCTGGATTTCTACTCTCTCATCTCTCCAAACATAAGGATAGATAAAAAGATATCGTGGCTTTTTAAAAAATGTTATTGAATTACTGTGATATAGTTACAAGTTTTCATGTTTGGATTACAATCACACAAAGATTAAACACCCATCTTTCCACCAGTGCACATAATACTCCACAAATGAGCACAGCCCTCCTATGTCTGTCCCTCTCTTTCTGACACATTTCACTTAGCATGATACTCTCCGTGTCTATCCATTTATAAGCAAAGTTCATGACTTCATCTCTCCTAACAGCTGCATACGATTCCATCGTGCAGATGTACCAAAGTTTCTTTAACCAGCCATTTGTTCTAGGGCACTGTGGCTTTTAGAGAGAGGCATTGCTTCTTGCTTGAATTGTAGCACACAGTGCTCGGGTGTTGGGGGAGATGCCTTTCTGGGGGTGAAACCCAGCTATACTTGTCGGGCGGTTCAATGCAAGGACGCAGGGGTGATGGAGATCTCCCGGAGTACCTGGCTGGGTTCTTAGGGGCCTTCAAGCCTATACCTGGTGGTGTTAGGATTCACATTTGATCGGGTGCATGCAAAACATATGCCCCTGACTGCTGAGCTAACGTCCTGACCCTAAAGAGCTCCATTTTAAAAGAACTGTTGTAATACTAACAAACTATATTGTAACAAATGCCATAATTATATAAAACATAATATCACATATGTCATTATTAGTGATGGAAACCAGCATATAAATTTTATCATCTTATACTCACTAAAGTCTTGAAAGCTTACAGACTACAACCAGAATCACTGCCGAGAAAATCACGAATGGGCCTAGACATCATGCAGCACCTTCTATTTTGGAATTTTCATAATCAAAGTTGGAAAAAATACTGGAATGTATTTCTTAGAAGACTGAAAATTCTTTGAGAAATTTGGTCAAGAAGGAGAAAGATTTTTACCAATTCTTCTTTAAATACTTGTGCGTTCTAAAAGTGTTCCTTGGGAGAGATGAATAGCTAATGCAGACTTTGTGATAGATGTTATGAAAAGACAGATTTCTTAGATCGCCAGTGAAGAATCACTGTAATAAAAACTTTGCCTCTATTCCATCATTTTACAATCAGAAAGAACTAATGAATTTAATTCATCAATATTGCAAAATATTTCAGTGTACATAATAAATTTGAGGACGTAGATACCTAAAACATGTTACTTTCTAATATAAAGCATTTACAGCAAGTGTTTCAGTGCAAATGAATGTTTCTCTTTAATATGTAAAATTTAGATACCAGGTCAAACTACCTACAACATATTCTACTGTGATGAATTTCAATTAATCTGAAATAATCATATTAATAAAATTATATTAAATAAAATAAATTCTAAGAAAACGTATAATTATAAATGAGTTACATATATTGAATGCTAATCTCTTTGAAGAATGATATGTAGGGGCTAAGAAACAGTACAGCAGCAAGCTGTATGTCTTGCACAAGTTCAATCCCTAGAACCTCATATGATCCCCCTAAACCACATCAGGAGTGATCTCTGAAAGTAGAGCCAGAGTAAGCCCAGGCGCCACCATGTGTGGCCCTCAAACCAGAAGTAAAGAAATAAGTAATTCAATGTTGGATAAAGATCTTAATGTGAAGACTTTAATTTTCTAAATGAAAAAGTTAAATATTATGTAAACAGTCAGGTAAATTACTGCACTAATTATATAAACATCTACCTTTAAAAAACTATTTCTTTTTCTATTTAATAGACTTTTCTTAAATATATAAAATGAAAAATAAATGTCACTGAATTCTTAATTATATAAAACAAAAAATAAATGTTACTGAAAAACAATTCCATACCTGATTTTTAAGTAGTCAATAATAGCATTGGCTTGCTTTACATCAAAGATATTCCATTCCTCATCTTTTTGTTGGTGGGATGGTCCTATTTCAGCCATAACTTCTCCAACCCACTTTATGTTATCTTCTAAGGACATTTGAAGTGCTAAAATAAAATCAAAAGAAATGTTAAGTATTATTTTGATAGCTATTTTGGGAATAAAATAATCCAAGATGTTTCTTAAGTGTATAAAATTTATTTTGCAGTATTTGTGAGAATGAAATTGTAAAAAAATTATTATAGTAAATCAATAATTTTAATTTAGATAAAAATAGATGACACATCAATAATCATAAATTACTGTAATGATACTCAGTTATTAAAAGCATTAGTTCATTTTAAAATGAAAAATAATCTAAATCTAATGATTACTTTCAAATTAAAAAGAGAATATTTTATAGTTTTAAAAGTGCATCTGAGGAAATTACACAAGTTTGATGAGCCTTTGAGAAAATCCAACCAGAGTAGAGCCAGGAGTGGACAGACAATTTAGACACAGACAACCTTGCTGAACTCAAAGCTGAATATGTCAATAAAAAGAGTCAATCAATACTTGACTTTAGCTGTTATCATATGGGATTGTCAACAGATGTCAACAGATTTTAAACACCCATACCTTCACCAGTGCTCATTCTCCACCACCAAAAAACCCAGTATACCTCCATCTCACACCCTCCCCCTACCTGTGGGGCAGATTATTTTCACATTACTCTCTCTCTCTACTTACATCACATTCAATATTTTGACACCAGACCCACCATTATTATTTGAGACTTTACCCCAACACTCAGATCTGCTGAAAAGGCAACAGCAGACAATTTGTTTTCTATTGCTGTCTATGATGTCGCGTGGCTACAGTAGTGGCCACACAATTTTGAAATTCTGAAATTTTAACACTTCAATCTGGAGGGGTTTCTGTCAAAACCTGCTGGGTTCCAAAATTTTTTCCTGAGTCTCTGGGATCATGGCCGTTAAGCAGCTTGAGCAGGAGCCAGAAAGGCCATTCATGGGTGGCAACTCGAGGTCTTGTTGGGATGGGGAGGAAAGGGCCGGCTCCACCCCCATCCTGTGAGGCCCCGCGTATCTCATCACTGAGGGCCCAAATCTGACTGTCCAGTGGCTTCTGGAGGATGGTGGCTCCCAAGCCGCCTAGGGGGAGCAGGGCAGAGGAAAAACACCCTTTCCCCATGGGGTGGCCCAGCGACAGTAACCTACTGCGGGGTCCGGACGCATTTCTGCCAAAAGCCACTGGGTTCTGAGATTTGTTTAGAGTCTCTGAGATCATGGCCAATAAGCAGCTTGATCAGGAGTCAGAGAGGCTGTTCATGGGCAGTGACTCGGAGTCTCGTTGGGGTGGGGAGGAAAGGGCCGGCTCCACCCCTCTCCCGTGAGGCCCCGCATATCTTGTCACTGCGGGCCCAAGCCTGACTGTCCAGTGGCCTCTGGAGAATGGCGGCCAACGGGCCATCAGGGAGAATAGGCCAAAGCATGAAACTTATTCCCACCTGGGGTGTCCAAGTGCCGGTAACCTACTGCAGGAACTGAACATTTCTGCCAAAGCCGCTGGGTTTCAAGATTTGTTTCTGAGTCTCTGGAATCATGGCCATTAAATGGCTTGATCAGGAGCCAGAGAGGCGGTTCAAGGGCAGCGACTCGGAATCTCGTTGGGATGGGGAGGAAAGGACTGGCTCCACCCCCATCCCGTGAGGCCCAGCATTTCTTGTCACTGCGAGTCCAAACCTGTCTGTCCAATGGTCTCTGGCAGATGGCGGCCACCAAAGAGCCAAGGGGAAGCAGGCAGAGGGACAGTACCCTTACCCCCTGGGGTGGCCTTGCGACAGTGACCTACTGCGGGGTCTGCCAAAGGCCGCTGGGTTTCGAGATTTGTTTCCAAGTCTTTGGGATCATGGCCATTAAACAGTTTGATCAGGAGTCAGAGAGGCCATTAATGGGTGGCAACTCAGGGTCTCGTTGGGGTGGGGAGGAAAGGGCCGGCTCCACCCCCATCCCGTGAGGCCCCTTGTGCCTCGTCACTGCAGGCCCAATCCTGACTCTCCAATGGCCTCTAGAAGCTGGTGGCCACCGAGCCGCCAAGGGGAAGCAGGGGGATGGACAGCACCCTTTGCCCCCTGGGGTTGCCCAGCGACAGTAACCTACTCAGGGACTGGATGCATTTCTGCCAAAAGCAGTTGGGTTTCGAGATTTGTTTCTGAGTCTCTGGGATCATGGCCATTAAGCAGTTCAATCAGGAACCAGAGAGGCCATGTCTCCAATTGTATAGCTGAGCTGGAGGTGGTTTGTGGGTGTGTCTCCCACATACCTAATTTTTGGCCGCTTACTTTCTTGGTAAACTTTGCCCCAAGTTTTTGGGGTCTGGCCAAAGGCACAGCATCAATTTTGGGGTATCTGGAAGTCTGAAGGTACCATCAGGCTGCTGATGCACTTGCCTCACAGGTACAGATTGACCTGCTGGCAGGACAAGACCCCCTGATTTGCTCATTTTAACTTGTGGATATGACACAGTTTTCTCTCCTTTATGTCCGTCATGTGTGTGTGTGCAAGCACACACACACACACACACACACACACACACACACACACAATCCTCTACCCCTAAAATGAATTAATTAAGTACAAACCCCCCTGTATCCTAAATGAATGTAGATAATTACTCTCCAGATTGTCTTCTGTAAAGAGAAGAAGTAATACTGGATTGAGTGTTTGTTGGAGGTCAATCCAGGTGGGGACCTGAAAAAGGGCCCTGGGCTAGAGCTGCATGGCTCAGCATAAACTCATCCTCCCAATCCTGGCCAATCTCAGTATTTCCACTTCTTGCCAATGAAGTAGTTTTACTTTCAGGGAGGTTGAAGGGGGAAATTAAAAGCGGGAATGAGAACATTGGCTCATTTTTGGCTCTATCTGCTTCCAAATTAAATAACTACTTTGAGGAGAGAATGGCCGTATCCCCATATTACTATACAAAGGGAGTAACTTAAAATCTTAGGAAGACAATATAAGCCTTCATTTGCAATTTGTGTGGCCTAGACTCTATTCTATTTGAGGAATTAGAAAGAAGCATGGATCAATATAACTATCTTAATCAGTTTCAATGAATGACAGTTGGTTCATTTCTCACAGCCCTACTCAGTATGTCACATACATGAATTGGTGCTGGATAACTAGACTTTCCTATGCCAGGCTAAGTGAAGTTCAATTATCATTGTACTTTTCTTTTTCCATGATAAACTTCTTTGAGTATAGTGAATATAGTGGGAGTAACATCAGAAATGAAAAAAAAAATCTGTTGGATAAAAGTAATTCAAAACTTGAATAATTTTGTTAGTGAAATGGTATTAATTAGAAATTCAGAGGAAACAATCATTAGATAACTGATTATAATTCAAGATGAAATTATACTTCTCAAGCACAGAAATGCATTTAGATCACAATTTCCTTGTTTTGAAATATAACTCTTTACTACTGTTTTTTCTATGTCTAATGTCTTTCTATAGATAATGGTTTTTAAAATTAGAAAAGTTATCATTTTACTTATCAAATGGAAATATCTGCTCTTTTAAAAATCATTAGTGATATGAATAAAATATGAAAGATTAAATCTAAATAATAAGGGCTGTTAGAAATAAAATTTATTCTTAAAAATTTACAGTAATAAAAGAACAATCTAGACTTATAATTAGCCTGAAGGTTTAGGATAGTACTTCATATCTACTACTTACTAGCTAGGTTACTTGAATTTTATTTTCTTTTTCTGTAAATGGAAATGACGCCAATTCTCAAAATTATAGTTCTGTTATAAGGCTCAAGTGAGAAATTCATGTAAAAATCTGAATAAACTGAAAAGATTCAGAAAGCAGTGTATTTCATATGTAGAGTATTTTCTAAACTTCAATCTAAAGCAAGGAACAGTAGTGGCACTAGTCAAGGAGATGAGATTTCATTTGCTGGAGTTGACTCATGACTAAGAAGTATTTGAACTCTTTCTTATTTCTTTGATGATTTAAGAAAAATGGAGCAAATAGTAGAGGGGCCTCATAAATGTTTGCGTGAATTAAATAAGACTATTTGGAAAGCTAATGACAAAAGAATGCCCCAAGTTAATCCTGTTACCTTTATTTTTTCTGTTTGGGGATAATAAATAAATTTTATGAAAATACAATATATTTCCAGTTATTTACTAATATTCATTTTATATGCACGAAATAAAACTAGTTTACAGA
This sequence comes from Sorex fumeus, assembly GCF_029834395.1. Lineage (NCBI taxonomy): Eukaryota > Metazoa > Chordata > Mammalia > Eulipotyphla > Soricidae > Sorex > Sorex fumeus. The sequence continues at coordinate 6,208,424 of NW_026606240.1, forward strand.
GTTAGACACCATACAACTAGTCTATCTAACATGCTACATGTTCTCATTGATCTGGTTCAGGATAAAAATAGACCTCAGAATTTATATTGGTAGGGTGATCCTATACATCTTGTTTATCATAATATTTTAGTTTGGTGCAATTTGGCTCTAGGTGGGTTGTCTACAGAATGCTTTGCATGCATGTTTGTACATTGATGCTGCACATGCTTTAGATGTGAAACAAATCAGAAACACGGTCAATAAAACTGCAGTTCTCACATTAGTATTTTATTTATAGTGGTCTGCCACACTACAGTTAACATCGGAGATTGGAATCTTTCGTGCTTTTACTATTAAGATGTTGCTGGATGGGAATGCTCACTGTGTGTTCAAGATTGTACATCTTTTCAGTCTAAGCATAAACATAATTTACCTCCCTCCTTAGCACACTTGGTTAAGATTACATTCTTTCCTGATGATAGCTATAGTTGTTAGGTTTAAAGTTCTGAGGGGCATTTTTTTTCCTGCTAGAAAGAAACCCTGGCTTTGTAAAAAAAAGTATCATATGTGTACTTTTACACTTTCATGGTTTCTGAGTAGTTGATGAGCCTACTCAAAATTTTTTAAATTCAACGATGTAAGTTTGTGTAAAAATAGTTTTGAGTCAGTTATATGTAATGGAAAAACTTGAAGATGGATATACCACTTGGAATCTGGAATGTGAGATTTGTGAGCAATTTTAGTTCCTTTCTCATTCTGCTAGTCACTTTATTCTTTTAATGGTGACTTTCACAAAACAAAGTTATAACATTATTTGAAATCAAATAATCAAACCCTTATTTTCAGTGTTTATTTCTGAAGACTTCTTGCAAAATCCTAATATATGAAGATTTTCTCTTATTATTTCTTTGAAAATATTTGTAGTTTTGCATCTTAAATTTATCTCTGTGATCCAGTTTGAGTTCAAATTCAACTCAAGTACGTCTATCAACTTCCGTTCTTCTTAAACCTTTCATGAGCATTTTAATGTATTTCATTATATAAATCCTATCGATTTCTTATTAGATTTATAGATAAGAACTTATTTTGCACGTGTGATATGTGTGTGGTACTGTGATGATGTGTATTGCTGGAGAAAACAGAGCTTCATAAAAGACAAGGTATGTGCTCTACTGTCAGCTACATCCCTGCCCTATTTTGAGAAATTTGTAACAGATACTACCAGCATATTAAAATGCAACCGATTTCTGTTTTGAAAAGTCCTCCTCTAACTATGACTACTATTTCCGATCTCTTTCTTGAGTATAGGTATGAAGATAATTCTAGCCTCAAGAAGTTAGAAGGATTCTTTCCCCTACTATTTCTGGAACAGATTATATGTAATTCTTAGATTTTACATAATCCAATTACACATAATTAGATTACATATAGTTCTAATAATTTAGTTTGATAGATTTTTTTCTATCAGTGAAAACATATGGGTCTGAGATTTTTTTCCAGAGTTTTAGCAAGATATTAATTAATTAAATATTTAAGACTGCAGATTATCTATTTTATCTAGAATGATTTTCATTGATTTGTGGTTTAAGAAATTGATCTATTTTATCTGTTTTCCAATACATGAATATGAACAGTATTCTCTTGATATTCTAATAATGACAGTTGGGGCTGTAAAAGAACTCCCTCTTTTATACTCAATCTGCCCCTTCTATTTTTTTTCTTGGTTTTGCTTCTTACGCATCGACGTAATTGTCTCAAAAGCTTTTTAGTTTTGTTGAATATTCTCTGTTGGTTTTCTGTTTTCAGTTTCACAAATTGCTACCCTTCATCATTTCTTCTTTTATTGACTGATTTAAATTTATTTTTTAATTACTGATTTGACCAGTTTACAAACTTTACATATTTTTTTTGTAGTCCTGTCAGTTGCTTCTTCCACCCAACCCTCCTGCCCAGAGGTGGAATGGTAGGGGCGGGGGGAGGGAGAGGGAAGCACACCTGGCAGTTCAGGGTCCTGACTCCACACTCAGGAATCATTCCCAGGAAACTCAGGGTGCCATATTGTGGTACTGGGGACGAAACCCATGTTGGATATATGCAAGGCATGCAAACAATCTGCCGTACTGTCTCTTGAGCCCCAGTATTTCTACTTGTAGTTTATATCTTTTGTCAAATGAGTGGAGTTTTCGTGATTATTTCTTCAAATACCCAGCACTGTGCACATTTCTCTTGTTCTTTCAGAGTTCTAAAGTTTATTAGAACGTTGGTTGCCTCATAGGTCCCTCAGGCTTTGCTCATTTCTGTTTCAATCTAATTTTTACCCATGCCATTTACAAGCTAGAAAATTGACTTCACTATATCTTCAAGTTCACTGGCTTTCCTTATTTATCTGTCTGTCTACATTCTGCTATGGATGATGTGCACTGAGACTTAAATTTTTGTCATTGTACAATTTGACTATAAAATTTACATTTATTTCTTTTAAAATATTTTTTGAATTTGGTAATGTGATTCTTTGCACCTTACCTTTCTCCATGATAATTTATCTGTTAACAGTTGTTTCCAGATTCTTCATAATGGTTCACTTGAGCACTTTTATTATGGGTGTGTGTGGGGGACGGGGGTGGGCAGTGTTCCCAGGCAATACTTAGTGGGTAGGAAGACATCTTTGGTTCTCCCAGGCTCAGGAATTCAGTGTTCAGCCAGGGAGTACAATAGCAGTATGAGGCCACCCCAGCTGTGCTTAGGGGGTGCAAGCAGTGCTAAGAATCAAACTCCTGCATGTAAGTCACGCAATCCAACTCATCGAGCTGTTTCCCTAGGTCTGGACAGGTTTATAATAGACACTTCACAATCTTTGACATATTTTCAACATATATTATACATGTAATTTTTTTTGGTTCTTTAAGTGAACCAAGTTTTTACTGAATGAAATTAGAAGGAAGAGGGTGGCAGGAGCGATATGCATTCTAGAGAACACAAGCTTAAAAGAGTAAGTAAGTGACAGAGACATAAAAAGATATATGTTCATGGGAGAATACAGGTGCAGGGTGGGGATGCAGAGTAATACTTCACAGGTAAGGCACTTGTCTTGAATGGGGCGGACCCATGTTTGATTCCCAGACCACTAAGCCCACCAGGAGTGATCCCTGAGCACAGAGATAGGAGCGAGTCCTGAACACTCTGAGTGCAATGCAATATTCACTCCCCCATGTAAAGTAAAGCAAAGATTCTATAAATATTCTTATTATGAAGAAGGAACGGAAGGAGAGGGAGGAGGGAGGGGGGAGGGATGGAAGGAGAGAGGGAAGGAGGGGGAGGGAACGGAGGGGGAGGGAAGGAAGGAAGGAAGGAAGGAAGGAAGGAAGGAAGGAAGGAAGGAAGGAAGGAAGGAAGGAAGGGAAGGAAAGAAGGAAATGAATAATAGAATTGAAAACCAATGCAAGCATATCTTTCCTAAAACCTAAATACTTTTAGGTTTTTTGTTTCACTTCTGGTCTCTTGGTTTTGATTTAAGATTCCAGTTTTAGTACTACCACTATCCAGCTGTTGTCCCTTTTCTCTAACTACTTGCTCAATTCTGAGACTGTGATTATAAACCCCTATAGGGGCTGCTCTGGGGTTCATCTATGCTAATGAGAATTAAACACAGCACCTAGCACATAGAGCACAGAATTTGAAATAAAAGAATGACAGACTTTTTTCTTTCTTTTCTCCCTTCCAAGAAAACAGTTATATGTGTGTTTTTCTCAAACAAAATCTATCATGTTTAAAATTATTCCAAAGAAAAATTTCCAAATTTCCAACAGTAATTAATTTTTTGTAAAAAATACCACAAAATCTAGGAGTATATGAATATTGTTTTTAATGCTTTTTAAATATTGACCAAAGCATTTTCTTTTACCAGTCATTGTGAGAGCCTAGAAAAATAAGTAAAATGAGAACAAAAGAGGTTAAGCAATGAAAAAAAAACTGAATCTGAACTAATTGATATTTTTGGAATGGATGGTGCTAGAAAATTTTAATGAAATTAATATCATTGGAAAATGTATTATTAGTGAAATTTAGCCTTGTTAAGTACTATTTGAAATTTTACAACTCAGAGAAGATATTGAGCCCATCTCTTCCATACCCAAGGGAAAACACATAATATTCACTAAAAGAATTAAAATAAAATTAGGAGTGTTTCCTTAAGAACATTAATTTAGACAGTGAACTAAATTTTCTTTCTTAAAAATATAATGTACTTACTGCTAAGGTTATGAAGTAACATATGTAATAGAGTCATAAATCTTGAATATTGAATTATAGTAAATTCCATTCCTTTACTCCACAAAAATCCAGATACATAATAATCTAACACAATGGCTTCTTTGAAACAGATTTTAACATTTTTAAAATTCAAAAAATTTTCCAGTGTTCTGTGACAAAAAGAAAAATTCAGATATTAAAATGAATTATAATGCAGTTCCTTTTATAATTTTTGAAAACAATTTTTGAGTTAAAATTCTAGAGTGCCAATAACCTTAAAAATGCCACAATTATATCAAAATCCAAAATTCTTGTATTTCCTCTGTATTCTTCTAATCCTCTTATTTTTCCTCTTCTGTCCTTCAATACTAAACATTTTCCCTGAAATTCAATGAAGTTTTTTTCCTTCCATTTATACAATCAATTTTATCTTCAGAAACGTTCCATTTCTGTTTTAGTTAAAGGTTTTAGATTGTTAAATATATCTTGTGGCTTTCCTTTTCAAAGAATTCTAATTAAGTATATTTTACCATACCTATAATTTTCTCATTAACCTTCAAAATGTTTTCAAATCAATTTGTTTCATTTTATATACTTTTCTCATTACTGTCACTCAAGGCCCCTTACTGTTTTCAGCACTATTAATTAGTTGTACCTCAGGATGCTTATAAATTCACTTCTGCAATACATTTACATCTTACTCATTTTTAAAAAATATGCATTATCTTTTGTTTTATTGTCTTTGAAGTTTTTTTTGTCTTTGAAGTTTTATTTGTTATACTCCTATGAATACATTCTATATTTTAAAAATTTATGATTAAATGGGCCAGAGCAATAGCACAGCAGGTAGGGCGTTTGCCTTGCATGCAGCCGACGCGTTCGAGTCCTCCATCCCTCTCGAAGAGCCAGGCAAGCTCACCGTGGCGTATTCAATATGCCAGAAACAGTAACAACAAGTCTCACAACGGAGACGTTACTGGAGCCTGCTCAAGCAAATCAATGAACAACGGGAGAACAGTGCTAACAGTGCTAATGATTAAATACTTAAACATACTCTTTTGTCTGCGTTTATAACTATGGTATTTTCACAGAATATTTTCTTTCTTTGTTATTTCTTTTTCCTGTTTTTTTTTTTAAGTTCTTTTCTTGCATATTCCTTTTCTAGTACTGTGAACTGTTTATGATACAAATTACTTTCTGTGTGAAATTAGCTTTTGTCAATTTTTGTTGGTTTTATTCTTTTTTTAATAAATGAGGGGAATATTTTTATAACCATGGAGGAGCAAATTTTTACTATCACTTACACAATGTTTCTTATAAATATGGGTAGAATCTGTTCTAAGCCTATATATCCTGCTGTTGCAAACAAAGGTGTTTGAAAATCAGTGTCAAAATTTTCGCCTCTCCCAGAAAAATACATATAAGTTTTTTAGCTCATTATAAGATCTGAAAGCTTGCTCATCCTCCTATTTTCTACTACACTTCTAAAGGTTTTTAAGACTTCTGGTAACCATTTTTATATTTTGTGGTTTGGGTTTTCAAAATTCCCTTTATTTTGACAAAGATGGAATTTCCATCATTTACAAAGATGGAAATTTCCATGTTATTTATATGCTGTTTCTGAGGGAGTGTGCATATGTTTGTAAAAATGAAGTCCTCGTAACTTATACTATTGAAATAAATTACATGATAAGAATAATAAATATTGAAGATGAAACAAATTTTGGAAAAATTGTGTTGTTTAACTAACTTTAATATCCATTGTTTCAATTCATAAAAGAGTGAATTTCTTCTGTGGAAAAAAATACAAAAAAATAAATAAACAATTCTTCCTGATAGCCAGTTAAAACCACAAAATAATCATTTCTAAGATGAACATCATTTCTTGATCCTTTTTTAAGGCTTTGAGTCAGCCAACTATGGATTAAGTCTATATATTCCATTTTGTGGTATTTTATGTGATTTTGTGTGTCTAGACTTACTTTTTCGAGATCTTTGTAAGACTTTTTTTTTGTGCTATACACAATTAAAAATATTCTGGCAGATTTGTCAAGCCAGAATTCAAGTGGTTAAAGCAAAGCTAATATGAATAGGCAGGTACTCTGGAAGATAGGAGGCTGTTTCAGACATCTTCAATTTATCCAATAGTTATTAGACTGCAAGATTTAGTTTTTTATGTTCAAGATACAAGTTCATCTCAAGTGAAAGTACAAAATCATACAGTAATAAAGAATTACTACATTACAATAGAATTAATTAATGGAAGAGGTAGAAAGCACAGAAAAAAAGCCAAATATATGACATATGGGAACTTGAAACATACCAGAAATAGTATTTCAAAACAGCAAGAGAAAGCATAATTCTTAAAAAAAAAAATGTGATCAGGGAACTAGCTATCAGTAGAGAAAATGAAATCCCACCTTACCCAATACATAAAAATAAAGTCCAGGTGGAGCAACTAAAATAAAGCCCCTTATAAGTATTTTATTTTAAAATCACATTCTATTGACACTCTAAATTTTGGTTACTTATCCCTCTACTGATTTCTGCTCTCTAAGGGTCCTAAGAAAAAATTTGAGGCCTCCTTGATTATTTTCCTTCCAAGGTAACGTGGCTTACCCCAGAGAGAAGGTAATGTATGATATTTTATGCAACTAAAATCAAAGTTTTAATTTTAGGAATAAAATTAAATTTAAAATAAAACATTTTTTAAAAATGATTCACTCTTGGAGATATCTTATGATCTGCTTGCTTTAATCTGCATCTTTAATAGGTTACCTTAAATCTGCTTTCCATTCTACTGACTTGATCTTCAACAACCCAAATTCTTCTATACTGGTTTTCTCTTTCACTCTTCTTCCCTGTTTTTCTTTGTTTAAAAGCTTCTTAGCTACATATTTTATCACCTCTTTTTAATCTCTTATTTTATAGAGTGTCTCGTTAGTCATTATTTTTAACATAATATTTTCTTGTTTTCCGTGAGTAGATCTTTCTCCTAATTGTACTCTTCTGCTTTCTGCAGTGTTGTTTTAAAAAACGAAATATTTTACCTAAACGGTTGCACTGTGCACTGTAGCACTGTCCTCCCATTGTTCATTGATTTGCTCGAGTGGGCCCAGTAATGTCTCCATTGTGAGACGACTTGTTACTGTGTTTGGCATATCGAATATGCCAGGTGTAGCTTGACAGGCTTTGCCGTGTGGGCGAGATACTCTTGGTAGCTTGCCGGGCTCTCCTTAGAGGGGCAGAGGAATCGAACCCCGCTCTGTGGGGCCTGGCCGTGAACAAGGCAAATGCACTACTGCTGTGCTATTGCTCCAGCCCTATTGCATCTATTCTTTTATTTCATGTTTATTAATATATTTATATATTACATATAATTAATATATTATTATTAATACATATTATTAATATAGGCAACTACTTGCATTAGTGAATTTTGATGGAATCTCATTGAGGTCCCAACACCTCTCTTGACTCACATCTCAAATTCTCTCCTCCCACATCCAATTACTTTCCTGACTACCATTTGAATTTTCACTTTCAATATGAACTACAGGCTGAAGATTTTCATTCTTATTCTTCATTTTGTAATTTCACTCCAAATGGATTATGCAAAAAAAGCATTCAGATGTGAAGTTTCCATGCATTTTATTGGCAAATTTGTAGACCTTTTCTCGTGGTTAAATAAGGGAAGAGGGAATGTGAGAGTGATTGTTACAGCTACATGCAATACTGAAGAGAAAGAGAATAATGTATAATCGTGATGTAGGAAGCAATACTATAGTAATTACAGTAAAATATTACATCATTTTGCATGCTTTTAAAATAGCACTACATTTAATTTTTCTAATATGACATATATAGAAACACACCTTATGGCAAGTACTTAACTACTCATGGAGGCTGTTAAAGAAGGGTTATTAAAAGATCTCTCAGTGTTATTTCTGTGTTTAAATTGTTATTTAATTGAATTCTTAAAAATGACTTGGATAGGCAGTTAAATAAAATCAGGGCTACATTAAAACACGTATGACCGATGTTACTTAGATCATCATGAGAATATGACTAGACACTTAACTTCACTTGAAATGCACTCCAAAAATGTTTTAATGATATTTTCATGTTTTGCCTTGGTTGACTGCTTTCATGGAGTACAACTTTTAATTTTAAAAGGTAAGAAAATGTGCTGATTTCCTATTATTTATTTAAATAGATTTATAGCTTTAGAGACTATGAGTTTTGGCATTCTAGTGTCACTTGATGACAGGACACCTAAGTTTCATTTCTGTCACTTTGAAAAGTATATAATCACCATTTATAATAATAATACTTTAAATGGAATGTGAGTGAATGTAGACACTTTAGAATTTTGTTACACAAATCATATAAAGAAACTCAAGACATTTGCTTTGCAATGAAATGGCTCCTGATATAACACAGCATTATTAATTCAAAATTGATGTCCTTAAATTTGTGATTATTTTAGGTGAACTCTATGAGTGAGACATTCTAAAAAAGGTTAACCTGCTATTAAACCTAGTTATTTTCATAACTACTCTAACTTTAATATCACTCTCTGTATCATTTAGTTTTGCCACAGACCTCAATTTTAAAGATGAAAATACTTTAAGAACTTAGATATTTTAAAATGAAGAAAGTCAATAATCTAGGAGAGAAAAAAAAAGGCTGTCACACAAGGTCTGACATACATACACACAAGTTTAGGTGTGGGGGGCAAGAGCAATAGTATATCTGATAGGGCACCTGCCTTGCATATGGCCAAACGGGTTCAATCCCTGGCATCTCATATGGTCTCCCAACCCCTTCCACGAATGATCCATGAGTGCAGAAGCAGGAGTAACCCCTGCGTTATCTCTCAGTGTTGCCCAAAAATAAAAACAAAAAAACAGTTCGAGATCTGGTAAGCTAAAGTCTAAAAGGCATATTTGTATATTTTTCTTGTAATATGAATTGCATTTAATATAATATCCTTCATCTAATTTTAACACATAATATATGCTGTAATAAATATTTGATTTTTCATATGTACTTCATTATTTTATAGAGTATTAAATACCTACTTTTAACTTTAATGATCAATAAATTTGTGAAGTAGTGAGAGATAGAAACTAATATTTTTCAAAAAGCAAAGTAATCAGTAGCATTAATACAATAAATTCATTTTACTAATAAATAGTGATATTAAAGATAAGAATTCCCAGTGCACATTAATTTCTATAAATATGGTAAAATAACCATGAAATAATTGTTTAAAATCTGTGAAATTTTTTAATTGACTGATAAATCCTTTGAAAAATGCAGATAGTAAGTCATGCAGCCAATCACAGATCACCAGAATTTCTAGAAGAATTTGCAGGCACTGGTGGTAAACAGCATCTTAGGAAAAGGCCTCTCAATGTCATTTGTCTGCTCTTAATATGCTTCTCTTTCTCAGATTTCTCTTCCAGCTGGCTTATCTGTCATATTTTCTTCTCAGTTGTAAATCACCTCAATTCCATAGTATTTGTAAGATTTGCAAATGATAACCACTGACAGCATCATTTTCTATTTGTCCATTATGGTTCACAATACCCTGCTTATATATGGAGGATTGGCCTGCAGAAGTCTTACATTAGGACACCATAATACGGAATACTGCATTATCCCCATTTTCTACATGTTACGGCCAGCAAGGTTCCATTATGACAGCAAGATATTTAAAATGAGTGACTACTAAAAATTACTTTTAAAATGTGTGTTGGTCTGTCTATTTAATGAGTTCTAGGTAAATGATCAATTACATAAATCAATGCCCATAAAAATAAAATGTAAACATTTTTATATCACCTGTAAATTCAGTTATATTTATATTGATAAGCAAAATGTGTGATACCAGAGTATTTTGTTGGCTGGGTATATCCAATAAAAATCATAGGTGAGTGGTTAGTATTCAGGATTTTCAAAAATAATAAATGTGTTGATTAGTAATAAAAAAACACAACTTTTATCATGATGAGACTTCTGTTCCTTTAGGTTCTTACCCAGATTACTGTCATTTTTATTAATAAAGAGCAAAGTAGAAGAAAATTATACTAAGTGCTGATTTTAGAAATAGTACATTTCCACTTCTGGTTAATATTAACAAATTAATTTGAAATATGTTTCTCCCATTAAGATCTTAAAGCATTGCAAAAAGTCAGTTGTGGAGAGCCAGAGATACATTGCAGTGGACATGGTGCTTCTGTTATACATTGCCAACCTGACCACAACACATTCGTCCCCAAGCACTGCCAGAAGTAATCCCTAAGCAGAGAGCCAGGAAGCATAGCCCTGAGCATAGTAGGAAGTAACCCAAATCTTCCTTCTTCCGCTTTTCCTACCCCCAAAGTAAGTCTTCTAAGAATTTTTGTGTACTATAGTCAGATCTGTGTGTGTGTGTTTGTATATGAGAGAGAGAGAGAGAGGGTATACAACTAAATTAAGTATTTTGCAAAAAAAAAAAGGAGCCTATAGATGCAGAATTAGAACTACTGATTACAATATTAAAGTACTTACTGTTGAACTTCATCTATACTCTCTGATAGCAGTTCAGTGATTTGGTCAATGGAAAGAAAATCTGGAGACAGAATTTTTTCTTGCTCTTGGGATTCAGAATTTACCTACCAAAAGAATGCAATGTATTATTTAAATCATGTGTTTGATTTCAATTCATCGATTTGCTCGAGCGGATCCAGTAACGTCTCCATTTTGAGATTTGTTGTTACTGTGTTTGGCATATCGAATACACCACGGGTAGCTTGCCAGGCTAGATACTCTCAGTAGCTTGCCAGGCTCTCCGAGAGGGTCGGAGGAATTGAACCCAGCACGGACTGGCCACGTGCAAGGCAAATGCCCTACCGCTGTGCTATTGCTCCAGCCCTTGATTCCAATTATCAAATATGTTCTTACTACGATTTAGTTGTGGACAGAAAAAAAATGTTAAAATAATAGTCTTTTAGAAATTTTTTTCTATTTTTATGTAATAGTACCTCTCCAAAAAATCAAATGGCTAGTCTATGAAATAGAAAAAAGCATTGACTTGAAAGCTGAAAGGGTCTTTTTCAAACTCTATAAAATCTTACCCTCCTGTTTTTCTATTCTTTTTTTTCTTTTTCCAAATTACTCTGGTGTATTTTATTTTCATGTTTATCCACTGGTGATTTTTTTCTTATTCTGATTCTTTTTTTTTTATTAGTGAAACACCATGAGGTACAGTTGTAGACTTACAAACTTTCGTGCTTGGGTTTCAGTTATACAATGATTGAGTACCCATCCCTCCACCAGTGCCCATTCTCCACCACCAATGATTCCAGTAGCCCTCCCACTCCCCACCCAATCCCCCCACCCCACCCCAACTCTGTAGCAGGGCATTCCCTTTTGCTCACTCTTTCCTTTAGGGTATTGTAGCTTGCAATAGAGGTATTGAGTGGCCATCAAGTTCGGTTTATAGTCTACTTTCAGCATGCATCTCGCATCCCAAGTGAGTCCTCTAAACATCTTTTACGTGGTGTTCCTTTCTCTATTTGAGCTGCCTTTTCTCCCAGCATGTGCTGCCGGTTTCCAAGTTTGAGGTTGGTGGAGCAGACCTCCTGGTAATTATCTCAACTATTCTTGAGTATTTGACTCCTATTCTATTACTTTATATTCCCCAGATGAGTGCAGTCTTTCATGTCTGTCCCTCTCTTTCTGGCTCATTTCACTTAGCATGATACTTTCCATGTAGAACCACTTGCATGTAAATTTCATGACTTCATCTTTTCTAACAGCTGCAGAGTATTCCATTGTGTAGATGTACCAAAGTTTCTTTTACCAGTCATCTGTTCTCGGGAACTCAGGTTTTTTCCAGATTTTGGCTATTGTGAACAGTGCAGCAATGAACATAGAAGTGCAGATGTCATTTCAACTGTACTTTTTTGCCTCTCTGGGATAATATTCCCAGGACTGGTATTGGGTCAAATGGGAGCTCAATTTCTAATTTTTTGAGAGTCATCCATACTATTTTCCAAAACAGCTGAACCAGTCGGCATTACCACCAGCAGTGAAGGATGATCCCTTTCTTGCCACATCCGTGCCAAAACCGGTTGCTTTTGTTCTTTTGGATGTGGGTCAGTCTCTGTGGTGTGAGATGATATCTTATGGTGGTTTTGATCTGCATCTCCCTGATGATTAATGATGTAGAGCATTTTCTCATGTGCCTTTTTGCCATTCGGATTTCTTCTCTGAGAAAATTTCTGTTCATTTGTTCGCCCCACTTTTTGATGGGGTTGGATGTTTTCTTCTTGTGGAATTTAACCAGTTCTTTGTATATCCTTGATATCAACCCCTTGTGGGATGGGTATTCGGTGAATATCCTTTCCCATTATGTAGACTGGCTTTGTATTTTGGTCACTGTTTCTTTTGAGGTGCAGAAGTTTCTTAGTTTAAGATAGTACTATTTGTCTATCTCTGTTTTCACTTGCTTGGCCAATGGCATGTGATCTTTGAAGATACCATTCGCTTCAATGTTGTTCAGAGTTCTGCCAAACTTGTCTTCAATGTACCTTATGGATTCTGGTCTGATGTTGAGGTCTTTAATCCATTTTGATCTTACTTTTGTACATGGTGTTAGGTAGATATTTGAGCCCATTTTTTGGCATGTAGCTGTCCATATTTGCCAGCACAATTTGTTAAAGAGGCTTTCCTTGCTCCACTTCACATTTCTTGCTCCCTTATCAAAGATTAGATGATCATATATTTGGTGGGAGGTGTCAGTATATTCAATCCTGTTCCATTGGTCTGCGGCTCTGCCTTTGTTCCAGTACCATGCTGTTTTAATTATTAATGCTTTGTAGTAGAGTTTGAAGTTGGGAAGTTTGATTCCTCCCATTTTCTTTTTCCGAATAATTGTTTTATCTATTCGTGGGTGTTTATTGTTCCATATGAATTTCAGGAGTGTTTGCTCCATTTCTTTGAAGAATGTTATAGGTATTGTTATAGGGATCGCATTGAATTTGTACATAAATACTTTGGGGAGTATTGCCATTTTGACGATGTTAATTCTCCCTATCCATGAGCAGGGGATATATTTCCATTTCCTCATGTCCTCTTTTATTTTCTGAAGTAGCTTTTTCTAGTTTTCTTTGTACAGGTCTTTTATGTTCTTAGTTAAGCTGATTCCTAGGTACTTGATTTTCTGGGGCACAATTGTGAATAGGATTTTTTTCATGTCACTTAATTCTCTCTCATTATTTGCATATAGTAAAGCCAAGGACTTTTGGGTATTGATTTTATAGCCTGCAATTTTACTATACAAGTCTATTGTTTCTAGGAGTTCCTGGTAGAGGTTTTAGCCTTCTCTCAGTATAATATCATCATTGTCACTGTCCTCCTGTTGTTCACTGATTTACTCGAGCGGGCCCAGTAACATTGTGAGACCTGTTACTGTGTTTGGCATATCAAATACATCACAGGTAGCTTGCCAGGCTTTGCCGTGCAGGTGAGATACTCTCGGTAGCTTGCCAGGCTCTCAGAGAGGGGCAAGGAATCGAACTCGGGTTGGCCATGTCGCTGGCATGCAAGGCAAACACCCTACCCACTGTGCTATAGCTCTAGCCCATATCATCTGCGAATATTGAGAACTTGATTTCTTCTTTTCCTACATGAATGCCCTTAGTATCTTTTTCTTGCCTAACTGCTATTGGAAGTACATCCAGTACTATATTGAACAGCAGTGAAGACAGTCAGCATCCTTGTCTCATCCCTGATCTTAGAGGGAAGACTCTTAGTTTTTCCCCATTGAGGATGATGCTTGCCATAGGATTGTGGTAGATGGCTTTAACTATATTGAGAAAAATCCCTTCTATCCCCATTTTGGCAAGGGTTTTCATCATAAACGGGTGCTGGATCTTGTCAAATGCTTTCTCTGCATCTATTGATATGATCATATGATTTTTATCTTTTCTTTTGTTGATATGATGTTTTATGTTGATTGATTTTCGAATGTTAAACCATGCTTGCATCCCCAGGATGAATCCCACTTGGTCATGGTGTATGATCTTTTTGGTGAGTTCTTGAATTCTATTTGCTAGTATTTTGTTGAGAATCTTTGCATTCATTTTCATCAGGGATATCGGCCTGTAGTTTTCTTTTCTTGTGGTGTCTTTGTTTCCTTTTTGTATTAGAGAGATATGAACTTCATAGAAACAGTTTAGGAGAATTTCTGTTTCTTCAATTTCCTGGAAAAGCTTGAGAAGAACTGTTAATCGGTCCTCTTTAAATGTCTGGAAAAATTCGCTAGTGAATCCACCTGAACCTGGGCTTTTGTTTTTGGGAGGACTTTTGGTTAGTTTCAATATCCTTGATATTAATAGGACTATTCAGGTTTTCTATATCTTCTTGATTCATCCTTGGGAGATTATAGGAATCCAGGAACTTATCCATTTCTTCTAGGCTCTCTTGTTTCGTGGCATACAGACTTCCAAAGTAGTTTCTGATGATCTTTTGAATTTCTGTGGTTTCTGTTGTGATATCCCAGTTCTCATTTCTGATTCGGTTCATTAGGGTTCTCTTTTTTTTTTTTGTGAGTCTTGCTAGTGGTTTATCTATATTGTTTATTTTCTCAAAGAATAAACTCTTGTTTTTATTGATCTTTAGGATTTTTTTTTTGGTTTCCATGTCATTGATTTCTGCTCTAAGTTTTATGATTTTTTTCCTTATGCCTGGTTTAAGCTCCTTTTGTTGGTCCTTTTCTAAGAACTTGAGCTGTGAAGTCAAGTTGTTTATGTGGGCCCTTTCTTCCTTCCTGAGAAATGCTTGTAGAGCTTAAATTTTCCCCTTAACACGGCTTTAGCTGCGTCCCATAGGTTCTGGTAGCTCATGTCTTCATTCTCATTTGTTTCCAGGTATCTTTTGTTTTCTTCCTTGATTTCTTCCTTGACCCACTCATTGTTCAACATTGAGTTGTTTAATTTCCAGGTATTTGATTTGGTTTTCTGCGTCTATACATAATTAACTTATATCTTCAGTGCATCATGGTCTGAGAAAATAGTTGATACAATGTCTATCTTCCTAATTCTGTTAAGGTATGCTCTGTGGCCCAGCGCATGGTCTATTCTGGGAAATGTTCCATGTGCACTGGAAAAGAATGTGTATTCTTTTTTGGGGGATATAAAGTCCTGTATAGCTCTATTAGCCCTCTGTCTTCTATTTTGTCCTTCGAGCCATTATTTCTTTGCTGAGTTTTAATCTTCTTGATCTATCCAGGGGTGATAAGGTGGTGTTGAAGTCTCCAACTAGTATTGTGTTGCTTGTAATGTCCCTCTTCAGGTCTGCTAGCAGTTGTTGTAGGTATTTGGCTGATCCCTCATTGGTTGCGTGTACATTTAGGAGTGTGATTTCTTCCTGCTGTATATATCCCTTAATTAATAAAAAATGGCCTTCACTGTCCCTTCTAATCTTTTTCAACCTGAAATCTATGTTGTCCCATCTAGTAAGGCCATTTCAGCTTTTTTTGAGGGTTTTTTTTTTTTTTTTTTTTTTTTGCTTTCTGGGTTGTTTTCCATTCTTTGACTTTGAGTCTGTGTTTATTCTGATTGTTCAGATATGTTTCTTATAGGCAGCAGAATGTTGGGTTCTGTATATGAATCCATTTTTCTACTATGTGTCTCTTAATTGATGAATTTAGATCATTGATGTTGAGAGAGATTATTGTTATAGGCTTTTGTGTCATTTTTCTGTAAGGGTTTGTTGTGCTTGTAGGGTTTTTCTTGTCTTATAGTAGCCCCTTTATCCCTTGTTTTAGGTTTGGTTTTGAGTCTATGAAGTTCCTGAGCTGTTGTTTATCCAGAAAATAGTGTAACATTCCTTCAAGTTTGAGTGAGAGTTTAGCTGGATAAAGTATTCTTGGTGAAGAGTTCATTTGAGTGAGTTTTTTCACTATATCTCACCATTGCCTTCGGGCTTGGAGGGTTTCCTCTGATAGGTCTGTTGTGAATATAAAGAGGTGCTCCTTTGTATGTGATTTTCTTCTTTGACCTTGCTGCTTGCAGTATTGTGTCTCTATCAGTGGCATCCATCACTCTAACTATGATATGTCTTGGAGTGTTTTTGTTAGGGTCTCTTTTAGCACCTTTCGGGCTCCTTGAATCTGGATGCCTGTACTGTCCAGTTCTGGAAACTTTTCAGCAATGATTTGTTTAATTGTGACTTTTTCACTGGAACTGTTTCCCTGATCTTCTGGTACTACAATGATTCTAATGTTGTTCCTCTTGGAATTATCGCCTAGGACTCTAATTGGCTCTAGAGCTATTTTGAGGTCTCTTGACATTGTTTCTTATTGCCTGTAGGCTTCGTGCAGCTCATCTTCCAGCTCACTGATTCTGTGTTCAGCTTTAGCCATTCTACTGTTGAGGGCACACACTGAGTTTTTTTATTTCATCTACTGAGTCTTTTATTCGTGGCATTTCTGTGTGTAGCTTTCTAATTTCTGCTCTTATTTCTTCCTGTATTTTCTTGATTGTTTCTTTCATGTCCTCCTTTAATTTGCTGGATAACTGTCTAACTGTTTCATTGAGTTCATTGAACATCTTCATTACCTCATATCTGAATTCTTTCTCAGAGAGTTCCCTTAAGTGAATAACACCTAATGAGGCTTCTGGACTCTTTTCATCATCCTCTCCTCATGGTGGGGATTTTTGTTGTTTCTTCATGTTGGTATGGTGGTATGGAGATTGAGAAGTTACACAAGATTGCTGGGTATGAGTAATCTACCTGCGGCCGTGTGAGCGTCTGCTGGCCCAAAATTAGGCCACGCCCACTCCTGCAGAGGCCACGCCCAGTTCTGAAGAGGCCACGCTCCCTACCGGTACCTCATGAATGTGGGGGGTACAACCTGGGAGGAGAAGAAGATCGGGAACGGCGTTGGTGACGAACAGAAAGAGGCTCAGAGGACGCCTGGGGCACGTGCATGGGGAAAGCAGAATCCCAGATTCAAAAATTGACTGAATGGGGAGGGGAAGAAGACCGGGAACTGCATTGGGAATGAACAGTAAGAGCCTTTTTTTGAATAGAGAATATAGTTTTGTTCCTGCTCAGTCTCCATCCAAATTCTGTTTAGAATATTCTGAACCATTAATAATACCAATGCTACAACAAATAAACAGACGTATCAGAAGATGTTACTAGTTTTAACAAGACAAGCCTGGAGCGATAGTAATGCTGGTAGGGCGTTTGACAATCCAGGTTTGATTCCTGGCAATCCATCATGGCCTCCGAGTACCATCAGGAGTAAGTCCTGAGTGCAGAGCCAGAAATAGGCCCTGAGCATCCTGATGTGACACTGCCAAATCCAACAAGAACAACAACAACAACAACAACAACATTAAGACAAGATAACAAGTTTGATTTCAGTGGCTGAGTTTCATACCAAGAGAAAAATGTTTTAGAGGTTAATTAGAAATGTTAGATTCAGAAAGGCCAAGTTTAAATAAGGATTTTGCTGAGTGTGAAAATGGATGAAACTGCCCCAAATTCAGAGCACAGAGAACTGATAGAGGGGAGTAAAGGTAAAGGTAAAGGCCCTCCCATTGATTGTCGATTTGCTCAAGCGGGTCCAGTAACGTCTCCATTGGAAACTTTGTTGTTACTGTGTTTGGCATATCGAATACTCTCGGTAGCTTGCCGGGCTCTCCGAGAGGGGCGGAGGAATCGAACTCGGATCGGCCATGTTGGCTGCGTGCAAGGCAAACGCCCTACCGCTGTGCTATCGCTCCAGCCCAATAGAGGGGAGTAAAGACAAGAATATAAAAGAGAGATTAAAAAAAAAGATTAGCAGCTCCATAAAAAAAAATCTGCAGGGCACCGAGAGGTGGGGGGTGGAGGTAGGGGCAGGGCAACTGTTCTCAATGCAATAAATAGTTATTGATCATTCCATGAGAATAAATTTTTAATAAGAACTGCAATAAAATATTTTGCAATAATTAACCTGATGACGTTTCAGAGTTTCCTTATTCTTTTTAAGGGTAGAGACAGAACCCAGAGTTCCCATTTATTGCCAGCTGCAAATGGTTTAATGTCTGCAAATTAATATTAGGTTATTATAATTGTAGTTACAAAATCTTAGGGACTTGGAGATAGCTCAAGAAATAGAGCATATGCCTAGTATGTGTTTGATCCCTAGCCAGGAATGCCTCCACCACAAAACACCAATGTGGCACCCAAGACATGCTGGGCCCAAGCACTGAACTGTCAGAACTATAGTGCTCCACTGAGAATTATATTGAATTGCACACCAAGTCTTGAGCACCATAGGTGCAATGGCCCTGATTTAAAATAAATAAATAAATAAAAGTAAATTACATGTTAGAAATAAAATGTGCTACTATATTTATGGGCTGGAGTAATAGCACAGCGGGTAAGGTGTTTGCCTTGCATGCAGCCAATCTGGGTTCGATTCCTCCATACTTCTTGGAGAGCCCAGCAGGCTACCGAGAGTATCTCACCCACATGGCAAATCCTGGCAAGCTACCCGTGATGTATTTGATATGCCAAAAACAGTAACAAGTCTCACAATTTTTTGTGAGACGTTATTGGTACTCGCTCGAGCAAATTGATGAACAATGGGAGGACAGTATTACAGTGCTACTATATTTATATTTATATTACGTATATTTACTTAATAAAATTAGCCATTACTTTGTAATGCAGGATAAGCAAATTATACTAAACTAGGTCATGTTAAAATTCAAGAAAAAAATTATAGCATTTTTTTCGGTTTGTGTCCATACCTTGAAATGCTATGGGTGTGAGGTTACTTCTGGTTTTGTGCTGTGGGGGGTGGGATGAGGAGACGAGAGGAGAATGCTCCAGTGGTAGTGTCAGCTGTATGCAAGGCAAGCCACTAGTCCCTGTACCATCTCTCCAGCCTGAACAGTCAGTATCTAATATAATACCCAGCAACTAGTTGACACATAGATTTTAGTAAATTGAACTAAGTGCACTCAATGCAGTGATAAGATAGTATTTCATCAATAATATATGGCTATATATTTAAATATTTGTTGGCTATATAGATAATTTTTTTATTAGCAGAAAAGTGTAATTATTCCTGTACTGTCAATCCCCGAGCATTGTAAATTCCTCAGGGACAGTCATTAATCTTTTACTTCTTTTTAGAATTCTGTAGATTCAAGTTGTGTCAACATGAGTCGTTAATTGACTATCTGAATTCATCTCCATCATATAGTGACATTGTTATATGATGAAGCATAATGAAAAAGCTGAGTTTGGACTTGGCGACTACACGATATTTTGATCTCTTGTAATTTTGTGATTTACAATAAGTCGTTTTCACCTAAATTTGAATTCATGTTAAAAATATATTTGATATGTTTCAATACAGAGAAGAGTCCTATAATTACTAATAATGAAAAAGTAAATACACAAAAAGATAAATTCAGATGAATTTTATTTGAAAAATTTCTAGATAGGAGACAAGCCTCAAAGGAGCTGTACAAAATAGAAGAAAATAATAAACCTTCGTAGCAATATAATTATAGATAAAATGTCTAAAAATAGTGTCTCATTTATTACTTTGACTTGATGACTTAAGGTAATCATCTTGTATGATGATTTGCCTCCAGGTATCTGTTTTCTTTAGTTTTTGATTGAATTCTTGGACCTAGAGCTTTTTGTTTGCTTGTTTATATACTGCCTTGTGCTAGTAATGGCAAACTGGATAGAAATCTTTACTCTTTTATCATACACTGTGATTAGCAAAATTTTAAATATCATAATAATAAAACATTCATGAATAGTCTAAATGGAATGTAGATATGTAATTGCGGCCTTCACTGTAAAATCACATCTTCGACTAGGAAAATTTCTAAGCTAATCCACACTGTATCTCATTTTACTCCACCACCTGGTGGATTTTAGCTGTTATTCCAGGAGCAATAAAATTGCCAGCCTATCAGGAAATATAAATTTCCCTAATTTATATTTATATTTTCAACATAATTTTTCAACATAATAAATTTCAACATAAATTTATATTTATATTTTCAACATAAATTTTTGCTTGAAAATAGATTAACAAGTCTAAGGAATTTTTTGACACCACTTAAGTATAGAGAGCACCTTCGTTACTATCTCACTATCTCACAGTAATCCTGGCCACGCTAAGAAGCAAATGTAAGGAAGAGAAATATATTTTAAAAACAAGAGTTGGTCTTTAAAATAATGAAGTAGATAAACTTTTGCCAAATGTGCTTAAGAATAAAGAAAAAAAATCAAATATGTGCCCTATTAAATGGGAGTACTTTAGAACAGTCCAATGACTTCAGCAGTTTCTTCGGAAAATAAAAGTTATGAAAAGTAACTAGAAGTAAGGGAGATAACTGGAGCTACTAAATGTCAACTAAGCTGGAAGACTATTAAAAAAAGTCATCCAACCACACCCATTCATTGGGGTTGGGGGAGATTCCAAATGATACTCAGCAGTGTAAGCCTGGGAGACCCTGGTGATACTAGGGTCGGGAGGAGAGGAGGGGTGTTTGTGGTGAGGGGGTGGCACACATATGTGATTCTAGGGATCAAACTCAGGTCAGGGCCTTGTACGTGCAAGGCATGTGTGCTACAAGTTCAGCTATCTCTCTCAACCTGGAAGGCTTCCTTTCAAAGTTTTTACATTTGAAGTTCTGCCTTAAAGGCAAGAACATATAAATTCCTTTAATCTACTAATTACAAATTATAGCTCATTCATTTTTAGATAATTTTTAAGAAGCTAGTAGTCTATACACAAAAACTCAAACAACCACTAAAATTAGGTAACAAAATCATTAATAAATTTAGACAAAAATAAATTAGACCATAATTTAAATACAGCCAGGCGCAGGGGCAGGAGACTGCACTGTTCTCGTCCGGGAGCTGGATTTTATAGTCTCTGAGTCTTGGCCGTTGATGGGATTACATGGCACCAGGGGGCCAGGTGGTGGGTGTGACCCCCGCCTACTGGAATTTGGAGGATCTGGGTGGAGGATGCTCGACTCCAATCCAAGTAGGCTTGGAGATCTCGGCCCTGGAACCCGCATGGCTTTGTCCCTCTGCCAGTACCTTCATGTGTGTGGAGAGTGGTCTCAGCATGGTGGTGGCTGGTCCTGGAGGTCTTCGCTGCCGGAGCCTGGTTGGGCGGGGAGGAAAGCTCAACCCGCTCCCCTCCAAGGGGCCCCAGCGAGGAACAGCCAGGCGCGGGGGCAGGAGACCCAGCCACCACCATGCTGAGACCACTCTCCGCACACATGAAGGTACTGGAAGAGGGACAAAGCCACGCGGGTTCCGGGGCCGAGATCTCCAAGCCTACTCAGATTGGAGTCGAGCATTCTCCACCCAGATCCTCCAAATTCCAGTAGGCAGGGGTCACACCCACCACCTGGCCCCCTGGCGCCGTGTAATCCCATCAACGGCCAAGACTCAGAGACTATAGAATCCAGCTCCCAGAACCGCGCAGCCTCCGCGACATCTTATCAAGACATCTTTTTATGACATCTTATTATCTCATTCCTACTTTGGACAAACTTGCAGGCTACCGAATGTAGCCGGCCCACACGGCAGAGTCTGGCAAACTCCCCGTGGCGTACCCAATATGCCAAATACCAGTAACAATGATGGGTCTCATTCTCCTAAAGAGCCTTGAATATAATCTCAGGGCTAGGATGAAAGAGACGTTACTGGGGCCTGCTCGAGGCAATCGACGAATAACAGGATGATGAATGAATGAATGAATGAATGAATGAATTTAAATACACGAAATAAATTTATCAAAATTGATTTTAGGGCTAGAGACTTAGCTCAATGGGCAGAGCACATGTTTGCATGAGGGAGGCTTAGGTTCGATCCTAGCACTAAATGATTTCCAGAGCACTGTCAGAAGTAACCCTAGAGACAGAATTAGGTGTAGTCCCCAGTACCACTGGACCAAAATTCATTTTTGCCATGTTAAAACCCTATTTCATCAAAGTTTAAATATTAGGAAAAGATTGAAGGTAGCTTGGACAGCTTGAAAAGAAGGTTGAAGTATAATTGAAACCAAAGCACAAAAAATTGTAAATCTACAACTGTAAAAAAAAATAAAATAAAATAAAGGGAAAAAAAAAAAAGAAAAGAAGGTTGAAATCTAGAGAAGCTGTGGGATTTTTTTAAAGTAAAACAGGAAACTCAAAGACTAATACAGTGAAGGTCAAGCACAAAACATCTCTTCTTACACAGCCAATAAACCCAGAGGTTCTAAGAGTTTAAACAATACAACTACAGCATATAATTATTTTGAGGAATAACAGTACTGCTTTCCTCAACAGAATTTTGGATGTTCTAGGGCATTCTCCCCCAACTCCCCCACAGACTGTATACATAATGTGCTGAGAATTACTTCAATAAACACCTCTTAAATGGTTCTGAAATTACAACAATCAGATCTTGATGCTCAAGTTGAGCCCCAAGTGTTTCTCTCTAACTTGACTATGGATGGAGTCTGCATTCTAAGGTCTGTAGGGACCAACTGATGTAGTGAAACGATTACAGTGTCTGGGACCTGTATCGCCAATACCAGTGGTATCATTTTTCCACTCATGACTACGTCAAGGGTGCTCTTATCCTGATAAAGCCCCAAAGGCTGTGAATAAATGTCAACTCTCAATGGCCAGAGTAACATTAAGGACATTATTCAGAAGCATTAGGAAATCATTTACGTTTTGTTTTAGGTCTCCAATGTAAGTATAATTCTTAAAAAGTTATCAGTTTGCTCTTCAAGCCCATGTTCTCTCTTGAACATATATCTTCCTTGCTTGCTTGTTTCTTTCCTTGCTTATTCCTACTCTGGAGAAGCCTGTGTTCGCTCTCGAACATGAGCTTCTCTTTCTCTCCCTCACATTTTTCTAAGTAAGTTTCAATACTTATATATACCAAATACCAGTAACAATGATGGGTCTCATTCTCCTAACCCTGAAAAAGCCTTGAATATGGCACTTTAAAAAAAAAAATCTCAGGGCTAGGACGAAGAAGATGTTACTGGCACCTGCTCGAGGCAATCGACGAACAACAGGGTGGTCGTGATCGTGATCGTGAAGTTTCAATAAAACTATAATGAAAAAATATGCTGCTAACTATATTTCCCAAATGTTTTTGAAGCTATCAAGAAGGTCAATTTATGAGTCAAATACTGATAGAAAAACTGACCGTTGAATTCTAAGTATTCAATTTTTAAAGTTGTTTAAAAATTCATTTAAAAACATTGATAAATTCCTTTTACTGACAATCTAGGCAGAGTGAAGATTTATTTTTGGATTTCAGATTTTTGTCTCCCTCAACCCCCCTCTGGGTTCTTGTGCATTTATACAGACATCTGTCAAGTTTAACACTGCCTTCTAAAGAGAGGCTAAAATATTATTAAAGAAGCTGAGATGTTTAATTCAGAAAGCTGGCAGGAGGAATTTATGCAATGTCATACACAAAAAAATATTTTCCTGGACCTGTGTCTTATGTCTACTGTTCACGGTATCTCTGAGTAGACTTTTAGTCTGTGATAATTACCTTTCCTGGCACATGTTAGATCACCTAGGATTTTAATTAGTTACATTTTTATTTTGTGCCTACTATGTGAGGGGGATAATTACTTGTTTTTATTTGAGGGATTGGCCACAATTAACAAATAGGAAATTGCAGACTACTGGAAGCTTATGTTTCATTTCTGATGAACTTGGCAAGAAGTGAAATGTTTTACTACTGTTTTGCTCCTATGATAAGATGATTTATAGACTATATCACTTTGGATATTGAATTTATTAGAAATTATACCATAACAAGTCTAGGTCTCAGGGGAATCAAGCCTGAAAGAATCTGATCTGGGAAGACTTTCAGTATATAGCTGAAGAGCTTTGGGCCTTGAGATCTGAGACTGTTGGCAAGGGAAACTTCTGTCTCTTCTACCTACCTGTACCTCAGGTGTTCAGATTTCACAAGAACAGAAATGGGTACTTCTACTATGCAGGGTATTAACCTATCTGTTTAGCAAATAAACATAGCAAGGTGTGTCCAAGTTTCAATTGATTTCTTCCATTTCCTACTAAATAAAATGTTGAGCATACACTGAGTTGCATATACTAAGATGGTAGGTAATCATCTAAGGTTTTAACTAGCTGAATCATCTGAGTCACTATAAAAAGTCCCCACCCCCAACCGTCCCCTGCATATCACTTTGCCTCTTAAAAAAAATCATGGGGTATTTGTTTCTGAAGCCTTAATATTAATATTTTAAATCACTTAATATTCTAAATTACTAGTTGTCTTCTTAACAAGGAATTATCGACATGAGCAAGTATACGTAAGTGCATCCAGAGAACTGCACATTTTCATAATCAAGTTTTGGTATATATCTAAATAAGGCAATTTAATTGGGAAATTTCCTATGCCACTTTTGAAATCACATTACTTACATTGCAATCACAAGGGAGTAGCTGGCTTAGTAACCAGTTTATCACATTAAAATGTATTTTTAATGTATGTTAATTTAAAAAGGCTCATAGGAGAGTCAGCATGCCTTAGCAGTATGCATACAGTAATGGAAAAATTTGGACTGGGTGCATCTTGTCTCTCTCTAAGCAAGGCACTGAATTACTGGCCATGTGTTTTTTCATTTATAAATATTCAATTTATAAAATTGCAATACTTATAAGCTAATAGTCATCTTCCGTACAATGGATGTTATTTAGACTAATAAGGGACTTGAACACAGCAATGTTAATTATAATGTTAGTCATCATCAGAGATTGAAGATCTGACAAATAAAATTTCATGAACATGATGGACTCAGTGTGTGAAGGCTTAATGCTTTTAAGCAATATCTGGCACAGTAGATATATACTCATAATTAAAGTTTCAGGGTACAAAACTTATGAGTAACTCAATTTACTTAAGACCCATTCATTATTGAGGGCTGATGTGGGGAGAGGCCTAAGGCTAGCCATATTTTACATAGGTGCCATCAAAGCCCAAATAGGTTAAAAAAACTTTTCCTCAAAATAGTTGGTGAGTAATTAAGACCATAACGTAAAGGTCGATTTTTAGGTCACTCCTCCTTTGTCCAGTCAATTTATCATGCATTTATTTATTGCGTTCAATTATTAATAAACCAACGATGGAGTTGACCTTTTGAGAAACAGGGACTGTGATGATTACAAAAGATAAATAAATAAATAAATAAACAAATCCAAATTAACTAGCCAGTCTCCAAACTGGAACTGACTCCTTTGAGTTACAACAATCCCCCTTTATCCCGGGCCTGGAGAGCATCCCTGGGGGAGGAGGGAGGTCGAGTCACTCTTCGCAGACTCCGGGGGCGGGGGCGGGCGCCCAGCTGGGAGGGGAAGCGGGGGGGGGGGGGGGGGGATGGGGGATGGGGAGGACACCGAGAGCAGACTCCAGGGCCCCCGTTTCTCCTCCGGGACCCCCCCTCCTCCTCCCGGGTCCGCTCAGAGCCGGCTCCCGGCCCCCCACCCCGCGGCTGTGCGCGCCTCGCCCCGGAGAAGCCCGAACCCCGGCGGCGAAGGGCGGTCGGACCCTCAGGGGTCCCGGCGAGGGGAGGGGGCGCGGTACCTCTGTCTCGAACATGGCTCCCACCGGGGCCGCCGCCACGGGGGTCGCCCCCCGGGAATCCGGCCCACGGACGCCGCCGCCGCCTCAGCGCGCCCAGCGTCCTCTGGTTGCCTGGGCAACGGGGGCGGGGCCCAGCCCCGGGCCGACCTGGGCCCAGCCGGGCCCAGCCGCGGGCGCCGAAGGGCTGCAACCGGGATGGGACCCCAGACTCCCCAGGAGACAGAGCTCCCCGGGGAGGGCGCGAGACAGGGTTCCTCCTCGGTAGAGACAAACGTTTGTTTGCATAAGAGTGCACACCAAGAAATGCAGTCCGGATGAATGAGGCTTTGTGGAAGCGCCTAATGCAGAATGCAAGCCTCTGCCAAACGGTGACCTGGCTGATTTTCTTTGGGGAAGGAAGGACTTGATCATTGATCACTGATAGTAGCGAGTTCTGGTAACTTTCGAGGAATTACGGTGGTATTATTGTCGCGTTTGGAAGGAAAGTGAGGGGCTGGAGCGATAGCACAGCGGCTAGGGCGTTTGCCTTGCACGGGGTCAACCCGGGTTCCACTCCATGCGGTCCCCTGTGCATCACCGGGTGTGACCCAAAAAGAAAAAAACAAGAAGGAAAATGATTTCTTTGTCCTTTATGGATACACAGTGAAAGATTCAGTGATAATGGCGCGATATTGGAAATGCTATGTGAATACATGCCTGCATTTTACTACTGAGTGCAGGCGTGGTCAATAGCCAGAAAGTAGAGGAATCAGAATCGGATATGGGGTATAAAGTGATCATTATACTATTTCAACTTACCTATGTTTGAGTTTTTATAATGTTTATAAAGTATATTTAGTGGCGTAAGAATATAGTGTGAGTATTCGACTTCTTTGGTTGGTAATACCTGATTCTAAAAACAAAACAAAACAAAAACCCACCATCTTTCCTTGCATTTCTCTGCATGGGAGGTGTTATGCAGGAAGCTTGCTGTGAAAATCAAACATTATTATTTAAGTACTTCAGTTTCCCCATCTGTGTAATGAAATAATAATGTTTCCCCCATAGCACTACTTGGAGAGTTTGATGTGCTTTTGTATAGACGTGTGTAGAGCAGTGCCTGCTACCTGTTATGTTTGTAGGATAACTGTTGGTTTGTTCTTTCTGCGTTGCCACAGGGCGCTTAGGTTTATTGGGTTACTCCATTCGAAGTGCTCCCATTCCTCTGTGTTCATTTGTAAGCGCTTTCTTTGTACTGTGCTTCCCCAACCTGTCAATCACCTTTATCTCCTAATCAGACTCTGCTGACTTATAAATACTGCCTTTCTCTTCTCCTTAAGTCCTTTGCATAGTTAATTCAGAACAATGTCCTTTTTGTATAGACACAGGAAGGCAGTTGATGCTATGCTTTTGTAACTTGGGAGTTAATTGACTCCAAATGATATTTACTCCTGGGCATCTGTTCTCTTGACTTACGCCTCAGTTGCCCTTAGTTCCTAACACCTCAAAAGCAGGGTCCCGACGAGGGACTGAATGGACCCAGGGCAAGCGGTAAGCTACCCTGGCATCAAAATGGGCCTGGACAAAGTGCCACAATACTTAACTATAAGTTAAGAGCGTGATCAGGGACAAATTCTGTCATGATCCAAAAAGTAACAACTAGATTAGAACCCTGCTAGGGTTAGGAAAGATTAATCTGGCCTGAGCACTGTAGTCTGGGATCTGTGGCGAGAAGTCCCCAGTAGAACTACCCTACAAGCTTAATGTATCTCTTACTGTGTCCATACAAAATAACTAATATTAAGAAGTAGAATTAAGATGTGAATTAAGATGTTAATTTAGTTATTGGACTAAGGAAAGGAGAAAAACCCCCACGTGGTATTTTGCCCTTGAGCCTGATCGGCAATCTGGAAGGGCTTTGATACGTTGATGTGCTACCCCACCGGGGTATGTGGTTGCTACTGCCAAGGTTGGAAGTTGGTGAAAGACTAGAGCCCAGGCTGCAAGATGGAGCGTGGAGCAGGAAGACTGGAGAATATGTGAATGAGGAGCAGTGTGAGACCAGAAGGGGAGCTTAGTGAGACTGGAACAGGCACATGGAAGGAATGAAATAAACGGCAACTGATCGTCAAGCAGCCTGGCCCTCATTTTCTCCTTTGTCCACCCATGGCATTGGCCGTCCTGGGTGGGGAAGTGGCTTGAGACCACCAAATGCAGGCGGTGAGAGAGAGTTGCCAGCGGTTCCTCTCGTCGCCTGGAGATTACACAATGTTAACTATTATTGGATTTAATATGAATATTATGACAGTAGTCCAGTCTGTGCATTACTCACTGGATAGTATTTTGTCATGTGCATTTTTTTTTATTTTGCTTTTTGGGTCACACACAGCAATGCACAGGGGTTACTCCTGGTTCATGCACTCACGTATTACTCCTGGCGGTGCTCGGGGGACCATATGGGATGCTGGGAATCGAATACGGGTTGGCCCTGTGAAAGGCAAATGCCCTACCCACTGTGCTATCACTCTAGCCCTCATGTACACTTTTCTTATATTTGTCTGATGCCTTTCTAACTAAAGTGAACACTCTAGTTTAACATAATCTCATGATGATGGTGTTTTTCCTTTCAATTTCCTCAAAGTTTAAATTCTGCACACAAATTATACTGCCAATATCTACTCATAAATTGTGTCTAGTTTTGCATATGTTTGGCCAATCCTTCATGTGGGTTGCAGTCTTCTTTCCTTGATAGCCTCTCTCTTAAATATATTAGTTTAGTTTCAGTACAAAGTAGTCACTCAACAATGTGTTTATGACTTTCAGCCTCATTTAAAAAAGACATTAGAACTTCCTCAATTAATGAATATAGAGTCAATTTTTAGTGATTACCAGTTAATACAGGAATTTCCCACTACCTTACCAACTCATTACAATGCTTAATTGTTTCCTTCTAAACAAAGAAAGTAAAATATTTTCTTATCTGCTGAGTAGAATCCTTCGCATTCTTTGAATTTAGCATTTTGCAAAGAGTCAAAACATCTAGTTCCCTAAAATTGTAGTTTCAGTTTCCTTGAAGATCTGACTTCTTTTCCGGGCCTTGAATTGTTCTGACATTTCTCTGAAAGATTTTTCATTTTTTCTGTACCTCTTCTTGACTTTAGACCCCAGAACTGGATGTAGTACTCTATTAAAGATGGCGTCAGTTCTCATAACATAATGAAGGGTTGCCTCAGAGAAGAGGGGATTGTTCTGTAGGAATTCCAATTTTATTGTAGTTAATGATGTGATTTATTGGAGAAGTTGGTTTTGAGGAGACATTTTAATTTTATGGGGCACATTTTTTCTTTTCCTTGCAAGGAGTGGTGTTGAAAACCCATTAGCCTGAAGGTTACTTTTAATTTGCACAAGTTGAAGCTGATATTAGCCTCCCAGATCTTTTTAGGGAAGTGCCAACAAGAAAGACAAATCTCAGTAGGTGATATGTTTTCTAACACGGAAAGGTCACTTGAGCCTTCCTTCTCTGGTTTCTTTTGAGGATAGAGGCTTCTAACCAAAGCTGCTGCATTCCATTTGTTATCTTAGCTTATTGTTTTAGTGGGAGAAGAGAAAAGGAAACATATGGTTTTTGTAGTTTTTATCTTTTTCTTAAAGATCTCTGACTCTTACCACATCACTGTGAAATGTGGACTCCTTTGATAGTATTGTTTTGATCAATAGGGTTCACCCTATCATAATGAAAATACTTCAGTCAACTTATATTTGTGAGGAGTATGTTTTACAGAAGAACCAGATTTTCTTGAAGGCACGAGTATTTTCACAGTTTTGCTAATTCAAATACTGGAAATTTCAAACAAGAGATACTTTCACATCTCAGAGAAAGATTTGGGAATGGGTGAGATATTTTACGTTTAATATTGATAGTCTCATGTAGGTGTATATAGCAATGAACACTAAAGTTTCAATTGACTGCTTAAAAAAAGGTAAACATTTCTACTTCACTCCTCACAGTTCCTGAGTTACTGTTTGTTATTTTTTTGTACTACCCCAACAATGAATTAAGTTCTTTTGTACATGAAATAGTGTAACTAATGAGATTTGCAACATTTTAATAGTTTGAACACTGTGAGTCCAGTGGTCTTCAATCTGTTAAGTGATATCCATGGAAGTTTTAAGAAGATCAGACTGGAAAAATTGCCTTTAAAATGGTACTGAGATACCACAACTCAGGAGATGAGTTTAGATGACACATTTTTTCTTAGCCTTGAAATATGTTTAAATTGTTGGATGTGTAAATAAAAAGTATTAAAACCATTTTAATTTTTGAGTAATTGCTTTTAGTTTTCATTACATATTTAATTTGTAACAAAAGCTTTCAGATCACTAATGAATTTTGAAATATATTTTGTTTTCTTAACCTTTACCTAATCCTCAAATCTGTTCTCATTTCAATCAAGAGCCTTATAAATCTGTTCAAGTCGTGTGAGAACATCTTAAAGTATTACCTTAGTAAAAATGCGCTTACAGGATAGTATGTATCTCCTAGAGCAGAAAGCCTTTCCAAGCACACTGCTACTGGAGTGGGCTAGAGTTATTATGTTTTACAGTTGGTAGAACTTTTTTTTTTGAAAGGGAAGTTTGGGCTGCTTTAGTGGTGCTCACATGAGCTCAGGGCTTCCTCCTGAGCCAGAGCTAAGGGATCTTTCCTAGTGATGCTAAGGGGACTGTATGCACGGAGGAGGGTCACATCTGGATCAACCAAATGCAAGGCACGTTCCTTAACAACGTTTGAACAGTTTTCCATCTCTTCTGTCATTGAGTAAATCTGCAACCATTTTCAGAAGCCCATACTTTCCCATTGTGGACCCATCTGTTTCTCTTTCTCCAGTTATTCCCTTCCACTGGACCTTTCAGCTCTTCAGATGAAACTAACTCCTCGGATGAAAGTAACTCTTCTCCAAATATGAAAGCAATCTTACCAATCTTGCCAATTTACTTAGCAATTTATTAATTTTACTTCTCAATCTTGCTGATAACTTCACGTCTTTGACTCAGCATCTCTCCTTACCCCTTCCAAACTCTGTAACCTCTTCCTTCCTGTACTTTCTGAGCACTGCTATCTTTGACATAATGGCAATCGCTCTTCCACTCTCATATCCAATCTTGACCTTCTTTACTCGGCTTTGTGCCATGGGAGACTGAACTTTGTTTATTCTTTCAACTGGATTGACCTATTCCTTGCACTCGGACTTGTGGTTTGATTTGACCAACATCCTAGGTAGGAAGGAATATCCTAAGAAATCTGTGAGGTGGAGATAAAGGTCCTTTAATCTCCGTTCTTCCTTTGTGTTAGAAACAGCTGTGAAATCTCCTCGACGGTCACCTTCTGTCACCCAGTCCCTCTACTGTGTGCTCTACAGTGCCACTTTCTCTGACTTTCAGTAACCATCTTGTCCTTTCAGGCTTAGGGCTGTCTGGTCTGTTTCCCTCCTGCTGCTAGTCCCAGGATGCTTCCCTATGCCTTGTTCATTTGTTTCTTTTATGTCTGGCCGCATATTTATAAATAATTTCTTTACTAAAATTCCCTCTCTTATCACCTTATGCCATCTGTTTCCTGCGGGTATCTTGGATCATGCAAGCAAAAATTCACTCCAAGACATTTAACACAGAGTACTGACTTATTCCATGTCGTTGTTGTCAATCACTTAACTGTTGTACTATGAGCAGTATTGTACATAAAAGTGACCTTGAGTGTTCACTATCAGCTTCTTGAAAAATTTTGGTAGTAGCCTGAATCCCATTCCTACTCATTCTCCATCTGGTGGGATTGTATCCCAGTTTAATTATTCAGAATTGAGGGCAGGGGACTTAAATACCCATGTCCTAACCACATATATGTGTCCTGAAAGCTGTCTATCCAAGACAACTTGGATAAACTGTAGGTTTGTCAAATCCTAACTTTCTCTTGCCAAGCAGATTGTGTCGTTTCCCTGTTGACAGATGTTAAAATTTGCCCTATAAAAAAGTGAAATAATGTCACTTGACCATAGCTTTTCTCTCTATGGATGATGGAGAGGAAGTGAATAGAATAGTTCCTCTCCTTCTTTTCTTATTTATTCTGGCCTCAAAGTTTTAACCTTTTCCAATAAGACCTCTTCTGTGTTATGTAGCCATAAAATTTATCTCTAAAGCAGGGAGAAAACCACACCCATGGCTCAGACATTAGCCTGTGATAAAAAATGTTGCTCATAGTTATTGGTCCCGGAACTTTTAGATTTTTAATTTAAACATATCCCAAGTCCCATGACTTAAATAATGAATGTAATTAAATAATTGTAGTTAATCATATATTAAATAATTAATGCAAATTTCATTTATAGTCTGTTCTTTATTGTACTATTTATGTCGGTATTTTCAACACTGCTTTTATGCTTCACTGAGTAATTTTGTGTCATTGATCCATATTTGTGAACTGGTACAAAATAACAAGATAATAAACCTAAGCAATGATATGCCTATTAAGTGAAAATGCTTCAGCTCAAGAAACTGTTCCCTATTTATAGAACATTAGGCAAGTCTGGCTGACTCACATTCCTGAAGTACAAGCAGAGCTAGCCACAAAGCATTGTAAAAATCAAAATTTATCTTACTTTTTCACATGTGTGATCAAAGAGCTTCATTATTCTTTTTCCCTCAGAAGTGACTGGGTTCCATTTAATTAATGAGGGGACTCCACTGCTTTTTGGGTATATTTTTGACAAAACATCGCAGGGGTTT
Organism: Sorex fumeus; assembly: GCF_029834395.1. Classification (NCBI taxonomy): domain Eukaryota; kingdom Metazoa; phylum Chordata; class Mammalia; order Eulipotyphla; family Soricidae; genus Sorex; species Sorex fumeus. Next base: position 6,241,067 of record NW_026606240.1, read on the forward strand.
ATGGGAAGTGCCTTTACTGAGTAAGCGTTACCTCGGTTCTCTGCACCACCTCCCACTCAACTCTGCTTTCACATACAGTAAAGCCTAATTTTACCTGCTTTACATAATAGCTTTCTTGAAGGAATAATTTTGAGCTTTAAAAAGTTTAAAAGCCACTAGATAATCTCTAAGGAGCCTTCATCTCTGAAAATTCTATTACAACGTAATTTCCCAAAGCATTCACTGATTGAAATGTTCACTTTGACAAATATGCAATATTGCTGTTTTTAAACATGTCTGATGTATACATATGTTTATGATTCTAGGGAATGAAAATAAGCATCTTAATCCACTATCATAGTATTCTATAAGCATTGCTTTTGAGCAAAGTGATTATTTATAGTAAAAGAAGTGTGGCAATGGGTCCTTGACCACAGAATTTGCTGGCATTATCATGTTTCTCCCCTTCGTGTGAGATGAGACCAAGGTTCTCTAGAAGGCTCTATATGTTTTAGATTGGCAACCAATATCTGGTGCCATTTCTTCTGTTGCATAATTCTTGGGGTTAGGATACAAAGAGTAAAGCTAGAAATAAGACCCTTCACAATTTCTATCCTAAAGACCCACTAGCACTTTTTTCCCCTAATTCCATATTCTTATGTTCTGCTTATCTAATGGTTTAATTTCTAGAATGAGGAATGCTTCTAGAAATTGTTGTGTTTAGGAGACTACAATGATACCATTCAATTGGAAAATACAACTGCTAGCCAGCCACTTGGGATTCTCATACCCCTTAATCAACAGACAAAAAAGGGAGTTATAGTGTTGACTAGAATGATTGATCCAGACTACCAAAGGGAAATTAGGAGCCATAATTTGTGGCATAAAATCATGGATTTTTTTCTTTTGTTCCACATACATTTGCACTGGGCTGGAAAGATAGCACAGTGGGGTAATGCATTTGCCTTGCACACGGCTGACCCAGGTTTGATTCCTCCGCCCCTTTCGGAGAGCCCAGCAAGCTATTAAGAGTATCTCGTCCACATGGCAAAGCCTGGCAAACTACCCGTGATGTAGTCAATATGCCAAAAACAGTAACGATAAGTCTCACAATTTGTTGTGAGACATTACTGGTGCCCACTTGAGCAAATTGATGAACAATGGGAAGACAGTGCTACAGTGCTGCATTTGCATTATGTATATGTTCCTCACATGTCTTATATAACTAAAAATGTGTTGACTTTATGAAATAATATTTTGTTTTGATTTATTTTAGGACCCCACCTGGCTATGCCCAGGACTTACTTCTGGCTCTGCTCTCAGGGAGCACTCATAGCGGCATAGTGGAGAACACATTGCATGCCTAGTACTGAACCCTGGTCAGCCACAGTGCTAGGCAAGCATTCTGCGAGTTGTTCTAAATCTTCAACCCCCATATGTATCAAGTATTAAGATATGATATCATATACAATTTTATACTACACAGCTAAGTTTAGCGGTGTAAAATTTGGTGCTAAATAATAATAAAATGTGTTACTGAATATTAGGAGAAAAGAAAACATCATCAAAGAATTTACCTTCTTTTCTAGAGAAGGGATTAGTGCATTTCAATGAAAGAAGAGCTGTATCATGTTAGGTAACTTATGACCATGTTTATTAATCTGGAAATTAGTTTTGGCTAATTTTAATGGGTTATTATAACATGGGTATTTATCTCATATGACAAATTCACTAGGCCACAGGGTGACAACATATTTGTTTAAGCATGATTTCTGTGTCAATGAGGGTATTTTCTGAATGAGACAAGCCTTTGATGTCTCCTTTACAATGTAAAGCAGTTTGTCCTACACAGCATAGGTAATATCCGATCACTTCAGGGCCTGAATAGAACCAAAAGGAGAATAAAATTCTACTGCAGGATTGTTGAACGGTAGCTTAATCTTTTACCCTCAAATTGGGATTGAGTTTTGTATCATAGTCTCTTATAGTTTTCAGATTTTTGGACTTTTGGATACAAAAATCTAAGAACTTATTTTTGTTAGCTTTTGTTTCGGGATCACTTCCGTGGTGCTCAGGGATTACTCCTGGTTTTACACTCAGGACTCGTACCTAGCATTGTTTGGAGAACCAAATGAAATTTCTGAGATTGAACTTGGATGTGTCATGTGCAAGGCAAGCACCTTATTCTCTCTCCAGCCCTCAAATCTTAGAACTTTCAATATCCATACCCATGTGAACCAATTCATTGTAATGAGTAATCATCCATTTATTCTATTTGTTCTGCCTATTTAGAGCACTCTGATAGACGGTATTTTCAGTGTCATCAATTCCCACACCACCAAAGTGCTAATATCCCTCCAACAATATCCTGCCACCATTTTTCTAGCTTTCTTGTCTGTACCTTTTTCCCCTCACCCACTTTACTACCTTCTGGACCCTTCCCCTACTTGGAAAAATCAGTTCCATTGGCAGAATATCAGGGTTTATGTTTGGGGATGAAGGGGCATGGAAGCTGGGAAATGTCTGTGGCCTGCAAAGTCCACTTAGGGTTGGGAAATCCCCCAGTCCCTATTCTCATTATTCAGATAATCCTGGGGTCTAGTTTCTTTGAGATCCCAGCACTTATTTTAACTACCCATGAATGCATATTGCCCCTGTATTTGTGGAAATAAAGTTCCATTTCTTCTTATTCAAAATAAGAACCAACATTGGAGCTGGTTGTGCTCAAGGTAGCACTTTACCTACTACTATCTCTGGTTTCTTTGTTTGATTCTGGGGTCATATCTGGCAGTGCTCAGGGTTTACTGTATTGTTTTAATTTGCCAGTGTCTTTTCACTTGCTTTATATTTATGATCAGTGTATTTCTTTTTCCTTCTAATTCATTTCACTTAACATTATATACCCTCTAGCTTCATTAAAATTGCAACAAAGTATAAGATTTCATCTTTTCTTACAGCTTAGTGGTATTCCATTTTATATACACATTATAATTTCTTTATCCTTAATTTCTGTATCCACTGATCTGTTGTTGGGCATTTTGGTGTTTCTAGATGTTGGCTATTTTCAATAAAACTATAATGACCATAGATCTGCATCTATCTTCAAATTCATGACTTCGTATACTTGGAACAGATGTCAAAAAAGTACAGTACTTGATCATACAGTAGCTCAATTTTTAAAGTTTTGAGAATTCTTCATACTTCTCAGGTCTATCCAGTCAGATCCTTTTTCATCATATCCTAAACAACACAGCTTATGTTCAGACTTTCTGGTACAGTCAAGTGAAGTGACATCTCACTGTCACTCTGATTTGCATTACCCTAATAATAGTGATGTCAAACCCATTTTTCTTATGCTTTCCTCCCCACCCCCATCTCTGTGTACTCTTTAGAGAAGTGTCTGTTCAGCTCTTTGCCCATTTTTGAATGGGTTTGTTTGATTTTGTTGTTGAATTATCTGTGAATTTTATCTACCTTTAACGGATAGTATAGTGTCTTTGGTTTTTGTTTTTAATTTTAATTATATGTTGGTTTTAGAGCCTCATGCAATGGGGTGCTCAGGGACCACCTCTGAGTTGGTGCTGTAGGGTCATGCTTTGTCCTGCTTGAGGGACCATGCGGTGCCAGGCTTTGCCTCACACATGCAGGAAAATTCTCTACTGTGCCTTGACTCTATTTTGGTCCATACATTTTTGAAATTCAGAGTCTTTTTAGTTTTATTTAGTTCAGTGTTTGTTCTTGCTTTTATTTTCTTTGCCAGTGAACTCAAATTATTGACAGCAACTCTGAAGTCAGTATCACAGACAGTTCTTCCCATGTGCTCCTCAGTGTGTTTCACAGATTCCAGCCTAACATTGAGATCTTTATTCCATTTTTAATTGATTTTGAATTATATTGTGTTTGTATAGTGTGATAATGGGTTTAATTTAATTCATATATTGATCATTTTTACATGTGGGTAGCCAGTTTTCTCAATACCTTTTAAGAGAGCTTCCCTTTTCTACTTGCCTAATTTCTGAAACGAGGGCATTGATTGCTAATGTGGATGATAGCTATGATGGAGGATATCTTTGGCATGTGTCTGATCTCAAAGGAAGTATTTTTAATTTTTTTCATGCCATTGAGCATGATCTTGGCTGTAATTTTGTTATAGATCGCCTTTACTTCATTGGTATAGTTTCCTTCTATACCCATTTTGTTGAGCACTTGTTAAAATCATAGAGGTTGAATCTTGTAAGTTTTTTTCTGCATCTATTGATATTTTCATATAATCTTCATCTTTCATTTTGTTGATGTGATATAATATTTGAACTGACTTGCATATGTTAAATCATCTTTGCACCCCTAGATTGAATGCCACTTGAGAATGGTATAGGATACTTTTAACATACTGCTGGGTTCAGTTTACAAAGGAAGGACTGGTTGTCTACATGTATTTGGAGGATAGGTTTATAAATGCATGAGCAGATAATATGTGCAATACTTATATTAAATATTATAGAGATTGGTGATTAATGCTTAATTTCTATCTTGTTAGGATGATGATATCACATATACATTGTGCGGTCATTTCATACCCATCAATATTCATGAAACATATCTAAAATTATACAGTTATGTTCTGTCAAAATATGTTTTTGGTTAATCTTAAAGAAATTATCTTATTTTTAAATGCCACAGAAAATAATTAAAAAATTTTTCATGCCAAGTCATTTAACTGAAGGACATATGTATGAAAAAATAAAAATGTAATGTTGCAACAAAAAAGAATAGAAGGGCCAATGGTTGACATAACAGAAGTAATCTTTAGAAAAAGAATGTGCCTAATATAACAGGATAGGTTATATTTCTAGATTCTCGTTGATAGTGCTTTTTCTGAAATCTGTTGGAAGATTATTGTTCCTCCTTCACTGAATAAAGAAGAGGCCATTTTTCTTGCGAACACATAGGCTATTTTGAACAATTCTACCCACTTTTTGCAGGCAGCAGCAGGTGCTAGGCTGTGCTTGAAGTGGTGAGAAGGATTATACTCTTATATCATTCTTTGCCTATGGAATCATTCCATCTTAGTGGTGTCAATGAAACTAAATTAGATTCTAGCTAAACATGGGTTACACCAAAGGAAAGAAGAAGAATACACAGCTAAGAACAATTAGGCTTAAAATTTATTCACAGATTAATAAAATCTGAAGTTATGGCTTACTTATCCTAATGAAATCTAATTATCATAAGATATTTTATATCTTATGATACATTAAATATTATTAAATATGATTATATAACATAATATAGCATAATACATGTTACTAAGTGTAATTATTTAACATTATTATATATTATATAAGTTTTAATTTTTGTTGACTAAGTGACAGGCACTGTTTTAAGTATTTGATGAACAACAGAAACAAAATTTGCTGTCTTCTAAGAAATTCTATTCTAATATGTAATAAGCTTGGATTATGCTTCAATTTATAACAATCCACTAATAGTATATTGGAGGACTTTTTGTGTGGGAAGTATGAGTAGATTTGTAAAGAACCTATATTATATCTGCTGTTTCTTTCACTGCAGTAATATTCAGATGTAATATTAGATGGCTAATAGTTTGCTAGAAAGTGGTAAGTGAAATAGAAAGAAGCAGAGAAGGTTGGAGGGAGGACAGAGGTGTGCTGGGAAGACCTGGCATGTTGCAGGTTTAGATGGGCTGATCAGAAGAATCATTAGAGACAAGCTGACAATCCAGCAGAGCTTATCATCACCATCGTCATAACTAGCATTCTGGCTCACAGCTTTCTGTGCATTATCTTATTTAAATCTCTGAACAGATGCAGTCACTGAAGCTCAAAGAAGATAATTATTTACTCCATATTACTCAGATATAGAATTTAAACTTGGGATTAGGACCTAAATTATGCTACATTGTACTGTGTTTCAACACAGTGGTTTACAAACTGTTTCAAGCTTACACTAAAATTTCAGTTGACATTAGCTTTTAAAAGCATCTATTACTAGATATATTTTAAATTAGGTTTAAAACCACGTACTTAAATGTACTATAATCCATATGTTAACATATTGGAGGTTCTTAATTGCAAAACAATGGGCTTGTTTTGCTAGCTTGCAAACTCCTCCCCCATCCCCACCCTGCACTTCTGTCTACATATTTGGACAATGTATAAATGTTGCTTCGGTTAGGAATGTTTAAATTTTACACAATTAAAGAAAATTCACTTACAGCACTGTCTGTTCTACATAAAATACAAAACAAGGCATGTGTAGCTCAGGGTAGAAATGTCTGTTAGTTACATGTCCCATTGTGGAATTATCAACAACTCATTAGCAAGAAAAACTGTAACATGTTTACATGATGTGAAATCAAAGGTAATTCTAGAAGTGTTTGTTAGGATAACACGCTTTTGCCTGATTTGTGCTTGAAAAAAGTCAAAAAAGAAAATTAGAAATTAAATCCTAATTGAATTTTAACCTATGAGTTAATTTAAGAATATCCTAAGACTGTACAAAGATTCTGTTTTTCTTTTTGGTTTTTGGGCCATGTTCGGCAACACTCAGAGCTTATTCCTGGCTCTGTGCTCAGGGGTTACTCCACTGTCAGTGCTCAGGGAACCGTATGTAGTACTGAGGATCGACTCAGTTCAGGCATGAGCAAGGCAAGTGCCTTACCAGGGCCTTATCTCACATCAGCTCCTGGAGATTTTTTTTAAACCATGAATTTGCAAATATTTATGTGGAATGTTTTTTTTTAATTTAGTGCTATCAAACATAGGTTGAATGTTAAAGTTAACTCACCACTGGAGTTGACATGGCTGTAATAGTTTCAGTATGCTACTTTTTATAAATACAAGCAAATATATGGCACAGCAAGTAAATATATATTTATGGTCATAACTCATACAAATTAAAACAATCTAGAGCATAAATTTGCATAGTAAAGGGACATTGGCACTCTCCTGGTAAATGTGATATGATAATATTTTATGCCTAAAACATCAATTTTCATTCTATTCTAAATCTTGTTACCTTTAAAAAAGCATGAAAAATGGTAAAAATTATAATAATTTTGGACTGAAATCTACTAAAAAATTAGCAGGGAAAGGTGATTGAAGTATGTTAAAATAAAATAAATCTGGTAATAAGTGTGGTTTCTAAAATTGGCAGCTACCTAAAGAATTAGAGAATAACAGACTCTGTCCAAACCTTAACTAAAATTGAGAAATATTGTTTCTTTTATGAATATGAATAGTTTACTGATTAAAATTGTTTTGCTTTTCTCCTCCATTTTAGTACATATAATCTTACTTTAATCTAAATTATGCCATTAAAGAAGTAGACTAGTATAAAATTCTTCATGATTTCATTAGTCATTGGCTTTAGGTGACTAAACTTAGAGCAGAGTTTTTGCTGAGACAGTAGCGACAAAGACACAATTCACTGGAATACAAGATCACAACAATTTACCAATGTGCGGGCTTACTTTACTTTAATCCTTCAATTTACTTGCTAACCTACCCATGAAGTTCTCTTTCTTATCTAAACAGAATCGAAATTGATTTTGACAGTGGTGAGAATTGACTATTCATAATAACATTTCCATAATCCTACAGTCACTAGAGTCTTCAATGGTTGACTATTATGAAGAAAATGGATTTATGTGGAAATTATGTCTTTTTCGTTGAAAAGTTCCCTGTTCTCTTCTCTTCGTTGTTGCGCTTTTATTGCTCTTGCATTGACTTGGGTGGCACACAGACCTGACTGTGGTGGTTGACATTCAGCTGTGATGCACACAGAGGCTTCAATTCCAGGTTGCAATGTTCACATACTCAGCTGTGCTACACGCCAGAGGGGAGACTTCTTTAGTTGTGGAGGTCACACCCTTGTAGTTCTTGATCCATTCTGGTAAGAGGGCTTTCACGGGATTATTATATTAGTCACATAAGTATTCACCAAGAAGTCAAAGATCCTAGCGATGTACTCCCAACTCTCTTAGAGGTACTTTCCAGTGGTGGTACTTCTTCAGATGTGTGCCTGTACATCTGACTGTGATGTGGTGGCAATCACTGGTGATGTCATATCACAGCGGAGCTGCAATATTGTTCTCAGCACATGGACACCACCAGTGATTGGACATGGAACCTATCCTTGCAAGGGAGGTGTTCTAAACCAATGAGCTATTCTCCTGGACTCCCTTAGAACTGATTTAAGGATTGTAGTAGGGGAATTACTGAAGTGAACATAAGGCAATAAGAAAAATAAAGCACTCTCAACCCTTACAGTAGGAAAATGAAAGTACATAAGAAATCTTTCAAAAGAAGAAATATGAATGGAAAGAAAAATAAAGGATTCTCAACTTTGCTAGTGATAAAAAATACAAAGAACAAAAACAAAACCCAACTGTAACATTTATTACCTAAAAAGGTTTACAACTATGTGGAGTAGTGAATACTCTAGAGTACTTTTATGGATATATGAATTAGTAGTGTTTCTGGAAGTTCACTTGTCTATATATATATAATTTAAAGTCTTGCTTACTCAACCACATAGAGTTGTTGTTCTAGAGATGTTTCTAAAGAATAATATCATAGATGTGTGCAAATATGATTTATAAGTTTACCTTTATTTTATTTTTACTGTGGTGGTGGAGAGAAAGAGTTTGTAATAATGCAGACAGAATAAATCAAGCTAGATTTCTAAATATGAAATTTACACGGCTTTGAAGTATATTTGAGAAAAGTTTCAAGATAAAAGGAGATGCATATATGTGCATGCATATGTAAATGTGTATAATATTTTACTCGTAGATATTTCTGTCCGTAGCTAAATGCTTTTTTAGAATAGATGTGTAAGAGACCTCTGAAGAATGGTTTCTAAATGTGCTTTGACCACTTGTATGTGGTCCTTGGCATCACTTCCTTCATTTATTTGAAGGAATTAAGCAAAATTTGGTAAATCAGACTTAAATAAAATGATTGGCATACTCTGAAATCTGTTTGGGGACGCTTTGAATTCAGAATCTGAAATGTAAAATCTGCTGTGCAAGCAGATGTTTGTAAGGAGTCCTAGGAGAAGTTAAGTTCTGCTCTTGTTCCAAAGGATTTCTGGGCCTATGTGCAAGAACCAGACTGCCAGAGTATAAATATTCTCCACACTGAAAAATAAGACAAAAGGAATATAACCAATAGAACCATCACCTTCTAATATGTATAAAATTGACATTTTCTTTGAGAGCCCTTAACTTTGGATGAAGTTTTAAAGACATAGTTCTGCACTGTGTGCTGATGGACATATATGCATCTTGATCGACTAACCTTCTGGTGAACTCTACTGTGTGCTATTTTTAAAAAGTCCAAATAACTCACTTTCAAAAAGTGGAAAATTGTTTCTTTTATTTACATAAGACCCAATACTGTGCTTCCAATATGCTTAGCATAACTGGACCATAAAAATAATAAATGTGTGACAACATGAATATAAACATAATAAATGTCATGCTTTCACATGGCAAATTGTCAATATCCATTGACATTCGTTCTTATGGCATCTATTAAGGCCGCACCATATTTATTAACTCTGGTTTGATTATACTGCTCCATTAACTTGGTAATTTCATTATGGTTTAAGAGGGATTTTAGCTGCTGAATTTAGTTTAAGTTTTATGCACAAGCACAGAAGTCCTTGGGCAGTGAGCACATTTCATAGTATCAAAGAAATAAATAATGAAAAAAGGTAATTTGGAAGAAACGGAAAACAAAAAAATCAGTATACCTTTCAGCTTGTTCCAATGGAGAAATTGCTCATCAGAATTGTAGTCAGAAACTATGTCAGGTGTATGCTTGTTAATAAAATATTTTGAAACTAAACTAGCCATGTCAAAGGGATGCAGTCACAAATAGATATTTAACGTTTAATATAACTCCTTCAAGAAAGCCTTTCTGAATTCTTCAAAAATCACATTGCTTTAAAAAATATATACACATATATAATGTATATATATATACTACACATATATTTATATATGTACTCTATTCAGTAACTTTTTACTGTATCTTATATAAGATAACTGGTACAGAAATCTACAGGTCTAAGAAAGAAGTTTGATGACTGAGACAGCCCTGTCCCTTGGACTATTTTTCTATACTAGGTTTGTAAATCAGCGTTCATCTCAGGGAGGAAGTTCTGATTATCAATTATATGAGAAGTAAGGAAAGAATAAAATGCAGCCCATTAGAAAGAGATATCCATTCATTCAGTATTTTAATATCCTAGGGACCTATAGCTCCCACCTAAACACCTTCCAGGATGCGTCCTCGATTTTCCAAATCTCACAGATTTCTCCCATGAATAACCTCTTTTATGTCCCGAATGAGAAGATATCCACGACTTTTAGATCTTATTGGTCCCCCTCTCCCAGGATTTAATTTTATGTTTGACTACAGCATTGGGTAACAGAAGAAACACAAGTTTGTCTGGGTTGTCTATGAATGGGGCCAGAAATACTTGTTTAAAAAATGAGCAATTAATTTCCCTTGAAATCAAATGGTTCCCCAGACAAACTGTCAGCTGTCAGAAGTGCCATTTGCAGTGACCACTTCCACTTTCAGACAAAGGCTCAGAGTCTCAGAATTCCAAACTTGAAACCATTTTAAACCCTCTCCTCATCCTTTTAACTGCTCTTGTAGTTCACTGCATTCATTGTTCAAAACATCTCTCTAAGTCATAATTAAGATAATTATGGCATCATTGATTCAATATGTCTTTCTGTCAGACCATAAACTCCATAAGGACAGGGATCCTGAGTATGGTGCTTATGATATCCACTCTCCAAGACTGGTACCATGCCTGTTACAACTTTAGAAGCCTAATTAAAAAAAAACAGTTAAAACAAAACAAACAAAGACAAAGAGAGAGAGATGTTAATCTTACATAGAAAGTGTGAACAATTAATGAAGATGCTAATGTAGGGATAAGAGATGAGCCAATTTATTTCTGAATTTTAGATATGGTGTTATAAAAATGTGATGAGAAAAATAAATAAATTCCACAAAAGTTGCAAAAAGAAAGTAAAGAGAAAACACACACACACAGAGTAAGGACTTTTTTAGTTTATAAGTAAGCATTGCCTGGAAGCATATAGAACAATAATCTCACTATTAGAAAAAAAAAGTGTTATTTTAGCTTCTTTACATTAATAAGTCACAGACTACACTTAGGTTGATCTTTGAGTTATCAGCTACTAAATTTATTATCCTCTCTGAACACACTTAGAAACATCAAAAAATGTTTTAAAATCCTTGCAAACCGATGAAGAAACACATGTTCTACTTATCATTTTGTCAGACTGAACAAAGCTCTTAGGATGTGCCCAATAGCTTTTGAAGGAAGGCAAACACAATTAGTTAAATAAATGAACAATTTCACTGGAATCAGAGAGTTTCAGAGGAAGCTATTAATTTTTACGAGCATTAACTGACAAAAATCTATGCATCTGACATAGTCTGTACAGTGCAAAACACTCCCTCTGTGTTAGCATCAGGAATAGAAAAACAGACAATTCAGATAAAAACCGTGGCATATGCTAGTTTTTAGAGTGGTGGAGAGATAGGCCAAAAATTATGTTTGTAAATTTCTGAAATGATTTCCAGAAATGCATTACAGGCTAAGTGCTTTATACAGTATGTATTGTTAGCAGGTGTTGTGAGTACTTTATTTCTTACACACAATGCTGACAGTTTACTCCTTTATACTCTTTAAGGGAACAAGCAGCATAATTGGAATTCCTTTGAGAATGATTTGTTAGTCATTTTGGACCTTTATAGGGAGTAAATGGTAAATAAAAGCTGAGTTTTTGGACATTATTATCTATTGGTTGAGCAGATTAGACTGTAAATTTTAAAAAGGAAGGGCAATTTAGGCAATGATACTAACAGCTGCATAGTCATTGTGTAATAGTAGCCCACCTGGGCTGAATTGTGAATTGCAAAACAAAGCTGAATGGTTTCAGTTCCATGATGTATTATGCTACAAGGAAGCTCTCAGCTTAGCAAAATGTAGAGCTACTGTCAAGTCATTCCTCTGCCAAATTACTACCGCACTGAAAAATGACTAGTGATATCACTTGGTGAGATCATCACAGTCTAGTTTTCTTAGTGTTTCCATCATTTCTGACATCAATGTTTTATCTCAGCAATTTATTTTCAATAATGAAATGTTTTTCTTTTTCAGTTTGGTAGATCCTGTATTGATTATTGATTTTTCTTCTTTTTGCGTGCACGTGCTCACACATGCATGTGTGTGTTGTGTGTGTGTGGTGTATTTGTGTGTGGTGTGCGGTGTATTTCTGTGTGTGTGAGTGATGTGTGTGTGGTGTGTGGTGTGTCTGTGTGTGTGATGTGTGTGGTGTATGTGTGTGTGGTGTGCGGTGTAAGTCTGTGTGTGAGTGGTGCGTGTGTGGTGTGGTGTGTGTGTGTGTGTGTGTGCGTGCATGCGCGTGCAGAGGGAAGTGCTGGATCCAGCAATTCCAGGTATCCAGGGGCTCCCACACACTCCTGCCATTTCCAGCATCTCCTTAGCCCCTTATATGAATTTCTAGAACGTACTCAGCCCTCTGAAAATGAGAGCAAAAGTTTCTCCCCCCCTCACCTCTCATTTATCATAGAATAGGTAAATAATGCCTAGGTGATGCGTTACATATTGTGACTTATATGTGTAGTTTGCAGTTATTTTAAAACATAGAGGAATGATCATGTTAGTGTTAAACACAGCAAAAGTAAAGCTTGTCGCTCTTAAAAATTGACTATTAGTGGTTGATTAACTTTACACAACCTAAAGAAAAATATTTTCCTTGTCACCAAGACCACAACTCAGCATCCATCTAATTTTCCTCTATAGTTCTTAGTGGTGAAGAGAAAATTCTAGAAACAATAATTCTTAGACAAATCATAGACATAGGGAAGTCATGCTGTTTTGGCTGTGAATCCTTACAAACAAGAGCAAAAGAAAAGTAAGCATTTTATCAGCATTGTTTTCTTTCAAGGTTTTGCTAAGTCTGATTGAATTTTGCAAACACTTAGTAGAAGTTCAGAGTTCTTCATCTTAGTTTCTTGCATCTTTTGTGTGACCCTGAAAAGCCACTTAAAGTTACACATATGTTTAAGATGGATTTTAATTTACGTTTCAGAACATACCAGTTAGAAAGTATTTATTTGAATGATTTCTTTTTTCAGACTCAAGAAAAAAAAGCATGAAAACTGTTATTATATTTTGATGCAAAGAATAATTCCAATTTTTAATAAAACCAAATAGCTTCCTGGATAAATCTGTTAATCAGTTTTCTCTTTGATTGTTTTCTTTCAGTAATGTGGTTTTCATTAGGCATTTTGATTCTGTTCCATTGTTGTTAAGCATCTGTTTCAAAATACAGTTAAAGATTGGTATTCTTGGTCCAATTCCAAGGGGCAAAATCAGCAGGAATAAGTAATCCCACAGCATTAAAAAGAATCTTCTAAACCATGAAAAGAAAGTAATAAGTACTAAACTTTGACTAAAAGAGTCATAAATGAGTCTGAAAGCCTCATTTACATTGAAATATGCATACCAGCATGATGTCATTATCAATTAGTATGAGCATTTTCTAACAGCCATCTATTCTGAGTATGTAGTCACTTGGTTTATGGTTATTATTGCTGTGTATGTTGATATCTGAGTGCAAACACTAAAGCAGCAATGTCCATGGAAAATAGTAACACAGGAAATATTTATGCCAGAAATAAATCAATCCTACTTCATTTAGCATTATTTATTGAGCCAAGGTAGATATAGTACTCCCATAATCTATGCATCTGGCTGTGATCTTCCTTCTGTATGAATTAAGATATATATATATACATATATAGGGGCACACACACATATATGTACGTATATTCAGTTTTTGTCGGTCTACCTATCACATTGTAATTCTTTTCCTGTGGGTTTTATGATGTTGTGGGTATTGTCAAAACTTGTACTTCACTTTCTGTGTGATAATATCTTGTTAAGCTTCTCTGTTTCGACTATTTCAGTGACTGAGGTATGACGCGAGTTTGTTCTCTTGATTCTAGGATTAACCTTTATAAATTGGTGTAGTCTTCATAACCAGAAGACTGTAAGTGAATATTGGTCGTTTAACAACACTGATGTTAAGAGTGGTATGTTCTTGACGTGTTGTGCGTCATGTTTCGGTTATGAGCGTTAACATTTTAATTTGTTTTAACTTTTGGAACTCAGAAACATTCCATAGTGCTACAGCTTTTTTGTTTGTTTTGGGTGGAAAAGGTAAAGGCCCTCCCGTTGATCGTCGATTTGCTCGAGCGGGCCCAGTAACGTCTCCATTGGAGACTTTGTTGTTACTGTGTCTGGCATATCAAATACTCTCGGTAGCTTGCCGGGCTCTCCGAGAGGGGCGGAGGAATCGAACTCGGGTCGGCCATGTTGGCTGCTTGTAAGGAGAACGCCCTATCCGCTGTGCTATCGCTCCAGCCACACTCAGAAATGCTCAGACTTATTCTTAGTCCTGTCCTCAGGGATCACTCATGATGAGGCTCAGGACCTAGGTAGAGTGCTGGACATCAAACTTGGGTCAGCTGCCTGCAAATCAAGAGCCCTACTGGCTGTACTGTGTCTCTAGCTTGTGTATTACCTTTGGATGATTTTCATTAAGAACCAGTTTTTCCTTAAGCTTGTTCTATTTCCATACATTAACTCATTTAAAGAATTAGTATTCTTTTTTAACCTTAGGACTTCAGATATAAACTCAGATTCAGCAGTGAAGGACAAACACATAACACATAATTCATATTTTTTGTGGCCACTAGTTCTTAATGATATTGTTTGTAGAAAAGATAAAATGGTCACCTGAGGAATGTGCAGTCTTTTTTTTAAAAAGACTTAAAAATGATACTTGGTTTACCTGTGCAATAAACAAAAGTCATGAATAAAGCAGTGACAACAAGAAAATCCTGTTTCTAGACTGCTCCAATTAAGCGCCCCTACTGGGTTTGCCTAGTCCAAGGAATACATCTAGAAGTTCATGCTCTCAGTCTAAGAACTGTCTCACTCTGAGCACACAGAAGTTTGGTGATCTGCGTAATGTTCTGTGTCTTTGTTAATCACACAATGGAAATTACAGAATTATTTGCTTTATTACAACTCCAGAACAGTATTGTAACTGCCCCTTGGGAACTTTCTCAGAGGGAGTTATTCTGGAGGCAGTTGCTATGTAAATAAATACTTTTAATTCCTGTAAATGCTACCAAGACATTCTTCAACAACTCAGTTAAATGTCCCTTTGATAAGCCTCCACATGCATGGCTTTAATGCTGCATTTAATAGTATTGTGATGCTAGCATGCTTAACCACTTCAGTGGTAATTGAGTGGGATAACTATACATTAAGAATGTTTTGGGGCCCACCCCCAATGCTGCTCCGCGGGTCTCCTCCCCACCCAGGTCAGTCCGCCCACCAGCACTCGAATCCGGGACTTGACTTTCACCCTGCAAAGACCCAGACATCCTCTCGGACCCTGGAACAAAAACAGACCTGAGCCCCTTCCTCCTCGCCCACCCCAAACACTACTCCACCAGTCTTCTCCCCAACCCAGCCTTCACCCCTCACACACATCTGGTTCTAGTGGGGACGTGTCCTCTTCCGAAGGGGTGTGGTTTCAGTAGAAGTGGGCGTGGCTCAATTTTAGTGGGCAAACGGGCTGCAGGTATTTTAGTATACCAAGACAACTACTGTGACATCACAGTTCCTATACCTACACACCAACATGAAGAAACAACACAAATCCCCACCACGTGGCGAGGACGATATAAAGAGTCCAGAAACCTCAGTAGGGGCTATTCACCTAAGGGACCTCTCTGACAAAGAATTCAGATATGAAGTCATGAGGATGTTCAATGAACTCAATGAAACAGTCAGACAGATATCCAGTAAATTGAAAGAGAACATGAAAGAAACAATGGATTGTACAATCGAGAAAATACAGGAAGAAATGAGAGCAGAAATTGGAAAGCTATGCACAGAAATGTCATGAATCAACGATTCCATAGATGAAATAAAAAACTCAGTCTGTGCCCTCAAAAGTAGAGTGACCACAGCTGAAGGAAGAATCAGTGAGCTGGAAGATCAGCTGAATCAAACCAACAGGCAACAGCAAACAATGGCAAGAGACCTCAAAATAGCTCAAGAGTGAATCAGAGTCCTAGGAGATGATTCCAAGAGGAACAACATTAGAATCATAGGAGTCCCAGAAGCTCAGGGAAACAATACCAATGAAAAAGCCATGGTCAAACAAATCATTGCTGAAAAATTCCCAGAATTCGACAATGCAGCCATTCAGATTCAAGGAGACTGAAGGGTGCCAGCTAAAAGAGACCCTAACAAAAACACTCCAAGACATATCATAGTTAGAATGATCGATGCTGCCGATAGAGATACAATACTGCAAGCAGCAAGGTCAAAGAAGGAAATCACATACAAAGGAGCACCCCTTAGATTCACAGCAGACCTATCAGAGGAAACTCTCCAAGTATGACAGCAATGGTGAGATATAGTGAAAAAATTCACTGTAACGAATGCTTCACCAAGAATACTCTATCCGGCTAAACTCTCGCTCAAACTCGAAGGAACGGTACACTATTTTCTAGATAAACAGTAGCTCAGGAACATCATAGACTCAAAACCAAACCAAAAACAAGGGCAAAAGGAGCTACTATAAGATAAGACAAACCTTACAAGCAACACAGACCCTTACAGAAAGATGACACAAAACACCATAACAATAATATCTCTCAATGTCAATCGTCTAAATTCACCAATTAAGAGACACAGAGTAGCAAAATGGATTCAGAAACAGAACTCAACATTCTGCTGCCTACAAGAAACTCATCTCAACACTCAGATCAAACACAGACTCAAAGTCAAAGGATAGAAAACAATCCTACAAGCAAACAGCTCCCTCAAAAAAGCTGGGGTGGCCATACTAGTATCCGACAACATCAATTTCAGGTTGAAAAAGATTAGTGAAGGCCATTTTCTATTCATCAAGGGATACGTACAACAGAAAGAAATCACACTCTTAAATGTATATGCACCTAATGAGGGAACAGCTAAGTATTTAAAACAACTGCTAACAGATTTTAAGGATGACATTGCTACCAACACAATAGAACTTGGAGACTTCAACATCACCTTATCACCTCTGCACAGATCAACAAGAACAAAACCCAGCAAGGAATCATTGGCATTGAAAGAAGAAATAGAAGAGAGAGGGCTTATAGACCTATACAGGGCTTTAACACCCCAGAAAGAAAGAATACACATTCTTCTCCAGTGCACACGGAACATTTTCCAAAATACACCATGTGCTAGGACACAAAATATACCTCAATAGAATCAGGAAGATAGAAATAGTATCAACCATCTTTTCAGATCACGATGCACCGAGGATAGAAGTACACACAGACGCGATGCACACAGATGCGGAGAACCAAATCAAACACCTGGAAATTAAGCAACTCAATGCTGAACAACGAGTGGGTCAGGAATGAAGTCAAGGATGAAATCAAAAGACACCTGGAAACAAGTGAGAATGAAGACACGAGCTACCAGAACTTATGGGATGCAGCGAAAGCCGTATTAAGGAGAAAATTTATAGCTCTGCAAGAATTTATCAGGATGAAAGAAAGGATGCACATAATAAACTGACTTCATGGCTCAAGACCTTAAAAAAGGATCAACAGAAAGAGCCCAAATCAGGCAGAATGAAAAAGATCATAAAACTTGGAGCAGAAATCAATGACATGGAAACCAAAGAAACAATCCGAAAGATCAATGAAACCAAGAGCTGGTTCTTCGAGAAAATAAACAAGATAGATATACCACTAGCAACACTCACAAAGAAACAGAGAAAGAACCGTAATAAACTGAATCAGAAATGAGAAGGGGTATATCACAACAGAAACCAAAGAAATTCAAAAGATCATCAGAAACTACTTTGAAAGTCTGTGCGCCATGAAACAAGAGAGCCTAGAAAAATGGATAAATTCCTGGATTCCTATCATCTCCCAAATCTGAATCAAGAAGATGTAGAGTACCTGAATATAAACCTATTAAAATCAAGGAAATTGAAACTGTAATCAAAAATCTTCCCCAAAACAAAAGCCCAGGTCCAGATGGATTCACTAGCGAATTTTTCCAAACATTTAAAGAGGACCTACTGCCAGTCCTTCTCAAGCTTTTCCAGGAAATTGAAAAAACAGAAACTCTCCCAAACAGTCTCTATGAATCCCATATGTCTCTAATACCAAACGGAAACAAAGACACCACAAGAAAAGAAAACTACAGGCCGATATCCCTGATGAACATGGATGCAAAGATAATCAACAAAATTCTGGCAAATAGAATTCAACTACTCATCAAAAAGATCATACAACATGACCAAGTGGGATTCATCCAAGGGATGCAAGGATGGTTTAACACTCAAAATCAATCAACATAATCCATCATATTAATAAAACAAAAGATAAAAATCATATGATCATATCAATAGATGCAGAGAAAGCATTTGCCAAGATCCAGCACCCGTTTGTGATGAAAACCCTCGCCAAATTGGGGATAGAGGGGACTTACCTCAATATAGTTAAAGCCATCTACCACAAGCCCATAGGAAGCATCATCCTCAATGGGGAAAAACTGAGAGCCTTCCCTCTAAGATAAGGGATGAGACAAGGATGTGCACTCTCTCCACTGCTGTTCAATATAGTACTGGAAGTACTTGCAACAGCGATTAGGCAAGAAAACTATATTAAGGGCATCCAGGTAGGAAAGGAAGAAATCAAGCTCTCACTATTCGCAGATGATATGATACTATACTTAGAGAACCCTAAAACGTCTACCAAGAAATTTGTAGAAACAATAGACTTGTATAGTAAAGTTGCAGGCTATAAAATCAATACCCAAAAGTCCATGGCTTTCCTATATGCAAATAGTGAAAGAGAAGAAAGTGACATGAAGAAAATAATCCCATTCACAATTGTGCCCCAGAAAATCAAGCACGTAGGAATCAGCTTAACTAAGGAAGTAAAGGACCTGTACAAAGAAAACTACAAAACGATACTTCAGGAAATAAAAGAGGATACTAGGAAATGGAAAAATATCCCCTGTTAATGGATCGGGAGAATTAATCTTGTCGAAATGGCAATACTTCCCAAAGCACTGTATAAATTCAATGAGTTCCCTATTAGGATAGCCATGACATTCTTCAAAGAAATGAAGGAAACACTCCTGAAATTCATATGAAACAATAAGCGCCCAGGAATAGCTAAAGCAACTCTGAGAAAAAAGAAAGTGGGAAGAATCAATCTCCCTGACTTAAAACTCTACTACAAAGCAGTAATAATTAAAACAGCATAGTACTGGAACAAAGGCAGAGCTGCAGACCAATCGAATAGGGTCAAACATATTGACATCTCCCCCCAAGCATATGATCATATAATCTTCTATAAGGGGGCAAGAAATATGAAGTGGAGCAAGGAAAGCTTCTTTAACAAATTGTGCTGGCAAACTGGAAAGCTACATGCAAAAAAGTGGGCCCAGATCTGTTCCTAACACCAGGTACAAAAGTAAGATCAAAATGGATTAAAGACCTCAACATTAGACCGGAATCCATAAGGTACATTGAAGACAAAGTTGGCAAAACCTTCCATGACATTGAAGCTAATGGTACCTTCAAAGATGTCACACCACTGGCCAAGCAAGTGAAAACAGAGATAGACAAATGGGACTATCTTAAACTAAGAAGCTTCTGCATCTCAAAAGACACAATGACCAAAATATAAAGACAGTCTACAGAATGGGAAAGGATATTCTCTGAATACACATCCGACAAGGGGTTGATATCAAGGATATACAAAATACTGGTTGAACTCCACAAGAAGAAAACAACCAACCCCATCAAAAAATGGGGCGACGAAATGAACAGAAACTTTCTCAAAGAAGAAATCCGAATGGCTAAAAGGCACATGAGAAAATGCTCTACATCATTAATCATCAGCAAGATGCAGATCAGAATAACAATGAGATATCATTTCACACCACAGAGACTGGCCCAAATCCAAAAGACCAAAAGCAAGCAGTGTTGGCATGAATGTGGCGAGAAAGGGACTCTCATTCACTGCTGGTGGGAATGCCAACTGGTTCAGCTCCTTTGGAAAACAGTATGAACGATCCTCAAAAAATTAGAAATTGAGCTCCCATTTGTCCCAGCAATACCACTCCTGGGAATATATCCCAGAGAGGCAAAAAAATGTAGTTGAAAGTGACATCTGCACTTGTTTGTTCATTGCAGCACTGTTTACAATAGCTAGAATCTGGAAAAAACCTGAATTCCCGAGAACAGATGACTGGTTAAAGAAACTTTGATACATCCCCACAATGGAGTACTATGCAGCTGTTAGAAAAGATGAAGTCATGAAATTCATATACATGTGGCACTACATGTAAAGTATCATGCTAAGCGAAATCAGTCAGAAAGAAAGGGACAGACATAGAAAGATTGCATTCATCTGGGAACATAAAGTATCAAAATAGGAGACTAACACCCCAAAATAGCCAAGATAAGTACCAGGAGGATTACTCCATGGCTTTTATGACAGCCACACATGCTAGGGAAAAAGGCAGCTCAGATAGAGAAGGAGCACCAAATAAAGGGTGTTGGGAAGTTCCTCTCAGGATGGGAAATGCGTGATGAGAGTAGACTATAGACCAAACAAGATTGCCATTCAATGTCTCTTTTGTAAACCATAGCACTCAAAAGGAGAGAGATAACAAAAGGGAATGCCTTGCCACAGATGTAGGGTGGGATGGGGGATGGGGGGTGGGAGGGATACTGGGACTGGTGGTGTTGGAGAATGGGCACTGTTGGAGGGATGTGTACTCGATCATTGTATAACTGGTAGAAACCCAAGCACAAAAATTTGTAAGTCTACAACTGTACCTCATGGTGTTTCACTAATAAAAATTTTTAAAAAAGAATGTTTTGGTATAGTACCTGAAAGACAAATGATGAACACAAACAAAGTCTAAATATCTAGTCATGTTGCTTAGTATTGACCATGTTTACATGGTATATCAAGCTTAAAATAAGCATGCACTAAACTCTCTATCGCTATCATGTAGCTGTCTGCCTTTTATCCTCATACATAAAGATGCAGATATTTTGTATGTATTATATATACATATATTATCTATTATCTAGAAGTTGCTATTGCTCTACCAGTTTTTTCCTGCAAAGTGTAAGCATTCCTTAGTCTGCTTGTAAACTCCAGACTAAAGTAGAATATGTTTCCTTGAGCTAACCTTCTGTTTAAGCAGTAGACAGGTTTATTTCATTTATTTCTAAACATCTTAATGAAGGCTTCTACTTGATGGAACCCCTTATGCAACTTGAAAGTTATTTAGTGGTATAGTAAAACAAATATAAATATACAATGGTGTAGGCAGTATCTTTGGGATCAATTTCAAATTCAGTATTAATCATAAAAAAGATTAGGTTACTTTGCTCAGTATTTAAATAGTGAAACGACACTGTAAAACATTGTTATGCATTGTGAAGAATGCTAAGAGGGACAAGGAAAAGTCATTATCTGAGCTGCTTATGAACTCAGTCATGTGGAAAAGGTCACATACATATAATCATATATACACACACATATATATATATTTATAATTAAGTGAAAGAGAATGCCTTTGATCTGGACTAGAATGATGGGAAGCTCTGAGTCTAAAACTTAGTTGAACAGAGACTGGCAGATATCCAAAAGAACAAAAGCAACAGTGATGACTGATGGATGTGGAGAGAATGGAACTCTCCTTCACTGCTGGTGGGAATGCCAACTAGTTCAGTTTTTTTGGAAAACAATGTGGATGTTTCTCAAAAAAACTAGAAATTGAGCTTCCATTTGACCCAGCAATACCACTTCTGGGAATACATCCCAGAGATGCAAAAAAAAACTCGTATGTTTATTGCAGCACTATTTACAGTAGCCAGGATCTGTGAAAAAAAACTGAGTGCCCGAGAACAGATGACTGGTTAAAGAAACCCTGGTACATATACACAATGGAATACTATGCAGTTGTTAGAAAAGATGAAATCATGAAATTTTTATATGAGTGAGTCAACATGGAGAGTATCATGCTACGTGAAATAAGTCAGAGAGAGAGGGACAGACATAGAATCACTGCACTCATGTGTGGAATATAAAGTGGCAGAATGGGAGACTAACACCTATGGATAATAGAGATAAGGGTCAGGATAATCACTCTATGGCCTTGGAAGCCGGTCTCACATGCAGGGAAAAAGGCAGCTGGGATAGGGAAGGGACCACTAAGTAAATGATGCTTGGAGGGCTCACTTGGGATGGTAGATGTGTGCTGAAGGTAGACTATGTACCAAACACAGTGGCCACTTACTCCCTGTATTACAAACCATAACACCCAAAAGGAGAGAGAGAGAGAGAGAGAGAGAGAGAGAGAGAGAGAGAGAGAGAGAGAGAGAGAGAGAGAAGGAATGTTCTTGCCACAGAGACAAGGGGAGGGATGGGATGGGAGTGGTAGGAGGGATACTAGGAACATTGGTGGTAGATAATGGTCACTGGTGGAGGGATGGGTACTCCGTCATTGTATGATTAAAATGTAATCATGAAAGTCTGTAAGTCTGTAAAAAAAGAAGAAACAAAAGTGGAAAAAAATAAAATTGGTTGAATTTGTCAAGGCTGAAAAGATACAGATATGTAAATGCTATGAAAATATAATTAGTGATGGAAAAGTTAAGTTGTGTATAGTAGAGAGAACAATATGTTCAGGAAAGAAAATTCTTATGGGAGTGTGATATAAGCCAATGTAAAAATACTCACATACACATTCTTCAAATATATATTCCTAGAAAGTTGAAGGAAATAAGGACTAACATATAGATTTCATGTATTCAGTTATTTCAGTAATAATAACTGGTTCTCCTATCAATGACTGATTTGCAAAGAAGCAGGCTCTTATTTATATTCTAACCTTAGTGAAAATGAAATGCTTTCATTAACTTCTAGAACTTTAAATGATTTATCATTTGTCATGTAAACAAATAACTAGCCCTTGCCATTAAGTACAACTATAGCGAGATTGCAATCTGAAATTCAATGTAGAATATTTCAGGATTCTTGGACATTATTTTTAACAAATAACTGAATGATATTCATGAGTTAGTTCAATTTTTGCAATTAAATGACTCAATAAATCTCTGTTTTCTGTGGTACTCTTTCTGGCAAATTTATGGAGGGACTGTAGCAAATATATAATATAGATGTCACAGATTTTCAAATCTATGCCATTTCCAAGTGGTGCAAAATTCATTAAATTGATGAGTCTATGAGTATATGGGGGTTCAGTTAGTCTACTTCTAGCATGTCACTTAATCTCTGAGCTCACTTGTACAATTTTAGATTTCTTGAGGTCCATTTAATAAATGACCATTTTTTGTGCACTAAATAGGACCCAAGAGACTAAACTGTTCATGTGAGTTCCAGTCACCAACAGACCTCCTATTTTTGTTCACTGCTCTATGGCAATCTTCTATTGACTATTGATATCCCTTGTGTCAATTTAAGTCAGTCTGTGTGATCTGCATCACATTCTTATTTATTTTCTATCTAAAAAACTTCCTTTTTCTAAGAGATTAGGTATAATATCCATTGATAGGTGAATCTGAGACGTGGTAGGACGGAGACTGGAGCTCTGGGATCTGGGATGCAGTGGGAAAATGTTTAGTGATCAAACAGGTAAATGTCTAAGGTGAAGTATTAGTATTGAAAACATTAAACTTTATCTTAATTAATTTACTTGATTTTAACCTCTCACCTAAGACATTGTAAAAGAAATACTATAAAAAGTGATCTGATCCTTTTAAAGCAATCCATCAGTGTCATGTTTCCTTTTAAAATCTAAAGTTGCTAAAACAGTTTGGAATAGAATGTCTTAATATGAAAATAATAAAACTTAATAAATGTCATCTTCTATTTTTTTAGAAATTTAAAATCATAAAGTTGTGGGTAGAAAAGTCCCAGTGTTAAAAATAACGTATTTTTAACATACTCATGGTATCACAGATCAGTCAGCAACTCATCTGAAGACGTACATAAATAAAGTCTGTGGTGGAGGGTCACCAGTACTTTGGGGGTGGAGAGATGCAATTACTCTGGAAACTGAAACACTGTAAACTAAAACACCACTGCAACTGCATTAGTTAAATTATTATAACTTTTAGTCCCCTCAAACAAAAGATTGAAAAATAAGGACT
The DNA here is from genome assembly GCF_029834395.1 of Sorex fumeus. Lineage (NCBI taxonomy): Eukaryota > Metazoa > Chordata > Mammalia > Eulipotyphla > Soricidae > Sorex > Sorex fumeus. The sequence goes on from NW_026606240.1 coordinate 6,265,446, forward strand.
AGATCAGAGGGAGAATACTAATGGAAGATTACCAATCACATATAAAAAAAAAAGGCTGGAGTCATAGTACAGTAAGTAGGATGTTCGCCTTGGACACTGACTACCCAGATTCAATCACTAGCACCACATATGGTTTCCCAAACCTGTAGGAGTGATCCCTGAGCTCAGAGCCAGAAATAAATCCTGAGCACTGAAGGGTGTGGCCCAACCATTTCCCCCACCCCACCCTAGCTCCAAATCAGAAGTCTGTTTTTCTTGGTTTTATTCTTCCACAAATAAATTTATCTAGGATGTTAAATAGTCTAGTTATAGCTTCAAACTCTTCTAATGACTTGATAAAGGACTATCTACTTAACTGTTACTAAAAATAGATTTATTTTAGTTAAATATTTAAAAACTAAAATTGTAAATTAACTTGAATTTGCTCTGAAATTTTCCTCTGTCAAGTGTCGTAAATCACTGTAAGCTGCAAAATTTAGGAATATTCACATCACCAGACTATTTGCCAGACTTCTTCAGGTAACTGAATTGCTCAATTTTCAGCACATAAGCTACCTTCCTTATTGGTACCATTCTGCTCTTTTCTTTGGAGGTATGTGATTCTGAAAATTCTCTGATATTCTGCTGTTTGTGACCTTGGTATACGTGTTATGTATTTTACTTTTTGTATGTGAGTAAAGTTCTATTTCTGTCGCATACAAACTACATTTTCTGTCTTTAAACGTTTGGTTACATTGTAAATCGTTATCTGAAGGCATGGATTCAAATCCTGGCTCTGACATTTACATGATAACATTTGATATATTACTTAAACCCAAGTCTTACTTTTCTCAAACAAACATTGTCCTCCCGTTTTTCATTGATTTGCTCGAGCAGGCCCAGTAACGTCTCCATTTTGAGATTTGGTATTACTGTGTTTGGCATATTGAATACGGAATGGGTAGCTTGCCAGGCTTTGCTGTGCGGGTGAGATGCTCTCGGTAGCTTGCCGGGCTTTCCGAGAGGGCGGAGGAATCGAACTCGGGTCTGCCATGTTGACTGCGTGCAAGGCAAATGCCCTACCGCTGTGCTATCGCTCAGTTTTCTCATAAGGAACATAAATTTTGTTATTGCTAAAGATAATGGAGTGGTCAATAAATATTTCTCATTGTCATCATTAAGTATATGCTTAAAACAATGTTATATGCTGATGACATTGTTTTAATAACACCAAACATTAGCCAAGCGGCACAAATGCTGGCCAACTTCGACCGTGAGTATGGAAAGGTTGGACTACAGCTGAATTTCACGAAGACAATGTTTATGAGAAACAGCCTAGTTCCTGACGCCCCATTCGCTCTCAACGGAACGACCATCTCCGAATGCAACAACTATGTGTACCTAGGTCAAGAAGTCAACATGACAAATGACCTGGCACCCAAGCTGTGCAGGAGAAAGAGAGTGGCTTGGAATGCCTTCAAGAGCGTTGAAGAAATAGCCAAGAGGACGAAGAACCTCCGGCTCTGGGCACATCTCTTTGATTCCACTGTTCTTCCTGCATTAACATACACCTCAGAGACCTGGATCCTAGGCAAACAGGATGAGAACGCTATTCGGGTCTCTCAAAGAGGAATTGAAAGAGCTATGCTTGGAATATCACGTTTCACTCAAATGAGAGAAAGAATCCGGAGTTCCGACCTCCGTCGACAATCAAGAATCAGGGATGCTGTCTCGTTTGCCAAGGCGTCAAAAATCAGATGGGCTGGTCATGTAATGAGATTTAGAGACAACCGCTGGACTAGAGCCGTTACCGACTGGATTCCACGGGATGTCAAAAGACTGCGTGGCTGCCCACCTACCAGATAGTCAGACTTCTTCAACAAGATCATGAACGATCGGTTTGAGGCTCTTCATGTTCCTAGAGTGAACAGACCCATTGGGCTACACTAGCACGTGGCACGGACAAATGGAGACGTTACTGGTGCCCACTCGAGCAAATTGACGATTAATGGGAAGTCAAGTGATCAAGTAATGCTTAGAACAAGCAAACAAACAAACAAACACTGTCCTCTTGTTGTTCATCGATTTGCTCGAGTGGGCCCAGTAACGTCTACATTTTGAGACTTGTTACTGTGTTTGGCATATTGAATATGTCACGGGGAGCTTGCCGGGCTTTGCCGTTGCGGGAGAGATATTCTCGGTAGCTAGCTTGCCGGGCTCTCTGAGAGGGGCAGAGGAATCGAACCCGGCTCGGCCGGGTTGGCTGCGTGCAAGGCAAATGCCCTACCACTGTGCTATTGCTTATTAGTTTTTAAATCTCAGAAAATTATGTTGGACTTTATTGATACCTAAAAAAGATTTTTCATTTCATAGTTTCAGATTCATGGATTTATTATTTAATTGGTCTCACTGTGGACTGTATCACTGTCATCCCATTGTTCATCAATTTACTCTAGTGGGCGCCAGTAACGTCTCCATTCACCCTAGCCCTGGGATTTTAGCAGCCTCTCCTTACTCATCCTTCCCAATGCTGCATATTGGAGGCTCTTTCAGGTCAGCAGAATGAGACTGCTATTGTTACTGTTTTTGGCATTGAATACGCCACTGGTAGCTTGCCAGGCTCTGCCGTGACTTGATTGGTATAATGCAGAAAACAAATCCAAAAGCAATTTGCTGACTTGCCAGTGAATCAATGTAGGTCAGAGGTCAATGAGCTTCAATTCAGAATAAACCATGTTATCAAAACTTTGCTTTTTTTGCTATCTTTTTTCTGTCTGTGTAAGTGTCAGCCTCACCCAAGGAAATCTCAACCTTTTTATATAAATGCTACTTGATCCATCACTGTCATTGTTTCACTGTCATCGCATTGATTGTCGAATTACTCGAGTGGGCGCTGGTAACATCTCTATTCCTCCCAGCCTTGAGATTTTAGCAGCCTCTTCTTATTCGTCTTTTCCCAACGATTGAAGGCTCTTTCAGGGCCAGGGGAATGAGACCTACTGTTCGTTACTGTATTTGGCATATTGAATACGCCATGGGGAGCTTGCCAGGCTCTGCTCGTGTGGGCAGGATACTCTCGGTAGCTTGCTGGGCTTTCTGTGAGGCACAAATGGGTAGGAAGTGTCTTATAAAGTGACCCACGACTGGCTGTGCGGTACGGAAAGTGGCCTGGAGCATGGCAGTGGTTGGGCAGTGGAGATCGGCTGCCAGACTGGGTCCCTTGGGGTGGCGAGAGCTCTCACCCACTCCACAGCCTGGTGCAGAGTCCTGTGGCATAGTTCTGGGAGCCTCCTTTATATTTATACAAACTCAAAAGTAGCTAACAGTATAGATATCAAGCAAAAAAGACAGTAGATTATCTCTATTAAAATTTTTCATTCCTCTTCCAAAGCAGAGCCTATGGAAGATTTACTATCACTTAAAGGAAAACTCCATTTATACTAAACACATTTATACTAAACTATACTAAACATATCACATTCTGGATAGTGGTGTTTGAAACCTTAAATCCAGAGAAAAATTTGCATTATTTTGTATTATCTGCATAGTTGTCTACTGAATTTTCTTCTCTAAAAAAATTTTAGGCAAGTATAAATGATATTGTAATGAATGCATTTGGCTGCAAACATAATTCCCACATTTAGCAAATCACAGTGTTATCAACATGTAATTCTTATTTTCACACATATTATTTAACGAATTATTCATTACATTGGAAATTCTTTTCCATTTCTATCAAGAACATTCATATTCTCAATTCTGACATCTTCTAAAACACTGGGTCACACTGGAGGAATGTTTGAAGATCTATCCAAATTTCAGTACACTAAAAATAATTATGGCTCAAAAGTAGTTTGCATCCCCATGGAAAAAACACACCTCACTTGCAGGAAAGGGTAATTACATAACCAAATGATGCCAAGTACAACAAAATGATGTAAGCATAAAATATCACAACTTTAGGAATAAAAGATCTGAGACTTATTTTGGTTTTCATGGTTTTTGAGTGCACTGGGGGGTCTTGTGCATTGCCTTGAAGCAATATCTGAAGGTAGTTTGTTAGGGTTTGGAGTCCTGGATTCTTTGAGACAGATAGCAACTAAATATTCTCCAAATGGATAAATACTCCTCCACCCAAAAATTAAGGTAGAATTTTGAGGGTTCATGAATTTTTTTTCTTTTGCTTTTTGGGTCACACCCGGCGATGTTCAGGGGTTACTCCTGGCTTTGCACTCAGGAATCACTCCTGGCGGTGCTCGGGGTTGGCCTCGTGCAAGGCAAACGCCCTCCCTGCTCTGCTATTGCTCCAGCCCCCAAGGGTTCATGAATTTTTTAAGAATTATTTTTCACCCAAACATATCTATATTAATTTTTTTAATGGTGGTCACACCTGACAATGCACAGAGGTTACTCCTGGCTCTGCACTCAGGAATTACTCCTGGTGGTGCTCTGGGGACCATATGGGATGCTGGGAATCGAACCTGGGTTGGCCTCGTGCAAGGCAAATGCTCTACCCGCTGTGCTATTGCTCCAGCCACTGTATATTAATTTTTATCAGAATGCAAAACTTAAACCCTTCTGGCCTGAATTTAAAGTTTAATAAGTGACTTCTGACAAATTTACTTTCTACAGCATTAGGGATTTGAAAGAATTTAATTAATTGTTTCAGAAACTATATTCCTACTGGTTCAGACTAACAGGGCTAAAAACTTATAAGAAAAAGTGAAGCAATAATGGAGTCTTCCAATGACTTGTACATCTTGGGCATTATTAATATTGTATAAAAATGAAAAATAAGTCAGAACTATGCTCAGGTAACATACTTAATTCCAACATCATAGAGGTAACTCCAAGTGGACACCTATTAAAATAATTCACCCTTATTTTATCAAGCAAACAACTTCACTCATATATAACTGGGGATCCTAGAGTTTTCTTAATATGTGAATTGATTACATTACAGAAAATTAAAAATTAAACGTGAAACTACTACTTCCTTCAGATCCTTGCCTTTGTAAGTTTTAAAATACATAATATGTTTATGAATTTAGTAGTTCTTTGGAGAACGTACTTTGTATGTGACATTTAAAGGGTTACTGTAATTCTCTTTTGAGTTTTTATAATCTCCCATAAGTTGTTTTCTAAAATCAATGTTCTCACTGGAGATGATCCAATATGTCAACTCAAATGACTGAAAAAACACGATTGGTCCTAACACCGAGCGAAACTATGTGGAAAATTTGTAATGATTTGTAAACATTTTCACACTTATTATGATTCGGATATGGACTGTGGCCCAGAAAAGACTTGGATTTATTTTGATAGTCTCTGTAATTAGCTCAGCAATGTTTTTCTAAGTTATGATTTCATGATGACTATTAGAAATTGTACATTGTTGAGATGCCACATGCAAAGAAGGTATGGTGTTATATGTCAGTCATTAAAAACACTGTAAAGTAAATCAAACAAAATTTCAGACCAAGAAAACATAAAATAAGCGTGGCATAAATAGAATAGAGAAGAAAATGATCTAGTCTTAATTTTATATACAATCCTAAGCACATTGCCCAATTTAGTTTTGAAGTAGAACAAAACTAGCATACTGATGAGGCAACAGAAAATGGGGATGCATCACTCCTGTTTCACTGGCATCTTGTGGAGAACAAGGAAACATGTTCTGACCCAAATACTCTAATATTAACATAGTTCCTTCTCGGACATCTGATAGGCAAGACAGGCATGTAATCGTGGAGCCAATAAAAATGAAGGCAAGGTGAGGTTTAATCAGTATGTATTGGAAAAAAAAGGAAGGTGGCAGCAGCAGCACATACGTTCATGTACAGAGAGAGACCTGAGCCCTGCCAACCCAAGGAAAGGGATAGTAGAAATGCTTCTACATTCTGTTTCTCACAGTGTTGACTCCTGACTAAGGAGATGCTCAGGCTAAGTCCTGAAAAATGATCAGTGCTTCTGTAGAGGGCCAATTTTGAAGGCAATGGAGAGGACAGTGGCTTCTTTCTGAAATCTATCCTCTAGAAGATACTGAGTATTAATGAGTCAATATCAGAAATTGCTGGAGGGCACATCTTCACTTGCCTAAAAGAGTATAAAATTTTTATTTTGCCTTTTATGCTTTCTGACAATCCCTTCATTCTGTCACTAGGCCTTTAGTGGAGTGTGTAGAGAATTTAGGACAAGATGATGAATCTTATTCAAGGGCATCTTGATAGCTTTGCAAACTTAATGCAATAATGTAAGTCTTGGTCCCTGTGCCATGGAGTAAACAAAGACAGCATAAAACTAAAACTTCAAATCACCATCATGATCACGATCATCCTGTTGTTCGTCAATTTCTTAGAGCAGGCACCAGTAACGTCTCCTTCCTAGCCCTGAGATTTTAAAAGAGCCACTTCAATGCTCTTTCAGGATTAGGAGAATGAGACCCATCATTGTTACTGGTATTTGGCATATTGAGTACGACACGAGAAGTTTGCCTGATTCTGCCATGTGGGCAGGATACTCTTGGTAGCCTGCCAGGTTCTCCAAAGGAAAAAGTAAGATGTCACACGGCCGCATTCGTGGCCACATGCTTCTGAGAGCTGGGTTTTATAGTCTCTGAGTCTTGGCCATTGATGGGACCAACCTGGCGCTGGTGGCAGCTGGTGGGTGTGACGCCTACCTACTGGAAGATGGTGGGGGTCTGGGTGGAGAAGGCCCAGTCCCAATCCGAGTAGGCTTGGAGACCTCAGCCCGGGGACCCACATACCTGGGTTCCTCTGCCAGTTCTTTCATGCATGAGGCCCGTCCGGATGTGTGGAGAGTGGTCCCAGCATGGCTGTGGCTGGCTCCAGAGGTCCTCAGCTGCTGGGGCTCTGCTTGGGGTGGGGGGAGAGAAACTCAACCCTCCCCCCTCCAAGGGGCCCTGATGAGGATAGCCAGGCACAGGGGCAGGAGCCTCTGTGCTGTTCTCCTCCAGGAGCTGGGTTTTATAGTCTCTGCGTCTTGGCCGTTGATGGGACCAACCTGGCGCTGGTGGCAGAATCTCCTGCCCCCGCGCCTGGCTGTCCTCACCGGCGCCCCTTGGAGGGCGGAGGGTTGAGTTTCTCTCCCCACCTCCCCACCCCGAGCAGAGCTCCAGCAGCTGAGGACCTCTGGAGCCAGCCACGGCCATGCTGGGACCACTCTCCGCACTTCTGGACAGGCCTCATGCATGAAAGAACTAGCAGAGGAATCCAGGCATGCAGGTCCTGGGGCTGAGGTCTCCAAGCCTACTCGGATTGGGACTGGGCCTTCTTCACCCAGACTCCGCCATCTTCCAAAACTTCAAATAAAAGTTACTAATCTATTGTAATCTTTAAATGTAACTAATCTATTGTTATTCTTTAGGAGACAAATTACAGCAATGCTCCCCCCCTTAAATCCTTCTTTTAAAAACATTGCTTTTCTACCTAATTTATTTTGAGAAAGTAAAGTGCTATACAGATACTTGATGGAGTATTTAAGGCCGTATTTTCTAATAACCAGGCATACAAATACATATTGGTCTGTCTTGAAAAACAAACCAAGAAAAAGCAGCAACCAATTATACCATTTGCAACAAGGTTAAAAGCCCCAAATGAAAATTGGGACAGAAGCCATATTGCATCATCTATTGCTTTTGCACAAACTGAAGTGGCTGTTGCTACTGGTCTCAAAGCCATGCCGGGATCCAAAGAGCCCCTTGAGAGCATTAGATTATTTCCAAATCACTAGAGTAAGACAAAAAAAAGTTGCTAATGAGGCATTTGACACGTGTCCCCTAACAAGGGGAGCTAAAATGATAGTTTGACCAAAAGCAGAGAAATTAGCCAGAAGCAGCCAAGGCAAGAAACCAACCAACCAAATAAATAAAAAGACAAAGGACTAAAAAAAAAAAAGAAAGAAAAAGCCAGAATTAAGCAAAGGCTTAAGTTTATTTAATTTATTTGTTCTCTTAAACTGCTCTTTTTTCCTTTACAAACCCTGTGCTGGTTATTTCATAATATGTGGGGGGAAGTTAGGTGTCTTCAGTTTAATAAACCCTTAGGAATAGAATCATTTGTTCTTGTCTTTAAGGAACTTTCAAAGTGGCAGTAGAGATAAGGAAGTAAAAAATGGAGAAACTGACTGAGAACATAATAATGGAATTGAAGAGAAAGAAATGAGGAGAGAGATTAGGAAAGGTTTACTGGTGGAGGCTTTTAAGGGGCCAGACTTTGAGAGTAGCAACTAAGAAAACTGGGCAGAAATGGAATGGACTCATATATAATCAGAATTAAAATGAAATACCTACCTCGTACTAGACTGGAGTCGAGAATTTTCTATATATTTCATTCCCTGAAACCTTCTTGATGCATCTGTGAGCTGGGTGCCATTAGGTCCATTACACACACACACACACACACACACACACACACACACACACAACATTATATGGTTATGATCCTTAGAATAATTTAACACCAAAAAAACCCACCAAAAAAACCCATCAAAAATCCTGTGACAAAGTTTCATAGAGTATCCTAGGAATACTCTTGCCTCTTCATAGAAGTTCTGTCTTCATCTATATGGCTGCTTCTGTTGAAGAGCAGAGCCTGGTGGAGTGAGTTCACGCTCTGAACTGCACTTTCTAGAGAGCAGGTTCCCCGGCAAAGACATCACAAACTGCATTGGCGGTTAGGTAGACCCAAAGTCAAATCTGTCTTCTGCCTGTCACTCTAGAGGGTAATGCAATTTTATGCAGTAAATCTGTGCCTATAATGAAAGCACAGCTGAACATGGGTCCCTCAGACTTCAGGCATATCTCCCTTTAGTTAACTTATCTATGACTTGACCATGAGAAGATAAGGAAGAAGCCATTTGAACTCTACCATGGTTGTAAATGCTTTTATTTTTAGATTGAATTATATACAGGGAATATTTTTAATTTGGATCACATATAGGTTTTTTCCACTATGTAAAAACAGGATATTCCTATTTGAGATAATTTTTAGGTTATTTATTATTTATTTATTTATTTATTTATTTTTGTTGTAATGATGTTCAGGCGAATTTTGCCTGCATTTTGGTCCTTCTCTGGTTTGTGCAGTTTTATTGAGGTTGTGGGTTAGTGCCCCTCCTTTCCTGAAAACTAAATAGGGCTTGGAATCTTACTGACACAGGCACTTTTGGTTATGTACTTCTTTATTATTTTAATTTATTTTCACTCTAGGATAAAGTATAAACAACAGCAAGAAAGGTTTCCTGAAATCTGTGAGCTTTAAGGATTGTCTGTAGGTGCACGACCAACAATGACACATCTTTCAGCCACAGAGGATTCTTTCTCCGACCTCTCAACTCTACTCTGCACATCCATATGGGAAACTACTTTGTTCTCTTGGGAAGATGCTTTGGTAACTGCAAGTGTTCATCTACACACCATATCTCACAGAAAACAGTCAAAAATGGTGGAGAGTGCTCTCTGAGATAAAGGAAATGTCCAGAAATTACTGTCTTTATAAGGTAAGGTAAGGTAAAGGCCCTCCTGTTGATCGTCGATTTGCTCGAGCGGGCCCAGTAATGTCTCCATTGGAGACTTTGTTGTTACTGTGTCTGGCATATCCAATACTCTCGGTAGCTTGCTGGGCTCTCCGAGAGGGGCTGTCTTTATATATAAATAAAAAAGGCCTTTAGCTCTTCTAAAATTTGTAAAATTCATATTTGTGTGTCAATATTCTTCATTTTTATGACTGGTATAAAATCACTTCCCCAAACAAATGTTATGTAAGTCACAATAGACACTTTTGCAATTATACATCATTATGTCTTAAATGGGAAGGGTCTAGTTCAATATTTTGACAAGCATTCTCTGGAAGGTTTTGGCATATGGCTCTTGGGTGGTACACAACACTGTGTGTGTGTTTAATGTCTGTATGAGTGATGAATAATTAGGTTGGAAAAAATTATGCATAAAATAAATCAATGTTGCACATGGGGAGAAGAGTAAGTTGTGGATCCATTGGTGACTTTTGTTGATTTCTCAACTGTGCTGAGACTCTCTTTTCCCAGGTATATGTGCTCTCCTAGATCGCTTGTTAAAATTGAACTCTGGAACACAAACACTAGTAGGGTCACTTCAAAAAGGAGTGAAGACATTCTTTTACTAACCCTAATCATATACACACATATATCCCAAACATGTAGGACCTGGAGTGTCTTTTATTTTCTGTATTACTTAAGTGTTAGAAATAGGAATGTATTGAAGTAAAAAATTACAGGGCGTCATTGCATGTTCTGAATTCCAACATAATTCAAACACCTCCCACTAAGACTTGTCATTCTGCCTTTGGGCAGGAATGTTCTTAAATTGTTCTTGATGTATGAGTACCTGTAGTATTCATTAGACCCTTTTGGGAATAAGATCTAAAAAACTCAGCTTCTCTCTCTTAAAGAATGAGCTGCATATCTCCATCAAAAAGGTGAAGGTAGACTGTTCGCTCTGCTGTATCTTGAAGGACAAGCAACTAGGTTGCATGTAAGGTGTAGAAATTCATTTATTCCAGAAATTATTTAAGGGATATGCTTTATATAACTCATGGCAATATGAGCAAAACCCTTCCTCCCCGTTGAGTGTTTTTAGAAAAGTGGCTTAACAATTCTGTAACATTAAATTCTATTATTTTTTAAATACTACTGGAAACTATTGTTTTTAAACATTGAGATATTAAGAATTATTCTGTATCCCAAACAGATATTCTAATTTTAGAAAGTGCTTCTTCACCAACTATCGCAACATTCTTTTGCAAGGAGCTAAGCTAAAGGGAACCCTACACTCTCTACTGCATTGCAGATCTATAGTCTCTGTTCTGGTTCAAGCCAATAGCTCATTGTGCAGTCACAAACCATTTTGAAATGTCTGATTCATCATTGGAATAGCATTATTCTCTAGGATCCTAAAGACATATTTCTTGATAATACATTGAGTACTGTCTTCCGAAATGGGTATTTCTAGTACATTGTCTGTCTAGCTGCCATCTAAATTCCCACCTATTTGTCTGGGTAATTTCCAGAAGAACATACGGGCCATATTCACAACTTTTACCATTTTCAGTGTTTATCTCCATCCATAAAATTTCTTAAGAGTTCTTTCAATTTCCTTTCTCTTTTATCTCTTTATATCTCTAAAATTTGCTGTGCAGTAATTGTTTTTGAAAGCATCATTTTTAAATATTTAGGGATACAAAATAGGAAATTCTCAATTTGTAGTTTCAGTCCTTACTCTATCATTATTTAACGTTAACAATTCATGTGGGTCATTAAACATACTCTTGCTTAAGATTCTCACTTAGGAATACAATGAAGATAGCTTCTTTCTAGCAGCTCAGTAAAAATACAGTGGTAATGAATAACATGCATGAATTACTTCAAATTCTTAGGAAATATCTTACTTCTTGACCTCACTTTCCCAACAACTCTGTTAACAGCCTGAGCAAATACTTTGATGGTTCTTTGATTTGAATTTTCCAACTGAATTACCCAAGTGATAATTTTTTATCTACCTATTTCATAAAGTTACTTGACTCTCAATAGGCAATTGCGATGCTTTTAAAAGACAGCATCACCAAGAATTTAAGGCAAAGTGTCTTAGCTTCTAGAATGAAATTAGCAGTGAGTACTGTGGGTCCTTGGTGCAAATATCTGTGCTTTGTGTCATCACATTTTCTCTCGGATTCTTTTTTTTTATTTTTTTATTTTTTTATTTTTTCTTTTTTTATTAGTGAAACACCATGAGGTATAGTTATAGGCTTACAAATTTTGTGCTTGGGTTTCAGTTATACAATGATCAAGTGTCCATCCCTCCACCAGTGACCGTCATCCATCACCACGGGTCCCAGCATCCCCCCCCCACCCCTCATTCCCCCCCCCCCCCTCCCCGTCCCATCCTGCCTCTGTGGCAGGGTATTCCCCCTTGTTCTCTCTCTCTTCTTTTGGGTACTGTGTTTTGCAAGAGAGGCTTTGAGTGGCAATCATGTTTGGTCTATCGACTACTTTTAGCATACTTCTCCCACCCTGGGAGGGTCCTCACAACACCCTTCATTTGGTACTCTCTTCTCTATCTGAGCTTCCTTTTCACCTAGAGCATGTGGCTGGCTTTCCATTCATGGAGCAAAACTGTCTTCAATGCAGATATTATTACATCCATTTTTATAAATACATCAGGAATCTTACACTTGTGTGAAAAAATAAACCAAAGTCATGAAACTAAGAAGCGGCAAAGATAGAATTTTAACCTAATTTGTAGTTTTTGAGTATTTTGTATCTTGGCAATTCATGACTATTTTTGTATTCACTGATGATTACATCATATATATTCATGTTTTTATGATTTCCTATTATTACAATAAATTGGGAATACATAATTATTTCTTATAAACTTCTAAATGTCACCTTCTCATGGATCAGAGGGTAAAATTTCAAAGATGTCTTTACGATTAAAGTAGTGGAATATAACTTGTAATGTGGCTTTTTTAATTATACATGCTGCAAGAGAAACCATGCTTTATCTAATTCATAGTGACAGAAAGCAGATCATTGGTGGCGAAGGGTCAGAGTTAGTTTATGGTTAACTTGGAAAAAGGTATAGACCACAATTTGGGGTTATGACAGCATTATATTTCTTAACTATTGGTAACATAGGTGCATCAATTTATAAAAATTTATGATATTTGTGCTTAAAACTAGAAATTCTACTATGCATAAGTTATGTCTCAATAGACCTGATCTTTAATATGCAGATGCCAATACCTATATAGTGCCTGATTAGTAAAATTACTTAACCTTTTCTAGGTTTTATATTTATTCTGTAAAAATGTGAATAATTATTATGCTTCTTGAAAACGTTGGAGTTTATGAAATAATCTAATTATAGAAAATGAGATTATTATCATACCTCCCCCACAATAAATACTCAGGAAACAGATGGATTTAACAAAGACATTTTTGGTAATATTCCAGGCAAGAAAGAATCAGTGGTTAATCAGTTGCTTCTTTCACAGGGTATATATTCTAGATGGAGAAAACTTGCAGTTAGCAAGTATGCAAGGAAATGTCCAATATTTGACCGAAGGGGCTAGAAAACTAGGAACGCATGATGTGATAATGACTTTGTAGGTGGTGGTCTCGTCACTAGAAATGATTATTAATAATGAAATGAGTGATCAGCACAAAGCCTGTGAGAAAATGACTTTTCAAATGAATTCTCGCTGATATCAAGGAGAGAAGCACTCAAGGCAGGAGCTCCAAGCAGAGATGAATCAATGTGCAGAGACCCAATGTGGTAATCAGTTCCTTTGAAGGAATCAAAGACAAGAGGGGACAAGTAATGTGTAGAAATCCCAGCAGTATGACAACTTATCTAGCCTATGGGGGGAAATTTTGTGGAAAATTATACAGAGGTTTATGTATCCTGACTTGCATTTGAAATTTGAAACATTTACCTGACTTTTGTGTAAACTGTGGATGCTTTTTTTTTTTTTTTTTTTTTTTTTGCTTTTTGGGTCACACCCGGCAATGCACAGAAGTTGCTCCTGGCTCTTCACTCAGGAATTACTCCTGGCGGTGCTTGGGAGACCATATGGAATGTTGGGAATCAAACCCAGGTTGGCTGTGTGCAAGGCCTAAGCCCTACCTGCTATATTATCACTCCAGCCCCAAAACTGTAGATTCTTTTTTTCCCCTCTATTTATTTATTTATTTATTTTATTTTATTTTATTTTTATTAGTGAGACATCATGAGGTACAGTTGCAGACTTACAAATTTTTGTGCTTGGGTTTCAATTATACAATGATCAAATACCCATCCCTCCACCAGTGCCCATGTCCCACCTCCACGGGTCCCAGTATCCCTCCCACCCCCCATCTCCCCCCGATCCCACCCTGCCTCTGTGGCAGGGCATTCCCTTTTGTTCTCTCTCTCTCTCTCTCTCTTATTGGGTGTTGTGGTTTGCAAAAGAGGCAATAGGTGACTACCATGTTTGGTCTATAACCTACTTTTAGCATGCTTCTCCCATCCTGGGAGGATCCTCCCAACACCTTTGTTTGGTGTTCCCTTCTCTATCTGAGCTCCCTTTTTCCCCTAGCATGTGTGGTTGGCCTCCAAGCTATGGAGTAAAATTTTGGTACTAATCTCGGCCATTCTTGGGTGTTAGTCTCCTATTTTGTTACTTTATGTTCCTTAGATGATTTTTGATGGGGTTGGATGTTTTCTTTTTGTGGAGTTCAACCAGTACTTTGTATATACTTGATATCAACCCCTTATCAGATGTGTATTTGGCGAATATCCTTTCCCATTCTGTACAATGTCTTTGTATTTTGGTCCAAAACTGTAGATTCTTAAGGGGTGAGAGAAACAGCATGAAAACATCATGCAAGAAGCAGTGATTCTTGGATTAAGATGGCAGAAACTTGAGGCAGTGAAACATAACTGAACTTAGGATCTAGTTGGTTGAATATTGAACAAATTTTCTTAGAAGTCATATGATATGTGATTAGGCACATAATAACATATTTCTGGAATATTTATTGAAAATCAGAGATGATTACGAGCTAATTTGCTGTCACACTTGTGTTTTTCTTTTGGATTTGGAGACACATCGGGCAGTGCACAGAGTTTGCTCCTTGCTCTATGTCATTGATAGCTTGTGATTGGTCTGGGGGACCAGATGCATTGTCAGAGATCATTCCTTATCTGCTGTACTATCCCTCTAGTTCTGAGCTTTAAGTCTGAACCTACTAGGTAATTAGATCATTGTGATGAACTATTTCTGAATGTAGCACTGTCCTCCCATAGTTCATCTTTTTTGCTCGAGTGGACCTAGTAACATCTCCATTATGATACTTGTTACTGTCTTTTGGCAACCGAATACTCCATGGGGAGCTTCCCAGGCTCTGCCGTGCGGGTGGGACACTCTTGGTAGCTTGCCCTGCTCTCTGAGAGGGACAGAGGAATCAAACCCGGGTCAGCTGCGTGCAAAGCAAACACCCTACCCACTGTGCTATTGCTCCAGCCCTATTTCTGAATATAAAGGTATATTTATACTTGTGTTTGTGAGCATGTGAAGATTTGGGAATGTGTGTGTGTTTGTGTGTGTGCACAATTATAAACTGTAACTGTAGACTTCAGCTGCTGGGTATGATCTTCAGAAGCCTAGAATGCCTTACTAGTAATGGTCATAAAGTGGCCCCCACACATTTCACTTGCACCATCCTGCGCCCATCCTAATATTTACGAAACCCTGCTATGATTCCCTTATACTGTTGTTGTTAAAATGCCTAGGATTCCCACTGGCTTGGGAGAAGAAAACTATTCAGGAGACTCGTAAAGTTTCCACTCGCAGTTTAGAAATTGAAAACTGAAGCTTTATTTTCTCCGCATGGTGGAGAGGTTCAGAATCAATATTATGTTTGCTGATTCCTGGAGCTTTTCTTTCCCCCTCTCCTTCCTTCCTCACTGTCTATATTCCATACCTCTCTAGACTTATTTCCCTTCACTAGGAATTACAAAAGCTTCACTCAATGTGAAGGACTACTCTGACATAAATCAATGAGCCACATTCTCCAGGGGTCAACTGACAACTAAAAGGACCACTAGTTCAATAATAATAAAATAAACTGTTGTTGCTCTCCATTAAACACATACTACCTGCCAGGGCATTAGAGGAATTCTTTCTTTTAATCCTTCCAGCAAACTCCAAAGCTCTCTTGTACAAACTTGTTGCGCTCTTTTGTTTTCTAATTCTAACGGTTGAGTACACAGGTTCAGAGAGTAAAGTAATTTGCCCAAGGCCACACAGCCAGTAAGTGACAGAATTGAAACTTCAACTCAAGTCAGTCTGACTCCAGATTACAAATTTGTAAGTACTACGCTAAAGGGCTTCAATCAATCTAAGCCCTTGAGTATGGGGTGTTATAATAAGATTCTCAGGAATCTTAGTTGGTTACTAAATCAGCTACTGTTAGGCTAACTGTGAGGCATATGAGAACAGTAACACAAACATTATCTGTTGCTATTTAATTATAAGTCAGATTTTCTGTTACTTATATGAAAGACCTGATTATGAGTGGTCAGAGAAATAGAATTGGTAAAGAAAGAAAATAGAATTACCTGCATTTTTGGCTCAATGTTCCCTAATTTTTACTGATCATTAAACATGTATTTAAAAGTATTCCTCAAAACAATTGATATTAATTCACAAAAATCTGTCCATACACTATAAACTGTGAAACGCTATATTCTCCAAATTTCTGTTCTGTTTGATGTCTTTAATATTTCCTGTTCTGAAATGAGGAATTCAGACATTTGGTAATTAGTGAAGCCTTACAAGACCACAAAAGTCCCATTTTTCAGATTCACATTGTCAGAACTTGTGAAGAAAAAGCGCCCCCCCCGCACACACAACATACACACACAACACACAACACACATATATGCAGCACCACTACCATCCACACCAGAGAGATAAAGACAGAAACAGACAGAGATAGAGACAGGCCCAGATGCAAAGAGATATAGAGACAGAGTCACACAGAGAGAAGATATGTTCATGTAGTCTTTCTATCTGTTTGAAGGGAAGAAATATTTTTTAAAAATCCATCTAAGTGTGTATCTCATAAAATTTCCACCCTAGATTAGCTGGATGAAATATTTGGAGTATGTCGATAATAAACATTTGAGATCTAATACTAGAATATTTTCAAAGAAAACCTGCAATTCTTTCATTGTTATTTGAAAACTTTATTTACTGGAGTAGAGGGCCAAAAATTATTCACCTTCCTATGATAATTTGCTTTTCAGAGACCATCTTTATGTGACTCAAATGTGCTTCATTTGAGTGATGGGGAAATGAAAGTCTGAATCACAGATTTCTAACAAAGCAATGCAGATGAATCTATTAAAGTATATCTCCTCACTGTTTTGTTTTTGACTTCCAATTGGCACATTTTCTTTTCCTGTAGCTTTGAAACTCGAGAATAAAACGCCTCTGGAAACAAAGCAAAGTGAGCTGAAGAGTGTATGTTATATAGAATACTGAGAATGATCTTTGTGCAGTGCACAGCTATAGCCGTCCTGAGTTTTCATCTACAGGAAGGTCAGCTAGACAAAAAGACCCAAGACAACACATTCACTAGAATTTTTGTTCTCATCTCAGTCTGAAAGAGATAACTTCTTATAGTGACTTCCAATTATGGTTACAGGGAGTTTTCAGCAGATCACTGCTTTAGATATTAATTGTTAGCCAGACAGAAAAGTTCTTACAGACTCATCAAATAAAACAAATGTAGCTTTCATTAAGAATGTTAACCTCAAAGCTCCAGAGACAAATGACTTAGTTTCTGTATGGGAAACTGTTTGGTTTTTCTCCAAATTATTCTGTAGAGAAAGGGTCATGATTCAAAATGATTTTCAATCGTAATAGCCTACTCTGTTATTCAGTTTTATTATATAAAAGATTAATTATGTCCATTGCTCTACTTGCATTCCTTCCTTGTACCCTTTACCATTAAGTGACTAGATCAGATCAATCTTCCACCTATTATTAGGTACATAGGAAAAGTTAATAAAAATAGATTTAAGGATTGGTTGAAGAACCATGCTATTTTGCTTGTGTCTATCTGTGACATTGGATGGTAATTTTTGTATACTTTCCCCTCTCTATTTACATTAAACATAACTCAACCTAAGTAAAAATTAGTCGAACTTTCTCTCTTGACCTTCACATTATTTTAAATTTGAAGACATGCTTTGGAAATATTGTTCATCTTGAAAATTCTTTCATGAGAATAATGTTTATTTTTTTCCTTGATTTTTCAGTCACATCCTGCGATATCCTGAGTTTACTACTGGCTCTGTGCTTTGGGGTCATTGCTGCCTGGGGTATGAGGGATTAAACCTGGTCAGCTGTGTGCAAGATAGCACCTTACCCATTGTACTATTTTGCCATCTCCATAATAATGTTTACTTTTGTTAGTCTAGATGATTCCACCATAAGTTTATTTTTGTTTGCTTGTTAGTTTGGGGGGAAACATGTAATGCTTCTGGTGGGCTCAGGGAACCATCTATGGTACCTGGATGGTACCCCCCATTTGGTTGCATGCAAGGCCAACACATTCTCCACTCTACTCTCTCCTGCCCCCAACACTTAGCTTTTTTCCAGTAAATGATTTTATTTGCATTCAGACAGGTAACGTGTAAAGAGCCGAGTCAGCATATTGATGAATACTGATGGCAGGTTCTTCAGGTGTTCAGGTCTGACCTTGTCTGGGCCGGGTGCTGTTCATTTCTTTACCGATGAAATGGCATGTGGGATTTCGGAAAGGAGAACATTGGGAACGACATATCCATCCTGTGGAATTTGGTATGTGGGCAGGTGGACATGGCTATCGAAGAGATCTGAGTAGAAGTTATGGATAATCTTCTCCATTGCCGTTCTGGAGGATGTGATGGATCCATCAGGACGTCGGAGGGCAGTCATCTTGGTCTTGTAGTTGGCAAAGGACAGGCGGGCGTTACGAATGCTTTTCCTGGCTTCTGCCGCATCTAGCAGCACTTCTGCTCTTGTCTCTTTGAGGTCTTCCTTTATCACATCTCTGCACTGCTTTGCGAGCTCGGACATTCCCTTGTGGTTGCCTGAGGCATGTGCCAAACCACATTGGCCAATAAGCTCAAGAGTTTTTGAAGACAGGCTTTTTTGTGTGGCTAGCTCTCTCTTGGCGTTCCTCGCACAATCATGGAGGTGCTGAACCAGTCGATCGTATTCCTCGTCAATGTTGTCAACAACGGCATCTTCCCACGTTGCAGCAATAGTGCCAAAGAGCTCCTAGTTGGTGGTCATTCTGGGAGTTCTCTTCTTAAACTTTGCAGCCCTTTCTCCCCACTCTGTGAAGTAGATTTTTGAACAAAGGAGACGGTGGTCCGATCTCGTTTGGAATTTTGGGACAACAGTGACATCGGTGAGGCAAGACTGTTGATTGAATATGATGTGGTCTATTTCATTGTGGAACCGTCCACCAGGAGACTCTGATGTCCAACGTTTAGATTCGGCCTTCTGGAACTGTGAGTTTCCATGGATGGTCTTGGTTGACATGATGAACTCAGACAGTCTCTCACCCATGGGTCCCGATGTGGAGTTCTTCGGCTGATCTTCTCAGTCCTATCTTGGACTCACCTGAATGCGAGGTTCCCTCCCAGTGGAAAATCAGCAGGACTGTACTACTGTACAAGAGTATACATTGTACAAGAGTAGACAAGGGAGACATTGTACAAGAGTAGACAAGGAGACATCCATGACATTGGCAACTATCACCCAATCTGCCTATTGTCTGTCATCTACAAGCTGTTCACTAGTGTCATCCTGAATAGGATTTGCAGAACACTAGATGAAGGGCAATCATGCGAGCAAGCCGGGTTCCACAAAGGATTCAGCACCATTGACCATATCCATCGATAACCAAGCTCATTGAGGTTTCTCGGGAGTTCAAGATGCTGCTCTGCTAACGTTCATTGATTTAAAGAAGGCCTTTTATTTGGTTGAGACAGAAGCGGTCATTGAAGACCTAGCCAATCAGGGCATTCAAACTCAATACATCAGGATCCTCCGTGAGCTTTATTACGAATTCACTACCAGGATCTCACCATTTTACAAAGAAGTAATCATCAATGTCAAGAGAGGGGTTCAGCAGGGTGATACCATTTCACCGAAACTCTTCAGTGCCACCCTCGAGAACATCATGCAATGAGTGGAATGGGAAGGAATGGGAGTCAAGATAGATGGTCGGCATCTACACCACTGCCACTTTGCTGATGACATTGTTCTAATAACACCAAACATTAGCCAAGTGGCACAAATGCTGGCCGACTTCGACCATGAGTGTGTAAAGGTCGGACTACAGCTGAATCTCATGAAGACAATGTTTATGAGAAACAGCCTCGTTCCTGATGCTCCATTCGCTCTCAATGTAACGACCATCTCCGAATGCAACAGTTATGTGTACCTAGGTCGAGTAGTCAACATGACAAATGACCTGGCACCTGAGCTGCGCAGGAGGAAGAGAGCGTCTTGGAACGCCTTCAGTAGCATCGAAGAAATAGCTAAGAGGATGAAGAACCTCCTGCTCCGGGCACATCTCTTTGATTCCACTGTTCTTCCTGCATTATCATATGCCTCAAAAACCTGGGCCATACGCAAACTGGATGAGAATGCTATTCGGGTATCTCAAAGAGGAATTGAAAGAGCTATGCTTGGAGTATCACGTTTCACTCAAGTGAGAGAAAGAATCCGAAGTTCCGACCTCCATCGACGATCAAGAATCAGGGATGCTGTCTCCTTTGCCAAGGCATCAAAAATCAAATGGGCTGGTCACGTAATGAGATTTAGAAACGACCTGTGGACTAGAGCCATTACTGACTGGATTCCACAGGATGTCAAAAGTCCGCGTGGCCGCCCACTTACCAGATGTTCAGACTTCTTCATCAAGATCACAAATGATCGGTTTGATGCTCTTTGTGTTCCTAGAACAAACAGATGCCATTGGGCTACACTAGCACGCGGCAGGGACAAATGGAGATGTTACTGGCACAGCTCGAGCAAATCAACGATTAACGGGAAGCCAAGTGATCAAGTGATCAAGTGATTTTATTTGTTTTTAATCTTGGACTTTTTAAAATCTTAAACTTAAACTTGATTATAGCTCAGTATGTCCTTCTCTTTCTTCCCAAAAGTTTGTTTCCTGTTCTGTCTGCAATGAGTGTGCCTTATTTTATATAAAAAATAATAATTCATAAAAGAAGTCATTGTAAAATGTCCTATCAGGATCAACATAAAATAGCGTTTTCCTTATATTGCTATTTGTCTTTCTATATTACTCCTGTGGTTATTCAGTGAATGGAAAGTGGTGTGATAAACCTTCACAGACATCAAAATCTATAATTAAGCACTGAATCTCATAAGGTATTTTTTCTAGTGACAGAAACATGTCACTTTTAAAAAATATACAGGAAAAGTGATTTTAAAATTAGGCAAGGGGCAAAAATTGTTCTTTCTCTTCTTCGTGGCAGAATACTGAAGTTTTTTTTTTTTTATAAGTACTTACAATGACTACACTGTTGACTTGGCATGCAGATCAAAAGACTGACAGATTTAATTCATGTTTCTGTGCTATACAAACAATGACATGTATGAGCCAATCTGTATTGCTTTCAGCAAGTAATTGAAGGTAGTGCAAACACAGACTTTAAAAGATCAGTAGTGCCCAACTGAACTGCTCAACAAAGACAGATCTGGCACCACATATTCATTTTTACTGTTTCTTTGGGATTCCACTTTGTCTGGCCCCTGGCTTACCTTTAAAGGTAAGGTAAAGGCCCTCCCGTTGATCGTCGATTTGCTCGAGCGGGCCCAGTAACGTCTCCATTGGAGACTTTGTTGTTACTGTGTCTGGCATATCGAATACTCTCGGTAGCTTGCCGGGCTCTCCGAGAGGGGCGGAGGAATCGAACTCGGGTCGGCCATGTTGGCCGCATTTAAGGCGAACGCCCTACCACTGAGCTATCATTCCAGCCTACGGCCATACCACCCTGAACGCGCCCGATCTCGTCTGATCTCGGAAGCTAAGCAGGGTCGGGCCTGGTTAGTACTTGGCTTACCTTTACTGTCCTAGAATTCATAGCAACTGATAGACTGTGCATTGTGTCAACAAAAATGGACACATACATACACTGTGTATTAACTCACTTTTTTTGCTACCTGTGAAGAGATAATCTGCAAGAGTGCAGAAGAATAATATGAAGACATTTGGAAGTTAATCACAAGAAGTAAGTGTTTGTATAAGATTCCATTACACAGGTAACTTTTACTTTGTAATTCCTCGATGGTATGCGAAATAAGATAATAAATTCATCCACAACTGGATAAAGGATGACCCTTCAGAATTTTGACATGACATTTTATGTGCTTCTAACTTGGTTCAAAACTACAGGCAGCACTTTTCTCTAGTAATTTGTGTACTTGATGCATTTTTTTTTCAAATTGCATGGTGCCAGCAATTTAGTTTTTAAATACAATAGTCCTTTGAAAAGTACCGAAGAAAATGAATAGAAAATCACCAGCATCATAGCAAATTATCCTAGGTCAACATATAATGCCTTCATTTTCCAGATGTCCAATTCAGTCAGCTACTTTGGGCATTTTGTCTAAGGATGCTTATAAGTATTCCAAGTTTAATAATACATTTTCTGTTGTATGTTACCGTAGGCTAACATCATTGCATGTGTATAGTCCACATTAAGGTTCCAAAAGAAACGGATTTAAAACAATGTACCCAGAGGCAGTACTTTTGCTTGAATGTTTCCAATGAATTCTTTGTTCAAAATATTTGCCTTTACTTTAGGGTCATGGATAATTTCTTATGATTCTGACTCAATTATAAAACTATAATTGTTTTCTGCTAAGAAGCTTGAAAATATACTTTCAAGTTTTAAGTGCCTAGAATTTAAACATTTAAAAACTAGCTATAATAACTATTTGATAAATTGTTTTTAAGAATTTCTAGACTTTCCTGTGACTTCAAAAAGAATAACATAATGGGACTCGTTAATGTAGAAATCTTCTAAGTTTTTTAACCAAAAACAACAAAAAAGTGTCTATAATGTTTTAATCCCAAATAATTATATCATTTTGTTTATCCTTCAAAGTTATTTCAAATATAAATAATATTTACTGTTCTCCTGGGATACAAATAGAAAACCCAGTGTATAAATAATAAAGATAAACAAGTAAATTTTTAAAAAAATATATTTATAAATGTTAAAACTAATTTTATTTATACTTATCTATATATTTCACTTTTTTCTCCCATAGAGTTTTACTGTGCTTTATTTGGTAAGTAGTCTATTTTTTTCTATATTAGATTTCTTCTGTGGGTTTCTCAGAATCTAGGGTTTAGAGTAGGTTTCTTTAGTCTTTGTGTTTCTGTTATAAAAAAAAGTTAGAAAATGATGCAGTTATATTACCAGGACCACATGGGGATAGTTAGCGTCAGGGAGAGGCACTCACAAAGAGAAGGGGTTACTAAGAACTTAAAGGAAAAAGGGAAACATTTCACTACTATGGATGGAAGGGATAACTAAAGAAACTGGATATGTTTAGTCTTAAAATAGAACTTAAATGAAATGTGATGACCATTTTTTTTATTTCAGTGGTGTCATGTGGAATTGTTCATGAGTGTTGTCTTAGTATGTCTGCTATAACAAAAACACAATAGACTGTGTGGCAAACAACTAATATTCCTCACAATTCTGAAAGCTGAAATTCAGAGATTAAAATGGCAGTATGGTAGAACTCTTAGTGATGGTTGTCTTCCTGGTTCGTAAAAATTCATTTTGCTGTATCATTTTTTTCAGTGAAGATTCAAAGAGTGCAAAAGAGAAAATCAAGAACTGTCCCCTTTCTTATGATATGGGCACTAATACACTAGGCCATTAATGGGAACACCTAAAATAGCAAGTTTCTTTCCATAGGCTGCACTTGAAAATATCGTCACACTGTAGATTAAAGTTTTAATTGTGAATTTGCAGTGGTGGGGGTTGGTACTTGTTTTGGTACTAGCCTATAACCTGTGCTCCAGAAAAAAATAGAAAAGAAAATTAAAACTTGATTATGGGGGAGTTATTATCACACAAGACACTTGGGATCTTTGTGAGAAGAAGAAGGAACTAGTAACTAGAAACACTCAATAGTGAATAAAGTTCTGAATCTTTATCACTGAGGTCAACCAGTGAAACACCAAATATATACTGGTTGGGGTTGTTGAAAAGGGTTCCCTACAACCCAAGCGCCCTAGAACAGATGACTGGTTAAAGAAACATTGGTGCATCTACACAGTGGAATACTATGCAGCTGTCAGGAGAGATGAAGTCATGAACTTTGCTTATAAATGGATAGACATGGAGAGAATCATGCGAAGTGAAATGAGTCAGAAAGAGAGGGACAGGCTTAGAAGGACTGCACTCATTTGTGGAGTATAGAACAACATAACACGAGACTGACTCCTAAGGACAGTAGATACACAGGACAGATAGATTGCTCCATAGCTGGAAGCCTGCCTCATGAGTAAAGGAGAGAAGGCAGCTTAAATAGAGAGGGGTTCATGAAGGAAAAGATGGCTGGAGGAATCGGTCGAACGGGAGATGTGTGCCGAAAGTAGATAAAGGACCAAACATGATGACCTCTCTGTGTCTGTATTGCAACCCATAATGCCCAAAAGTAGAGAGATATTATGAGGAATCATTTCTGCCATGGAGGCAGAGGGAGGGTGGGAAAGGGGGGTATACCGGGGATATTGGTGGTGGGGAATGTGCACTGGTGGAGGGACGGGTGTTTGATCATTGTGTGATTGTAACCCAAACATGGAATCTTGTAACTATCCCACGGTGATTTAATAAAATTAATTTAAAAAATCTGGGTCTTGGAAGTTGATGGGATTACACTGCACCAGGGGGCCAGTTGGTGGGTGTGACCCCCGCCTATTGGAAGATGGAGGATCTGGGTGGAGGATGCTCAGCCCCTATCCGAGTAGGCTTGGAGATCTCAGCCCCAGGACCCGCATGCCTTTGTTCCTCTGCAGGTACCTTCATGCGTGTGGAGAGTGGTCTCAGCATGGTTGTGACTGGTTCTGGAGGTCTTTGGCTGCCAGGGTTCTGCTCGGGGTGGGGGGGGAAACTCAACCCGCCCCCTCCAAGGGGCCCTGGCGAGGACAACTCTGTGCTGTTTTCTTCTGGGAGCTGGGTTTTATAGAGCAGAGTCCCATGTCTGCCCCCTCCCCACACCCCCCCACCCCCGTCGCTGTGTAATCCCATCAACGGCCAAGAACCAGAGACTATAAAACCCAGTTCCCGGAAGTGCACTGCCGCACTTGCGCCCAAGCAACATCTTATTACCTCATTCTTACTTTGGACAACCTGGCAGGCTACCGAATGTAACCTGCCCACACGGCAGAGTCTGGCAAACTCCCCATGGCGTACCCAATATGCCAAATACCAGTAACAATGACGAGTCTCATTCTCCTAACCCTGAAAGAGCCTTGAATATGGCACTTTTTAAAATCTCAGGGCTAGGACGAAGGAGACGTTACTGGGGCCTGCTCGAGGCAATCAACAAACAACAGGATGATCGTGATCGTGAATAAAAATAAATAAAAAATATATAAAAGGGTTCGCTGCATGGCGAGAAATGTTAGACCGAGAAAACTCTTTCTTCTTCAGAACCATATTTTCTTCTTGCCGGATGCTGTGGAAGGTCTACTCATAAGGATAAGTGTATATCATGTTGAATAAAAGCTAACCCCCCAAACAAGATCAGTCTGGTTTTGATAAAACTAATAGCAAAATATCAGATGCTCTTCTGCTGTGTCAGATATATGGGATACTTCCAAATCCTGACATAAAGGATATGTGGACTTTTGGTGGGGGGCAGGGAAGGGTCTTGGGGGAGGGCAGATGTTCTGCTGTGCTCAGGATTTACCTCTAACTTTGTTGGAAGGGTAACTTTGTTATATGTGGTACTAGAGACTGAACTCCACACTGCTACATACAAGGCAAGTTATCTACCACTTGTAATATCTCTCTAGTCCAACGTATGTAGACTTTAAAGTCATCAATGGACTTACCAAGGTTTTGACTTTGGTGATATGGTTTCCATATCCAACCTCAGGAAAGAAAGCCCAGGAGCCTAAGAAAAAAGGGAACTGGGCAACACACTTGAATAATGAATTGTGACCCTTTCTTTCTTTATTAAGTACAAACAGTTTCTCTGTATAAAAATGCATTCCAATAATATGGTCTAAAAGCAAGTAAACATAAATCACCACTTTGGCAACAAGCCAAACTGATAGGGAACAAAGCATAGAGATAATTCTTAGGTGGTTAGTGTAATAGCATAACCCAAGATAACTTTATGTTGTTTCAGTGCAGAATGGGGTTGAACATTATTCCTAAATACAGTGATAACTGAAAAGGTGGAGTGATGATTATAAATCAGGATGTTACAGAGAAGAAAAGAGCTGTAGCTGGAGACAGATGCTCCAATTAGCAAGATATCCATTACCAAATTATTATGTTTTCAAATAAATCCTGACATACAATTTCAGAACACTGGAAAATAATACTAACCAGCCTAAGTAGAAACAGGAGTTAAATCTTGGCAGGGCTATATGTCTTCTGCATATTTCTAATAATTCATTCCATTTCTAAGAAAGGGTGGGTGATGAACAGAATGACTTTGAAAACCAAATTTTAAACTTAAGATGGTTTCCCCAAACATGCAGTCATAAACTGAAACTGGCAAAATATAAAATAAAAATTGTGTAATTACTACACCAGATAGTATATTATATCTATGTTTATAGATATAATATCTATATCTATAGAAAAATATAAAATACAAATTTTGTAATTACTACACCAGGTAGCATTTCATATCTTCAACAAGTCATGTAGTTTAAATTGATCTATAAGGACCCTCATAACCCGAAGTATCAAGTACATCTGAAAAGCCTTATGGGTTTATTTTACCCTGGTACCTGGCATACATCATTACCTATTTCAGAAAATCTATGCTGCTTCTATACACAGTAATAAAAATTATGTTTTCTTTTCAATAAGCCCATTCATGTTATCCTATTGGGACCAACGTAGATATGTAAACATATTAACCCCACTCCCATCTCCTCAATCCCCAAAACATAGAAACCAGTTTTTTGGAGCTCAAAAGGACACAGTGTTACATGTGTTGACTTCTAAGAGATGATGTTTTTTAAAAGCAGAGATACTATCAGTATGGCAGTGATTGTCAAAATATGATCTTACGTTGAAATCGGTTATATAGCATCCAACCCCTCGGTTTCTAAAACCATCTCAGGGTACACAAATTAAGATTCTGTGAGAATTAAACCTTTGAAGTATTCTAAGATTTGGGCACATTATTTTTTGAGTATCATTGACTTAAGTGGAAGTGTGAGTGTTTTCTCCCAGATCATCTCTCATAGGCTCTCAAATTCGTGAGTGCCTTAAAATCAATATTAAAAAGTAAGTTCAGGGAGTAAAGAAGAAAAAGAAAAGAATATTTATGGAGATAACTTGAGTAAGAAAAATAGGAAGAATGACAGGTTTGAAGATCAAATAATTTGAAGTCCAAATATCTGAGTGCTAATAGAAAATATATGTACACACAAGCTCTTGAAATCAAAGGCGATGGTTTGGAGATAGAATGAGGAATGGATATAAAAGTATTGTGTTCTTTAGCTGTCATATATGTCAGCCTATTTCTTGTCACTAGAAATAAGCTGAGAACTCCAGTTGTAAAATACTATGATGAATCTTGGAAATTTTACAATTGTATTTAAGTCATTGAAAAGTTAGTTGAAGCTTTTTGGTTGGAATTCCGTCTACACAGCTGTTTCCAATGTGATACTAACAATGATATTTTATACTAGGAAAAATTCTGAATGCTTTAGATGTATTATCTCAATTAGTTTGCCCACATTTCTCTGAAGTAGACAATATTGGGCTGGAGTGATAGCACAGCGGTAGGGGGTTTGTCTTGCATGCAGCCAGCTCGGCCAAGCCAGGTTTGGTTCCTCCGCCCCTCTTGGAGAGCCCAGCAAGCTACCGAGATATCTCGCCTGCACAAGAAAGCCTGGCAAGCTACCTGTGACATCTTCAATATGCCAAACACAGTAACAACAAGTCTCACGATGGAGACATTACTGGGCCCACTCGAGAAAATCGATGCACAATGGGAGAACAGTTCTACAGTGCTACAGACAAATTAGTTCTTTCTTTTTCACAAGTGAGGATATTAAGGCCCACAGAAGCTGAATACTGCATTCAAAGTTTCAGTCACATGGTAGCAGACCCTAACTTTGAACCAAATACTGATTTCAGCATCTGTGCTCTAAAGATAACCAGTATGTTATTTTGCCTGAATGTTTGAGAGTACATCATAGACCAGGAGGTCATTTTCTGTGAACTGCCAAATAGTAATTTTGTGTTTGTAGTCATGTAGTCTTTGCCAGTAGGGTGCGAAAATCATAGTCAAATTACAAAACAATGGGTTTGGCTTTGTTTCAATAAAGCTTTATTCACAAAAACCGATGACATACTATACTATTCTACAATTTTAAAAAATATCTAACTCTTCTGGCTGGAGCGATAGCACAGCGGGTAGGGCGTTCACCTTACAAGGGGCCAACATGGCCGACCCGAGTTCGATTCCTCCGCCCCTCTCGGAGAGCCCGGCAAGCTACCGAGAGTATTCGATATGCCAGACACAGTAACAACAAAGTCTCCAATGGAGACGTTACTGGGCCCGCTCGAGCAAATCGACGATCAACGGGAGGGCCTTTTATCTAACTCTTCTTAGTTTTAAGGTTTTTTAAGTGTTGAGGTCACATCTGACTGTGCTTGGAGACTACTCCTGACTAATAACAAAAGCATAGAAATTAATCATTAAAAAATAAAGGCATGGGGGATAAAAAGATAAAAGAGTGGGTAGGATGCTTGCCTTGCATGTGGCTAACCTGGATTCAATGGAGAGCACCCCAAATGGTGCCAAAGCACCACCCATAAGTGATCAGTGAGCACAAATCCAGGAGTAAATCATTTCTACATCCAGGTGTTGCACATAAACAACAAACGAAAACACACCACAAGGATAATAGAGACCTGAACTTGATTTTTGCAACATAGTAAATAAAATTCACACGTAATTTTGATGACACAATTATAGGGAGAAACAAGAAAGTGTTTTTCTTTTCTCTGGAAAAGGAACACAAAGAGGTTAGGTAGAACACATCTTTTCAGCTGAAGCCCCCAATCCAGCAAATGCTTCTGCCTCTTTTCTTCTTTACCCCTCTTTTAAAAAAGGTCTCAGTTTTAAACAGAGAAACTCACAAATAAATCTCAGAAGCTATCAACGAGCTTCAGAGATGCCTCCAGAACTCACTCCAGGCTGAATCTCATATCTGGGAGACCATGGAGAGGGGGAAGTGGGTCTTCCCACCTGCTGTAACCCCGGGAGAGCCCAGGCAGCCCCAAGCCCCTAGAACCCAATGCTCACCGCCAATCTTCAGAGGCTCAGATGAGCCTCATCTATGAGTGAGTCTGGTGAAAAACTCAGGTATGTGCTTTTTGTGAGGGAAATCCCCCGAATCTCACGGAATCAGGGATGGGCGACCTCCCCCCAACCCCCTGTTCTTTCAGGGGCCTGACAGTCATGCCTACAAACTGTCTCTGGCACCATATAAGCTCATTAACCTCCATGATCTAGAGACTCACAGACAAATCTTGGAACAGATCAACAAGATGCAGAGATGTTTCAGACCGCCAAGTCTCCATCCAATTAAAAACTTAATTCCAGCTGTATCGACTTATTTAAATTTTAGAATTCCTGAAGTGCGTGTCTGCATTTGCGCTGTGTGACATCTCATTCTCTATACCACCAATGTAGTAGGAGTAGCACACATCGGATAGAATGTAAGGTAGAAGGCAACCAATCTCAATTAAAAGAATATTAGCACAAAAGGCTCAATCTGTAACAATATGGTAGTAATCTCTTATACAAAGACTCAATGGCTCCAGGGTGAGACACAACAAGCTTCACACACTTTTTTCTAAGAAAATCTTTTTTGATCATGTTTAGAGAATTATTCGTGACAAGCAATACAAAATAAATTATTTAGGGCTTGGTACTGAGGCAGGCTTGGATAGAGGTTGGGAAACCTTGAAATAATGGTTGTGGGTAAGGTATAATGGTGGTGGGATTAATGTTGGAGTATTGAATACAAGAAATTATTGTGAACAACCTTATAAAAATAAAATTTAAAACAAATAAATTAATAGAAATACCTCTTGACTATCTTACCAATCATTTTGTTTCTACCATATAACCTATCAGAATTTGAAAATATTTTTAATGTACATCATGTGCTCAGACATTGGCTCATTAGACATAGTTTTGCTGTCAACATTGATTGGAAAATAAAGAACTTCTGACTGACTTTGTTGTTTGAGTGTGCAATTTCGTTTTATTTCTGTCATTTTTTCTTATTCGATTTTCAAGATTATCTTAAACATTGAGAAGTTACTGTATTTGCTTGTTATATGCAATTTTGCTCATCATATTATGAGTTCTATAAATACTGTTTTCCATGTATCTGCAACATCTCCTATAGTTCCAGGAGCATAGTCAGTTCTTCAATGTTTATTTACTATGCATTAGAGATTCTTTGAAACTCTTCATATGTATTATCTCTCTTCACCTTCATTATTGCACTGAAGTTAGACCTAGAAAAATAGACAAAAATCTGAGAGGATTTATTTACAAGCATTAGTCCTTTTCATTCCCTTACCTACAAATTTTACTTCTGCCATTTAAATATTCCTTTTCTAAGTCAACCATACAACTTTTATTTATTTATTCCTGTTTTAAAGATACTTATATATGTGCATATATTGAAATAATGGTATATATTGCATATAACACACATATATGAGAAGAATTTATACTTTGTAGTGCTTGGATGTTATTGTTGAAAAAATCTCAGAAAATACAAGTCATAATGTTGAATTAAAATCATTTACATACTAGCTAAGGAAGAGGAAAATGAATGCTTCTTTGAAATAAAAATAGCATAAAGGAGAAGGAATTGAGTTCCTTTTCTATTATATATATGTGTAAGGGTGATGTGTGTGCATGTGCGTATACATAACTACATAAACAAGATTAAAAATAAAATTTAAACTCAATATCACCTTAAAGAACTTTTTAAAAAATATCACCCAATAGTGCTCATGGATTACTCCTGGAAATTGATCTCTGATCCACTATTGCAAAGCGAGTGTTCTACTGCTATTCTATCTCTCTACCCCTTGCCATTAAGAGCTAACAGTTTTTTTTCAGATCAGGAAGAGTTTTCCGTGGGTTGAGCATATGCTTTGCTTGTAGGAGACCTGGGTTCTTCATATCACATGATTCTGTGAGGAGTTCCAGGAGTAGTCCCTTGAGGACTCCTAGGAGTTATCTCCAAAGACAGAGCTGGGGGTAGGCCCTGAGTACCACAGGGCATGTCCTCCATACAAACAAAATAGTTCATGTTTGTTATGAGGCAAGTTGAGGAAACTCTTCTAGACAGATGAGTTACATGTTCCTTGTAGCTTGTGTGATACAAGAAAACTCGTATTGCACAAGTCACAAGGAAGGAATAGTACAGGAATTAAAGTGTTTGCGTTGCATATGGCCCACCCCTGCTCAATCCCAGCACCATATATACCACACATGATCCCTGAGCACAGAGCCGGTAGTAATCCCGAAGCACCACCAGGTGTGCCTCCCCAGAAAGAGCTTTGATGACTAATAATTAATTTTATTCAATGTCTTATTAACTTAGAAATAATGAAAATTAGGAGCTGAGTAAATTCTAGGTTAAAAGATGTCAAAGTTATCAGAAGAGAGACAAAAATAACTCAACACTACATAAAATTGAACTACTTAGAATGCAGATAGAAAAATATTAATAGTTTTACATGTAATAAATACTCAATAGACTTTGGTTTTGATTGACTTCAAGAGTGCTTATGAGAAGACAGGACCTCCCTCTCTTCCTCCCACATATAAGTACAAGTCTTTGCCTTGTACTTGGTAGGAAAGATTTGGTGTTTATATTGACCAGTCTTACAACATGGTTCATGTGAGAGACTCCTTTCTTCTCTTACTCTCTTGTACCATCCCACACTTTGGCCACCATAAATCATCTCTCTGTTCCTTTGTTATCTGTCCGTGTGATCTATTATTTTCTTTTTAGACACCTCAGTGCCATAAGAGCAAGTGCATAGTCATTTCTTTTTATCTTTTTTGGTAAACTGCTCAAGAACATGAGACGGGATCTAGGAAAAGTTTACACAAGACAATAAATGATACATTTGAGTGGGGGTCTGTACATGTAACATGACAGAAAGTGATTAGGGATATCACCAGAAATGAAAGTTTACAAGAACAGCCTTTCTATTGAGATAATAGTTAACTTTGTTTAATATTTAAATTATTCTGTCCTACTTAAAAAAACTTATTTAAAGAGAGTCAATTAAATGTATATTCAAAAGCCTGTAAAAATATGATAACCTAAGAGTTAATATTCTCCATTAAAGAAGTTTAGTGGTCACTCATGGGTGTCATGCAAAAAAAAAAAATAAAGATATTCCATATCATCTTCCTGTCAGGCCTGACACCAGCTTTGTACACAATGAATTCTCTCTTCCCAAAATGGAAATATAGAATGGAAGATTGGATAAGGTCTGGACTTATTGGAAATTTCAATGAATGAGAGGCAGTATCTTTGATAACTGGTTTCCAAATGATTTGAGCAGAACTATAGAGATTCAGTTACTCAACTTGACTTCAGAACAAATAGAAAAGTAGATGGAGCCTTCATAGGACACAAACTTGAACATTTGTTCCAACATGTTATGACTCTATATCTTAGGACAGATGGAGGAAAGGCAGCAGTGTTGGTGTGAGTATTGGTTGGTTGTTTTCTTTTGAGGTTCAGGGCTCACCTAATGCTGCTTAGGGTTTATTCCTAGCTCTGTACTCAAGGATTCCTTAGCCGGCTCAGCAGACAATAACGGAATCCCGGGGATTGATCAGGGCCAGCTGTGTGGAAGACTAGTCCCTAAATCACTGAACTCTTCTCAGTGTTTAGTGTGTTAAAGAGAATCTTTTTTTTACTTAGAGGGAATCTTTCGTCTGTTTTACTTTCTTTATAGTTGTGGTCTCAGGCTGTTCTAGGCTATCTAGAATAATATCTTTTCTCTGTTTTTTTTCTGAATTCTTCTCATTCTCTTCTTATCTACTTTAGAATAGTTATGGGGACTCTAATCTACAGTATAATTTTGTATATTGTCCTCCATATCTCTTCATTGCCTCATTTATTCCTTGTTTTGGCTGCCAACCTGTAAGACTTGTTCTATTTGGCGTGTTTAATCATATTGTAAAATGTAAAAATTTTTATTTTAGAAATTGAACAGGGCTAAAATATATTTAGATTAAAATATTTTGGGGAGGGTGAGAAAATTTGGAGCTAAGTATATTAAAAATTAGGCATCAATTGGTACTGCAATTTAATTTTGTGGAACAACTGTTGGAACAAGAGTGTTTCCTTAAACAGTTAGATCCTTTAATCCTTCCTCCTTTAACTGAAGGAAAATAGCATCTTTTGGTGGGTGAAGAGTATTAAGTCATTTTGTTCCTATTCAGGGTAAAAAAATTGAGCTTATTTTTATTAAGTGCATACATAAAAACATAGTGATTCTAACAGACAAATTCAAGTTCTTCCCTACTCTGGTGGATAGCAGGAAGAGTTGGAACATTCATTCTTGATTTTATGATAGTAGATTGATTACATAATGGATTATTTATATAAAGTTAATATATTATAGAGACCTCAGTGAATTCAGAATGGTGACAATGTTGGAGGGAAGGTCAGAGTGTTTGTGGAAATGGAGTTGGAATATTGAATACTTGTAACAAATGCATCGTGAACAACTTTTTAAGTCACAGTGTTTAACTAAAATGGAAACACAGTAAAGAGTTTAGGCTCTAGAGCTGGAGTTCTGTCTGATAGTGAACCAGCAGGGGTGTTCACTGATATGCTTAGATGGGATGAGGACCAGAACTGAACCAGGGAGTGAGAGAGAGTTTGGCCTTCACTCATGTTTAACTCTCACATGAGCTATCTACTACTGTCTCTACACCTATGTCAAACCAGAGATTCTTTTAGTTTTTTTGGTCTGTGTGTATGCATGTGTGTGCATGCGTGTGTGTGCATGCATGTGTGTGTGTGTGTGTTTGTGTGTGTGTGTGTGTATAAAGGGGGGCGGCATTTAGTGCCATGAATCAAACCCAGGGCCTCTAAGTACTCAACCACTGATCCATAGTCCCAGCACTGGTACATCAGTGCCATAAACATTCTTATAACCATTACATAAACTATATAAAAGCCATGTGAATTTTAAGAAACTATAAGTATATGGGAAAATAATGAAGTGATTGTATGGTAACTTCTAAGCTAGATTTTCTCCTTTGATCTTCCCACCAAGTGAAATATCCCTTCAGGATCAGTTGAATTCACTGCTGGATCTATGCTTAGGTTACAAACCTCTGTGAAAAGTCTATTCAAGTAGTGAACTATCACCACAGAGGAATATATACTCATGAATCTTGTATGAATCATAATTTTATATCCTGCCTGTCTTTGTCAATTCATGATTGGTAGACCAAAGACTAGGAGACCTGGGTTCATATATAAGCTTTACTGCTTATCAGTTCCATGACTTTAAATAAGCTACTTAACATCTTTGACCTTCAATTTAGTTTTTTTTTTAATCCTCTAATATGCATGTAAGTCCTACCTAATATATCTTGTCACTTGGTATGATGTTTTGAGCTCTCAATATTTGTAGGAGTGGTAATTACTATTATTATTTTTCTTATTACTGCCCATTTGCATTGGCATACAACTCATGGAATTCTACTATTGCAGAACTTTGATGCATGGATAAAATGACCTAGGGATATTTTTTAAATTGTCAAATTAAAGCAAAGGAATTTTTAGTAGATATTTAAACCCGACAATGAAAATGTTCCCAACTAATTTGGAACCATTTAAGTAGCAATGAACACTAATGGTGCTTATACTAGAAAGGCTATACTTGTTTAACAGACTGATGATGCAGCTATAAATCAAACTCACCATGTTAAATATGGAACTATTGTCTCCTTTAGAAATCATTTACATTTCATGAAAATATAAGTATGCATATATTTTGCGATTAAACATTATGAAGTTAATTAGGCCAACACAAAGTGTTATGTTGTATTGATGGAATATTTCATTTTTATGATTTTTTCAGTTTTTCTGTCATTGGTATCATTCCAGTTCCCTAATTTTTTATATCCTGATATAAAAAAACTCAAAACATTCTTTTCTTATGGGCCATTTATTGTCTTTTCTCTTTTTCAAATTGTTTTCTTTCCCCAAAGTTATGATGTTAATGTTACATCTAACATAATATGGATTCCCCTTTTGCATTTGATTTGAAACAATAATATCCAGATGTTGTTTGCACTATATTACCACTCAGTGTTTGTGTACTTTAGAATATTTTACTATCAAACCTTTCATTCACATTCCTTTCAGTTCACAGTAATTTAGATTTTTCCTTACTGTATTTGGTTCTAACACAGGGTCATAGCACCAAACAGAACTTTGGAGGTCAGTTCAAAATGAAGAAACAGAAACACTGAGAGACTTTGTGACTGATTCTAGTAATATAGCTAGCATTTGACAAATTGAAGAAAGAACGGATCTCATTTCCCCCAGGATACTACAAATCTGAGTATTATATGGTCGACCACTAAATTATTTTTGAACTTTAAAACTTTTTTCTCATATTCATCATAATCTAAATTCAACTCAGAAAGATATTGGAAATTCCTAAGAATAACTACAAATTAAAGATTTGTATTGTTTATTTTCTTGAAATATGTAGCTTGTACAGAAGATCATGTCTTTCTTTTATAACTCTGAATTTGAAATAACTTGTATTCTTTGAACATACATATTATTTGAATATTTTTAAATAAGAGGTCACTTTTAAAGCCATAAAACTGTATTTGAGTGGTTTCTAACTATAAAGTATCCAAGTGAGAAGTGAAGTCATCACTATACATATGTCTTTTAAGGGCCTTTATAGAACTTTAATATTTTTCTCACTGGAAAATAAAAGATTTAAAATGTAATTCATGTGGAAGGAAAAACCAAGAAAAACTAACCCTTATTTTTGAACAAGACCAAAAAGAATATAATTTGGAAAATGTATACTGTAAATGCTAGTCATAAAATGCCTCCATTTTAATCACAATCCACTTTTAACTTAACTGGTTTTGAAATGAGGAATGCCAAGGCAAATTTAAAGTCTTTTATTTTTTTTAAATGGGATAGCTGCCAACTACTAGCAATTGAGTAATTATTTTCTCCACAGGACACTTGGGCACATTGGAATGTGGTTTAAGATAATAATCAGATTAAAAGAAATTTTGATGCCAGTGCAACACAGAATTTGGTCCTGATGTTCTTTCCATAACATACTAAGCTTCATCTAGAAAAATGCTTTCCAATTATACTTATCAGGATGTATTATGGATCCTCCTGGGATGAGCAGAGGCTTCCTTTCTGCCACCAGCTGAAAAACTCCAACAAGATCTTTGTCTCCTGGCTTTGAATATTCTGATTTAATTATTCATCAACATGTTCAATAATGAAGATTAACATTTGAGGACCTACCTCAAGGTTTACTGTGTTTGATAATAAAAACAGAGGTTTAGTCATTTTAATTCAGTCTTATCCCCAACTGTACTTAATGGTAAACTATTTTCTTAAAAATATAAAATAAAAATGTAGAATTTGTATAAAAGAAAATAATGCCACCTCACGTTTAGACATTCTGTAGCAAACAGTTTTAAATATTTTTACACATATCCATGTAATTTTATTTAATGTTTACAACACCCCTAAAATGTAAGTGCTATTGTCTCTTTTTGGAATAATCATTGAGAATTAGATTCACTAAGGTGTCTCAGGCCCTAAACTTAATATACAGTGAAGCTAATTTCTAATAATTTCTAATAAAACCTAAATTTAAATACTATATTTTCAACCTTGTAATACCACAATGTGTCAAGATGGGTTCAACATTATTTCAAATGATATCAGTTTAGTTAATGTTGTTTGTTTATTTATTAATATTTATTTACACTTTGCTTTTTATATTGTAACCAGTGATTATTTCTGGTGGTGATGGGAAGTTTTGTGGTTCCAGGGAGCTAACTGGAGGTGATTGTGTACAAGGCAAAGTTCTGTACTATTTCTTAAAAAAATAAAATGCGAAGTTTTAATGTGAAATTTTAATTATATTTATTCCTGAAATAAACTTGATGCAATGTATCTAAGATTTAGTGCTTTGTGTGTGTGTCTGTGTGTGTGTTTGTGTGTGGTCTTTGGATCTCCTGGTTCCCCAAATGTCTGGGCTTAAGCCAGAGCTGTAGAGGTGACAAACTGTGATAGGGCAAGTCATTAAAACAAAGGCTCAAAGTAAGAAGATAATCTGTATTTTGAATAAGAATATCTAGGATATATAGATTGTATTGATATTTTATATATAACTATGCTTAAGGTTTTTTCCTTGCATTTTAAAAAACTTTGTACTATTTATCAGCAAAATAGCTTAATGTTTACATTTTAAAATTCTCTAAAATTCTTTATAATGCCTAAATATTTGTGTTTAATAGCATCTATATAAATAAATGAACTACTCTTTAATTGGTATAATTATCAGGAAATTTTTTTATCTTCTACAGGAACTTAATTGTTGATGAATTTATTAAACTGTGTGTGTATATTTGCGTGTGTTCCCCAAATGAATGTTTCAGTCTATAAATTTTATAACCTTGATGTGTACAGTGTTGATGCAAATGCTAAGGATAAGAAAATCATGACACTATAACATAGATTAGGTGACAGCAATAAAAACGTTAACTAGAAGGATTTTGACTTAGCACTGAGGTTCTTTTTTTATGTAGGAGTACTGCTATTTATTCAGCCACTGATTGGCTGATTTATTTAGGCATGAACTCCACCTTACTTTTTTTCCATAGTTTTCCCGATTACGACCATCCTGTTATTCGTCGATTGCCTCAAGCAGGCCCCAGTAACGTCTCCTTCATCCTAGCCCTGAGATTTTTAAGAAAGTGCCATATTCAAGGCTCTTTAGGAGAATGAGACCCATCATTGTTACTGGTATTTGGCATATTGGGTACGCCACGGGGAGGCCAGACTCTGCCGTGTGGGCAGGTTACATTCAGTAGCCTGCCAGTTTGTCCAAAGTAGGAATGAGATAATATGTCATGCGGCCATAAATGCGGCCACGTGCTTCTGGGAGCTGGAAGCTGGGTTTTATAGTCTCTGAGTCTTGGCCGTTGATGGGATTACACGATGCCAGGGGGCCAGTTGGTGGGTGTGACCCCTGTCTACTAGAATTTGGAAGATCTGGGTGGAGGATGCTCAGTCCCGATCTGAGTAGGCTTGGAGATCTCAACCCCGGGACCCGCATGCCTTTGTTCATCTGCCGGTCCACTCATGTGTGTGGAAAGTGGTCTCAGCATGGTGGTGGCTGGTTCTGGAGGTCTTCGGCTGCCGGAACCCTGGTCGGGGCAGGGAGGAAAACTCAACCCGCTCCCCTCGAAGGGGCCCCGGTGAGGACAGCCAGGCGCGGGGGCAGGAGACTCTATAAGACTCTACAGGAGACTATAAGACTCATGGTTTTATTTTTTATTTGTTTTTCTTCTTAAATTTATTTATTGAATCACTGTGAGAAAAGTTACTAAGCTTTCAGGTTTAAGTCTTAGTCATACAATGATCGAACACCTCTCCCTTTACCAGTACTCATTTTTCACCACCAAAAACCCCAATATAGCCCCCTTCCACCCCTCCCAATGCCTGTGAGGCAGAGATTTACACTTAACTCTTCTCTACATTGATTATGTTCATTATTTCGAAAAAAGATGCAACATTATTGTTTAGAATTTCCCACCCAACAATCAGAATTGCTGAAAAGGCATTGTGAAATACTTTGTTTTCTATAGCTGGTTATAAGAATCATATAATGATTTTGGTTTTCTGCAAAGAGCCAGATAATTACGAGACTGATTTCTGTACATCTGGTGTTATGGTTGTGCCGGAGAGCCGCTCGTGGGGGGCAACTCATGACCTTGGTAGGGCGTGAAGGATGAGCCGGTACCATCCCCCTTCCCATGAGACTGCAGTAGCCCCATCACCGCCGGCTCATACCTGGCTTTCCTATAAGCTCTGAGGTGGTGGCCACCTTGCTGCCGGGGGAGAAAAAGGCGGAAGGGAGCAACACCCTTTTTCTCTCAGGGAGGCATGGCACCATAGTTTAACTCATGTTCCATTCACTTTTCTGCCTCAAACTACCAGGCTCTGGATTAAGTCCTTTTGCCTCTGGAGCCATGGCCATGCCGGAGATCTGCTTGTGGGGGGCAACTCGAGACCTAAGTAGGGAGTGAAGGAAGAGCCAGTACCGTCCCCCTTCCCATGAGACTACAGTTGGCCGTCACCTCCAGCTCATAACTGGCTTTGCAATAAGCTCTGAGGCGGCTATCACCTTGTATGCAGTGCAGATGCATTTCTGCCAAAAGCCTCTGGGTTCCGAGATTCGTTTCTGAATCTCTGAGATCATGGCCGTTAAGCAGTTAGATTAGGAACCAGAGAGGCCTTGCCTCCAATTATATAGCTGAGCCGGAGCTGGTTTGTGGGTGTGTCTCCTACATACCTAACTTTTGGCCGTTTACTTTCTTGGTAAACTTTGCCCCAAGTTTTTGTAGTCTGGCCAAAGGCACAGAAGCAATTTTGGGGTACCTGAAAGTCTGACGGTGTCATCAGACTGCTGATGCACTCGCCTCACAGGTACAGATTGACTGCTGGCGGCACCATACCCCCTCATTGAGGTTCTTAAGCATGTATCTTAGGTAAATTTTATGAGCACTTATAAACTACTGAAGTAGCATTATAAACATGTGTGTGCTTTGTGACCAGACCACCTTGGGGACAGAATCCTGGGCTTCCCTCATGGAACACAAGTGCTCTTGAGCCACTTCCTTGACTTTTAAGTGATTTCTCTGTTCAGAAAGTCCTAGATGTATACAGTTCCTTTAAGTAAATTTTATGAGCACTTATAAACTACTGAACCCTATTGACCCTATTTCTTTGAAAATAATGTCATTTTTTCCATATCTTCTTTTCTGATCATAAGCTTTAAAAGCTCAGATACAAATCAGTGCTTGCTGAAACAAAGAGTGAATGAGGAAGTAAACAAACACCTCCTTTCATTTGACTCAAATATTTGAGTAAATGAATATTGATTGATTGTGCCACCAACGACCCCAGAAACATCCTAAGTGTTTAGGGGGAAGTAGTGGTAGAAGGAGAAGATATACAATACTTCCAGAGGTCCTTATTTTTGTAGACTATGATTCATATAAATTCTTAAACAACAAATTTGAGTAATAGAATTTCGATCTCTTTTAATGGAGAAGTCGTGTGATTCTGTATCAGTACCTAAGAAAATGCAAGAGATAAATTTATACAAAATGATGTGTTTGGTATGTTAGATTTAGCTTGGACTCCTCCATCCACTTTCATTAACCTCCTTAGAAATATGGACCATTGCAAATACAAAGTACTTTGTAACCTAACGCACTGTTACTTGGGAAAAATACAAAATTTTATCTCTTTCCCCAGCTGTTCCTTTTATGTTATTTGTATTTGATTAATTTTGTTCTCATCTCATTAGTAGGAAAGAATTTTGATTCTCCAATATTTAAATGTGATATTATTCAAGTTAGTAGAAGACAGATACTATCAAAATTTTAACATTGGCCACCTTACAGAGTAAACTGGACTTTATACATTTACTCTCAAAAATGTCTGAGTCATAATATCTTTGGCTTTCACAGTACAGTTATGCCCAGGATATTCAGGCTATATACAAAGCTATTTTACATATATATATATATATACATATATATATATCCCGCATGGCAGAGCCTGGCAAGCTCCCCGTGACGTATTCGATATGCCAGACTATGCCAGACACAGTAACAACAAAGTCTCCAATGGAGACGTTACTGGGCCCGCTCGAGCAATATATATATATATATATATATATATATATATATATATATATATCACAATTCCTAAATTCCTATAGAACATGCAACTGTGAAATAGTTCAGAAAGTAAAAACTGTGCTGTCTAACTTAAACCATAGTATAGCTATCCTCAGCCATAATATCAGTATTTACTAACAATTAGTACAGGACAAATGTCATGGAGTTTTAAAATTCTCCTATGGGTGGCAAGATGAGTCTATTTCTCAACTGAAAAAGGTATTTTAAAAACAAAGATTTTTTTCTTGAGCTCCTGTGTAGGATAACACTGTTTTGTCCTTCCTGCATAGTCATTTATTGGGTTGCTCCAATCACAGTGCTCCCATTCCTCTGTGTTTATTTGTAACTTCTTTCTTTGTGCTCTGTTGACTTGTAAATATTGTTTTTCTCTGCCCCTATATCCTTTGCATAGTTTATTCAGAGCAATGTCCTTTTTGTATGGACACAAGAAGACAGTATATGCTATGCTTTTGTTATGTGACTCTCAGTGATATTTTCCTCTAGGGCATCTGTTCTTTAACCTAAGCCTCAGCTGCCCTTACTTCCTAGCACCCCCAAAAGCAGGGTTCTGAAGAGGGAGTGGATTGAACCAGGGCAAGCAGGAAGCTGTGTGCTACCTGTAATCGAAATAGGCCTGGACAAAGTGCCATAATGCTTAACTATAAGTCAGGAGCTTGGTCATGGACAAATGCTGTCATGATCCAAAAAGTAAAAGGTAAAGGTAAAGGCCCTCCCGTTGATCGTCGATTTGCTCGAGCGGGCCCAGTAACGTCTCCATTGGAGACTTTGTTGTTACTGTGTCTGGCATATCGAATACTCTTGGTAGCTTGCCGGGCTCTCCGAGAGGGGCGGAGGAATCGAACTCGGGTCGGCCATGTTGGCTGCTTGAAAGGCAAACGCCCTACCCGCTGTGCTATCGCTCCGGGTCTCATTCTCCTAAAGAGTCTTGAATATAATCTCAGGGCTAGGATTAAAGAGAAATAACTAGAGTTATTAATAAGTAATAACTAGATTTGGACCCTGCTAGGGTTAGGAATGATTAATCTGGCCTGAGGTTGGTAGACTGTGAGTCTGTGGCAAGATGTTCCCAGGACAGCTGCCCTACAAGTCTCAATGTTATCTCTTATTGTGTCCATACAAAAATTACTAGTATTGAGATGTTGATAGAGTTATTGAACTGAGAAAAGGAGATATACACCTTAAGAGGTATTTTGCCCTTGGGCAGTCAGGAAGGGGTTTGGAATACCTTTAGGGTGGTGTTCCCTTTGAACTTGGTGGGCCCTCAGGCTTTCTTATGTTGATTTTGCTACCAGACTGGGTGCAGTGTGGACCCAGAGTGAAGGGCAGTTGGGGAGACAAGAGAGGAGAGAGAGAGTGAGATGGAGAGAGAATAGCAAGGGGAACAGAGAGAGAAGAATGTAGAAGGAGAATACAGAAGCATGCACGTGGAGAGAGAGCCCAAGGTGCGAGATGGAGGAGATGGAGCGTGGAGAGAAGGCAGAGGAGAGACGGGAGTGAATGGAGAGAGGATTGGATAAACTGCAACTAAGACCAATCAGCCTGGTCCTCGTTTCCTTCCTTCACCTGCCCTTGGCCAACAGCGTCCCAATCCGATCCAGGCCACACACAGAGGATCTGGAGCACCGAACGTGGGTGGTAAGATAGAGCCATCCAGAGAGCCCGTGAACACACAACCATCAGCGTGTGTAGTTTTTTACACTCGTGTATTATTTTGCTTTTTGGTACCCAGAGAAGAAAAATTAATTTAAAATAGATTATCTGATGACAAGGAGTATGACTTACAAAAAGAATATCTAAGCTTTATACCAATGAAAGGTAGAATAAAAATATCTCTCCCTGAAGCATATTCTTTATAAAATTAAGAATGTATGGTGTACTCTAGACATGCCAAGAAGAACTGAAATAAGCAGATAAAATGCTTGTCTTGCATGTATCTTACCCAGGTTTGATCCTGATGCCATATGTGGCTGTCTCCTGATCTCCAACCAGGAATGAATCCTCAGTTCAGAGCCAGCAGTGATTTGTTTTGTTGTTGTTGTTGTTGTTGTTGTTGTTGTTCTTTTTGGGTCACACCCGGTGATGCACAAGGGTTACTCCTGGTTTTGCACTCAGGAATTACTCTCAGCAGTGCTCAGGGGACCATATGAGATGCTAGGAATCGAACCCAGGTTGGCCGCGTGCAAGGCAAAAGCCCTACCCGCTGTGCTATTGCTCCAGCCCAGCAGGGATTTCTGAGCATAGCCAGGTGTGGTCCAAGAACAAACAAACAAAAAAGGAGATCAGTACTAGTAACCACGTGAAAAATGGAACAGAAAAGAAATCTCATCAAAAAGATATATTTATGTAATGTCATATATTCATATATAATAATATGGACACATTAATTCATACACTTTGGTAATATTTTATTTAACTAATATATTATACAGATAAGCAAAGTTAATTTAAGGAGATATTAGTTCTAAATTGCTCTTGATTTAAATCAAAGGAAAATAGTCTTATGATTTCTAAGTTATCTTGATGAAAATGATGATTATGCATTGTCTTAATATATATTTAGGGAAACTCATGTTTATATTTTTAACATCTAAATTCAAATCCCTAAAATTATTTTTTATGTTTAATTTTTTTGGCTTTACGGGTCACACCTGGCGATACCCATGGGTTACTCCTGGCTCTGCACTCAGGAATTACTCCTGGCGGTGCTGAGGGGACCATATGGGATGCTGGGAATTGAACCTGGTTAGGTGGCGTGCGAGGCAAACGCCCTACTCGCTGTGCTATTGCTCCAGCCCCCAAACTCTGTTTTTAAAATCTAGTTATGTTTTTATGGGTGTAACAACCCATAATATGACATAAAATTTAAGTCATGTATTGTTT
Organism: Sorex fumeus; assembly: GCF_029834395.1. Lineage (NCBI taxonomy): Eukaryota > Metazoa > Chordata > Mammalia > Eulipotyphla > Soricidae > Sorex > Sorex fumeus. The sequence continues at coordinate 6,309,233 of NW_026606240.1, forward strand.
GTAAAAAATCTGTTGCCAAGGAATTAGGTAACTTATATACTTATTCTTCCTCTTCTGTTAAACCAGAAATGTGACTTTGCACAAGTGTCTTAATCCCCTTGAACCTGGATTATATGAGCTATACAATTAATTAGTTTTACCATTATTTTTATGTATCTTTTTGGCTGTAATAAAAATGAGATTCTAAATTGCTAGTGTGAGTTAAATAAAAATTACCAATATGGCTTATTTTGAGCTTCCAGATCATTTCAAAGAGAGTGGGTTTTTCTTGTGGATTGTAGTAAAAAGAGATTCATGTCTACTTTTCACTTTGCCTTTGAACATAGAGCCTCAGAGTCGTTAATCTGTGTGGTAGCATTGTGGGTCCTGTTTATTTTTCCAAAGACCTGTGCTCTCACTATTTGATAAGAAACATTTTTTTCAAAGGTATGGTGTTGTTCCCTTGGTTTGTATTAGCGCAGATAATTCTTTAGAGTTTTTAAATTAGTTTACATTTTTATTCCATTTCTTTGATTCAAGTTTGAAGGATTTATTTTAGCTGTTTTATCTTTCTTCTCCTAAGGAAGGAGACTTTAAGTTATTCCCAAGGTGTCACTGACAGCATTCCACACCATCTGCAATGTATAAATATATTCAGTTATTCAGAATATTCCAACTTAGCTAGTTTTACTAATTTTATATCACTGGAATCTTTGAATAAAAACACATTTTCTCCCTGATTCATTTCTTACTGCTATTCGTGAACCTTTGTTTTAGCTGACAAATAATCTAATACAGAAACAAAATCTTAAACATTTTCACAGTTAATTAAATAACAAAGTTTTGGAGCTCATTCATTGCTTAATTGGAATTTGCTAATGGGATACATTTGAACACTGTTGGCAAATTCAAGATTTGAATTTAGGGGACTTAAGGTGATAGGTCAAATCATTCTCAGTAATCAGTGCTTGTCTTCGGATCTTCACACTTTCAGAAATTCCTTGTTCTCCTTCCCAGTGTGGCAGACATTGGTTTCTTTATCTATTCCTCCTCTATTTAGAAATTCTTTCCTTTTTATTTTTTGGTTTCTTCTTCAGTAATGGTAATGAAAGAAAAACACACCTTCTTCTCATCCCATGTAATTCTAAAAGAAAAAAAACGTTAAGCCTCACCAGTAGCCCTTGGGGACCCAAGGCCACTTCTAGTTATACTGGGCCCAGTACTGAGCACACAGGCAATCAGGACACTCATTGGCGGTTTGAGGGTGACTTGCATTGCTGGGAATCAAACACAAGGCTTTAAGAATACATGAAATATACTTCATCCCTTGGAGCCATTGCCTGGGCTCCTCAAAAATTTGGTGGGTGGGGCCAAACCTGGTTGTTCTTAGGAGACCATGTATGCAAGCGTTTGAACCCAAGACCTCAAACATGAAGAGTATGTTCAGCCCTTTGAATTATCTATCAGACACCTCAAAAAGTTGTTTTTTTTAGACATAATACTGAATGCATTTAAATTTAAAAAGGCCCTCCCGTTGATCGTCGATTTGCTCGAGCGGACCCAGTAACGCCTCCATTGGAGACTTTGTTGTTACTGTGTCTGGCATATCGAATACTCTCGGTAGCTTGCCGGGCTCTCCGAGAGGGGCGGAGGAATCGAACTCGGGTCGGCCATGTTGGCCGCTTGTAAGGCGAACGCCCTACCCGCTGTGCTATCGCTCCAGCATTATTTGAGGTTTTTCAGTCATGTGTGGCTCCATCTACAGAAGAAGTTGTAAAACAGAAATACTTGGCTGCTATAATCTATTTTAATGTGAGCTCTCTGGGAAGAATTATGATAGAAGTATGAAAAAGATCTATGATTTTTGTAAGAGAGACCAGAGATTTATTGCTAACTCTTCCATTACTAGTCTGAAGAACTTCAGAATGTTTGAGGCTGGAACATAGTATGAAGGGTAGATTGCTTGCCTTGCATGTAGCTGACCCGGGTTCAGTCCTCAGCATACCACATAGTCCTCCGAACCCTGCCATGTGTGATCTCTGACCAAGAGCCAGAAGTAAGCCCTGAGGATCATTGGATGTGGCACCACAACAAAAAAGTTGTGGTGTGGGGAGGGTTGGCAGAGCAACAGTGCTGCAGAAAGGGAACTTGCATTGCATATGGCTGCCCCAGCTGAATCCTTGGCACCCCATGCGGTGCTCTGAGCCCACCAGGAATGATTCCTGAGAGCAAGCAAACCCTGAGAACTGCTGGTTTTGACCCAAACCAACACCTCTGCTCCCTCACTTATTTCAGTTTCAATTTTTAATTTATAAATGGAATACCTATTGTAAAAATGATAATATATTAGTCTGTAAAATATGTTGTGAAAATCTACAATGCACCTTGTAGAATTGCTTGCATCCTGACTTGAGATGTTTGATGTTGACTTTTTCCTCTGAGGAACTTCCTGTTCTCTCTCTCTCTCTGTCTCTCTCTCACACACACACAAACACACACACATACTCTCTCATACACACATACAAACACAAACACACACATATGCATACATACACTCCCCACCACATTTATCTGAATAAAATTACTTTCTTTAAAAATGTTTCTGTGCAAAATAGGCTTTGGATAACCAGGCATTGTTTTAACTTCTATTTTCAGAAGTTCACAATTTAATTAAATTTCAAAGTTGGCTTGAATATGTTGTAATAGGCTTCATATACCATTCTTTTATTCATTCACTCATTTATTAGCTTATTCATTCAAAAATGTTTCATATATGCAAAATACTTAGGATATGATATCATAAGCAAAAGTTTATATATAGGGTGTTTGAAAACTATGTATATGTGTGTGTCTGTATAGGCACACATATGTGACACTTGCCACCTAGTCAAAAAATTTATTTAACATATTAGAATGGAACGGAACTAGTAACTTCAGAGTCCTTTGGATCAAATCCCATTCTATCAGGAACTGTCTAGATAATTAAAGGCAAGCAATTTTTAACTGCTTTGGGTCTCAGTGTCCCCAGTTGCAAAATGATAAACTAATGACATATACTTTGGTGAGGAGATTAAATAAATTCATATATATGAATTTTCCTAGTCAAAATAAAGTACATAGAATAATTCCTTCATTGAGTATGGACAAAATGCAATAGCATATTAAATGTGTTATTGTTTTTACTCACTATTTTCAAGGTATTAGAGTTTTAATTTTTCTGAGAGAAAAAAAAACTTTCTCTCCAGTCTTAGCTCAAAGTGTGTAGACTTGAAACTTACAGTTAAACCAATTATCATATTTCATTTTTCCTTAAGTCAGACTGACTGGCAGATTTAGAATCTAAAGGCAAGTTAATGAAGTTCAATTGAAGCCTTTTCTAGGGCTCCTGAGATGAGTGCTTCCTTTTTTTGCTTTCTTTATTTTTAACAAGAATTGAACCTAAATTGATGTAGCTCTAGTGAACTTTTTTTTAATGTTTAGAGCCAGATAATAAAACCAGTGGGTAGGGGGACAGAGTAAGAAGTTGGAAAGAAGACAGACACTAATGATAACGGGTGAGCCTCTATATCAAAAATGCCAATGACATTATTACTTGATTTTTTAGTTTATGGCAACAAATTATAATTTACCTTTCCTATTCTGCTTTTTTAGATCTTGGCTACGTTAGCCAGAATTTGTTTCTATTGCTTGCAGGTAAGGAAACCTTGCTGACCACTTGGCCATTTAGGTATTGGAGAAGGTTTCTATTGCAAAACTTTTTCTGCCTTTTTCCTCCTTCTATATCAAGTCTCATGTATTTTATCACCATTTACAGTAGTTTTCCTTTGGGTAGAGATAGTTATAATTATTTTTTCAAGAAACGTTTCTGGAATCTACTCAAGATGACCAGATTGTAGTTAGGAAAAATAACACAGTAGCATGCACTGTAGCACTGTCCTTCCGTTGTTCATCGATTTGCTCAAGCGGGCCCAGTAATGTCTCCATTGTGAGACTTGTTGTTATTGTGTTTGGCATATTGAATATGGCTTGGGTAGCTTGCCAGGCTTTGCCGTGCAGGTGAGATATTCTTGGTAGCTTGCCAGGCTCTCTGAGAGGGGCGGAGGAATCGAACTGGGATTGGCCATGTTGGCCATGTACAAGGCAAACGCCCTACCTGCTGTGCTCTCTCTCCAGCCCGACGTAGTAGAGAAAGTTATAGATTTATTTGTGAGAAAATGGTGTATTTTTATGCCTGTCAAAAAGGTGAATTGAAGAGAAGCTCATTACTGGATTTATGATAATATAAGAGATCTGGCAGATTTATTCCAGAAAAACCACCGCCAGACAAAAGGATGACAATTTCGGTTGTTAAAAGAAAGTGTGGTTACAGATTTTGATCAGCTAAATATGGGGAACATATTGATTCATTTATTTGAGCACTGCACTGCACTGTTCTCCTGGCGTTCATCGATTTCCTCGAGCAGCCAAGTACCATCTCCATTGTGAGACTTTCCTGTCACTGTGTTTGGCATATTGAATACATCATGGGTAGCTTACTAGGCTTTGCCGTGCAGGTGAGAAACTCTCGGTAGCTTGCCGGGCTCTCTGAGAGGGGCGAAGAAATCGGTTGGCCAGGTTGGCCGCAAGTAAGGCAATGCCCTACCCACTGTGCTATCGCTCCAGTCCTTATTTGAGCAAGTAACCAAAATATTTTCATTATTATTTTGTAATTAGCATACAGAAATGTTAGTATACTTTAGAAGTGGGTGGGCATGATGTGCCCAATTCATCAGTTATTCAGTATTCATCTTTATTTCTGCACATTCCAAATTCAAACAAAGATAACCATCAATTGGGGCTGGAGCAAAAGCACAGCGGGTAGGGCATTTGCCTTGTATGCAGCTGACCCGGGTTTGATTCCCAGCATCCCATATGGTCCCCGGAGCACCACCAGAGGTAATACCTGAGTGCAGAGCAAGGAGTAAGCCCTGCGCATTATGGAATATTTTCCAAAATAAACCATGTGCTATGCCACAAAACATACCTCAAAAGAATCAGGAAGATAGAAATAGTATCAACAATCTTTTCAGACCACGATGCACTGAGAATAGAAGTGAACCACATACAGACACAGAGAACAAATCAAACACCTGGAAATTAAACAACTCAATGCTGAGCAATGAGTGGGTCATGAAGGAAGTCAAGGATGAAATCAAGAGATACCTGGAAACAAATGAGAATGAAGACTCAAGCTACCAGAACCCATGGGATGCAGCTAAAGTCGTGTTAACGGGAAAATATATAGCTCTGCAAGCATTTCTCAGAAAGAATGAAAGGGCTCACATAAACAATTTGAATTCACAGCTTAAAAAAAGATCAACAGAAGAAGCCCAAATCAGGCAGGAGGAAAGAGATCATAAAACTTAGAGAAGAAATCAATGACATGGAAACCAAAGAAAGAATCAGAAAGATCAATGAAACCAAGAGCTGGATCTTCAAAAAAATAAATAAGATAGATAAACCACTAGCAACACTCACAAAGAAACAGAAATAGAACCCTAATAAACTGAATCAGAAATGAGAAGGGGTATATCACAACAGAAACCAAAGAAATTCAAAAGATCATCAGAAACTACGTTGAAAGTCTGTACACCACGAAACAAAAGAATCTAGAAAAATGGATAAATTCCTGGATTCCTATCATCTCCCAAATCTGAATCAAGAAGATCTAAAGTACCTGAATATAAACCTATTAGCATCAAGGAAATTGAAACTGTAATCGAAAGTCTTCCCAAAAACAAAAGCCCAGGTTCAGATGGATTCACTAGCAAATTTTTACAAGCATTTAAAGAGGATCCATTGCCAGTTCTTTTCAAGCTATTCCAGGAAATTGAAGAAACAAACTGTCCCAAATAGTTTCCATGAAGCCCATATCTCTCTAATACCAAAGGAAACAAAGACACCACAAGAAAAGAAAACTAAGGCCTATATACCTGATGAAAATGGATGCAAAGATTCTCAACAAAATACTAGCAAATAGAATTCAACAACTCATCAAAAAATCATACACACGACCATGTGGGAATCATCCAAGGGATGCAAGGATGGTTTAATTTAACATTCGGAAATCAACCAACATAATCCATCATATCAAGAAAAGAAAAGACAAAAAACATATCATCATATCAATAGATGCAGAGACAGCATTTGACAAGATCAAGCACCCATTTATGATGAAAACCCGCACCAAAATGGGGATAGATAGGACTTTCCTCAATATAGTTATAGCCATCTACCACAAGCTTACAGCAAGCATCATCCTCAATGAGGAAAAAAAGAGAGCCTTCCCCCTAAGGTCAGGGATGAGACAAGGATGCCCACTCTCTCAACTACTGTTCAATATAGTACTGGAAGTACTTGCAATAGCGATTAGGCAAGAAAAAGATATTAAGGGAATCCAGGTAGGAAAGGAAGAAATCAACCTCCCTAACTTCAAACTCTAGTACAAAGCAGTAATAATTAAAACAGCATGGTACTGGAACAAAGGGAGAGCTGCAGACCAATGGAATAGGGTTGAATTTACTGACATCTCCCCCCAAGCATATGATCATCTAATCTTTGATAAGGGGGCAAGAAATGTGAAGTGGAGTAAGGAAAGCCTCTTTAACAAATTGTGCTGACAAAACTGGATGGCTACATGCAAAAAAGTGGGCTCAGATCTCTGCCTAACACCATGTACAAAAGTAAGATAAAAATGGAATAAAGACCTCAACATCAGACCAGAATTCATAAGGTACATTGAAGACAAAGTGGGCAAACCCTCCATGACATTGATGCTAATGGTATCTTCAAAGATGTCACGACTATAGCCAAGCAAATGAAAACAGAGGTAGACAAATGGGACTATCTTAAACTAAGAAGCTTCTGAACCTCAAAAGAAACTGTGACCAAAATACAAAGACAGTCTACAGAAAGGGAAAGGATATTCGCCGAACACACATCTGACATGGGGTTGATATCAAGGATATACAAAGTACTGTTGAACTCCACAAGAAGAAAACATCCAATCCCATCAAAAAAATGGGGCAAAGAAATGAACAGAAACTTTCTCAAAAAAGAAATCCAAATGGCTAAAAGGCACATGAGAAATTTCTCTACATCATCAGTCATTAGGAAAATGCAGATCAAAACAACATTGAGATATCATTTCACAACAGAGACTGGCCCACATCCAAAAGAACAAAAGCAACTGGTGTTGGCTCGGATGTGGTGAGAAAGGGACCCTTCTTCACTGCTGGTGGGAATGCCGACTGCTGGTGGGTTCAGCACTTTTGGAAAACAGTATGAACAACTCTCAGAAAATTAGAAATTGAGCTCCCATTTGACTCAGTAATACCACTTCTGGGAATATATCCCAGAGAGGCAAAAAGATATAGTCGAAGTGACATCTACACTTGTTTGTTCATTGCTGCACTCTTTACAATAGCCAGAAACTGGAAGAAACCTGAATGCCCAAGAACAGATGACTGGTTAAAGAAACTTTGTTACATCTACACAATGGAGTACTATGCAGCTGTTAGAAAAGATGGTCCTCCCGTTGATCATCGATTTGCTCGAGCGGACCCAGTAACATCTCCATTGGAGACTTTGTCGTTACTGTGTCTGGCATATCGAATACTCTCGGTAGCTTGCCGGGCTCTCCGAGAGGGGCGGAGGAATCGAACTCTGGTCGGCCATGTTGGCTGCGTGCAAGGCAAACGCCCTACCTGCTGTGCTATGAAGTTATGAAATTTACATACATGTGGTACTACATGGAATGTATCATGCTAAGCGAAATGAGTCAGAAAGAGAGGGACAGACATAGAAAGATTGCATTCATCTGGGGAATGTAAAGTTACACAATAGGAGACTAACACCCAAGAATAGCTGACATAAGTACCAGGAGGTTTACTCCATGGCTTGGAGGCCAGCTGCACATTCTATGAGTAAAGGCGGTTCAGATAGAGAAGGGAGCACTAAATAAAGGGTTTTGGGAATATCTGCCAGGATGGGAGACGCATGCTGAAAGTAGACTATAGACCAAACATGATTGCCAATCAATGCCTCTTTTGCAAACCACAGCACCCAAAAGAAGAGAGAGAACAAAAGGGAATGCCCTGCCACAGAGGCAGGGTGTGATGGGGGGGTGGGAGGGGTGGGATACTGGGATCAGTGGTAGTGGAAAATGGGTACTGGTGGAGGGATGGGTACTTGATCATTGTATAACTGAAACCCAAGCACAAAAATTTGTAAATCTATAACTCTACCTCATGGTGTTTCACAAAAAAACAAAACAAAACAAAAAAACAAAAAAACCCCAGTGCATTGCCAGGTGTTAGCCAAAAATAAAAAACAAACAAACAATCAAAAGATAACCATCAATAATAGTGTAGCTGATACTGAGCATCTGAGAATTCTGGGTAAAAACTCACCACACAGAATTCACCTGAGTTCTGACTTACTTTTAAGAATGAGTTTCAAGCATCCCTTTTGACCACTCCAAATTCTTTTTTTTTTTCCCCTTTATTGTATTTTATTTTTTTTAAAGTTGTAGATTTACAATTTTTTGTGCTTTGGTTTCAATTATACAATGCTCAGATACCCATCCCTCCACCAGTGCCCATTTTCCACCACCATGGATAATATCCCTCCCACCCCCATCCCCCCATCCCCCCTGTCTCTGTGGCAGGGCAATCCCCTGTGTTCTCTCTCTCCTTTTGGGTGTTGGACCACTCCAAATTCTTGGGAATTAAATCTTGACTTTATTTGACTATGTTTTCTTCCAATGAATTAGGTGAGTTTTAATAACAACGAGGACTGGAGCTACAGCACAGTGGGTAGGGCGTTTTCCTTGCACACGGCCGACCCGGGTTCAATTCTTCAGTCTCTCTCGGAGAACCTGGCAAGCTACCAAGAGTATCCTGCCCGCACGGCAAAACTTGGGAAGCTCCCTGTGGTATATTCGATATGCCAAAAACAGTAACAATAATTCTCACACAAAGACATTACTGGGTGTGCTGAGCAAATTGATGAACAATGGGAGGGCAGTGCTACAGTGCTAACAACAACAACAACAACAACAATAACAAAAAGCAACTGGTGAGTTAGGGTTTTTAAAAATAACTATCAATTCATTTATTGTCACTGATTTATCACTCCTATTTTTAATTCCACTTTGACTTCATATCCATTAAAGAGCAAAGAATACGTTTTCAATATGCCAAACACAGTAACAATGAGTCTCAAAATGGACTCATCACTGGGTCTGCTCGAGTAAATTGATGAACAACAGGAGGACAGTGACTTACACTATAATGCTATAATGATCTCTATTATATATGTCAGGGAAATAAGTTTACCCCTCTAAAATAATTTGGGTTTAGAAATTTTCAGGACAGATTGAGACTAGAGAAATTCACTGGTGTAATATGTCAATATCTGACAAAGAGTGGAGAGGTGTTTCTTCTTGATGCCCAAATTGACAGAAGCCCAGCACATATATGTGAGGAAGAGGTTGTAGTAGAATAGGAAAAAGTGGAGGATATCAAAAAATAAAAACACCCTTAAAATATCACTTTAAAAAACTGTCATAAATTCTGATTTGTGGATTTATAAGTAGAAGTGATGAACTGTTTGGGAAAATAATTAAAAACCCAGGGACAAATGCCAAGAGACAGAAAATTTCTCACCATCTCCATCATTTTCTACATTACAGAAGCTGCACCCTAAAAATTACCTTTTTATAGCTCTGCTATCAGATGCATCACTCTCTCATATGACAATCAGTCCTAATTTGAGCAACTGTTTTGTCATTTATAAGGATAGAACGAAAGAGCTTCTCTCCCCAAAGCTTTCCTATCTGTGGTTAAACTGTAATCTTCATGTTGAAGCGGAATGTTCTGCTCAGTCTCTAAATGGTGATCACAGCTGAGAGCTTATCTGTTGTAATCATGGTGATAATGGTAACAGTGGGAAATATTTATGGAGTTTTGATTGGATGGCAAGCACTTGGGTTTTTGTATGTACTATCTCATTTAAGTCTCCCAGCAATTTTGTGCAGCAGAGAACTATTATCATCTTCAATGTTTATCTGAGGAAAAGAAAATACATGCAGGACAGTGAAATGATAGGTCTGAGGTCACATAAAGCAAATATATATATATATATATATATATATATATATATAGTGTGTGTGTGTGTGTGTGTGTGTATGTGTGTGTGTGTGGTGAATGCTAACATCTTTTTTCATCTTTTTTCTTCCCTTGGGTGCTTCATGCTTGCAGTTTGGACAGGTTTTCTTATGTTTCCATAGTTGATTTTTGTGAGCTGATCACCATCAAATTTTTCTATTTTATAAAGAAATGAGATGAATATAAGAGTAGGAAAAAACGCTCGATAAATATGTAATCAGATTTTTCTAGAACTATATGCTTCCTTAAGGAAGAATAATAAAGCACAAAGAAATCCAAGGCACAAACATGTTGACTGACTTGCTCAAGGTCAAATAGTTGCATAATCACATTTTCCTTTGTCAAAGTAGTTAAGTGTTTTAAGTAACTAATTTATTTTAATGTTGGGAGATCTCTATAAATCTTTCTGCATTATGTAGATAAATAATTCCCCACTAATATTGTTTTTCAGTAATTTTATTTGGCTATTTTAGTGTGTGTTTTTCATAATCTCTAATGCTGGATTTCTCATCAATTCAGCCCTCCAGATTTTATTAGGTTTTGCGTGCTTGGGAAATAACACCATCAAAGCAGAGTTATCTTCACATATGCAGGACAATTATATTGATATATTATGTGCTGTATTTTAATTTCAAAAATTATTGTCTCATTGTTTTCTCCTGGAGTTCCGGTTTTATTTTTTATTTTTCCTTATCGTTAAAGCTACAGTGAAAAGTAATTCACCCTTTAAAAAGAAAGGGGGTTAAAAAAGAGAAAAGGTTTGCTTAAAAAATGTAGCTAGGAAAATCTCCCACAGAGTGAATTCCCACAGTGTTATGGAAGATGTAAATTTAGCCCAGTGTGATTCTAGCAATCAGGTTAGGAATTTTAATTTAATGGTTTGTTCCTTTGAATTGTTAGACGCTTACCTCATTGTACAAGTTGTGTTTGAATTGGAGAAAATTAAACTAAATGCATTAAATTTGCCCCAATCAGGTTATTCTGGGAGGTCTGATTTATAGACTGAGTGATGAACTACTAAGAATAAATCAACAAAAAAAAAAGAAGAGAAAACTTACATTATTTCACTTTAATAGTAATAAGTTTAATATTTCTCTAGACTTTAAATTTTAAATATTTTGGATTTGAAATGGCTATATCATCTTAGCAGTTTTAATAGGCTTGGGGAATTAACTTATTTTCATTTCTGCACATTCCAGAACCCAGAGGGGTTTTTTGTTTGTTTGTTTGTTTGTTTTTTGTATATTGGTCAGAATCCTCAGTGCCTTAGAAGTTTTATGAACTGATTCCTGCCAAAATTCCTTGGTTGTGGTAGAGAAAATTGTGGAACACAGGCCTAGAAATGGCTCAAAGTGCCAGAATACTTGCTTGCAACAGGAGTCCCAGGTTCGATTGCTGGCACCTCATAGTTCCTCCAGCACGAAAGTGGAACAATCACTAAGCACTAACAGCTATTCTCGTCTCAACAAAATAAAAACAAACCAAGCAAAAACAAATCTGGAGGAGTTATTTTCTTTTAGTAAAATCAACTTACAGACAAGAATAAAGACCAACTTGCTTGTGAGTGTGTGTTTGGGGGGTGAGGGTGGAAGCAATTAGCAATGCTCCAGGACTACTCTTGACTCTTCTCAAAAAGAGTATATATATATATATATATATATATATATATATATATATATATATATGACTGTCACTGTCCTCCCATTATTCATTGATTTGCTCGAGTGGGCCCAGTAATGTCTCCATTTTGAGACTTGTTGTTACTGTGTTTGGCATATTGAGTACATCACCGGTAGCTTGCCAGGCTTTGCCGTGGGGGTGAGATAATCTCGGTAGCTTGCCGGGCTCTCTGAGAGGAGTGGAGGAATCGAACCTGGCTTGGCCGGGCTGGCTACATGCAAGACAAACACACCCTACCTCTGTGCTCTTGCTCCAGAAATATATATATATATTTATATATATTATATATATTATAAATTATATATATTATATATATTATATAAATAAATATTATATATTATAAATATATAATATAATAAGGTAAAGGTAAAGGTAAAGGCCCTCCCGTTGATCATCGATTTGCTCGAGCGGGCCCAGTAACGTCTCCATTGGAGACTTTGTTGTTACTGTGTCTGGCATATTGAATACTCTCGGTAGCTTGCTGGGCTCTCCGAGAGGGGCGGAGGAATCGAACTCGGGTCGGCCATGTTGGCCGCTTGTAAGGCGAATGCCCTACCCGCTGTGCTATTATATATTATATATATATATAAATATATATATATATATATATATTTATATATATATATATATGAAGTCCCCAAAGAGGAAAGTAGTTTGATAATAAATCTTTTTATGTTTTTACATATTTACTTACAAACAAAATACTTAATAAAAAAACTCTTTAACTATATGTAATTCTTTAGTTTTTTTTTTTCAATTTTATTGAATCACCATGAGATAGTTACAAGCTTTCATGTTTGTGTTACAATCACACAATGATCAACTACATGAAATTTTTTAACTGTGAAATTCTTTCCCCATAGGTATTTAAAATTAGACCTGATAGGAACTTTAGAACAGAAAATACTATCCAATTTCATTTCAAAGACACAGTGATAATAATCAAAGATAATGTGTCATGCCAAATCGTCATACTCTCCAGCTGGGTAAGTTAGAAGAAGTTTATTTCATTTATTTTCATGTCAATATGTCTTCCTGATTTTTCTTAAGTCTTCATCTTATGTTTCAAGTAGTTGTCACTGCACCTGAAACCCTTCCCATGAATTCAAATTTGACTGCAGTTCATAGCATGTGCCTTTTGCCCTTTGGAAGGCCATAATCATGTCACACATAGGAATGCAGTATTATTCCAATAACAATACACTCAAGAAGCATAAGTCCCCATTCTTGTTGATCCAATTTCTACATTAAGGTATTGAGCCTGAAAACTGATTCCTAAAAGAGAGGAAGATAATATTGACAAAGATAAACAAAGACAAATGGCTCTACCTACTTCACTTTTGCATTTATGAAAGGCATTACTGTTGCTGGTGAAACAATTAGGCCATATGGAGGAAAATTTACAGAGACACTCTAAAACCAATTTAATTTTTGAATAGAGGTACAATATTTACTCCACTATAATGATTTTATTTAGAGCCTCAGAATCCAGCAAAACAGTTCTATTAAAGAGCTTAATGATTTTTAAGCCACCCTTTGTCCCAGAATATTAATTCTTGGCAAAAAGAGTTTTCACTCAGGTTATTGCTAAGATCTGTGTGTGTTGTGGCAAGTATCTTTAAAATTGCAACTCTTCTTTTGCAAACCTCAGCTCCCAAATGGAGAGAGAGAACAAAAGGGAATGCCCTGACACAGAGGCAGGGTGTAATGGGGGGCATGGAGGTGGGAGGGATACTGGGATCATTGGTGGTGGAAAATGGGCACTGGTGGAGGGATGGGTACTCGATAATTGTATAACTAAAACCCAAGCACAAAAATTTGTAAGTCTACAACTGTATCTCATGGTGTTTCACTAAAAAAAATTTAAAAAATAAAATAAAATAAATTTTTTGAATGGTGAAAAAAAGTAAACCCCATCAAATGTGAAAAAAATAAAATAGAGACAACTTTTATCTTTGGAGTGTAGGAAAGATTAATAGACAATATAAACAGATAATTTTTTATCTGGATCACAAAATTGCTCTCAGCTAAGATTAACCTCACCTATGTGAATGCTCTTCAGTTTACAACATATTAACAGTATATTTGTTCAGTGTGTAGATTAGTAGTTTTAAAGATTCTTGCTTCTCTAGAATCTTTATCAAGCAATGTTTAATCATCAACCGAGTTTAAAGCGCTCTTTGCATTCAGAATTCAAAGAATTATTGAGCTTTGTTGGAGACCCTAAGGGGTTTGTGATACTATTGAGAACAAAATTATGATTGGGGGCACATTTAATTAAATAACAAATGAGTGATTTAGAGAATAATTCCAGTGTGTAGTCTGTTTTTCTTTAACTATTTAATTTTCTTATATTGAGAGTTTGTTCTTTGTGCTCTCTTTATCACAGATTAAATCTATTAAATCTATTAAGAGCTCAATTATCTAGGCATGAATACCTGTCATTCTATTTTTTAAATTATCTCAAATTTTATTAAAATTTCTTAGAATTTTAATTCAATGACTGAAAATTATAGGGAATAAACAACCTTAAAGATTGTGGGCTGGAGCGATAGCACAGCGGTAGGGCGTTTGCCTTGCACGCAGCCAACATGGCCGACCCGAGTTTGATTCCTCTGCCCCTCTCGGAGAACCTGGAAAGCTACCGAGAGGATCTCGCCCGCACGGCAGAGCCTGGCAAGCTCCCCGTGACGTATTTGATATGCCAAACACAGTAACAACAAAGTCTCCAATGGAGACGTTACTGGGCCCGCTCGAGCAAATCGACGAACAATGGGAGGGCCTTTACCTTTACCTTTTAAAGATTGTATTTAAGAAAATACACATTATATATTGTTCTTTTTGCCATGCCGATTATATATAGTTCTTTTTGCCATGCCGATCCTTTCTTCAAATTATGTCTTAAAAGAATTAAAAGTAGCAAAATTATTGATCATGAACCACATGTAATAATTGGACAGTGTATGTAATGATCAGGAACAATATGCAATGGTATAGCCAATACTGTTAGTTACCTATACCAACTATTTGCTCTCTTTGGCTTATTTAATGATCTTTAATTGCACTTATGTGACAATGATTATGGTTTAAAATATGAAATTTGCTTCTTGTAGCTATAATAGTTATGTGGCTATGTGACATAATCATATACAGTTATACTTAAATGTATATCACAGAATAAGGCTTCTATAAATCTCATTAAGTTTAAGGATGACAATTGTATAATAGCAAATTCTCCTTGCCTTTATCCTTCTCCTTTCCTGATATCCTTCCAGGGATATGAGTGCAAAGGTGCTTGTAAACAGCCATGGTTCATTAGCAAGGAAACAGTCATCCTAAGTATGGGAAGAGCGGAAAATGGGATAGAGCCTGGGTTCTAAAGGACATCATACAGATGCAATGCCATTCTCATGAACTTTCCTTATGTCTAGTCTTCTTGTTCAGTGATCACTTGATCACTTGACTTCTTGTTAATCGTCGATTTGCTTGAGTGGGCACCAGTAATGTCTCCATTTGTCCCTACCACGTGCTAGTGTAGCCCAATGGCATCTGTTCGTTCTGGGAACACGAAGAGCCTCAAACTGATCATTCAAGATCTTGATGAAGAAATCTGACCATCTGGTAGGTGGGCGGCCACGAGGTCTTTTGACATCGCATAGAATCCAGTTGGTAACAGCTCTAGTCCAACGGTGGTCTCCAAATCTCATTACGTGTCCAGCCCATCTGATTTTTGATGCCTTGGCAAACGAGACAGCATCCCTGATTCTTGATCGGCAATAGAGATCGGAACTCCAGATTCTTTCTGTCATTTGAGTGAAACGTGATACTCCAAGCATAGCTCTTTCTATTCCTCTTTGGGAGACCTAAATAGCATTCTCATCCTGTTTTTGTAGGGCCCAGGTCTCTGAGGTTTATGTTAATGCAGGAAGAACAGTGGAATCAAAGAGATGTGCCTGGAGCCGGAGATTCTTCATACTCTTAGCTATTTCTTCAACGCTCTTGAAGGTGTTCCAAGCCACTCTCTTCCTCTTGCGCAACTCAGGTGCCAGGTCATTCACCATGTTGACTTCTTGACCTAGGTACACATAACTGTTGTATTTGGAGATGGTCGTTCCATTGAGAGCAAATGGAGCGTCAGGAACGAGGCTGTTTCTCATAAATATTGTCTTCGTAAGATTCAGCTGTAGTCCTACCTTTCCACATTCATGGTCAAAGTCGGCCAGCATTTGTGCCACTTGGCTAATGTTTGGTGTTTTTAGAACAATGTCATCAGCAAAGTGGAGGTGGTATAGTTGCCAACTATCTATCTTCACTCCCATTCTTTCCCATTCCAGTCGTCGCATGATGTTCTTGAGGGTGGCACTGAAGAGTTTCGGTGAAATGGTATCACCCTGCCGAACCCCTCTCTTGACATTGATGATTGCTTCTTTGTAGAATAGTGAGATCTTGGTAGTGAATCCATAATTCACAGAGGATCCTGATGTATTGAGTTTGAATGTCCTGATTGGCTAGGGCTTCAATGACCACTTCCGTCTCAACAGAATCAAAGGACTTCAATGAAGAAATGTTAACTCCTAATTTGTTTAAGTTTCTTTGAGTGGATTGCTTTTACTCTTGGGACTGAACATATATAAACTAGGTAGAATAGCCAAAACTGTTTGGCTATACAGAAAACATTATAGGAATTGTTACGTTCATGAGGGAGACAGGTATGCTCATATATAACTGCATCTGCATCTCTAGCATCTACTTATGTATTATTATGTATTACCAGAAATACCAGTAAAGGTTTTGATTATAAGGAGCTTCATAAATTTGGAAGATGATATTTTAAAAAATTAATCTGAATGAGAATTGAGAAAGATTCTTGTACATTTTTTAAAAATAAGGTTGCAAATGACTTTCAAGGTAAATGAGAACTTGAAATTAGAAAGATACTTGGCAGAGAAACAACTTGAATGATACTGAAGAAATTCTTTGGTTTCATCTCCCTGGCTAATCAACAATATATAATGCAGTTGGGGATGTTTCTAGAACTTGAGTTATGGTTCAGATCACAAAGTTAGTTTGAACAGGAAATTGAAGTTGCAGTTACAAATGAAATTTCTTGTGATTTTCATCTTGGTGCAATTTTTGCTCTGTCTCAGAACAGGACAGAGATCCATCCTTGCTTTAATGTTATTTTAAAAATTATTTTAAATTTTTCCTCATGTGCTGGAGCGATAGGACAGCGGGTAGGACGTTTGTCTTGCAAGCGTCCAGCATGGCTGACCCAAGTTCGATTCCGCCACCCCTCTGGGAGAGTCCGGCAAGCTACCAAGAGTATCTCACCCACACAGGAGAGCCTGGCAAGCTACCCATGACGTATTCAATATGCCAAAAACAGTAACAACAAGTCTCACAATGGAGACATTACTGGGCCTGCTCGAGCAAATCGGTGAACAACGGGAGGACAGTGACAGTGATTTCTCCTCACTTACTGCCATCTACAGAGTTGAACTGTAGTGGGAGAAGAGATTCAGACATCCATTTCTGTTCTTTTCATTTCTATTCTTTTTCTTTTTTATGTAGGAGTACTGCTATTTATTCAGCCACTGATTAGCTGATTGAATTGAGCATGAACTCCACCTTAAATTTTTTTCATAAAAGGTAAAAGGTAAAGGCCCTCCCGTTGATCGTCGATTTGCTCGAGTGGGCCCAGTAACGTCTCCATTGGAGACTTTGTTGTTACTGTGTCTGGCATATCGAATACTCTCGGTAGCTTGCTGGGCTCTCCGAGAGGGGTGGAAAAATCGAACTCGGGTCGGCCATGTTGGCCGCTTGTAAGGCGAACGCCCTACCTGCTGTGCTATCGCTCCAGCCCTAATTTTTTTTTCAGTTTTATTTATTTATTTATTTTTCTTCTTATATTTATTTATAATAATATAATATAATAATAACAACCCGAATCGGACGATTACACTTGAATAAATGTGGCTCACTGCCGGCAGTTTCTATCTTTGTTGTCTATGCACCAACATCCAGTTATGGTGAAAGAGAAACTGAGAAATTCTACATGGAGCTGGAGAAGTTCTATAAAGAAGATCACACCTTTTACAAGATCATTGTCGGTGATTTTAATGCCAAGATAGGACCAAGAAGATCAGTTGATGAACTCCACATCGGAACCCATGGCCTGGAATGGAACGAACAGGGTGACAGACTGTCTGAGTTCATCATGTCAACCAAAACCTTCCATGGTAACTCACAATTCCAAAAGGCTGAATCTAAACGTTGGATATGGGAGTCTCCCGATGGACGGTTCCACAATGAAATAGACCACATCATATTCAATCGGTGGTTTTGCCTAACCGATGTTGCTGTTGTCCCAAAATTCCAAACGGGATCAGACCACCGTCTTCTTCGTGCAAAATTCTACCTCACAGAACGAGGAGAAAAAAATGCAAGGTTTAAGAAGAGGACTCCCAGAACAACCACCAACTGGGAGCTCTTTGGCTCTATTGCGGCAACATGGGAAGATGCCGTCATTGACAACATTGATGAGGAATACGATCGAATGATTCAGCACCTCCATGATTGTGCAAGGAATGCCAAGAGAGAGATAACCACAAAAAAACCGTCTTTCTTCGAACACTCTTGAACTTATTCGCCAATGTGGCTTGGCACATGCCTCAGGCAACCACAAGCGAACATCCGAACTGGCAAAACAGTGCAGAGAAGCCATCAAGGATGACCTCAAAAACAGGAGAGCAGCAGTACTGGTAGATGCAGCAGAAGCTGGGAAAAACATTCGTAATGCCCACCTGTCCTTCATCAACTACAAAACCAAGATGACTGCCCTCCGACATCATGACGGATCTATCACATCTTCCAGAAGGGCAATGGAGAAGATTATTCATGACTTCTACTCAGATCTCTTTAATAGCCACATCCACTTGCCCACATACCACATTCCACATGATGGATATGTCGTTCCCAATGTTCTCCCTTCCGAAATCCAACATGCCATCTCGTCGGTAAAGAAACAAAAAGCACCTGGCCCAGACAAGATCAGACCTGAACACCTGAAGAACTTACCATCAGTACTCATCAATACATTGGCTCGACTCTTCACACGCTACCTGTCTGAATGCAAGGCTCCATTCCAATGGAAAACCAGCAGGACTGTTCTACTATACAAGAAAGGAGACATCCACGACATTGGCAACTATCACCCAATCTGCCTATTGTCTGTCATCTACAAACTATTCACTCGAGTCATCCTGAATAGGATTAGCAGAACACTAGATGAAGGACAACCATGTGAACAAGCTGGATTCCAAAAAGGATTCAGTACCATCGACCATATCCACACAATAACCAAGCTCATTGAGGTATCTCGGGAGTTCAAGATGCCGCTCTGTCTAATGTTCATTGATTTAAAGAAGGCCTTTGATTCTGTTGAGAAGGAAGCGGTCATGGAAGCCCTAGCCAATCAGGGCGTACAAACTCAATACATCAGGATCCTTCATGAGCTCTATTGCAGATTCACTACCAAAATCTCACCATTCTACAAAGAAGTAATCATCCATATCAAGAGAGGGGTTCGGCAGGGTGATACCATTTCACCAAAACTCTTCAGTGCCACCCTCGAGAACATCATGCGACGACTGGAATGGGAAGGAATGGGAGTGAAGATAGATGGTCGGCAACTACACCACCTCCGCTTTGCTAATGACATCGTTCTAATAACACCAAACATCAGCCAAGCGGCACAAATGCTTGCCGACTTTGACCGTGAGTGTGGAAAGGTAGGACTACAGCTGAATCTTACGAAGACAATGTTTATGAGAAACAGCCTTGTTCCTGACGCTCCATTCTCTCTCAACGGAACCACCATCTCCGAATGCAACAGTTATATATACCTAGGTCGAGAAATCAACATGATGAATGACCTGGCACCTGAGTTACGCAGGAGGAAGAGAGCGGCTTGGAATGCCTTCAAGAGCATTGAAGAAATAACTAAAAGGACAAAGAACCTCCAGCTACGAGCACATCTCTTTGATTCCACTATTCTTCCTGCATTAACATATGCCTCAGAGACCTGGACCCTACGAAAACAGGATGAGAACGCTATTCGGGTCTCTCAAAGAGGAATCGAAAGAACTATGCTTGGAATATCACGATTCACTCAAATGAGAGATAGAATCCGGAGTTCTGATCTTCGTCAATGCTCAAGAATCAGGGACGCTGTCTCATTTGCCAAGACATCAAAAATCAGATGGGCTGGACATGTAATGAGGTTTACAGACAACCGCTGGACTAGAGCCATTCCTGATTGGATTCCACGGGACATCAAAAGATCACGTGGACGCCCACCTATAAGATGGTCAGACTTCTTCATCAAGACCCTAAATGATCGGTTTGAGGATCTGCATGTTCCTAGAACGAACAGATACCATTGGGCTAAGCTAGCACACAACCGGGATGAATGGCGACGTTACTGGCACCCGCTCGAATAAATTGATGAATAACGGGGATTAAGTGATTAAGTGAAGTGATATTTATTTATTGAATCACTGTGGGAAAAGTTACAAAGCTTTCAGTTTTAAGTCTTGGTCATACAATGATCAAACACCTTTCCCTTCACTGTTACTCATTTTTCACCAC
Source organism: Sorex fumeus (assembly GCF_029834395.1). Taxonomy (NCBI): domain Eukaryota; kingdom Metazoa; phylum Chordata; class Mammalia; order Eulipotyphla; family Soricidae; genus Sorex; species Sorex fumeus. The sequence continues at coordinate 6,329,749 of NW_026606240.1, forward strand.
CGAGAACCCCAATATACCCCTGCCCCATCCCTCCCAATGCCTGTGAGGCAGATGATTTTTACTTAACTCTTCTCTAGATTGATTACATTCATTATTTTCACAAAAGATGCACCATTATTGTTTAGAATTCCCCCCCCCCCAACAATCAGAATTGCTGAAAAGGCATTGTGAAATACTTTGTCTTCTATAGCTGGTTATGAGAATCATATAATGTCACATGGCCACTATCTCGGCCATGCGGACTTTGAATTTCTGCAAAAACCCAGATAATTATGAGATTGGTTTCTGTGCATCTGGTGTTATGGGTGTGCCAGAGAACTGCTTGTGCGGGGCAACTTGTGACCTTGGTAGGGCGTGAAGGATGAGAGGGTACTGCCCCCCTTTCCATGAGACTGCAGTAGCCCCGTCACCGCTGGATCATACCTGGCTTTCTTATAAGCTCTGAGGTGGCGGCCACCTTGCTACTAGGGGTGGGGAGATGGAAGGGAGCAACACCCTTTTTCTCCTGGGTAGGAATGGTGCCATAGTTTAATGCATGGTCCATTCACTTTTATTCCACAAGCTGCTGGCTCTGGATTAAGTCCTTTTCAGTCTGGAGCCATGGGTGTGCTGGAGAGCTGCTCGTGGGGGGCAACTCATAACCTTGGTAGGGTATGAGGACGAGCCAGTACCACCCCTTCCCATGAGACTGCACTTGCCCCATCACCGCTGTCTCATATCTGGCTTTCCAATAAGCTCTGAGGCGGTGGCCACCTTGTATGTGGTCCAGATGTATTTCTACCTAAAGCCACTGGGTTTCGAGGTTTGTTTCTGTTTCTCTGGGATCATGGTTGTTAAGCAGCTGGATAAGGAGCCAGAGAGACCGCCTGTAGGCGGTGACTCAGGGTCTTGCTGGGATGGGGTGGAACTAGTTCCACCCCCATCTGGTGAGGCCCCACGTGTCTCATCACTGCAGGCCCAAACTTGACTGTCATGTGGCCTCTGGAGGATGGCAGTCACTGGGCCGTCAAGGGGAACAGGCCAAGGCACGAAACCTATTCCCACCTGGAGTGACTCAGTGCCAGTAGCCCATTGCAGGAACAAGACGCATTTCTACCAAAAGCCTTTGGATTCCAAGATTTGTTTCTGAGTCTCTTTGATCATGGCCATTAAGCAGTTCGATCAGGAACCAGAGAGGCCCTGCCTTCAATAATATAGCTGAGCTGGAGGTGGTTTGTGGGTGTATCTCCCACATACCTAACTTGGCCATTTATTTTCTTGGTAAGCTTTGCCCCAAGTTTTTTGGGTCTGGACAAAGGCACAGCAGCAATTTTGGGGTATCTGAAAGCCTGACGGTGCCATCAGGCTGCTGATGCATTCTCCTCACAGGTGCAGATTGACCTGCTGGCGGAACAATACCCCCGTACATTTCTATTCTTGACTGATTTTGTTCTCTATGTTTTATTCTCATAAGAAGTATATATAGGATTGATAATTTAACTTGATGCTTGGGGAAAATAATGTGATAAATTTTCCTTTTCAGGGTTTCCAAGAGCATGTCTTCTTGTGAGTCCAACAGAGTGATCCTCAAGAAATTTCTGAGATAAAGAAGTAAGAAATTCTATTACATTAATTGATATGGTTTATGGTTTTGCATATTTATGTTTGCTATTCAATTATGTTTAGTCTCAGATATCAATCATATTTACTTTCACATAACTTTCATTCATGTGTTAGATTTTGTAATATTTTTAAATAAAAGCTTACAATTTAAATATTTATTTTTATCTGTACATCTTTTTGTTGCAACTTCTCTCTGTGGCAATTTGGGGAAGGGAAATTTTTGGTGTTAATATGACTTTATAGGATATGTGCTTGAACATGCATGAAGCAAGACTTCCTTCACAATTTTATACATCATTTATGACACAAGAAACTTTTATTCTGAATTAAGGTTGCCTTAAGTTGTTTATCACAGTTTTTAAGGATGACAACAAAATTATTTCAATTGAGACTCAAGATGAAAGTCATTTGCCAACCATTGAACAGATCAGAGTAAAGCCCTAATTCCTTAACCTAAGAATCTGATAAAACTCATACATTCAGAGGGAGATCTTTATCTTCAGGAAGTCTGTGTTTTTCTTTCAAAGATTTGAGCAATGTCCTTCTAGGAGATGATTTTACAGAATATCCTGCTTCTAGTTATACTCATAACTGCCTGCTTATCTATAATCCATAGTGTCTATAATATCAGCAAGTGAGCTTGAGACTCTTGTTTGATTTTTTGTTTCAATAAGCTGAGAGCAGTTTTCTTTAAAATTATACGAAAATTGATGAACATTTCTCATAAAATGCTACATCTTAGGCACTTACTGTTCTAGTTTTCTATTGTCCCCTTACTCATGATCACAGATAAAGTAGGTTAAAACAACAAAGATGTTTTGCCGTTAGCCCTGCATATCAGAAGTCCTAAAATCAAAGTTCTGGAGAGGTTTCTCCCTCATCCCCAAGAGGATGTGATGCTAAACCAATCCAGAGAAAGCTTTAGTAGCCTTGGTGCAATTGTGGGACAATTTTTGTTTGTTTTCTTGAGGTAGGTAGTTTTGCAAGGAGGTGTTGAGGAATTTTTTACTGAAAAAGAAGAAAAATAGGTCACATAAATTTAGTAAACTTGGTAAAGGTTCTAGGGAAGAATCCTTTTCTTTGTCTACTCTAGCGATTAGAGGTTATCTTCATTCCATAGCTTATGTTTTCTTCTATCGTCTAAACTAAAGAGGAACATCTCAAAATTTTCTCTGAATCTGACACTCCTGCCTCTCTCTTAAAAGGATTCATGTGATTAGACTGAATTCAGAAAATCTAGGATAATGTTTCCTTGTAAGGATTTATCATTTAATCACTTTTATAAGGTCTTTTGTCCCTTAATATAACATGTCCATACATTCCTGGTATTAAGGCATGGGTAGTTATTAATAGGCATTCATCCTTTTAGCTATAGGAAACACTTTTGGTTATTTGATTGATATTTTATCTCAGTCGCTTCACAGAGGTATCTACAGCACAAATAGCATTCTCAACGTGTCTAAAAAAAGTTGGATGTAGTTATCCCTTTTTTGGATAGAGGAAATAGGGATTCAGAGGTATCAAATTAGTTTCCCATGAGTATCAAATGGGGTAGCTGAGAATGAAATCCTGTGTGTCTTACTTGAAATTTGGATTTTAACTGTTATACTGTAAAATTACCAGCTTTCACTGGTCAGTGATTTTTAAACTTAATTTAGCAGCAAAACCTATGTTAAATAAAATATTACACATGGAACTGATATGACCCACTTCACACTCTTAGGGTTTAAGACAAGGTGATCTTTTACTACTCGAATTAAGTGATTACAAACTACATCTTGTTGTCATATAAATGTCTTTTTCCCTCCTTGGATGTTCTTTCCCATAACAAGTTCAAGAACACCAGAAATGTGTTTTCAGTACATGGCATAATATGGGAGAAAAAATATATATAAAAATAGCATAATGCACTTACCAGGATTTCACTGTTACTGTTGCTTCCCCATACAAAACTCTTGAGCTAATTCGCCAGCGTGGTTTGGCACATGCCTCAGGCAACCGCAAGCTAACGTCCAAGCTCCCAAAGCAATGCAGAGATACGATCAAGGAAGACCTCAAAGAGAGAAGAGCAGAAGTACTGGTAGATGTGGCAGAAGCTGGGAAAAGTATTCGTAACGCCCGCCTGTCCTTCGCCAACTACAAGACCAAGATGACTGCCCTCCGACGTCCTGATGGATCTATCACATCCTCCAGAACGGCAATGGAGAAGATTATCCATGACTTCTACTCAAATCTCTTCGATAGCCATGTCCACTTGCCGACATACCAAATTCCACAGGATGGATATGTCGTTCCCAACATTCTCCCTTCAAAAATCCGACACGCCTTTTCGTCAGTAAAGAAACGAACAGGACCCGGCCCAGACAAGGTCAGACCTGATCACCTGAAGAACCTGCCGTCAGTACTCATCAATACACTGGCTTGGCTCTTCACACGTTACCTGTCTGAATGCAAGGTTCCGTCCCAGTGGAAAACCAGCAGGACCGTACTACTGTTCAAGAAGGGAGACATCCATGACATTGGCAACTATCGCCCAATCTGCCTATTGTGTGTCATCTACAAGTTGTTCACTCGAGTCATCCTAAATAGGATTGGCAGAACACTAGATGAAGGACAACTATGTGAGCAAGCCGGGTTCCACAAAGGATTCAGCACCATCGACCATATCCACACGGTAACCAAGCTCATTGAGGTTTCTCGGGAGTTCAAGATGCCGCTCTGCTTAACGTTCATTGATTTAAAGAAGGCCTTTGATTCTGTTGAGACGGAAGTGGTCATTGAAGCCCTAGCCAACCAGGGCATTCAAGCTCAATACATCAAGATCCTCCGTGAGCTGTATTGCGGATTCACTACCAGGATCTCACCATTCTACAAAGAAGTGATCGTTGATATCAAGAGAGGGGTTCGGCAGGGTGATACCATTTCACCGAAACTCTTCAGTGCCACCCTCAAGAACATCATGCGACGACTGGAATGGGAAGGAATGGGAGTGAAGATAGATGGTCGGCAACTACACCACCTTCGCTTTGCTAATGACATTGTTTTAATAACACCAAACATCAGCCAAGCGGCACAAATGCTGGCCACCTTTGACCGTGAGTGTGGAAAGGTAGGACTACAGCTGAATCTTACGAAGACAATATTTATGAGAAACAGCCTCGTTCCTGATGCCCAATTTGCTCTCAACAGAATGACCATCTCCGAATGCAACAGCTATGTGTACCTAGGTCAAGAAGTCAACACGACAAATGACCTGGCACCCAAGCTGTGCAGGAGGAAGAGAGAGGCTTGGAATGCCTTCAAGAACGTCGAAGAAATAACTAAGAGGACGAAGAACCTCCAGCTCCGGGCACATCTCTTGATTCCACTGTTCTTCCTGCATTAACATATGCCTCAGAGACCTGGGCCCTACGCAAACAGGATGAGAACGCTATTCAGGTCTCCCAAAGAAGAATAGAAAGAGCTATGCTTGGAATATCACGTTTCACTCAAATGAGAGAAAGAATCCGGAGTTCTGACATCGGTCAACGATCAAGAATCAGGGATGCTGTCTCATTTGCCAAGGTGTCGAAAATCAGATGGGCTGGTCACGTAATGAGATTTAAAGACGACTGCTGGACTAGAGCTGTTACCGACTGGATTCCACGGGATGTCAAAAGACCGCATGGCCGCCCACCTACCAGATGGTCAGATTTCTCCGTCAAGATCATGAACGATCGGTTTGAGGCTCTTCATGTTCCCAGAGCTAACAGATGCCATTGGGCTACACTAGCACCCGACAGGGACAAATGGAGACGTTACTGGCACCCGCTCGAGCAAATCGATGACTAACAGGAAGTTAAGTGATTAAGTGATTAAGTGATGCTGGAGAAATAAGCAGTATGTAAGCATTGGAAGAAGCTTCATGGAGATTTATGTACACATCCTAATGTCTTTCAGTGTTAGGAGAATGACACCCACCATTGTTACTGGTATTTGGCATATTGAGTATGCCATGGGGAGTTTGCCAGACTCTGTCCTAACACTGAAAGAGCCTTGAATATAGCACTTTTCAAAATCTCAGGGCTAGGACGAAGGAAACGTTACTGGTGCCTGCTCGAGACAATCGATGAACAACAGGATGACCGTGATTGTGATCCTAATGTCTTTGGTAGGGGTGGACTTGATATAGGAAACAAAAGGAGGCATCTCTTTAATAATGTTAAGTAGAACTCTATCAAATACTCCTAGTGCTATGCCATGAAATTGCTATTTCATAAAGTAGCTTACAATTGCTTTCCCAAAACAATCTTTCCCTAGTGTCTTGAGAGTTGGGGCGTGACATTTTTTCTGCTTTAGAAAATTAGTTCATATTCCATCAATCATCTGCCTTGATAATTTCAGAAAAATTCTTCAGTTGGTTCCATAAATGCTAATTATTTTGATATTAGAATTATATTTCAAAAGAAACTCCCCCAAGTCCCCTCCCCCTACTACACACACACCAAATAAGGTAACAGTAACACATGAACAAAAAAATAAGTTCATGTCTCTCTCATAGTCCACCTCATTGCTCTATGATGTGTCCCTTACTTTTCTCAAAATCATCTAATATACGCTAACATTCTCTGAGTATGGAAATGATACTCATCATATCCTCATTCCAGTCAAGAGGAAGGAGAAAGAAAAAGAAAAATAGTCTCCTGCCCCCTCGCCTGTCTGTCCTCACTGGGGCCCCTTGGAGGGGGGAGCATTGAGTTTCTCTCCCCCCGCCCCGCCCTGAGCAGAGCCCCAGCAGCTGAGGAGCTCCGGAGCCAGCCACGGTCATGCTGGGACCACTCTCCACACGTCCGGACGGGCTTCATGCATGAAAGAACTGGCAGAGAAAACCAGGCATGCGGGTCCCGGGGTTGAGGTCTCCAAGTCTACTCAGATTGGGACTGGGCCTTCTCCAACCAGACTCCCCATCTTCCAGTAGGTAGGTGTCACACCCACCAGCTGCCACCAGCGCCAGGTTGGTCCCATCAACGGCCAAGGCGCAGAGACTATAAAACCCAGCACCTGGAAACACGCGGCCGCAAATGCAGCCGTGCAACATCTTATTATCTTATTTTTCCTTTGGAGAACCTGGCAGGCTACCTAAAGTATCCTGCCCGCACGACAGAGTCTGGCAAACTTCCCGTGTCATACTCAATATGCCAAATACCAGTAACAATGATGGGTCTCATTCTCCTAATCCCGAAAGAGCATTGAAATGGCTCTTTTAAAATTTCAGGGCTAGGAAGAAGGAGACGTTACTGGTGCCTGCTCGAGGAAATCGACGAACAACAGGATGACTGTGATGGTGATCGTGATTTTTAGATCCTACACTCTAGAATTTAAATGACCTGGTGGACATACCTATATGCAAAGGAGCATTAAAAAGATAATTTCCTGACCCCTCCCGCCCCCAGGTGGTAACATGTCTTGCTTGAAAGATGCTCTTCTTAAGAGACAAGATCGGGCCAAGAGATTATACAGAGGAATGTAAGAGGTATGTGTCTAGAATGCACCAACCCTGGAGACCTGTCTACACCAGGTGTAGGTTCTGGTGAGCCCACCAGCACCTCCAGGGTGTAGCCACTACACAAGACCCTAGCAGAATTGCATCCTTGGGCTCTGACATTGAACCATATGCTAGGTTGGGTGGGAATTTCTGTGGATGACTCGGCCTCCACGAGGAATGAAATAAGAACCAGCCATCAGCAGTCTAAGAGAACCACCCTAGTCAATGTCACCCCATTTTGTAAAATACAGCCATGTTCCGTTGGGTGAAGCAGGGGCAGTTTCCTACAGTACATTCAACTCCCAGTTCCTTACTTGTGGTTCTGGAGACAGTGCTAAGAAATACATGACTTTGTAGCTCAATTGGAAAATCGTTTTACAAGAAGATAGCTCACAATTCAAAGGTCATCTCCTTTTTTTTACTTTTGACAAGCATGTTTACTTTTATTTTCTTATAAATTTAAAACGAAGAAAAATTTAAAAGATAATATAGAAATAATGTAGTTCTACCACAGTGATTGACCAGCCTTCCACAAGGTCCCAATATTACTTTAACAACATGAAATAATAACAACATGAAATAATAACAACTTGTGGCTCAGCTAGAATTCCTTTAAAATATTCACAAAGGGATCCAGAGAGATAGCAAGGGGTAATGCATCTGTCTTATATACTGTAAAAACTGTCAATTCCCTGCACAGCATATAGTTCCCTGATAATTACCAAAAGTCACGCCGGAGCACAGATCCAGGAGTAAGCTCAGAGCACTGCCAAGTATGCTGGCCCTGAAGACTAAACTAATCTAAAATAAAATACCTACATCACCTCATTCTTCTATTTCTCAGTTTCTCCAATCTTCCCCTCCCCAAATCTTTAGTACTGTATTAGGGTGTAACCTTCTGGTTCACATAAAAAAATTAACTAAAGTTTAAACCATATGTTAACATCCATTTTTGTAGCTAATGTATATTTTTTGTTCCAAGATGCAATCCAGGATACAACATTGTTTTTAGTAGTTATCTCTCTTTAGGATTATACTTTCCTTATTTTAATGACAGTTCTGAAGAGTTTGTGCAATATAGTTTTTAACTATATCTGTCTGCACCTGAATTTGATATCTTGTCATGACAAGGTGGGGTGATGGTTTCAGAGAGGAAGACTGCAGAGGTAAGATCCCATTTTTATCATATCACTTAAACAGAACATACGATTTATCACTTCTGATATTGCCTTTACTCACCTGGCTGAAGTAGTGTTTGTTGAGTTTCTCTTCTGAAAATTCCCTCCCTTTTCTCCTCTCTCCAAAGACAATGTCACTACTGCATTGTTCACACTTGGGTAGATCACTGTGTTCCACCTCTTGGTAGGGAGTAGAGGATCAATTCTCCGAAATTCTTTTTCATGAGATATTTCTAACATTTTTTATTCACTTATCACATTTTAATTTATTTTGGTACAGACGGTGGTACAAATTTATGAACTTTTATTCCATAATCTGGAAAACAGTCCATTACTCATTTATTTATTTCTTAAATCTTTCCAATTTTGGCCATTGGGAACTCTTTTTGTTCTTTGTTATTCCCTTTGACACAACCCTAACCTTCAGCAGTTATTTTATTTATTTACATATACATGTGTATACATGAATGTATATGGAATGATGTATGTGGTGATACATGATATGATTATGATTTTAAGAAAATTTAATAGTATACTAACAAGTATAAGGTTCAAATTGTGAGATCTTTAGTGTTAGGTTCATGGGGTTACCCTTATCACACTGGAAAAGGCAGTCACACATTCACATTGGACATTTTTTAAAAAATAATTCTTAACAGTTTTTTTTAAATGCAGCTGAAAGGTTAGCAGAGCTCTCACCCTAAAATCAGTGAGCAAATGCAGAGTTTTTTCCAGATTGCTGAGGTTCATGGATTCCCCAAAATTCTGACCTAGGCAATCAGTGACCCATAGTCAGAGAACCATGCTGTTAAGAGGTTCATATGCTCTGTTGTTATTTTTTTTGAGTCTTATTCCTATTGTGACTTTTGACCAAGGAAATGATATCATTGATATAATTTACAAAATAAATCAGAAAAATCTGACTCAATAATGCAGTTTCTTTATAGTTAATTATAAACATTTTATTTTAAGCTAACCCTTTTATACAAAGTCATGACGAAGTTGTTTTGGGGGGATTATTTTTGTTCTTTTTAGGTTTCTATGATTAAAAAAACTGACTTAGTTTGCATGGGTTCTTCAATTTGTATTTGTTTTAATTTTGTTTGAATCAGTTCCCCTTTGGTTTGCATTTATAGATCCTATTTAAAACGAGTACAGTAGAAGCAAGAAGATATTTAGAATAATGTGACTGAGAAAATGATTGTAGGCATAGAAGCGAAAGGGTTACTTAGTTAAATCTCAGTACATTTTTTTCTGAAGCTGTGTTGAACACTGATTATTTCAAGGTGTTTTTAATAATCACTTCCAAATGTTTTAATGAGGCTCTTTTTCATTTTTCTCAAGACTTCTTTAGAAAAATTTTCCTTTCCATATTGATTTTCCAGCCACTTCCCTTAATGCTGCTGTTGGCAGCCCCAGTGATGCACTTTTATAGTTTGTTCCGGAATGATCTCCCCCCCTTCCCCCAGCTCCATCTCTCTTCCTGTCTGCTGGGTGCTGTTTGTTGAAGGAGAAAACTCTTCTGCTCTAATTCCTAGTGGTTTCTCTTAAGTCCAGGTCCCAGGACATACGCAGTTCTTCTATCAATCTGCTGTCTTTGTCATCTTGTTTCTTTAATATCGGCTGTCATCTTGTTTCTTTAATATCCCACTGCAATCAAATCTATGAGATTGTTTTTCTTTTAGTAAATGTATAGGTTATGTGAGCCGAGGATTTGTTTAATTTTTATCTTTTCTTTTGGTTTTATATTTTCCCTTTGAAGCACTTCCCTTCACCATTCTGGGTTTCTCCTGCCTGGCAAGAAGCCCCTTTCTACTGTATCAAGTAGTGATAGGCAATTAGACTGCCCAAAGAAGGCAGGGCCACGACACTTGTCAATGTCACAGCTCCTGGACAGCGCTGTGTAAACACACCTTGCCATCCAGCCCAGGCTGATGTCAGAGATTAGAGTCAGAATGCGCCAGCCATTCCTTCAGAAAAGAGGTCCTGTTAGGTCACGATAAACAGCTGCAAGATTTATGGTTTCCCAAAGAGGAAAACCAATTCCCTTGAGTATAATGACAGTGTTATCTGTATGCTGAAAGAGCTCCTTGCAAATATCATAACAGAGAAACAAGATTTCTCTGCAGTGTGGTTCTGACACCTTGGTGCAAAGGGTGCTCAGCATTTTCTGAAAACAATAAAAGTAAGTGGTCCTGTTTTCTCTATTTTTTCCCTTATCTATTCAAGTCAGAAGGCTATTCTCAATCTGGTTCAATGTCTTTTTGAAGATAGATAGATTTCTGCCTCGAAACAGTATTGCTAATACAAGGTATTGATAGATTTTTCAGTTTTATTTTGAATTTCAAGTGCTTCAGAGCACATGTGCTCTGATGAAGAGAAAGACTATGGCCCAGCTTAATGTCTTCCAAGATTAAAAGAAGTGGAAGCATTACTATGGTATCTCCTGCCTACATGACTGGATATTGAAGGTATTGAAGCCGATAAATTTTGTTCTTTGAGTAAATATTTTTGTGTCAATGATATTAAGTAATATTAATATTCAATGGGAAAGAGAAAATTGAGCTATGTCATTTGGGAAAGTTTTTTTAATTTGAATTACAGTATAATGCTGACAGAATGGACTACCATTTTTTAATATAGTAATACTAAAATGATAATAAATTATATGCAAATAATTATAGCCACTATTTACGTTTTTATTTTTATTTCTCTGTGTGTTTGTGGTGCTAGAGATCAAACCTAGAATCTCAGAAATAGAAGGAATACACCCTACTACCAAGTTATATTGGTCCCAAGAAACATTTGCCTAGGATCATTAAAATGGAACAGTTTCCAAAAATTATTTAATATTTTCTCTTACATATCTAAACACTCGAGTATTTAAAATGTCAATTTGGAATTGATATTTTTTTCATTTCAATAAATATTGGCACACTATGTATAGGACAATGTATCTGACTATGAAGTTTGAAATTCTGTATCAATTAAATTTGTTTCAATCAGAGAATGAAGTGATAAATGTCACATAAAAAAATTTGGAATATCAAGTTATCAGGGTCTTTATAATATGAACTTAATACCCAAGCATCATCCTTTCATGATTTCTTCATTTTGCCTATGGAATAGATTTGTGTCTTATCTTAGTCTGCTTGAGTTATTCCAAACCAAGGAAAAATGTTACTTGAATCTGGGGTTTCTCATTAATAAGATTAATTAGAATACAATTTAATACTTTAAAATAATACCAGGAAGAAAGATAAAGGTTCTAATGTGAAGTGGAAACCCTTCCCCAGGGAAATAAGTGGAAGTATGTATGTGGCATTAATATGAAGAAAAAGAAAAAAATGTTTACTGCGGTGTAATGCAACATGATGCAAGCTCCCTCCTAGGGCTACATACTTGCTTCTCATTATGGTTCCCTTATCTCCAACTTGGAACATTTTTGCTTTTGGACTTGAAATTCTCCATGGTCTGTTTTACCCTAAGGGAATGCAATTGGTTTGGGGTTATTTTTAATTTTTTTTGGTTGTTGTTGTTTTCTAAGTTTCCATTTTGTGAATGTCAAATTGTTTTTACTTTAATTTAGGCAATAACGGATTTTAGCAAACATGGGACTGCCTGTTGCTGAGGCAATCAATCCAGTCTTCATTTTCCCATGAGAGAATGGGACAAAACAACTTATTTCCACTGGCATCTGTATCCTTGTCCATGTTTTATCTTTTCTGGCATGCCTTTTCTTCTTTATTTTTCCCTAACTGTGACCAATTGAAGGGTCAACATAAGTTCCATTTGTTCCATGAAGTCTTTCTAAGTAACTCTGGTTCCCTTGATCTCACTTTCCTTCACTGCTGCTTGACACTAAATTTTTTATCTAGCCCTTGGTTATGAAGTATTGTATATTCCTTTCTCTCACCTGACATATATTAACTTTAATCTCATCAGCTAGAATGCAGGGTACTTGAGAGACCAAGACCATATATACTATTAGAGAGTTTTGTAGAAATGAAGCATGACACTGGGCAAATAGCATTGTACTATCTGCCAATTTCCATGGGCTTGAGTAAACAGGAGAGGTTCTTTTTAAAAGGAAGAATTCCTGATGAATTATATGAAAATAGCTTCTAATTATATTAGTAGACTGTAAAGAATGACTGTTTTTATCTTCAAAAATTTCATTTGAAATTTATTACAAGTTAATCATTATCTACTTGCTAAATTTCATTAAAAAATGCTTACGGAGAGCTATATAGATTGTACAGGGGTTAAGATAGTTATATTCCATGAAGTTTACCCCAGTTGAATTCCTGACACCAGATGGTCTCCTGAGCACTGCCAGGAGTTACCTCTAACCAAAGTCTAGATTTTTTATTGTTTCAAAGTCTAGATTAATATTGTTTCAGAAAGTATCTAGAAAACACAATTTTTAGTAAATCCTTGAAATTACCGATCTTAGATCAATGCTATAAAATTATGGAGTAAATTTGTATGATTCTCATTGAACATACTAAGTTCTAGTGTTAGAAAAAATAAGCCCATCTAAAATTTATTATCCACTTAGATTAAAAAAAATAAAGCCCTAGCAGGCATAAAAGGAACATACCTAAACAGAAAAATTGCCATGTATGACAAACACAGGTAATATCATATTCATTGTCATAAGACTAAAAGTCTTTTCCTTAATATCAGGCAGAAAAACAAGGATGCGTATTCGCACTAATATTATTCACATATGAAAAGTCCTACTCATAGAAATTAGGTGCGAAAATTATATAAAAGAGATCCAAATTAGAAAAGAAGTAAAATATCTCTGTTTGCAAATAACATGGTGATAAAAAGAGAAAGCATGAAGATTCCACTGAAAAATATATTAGAAATACAGCAACATAATAAAATGGTGTGTTTCACAATAAATATCCAACAACCTGCTGCATTTCTATATGAAAGATGAACTAAAATGGAAAAAATTGAGAAAATAGTCATATTTACAATTATATAAAACATAATATGTGCTTAGGAATCTACTTAATAAAGAAAGTGAATGATTTTTATATTGAAAACTATAGGTTACTATTAAAATAATTAGAAGACAAAAAATGGACCAATAATTCATATTCATGAACTGGACAACTTAACATTGTTAAAATTCCATTCTACCAAAAGTAATAAACAGATTTAAAGCAATTCTTATCAAAATAACAATGGCATACTTTAAGGAAATGGAATAGCCATTAGAAAAATTTTGCATGGAACTACAAAATATTACAAATGAGTAAAGTCATCCTGATTAGAAAAAAAGATGGAGTCATCACAGTTTCTGGCTTTAAATTATACTACAAAGTTTAAGTGATCAAAAGACTGTGGTGTTGGAGTATATGTAGATATACAGATCAATAATATAGAATAGAGTTTCCAGAAACAAACCTTAGAATCTGGGTAGTTAATCTTGAAGAGGAGCACAAAATAGAGAAAGTAAAATATCTTTAGCAAATTCTTCTGGGAATAATCGAGATCTACATGAAAAAAATTAAAATAGGTTCACTATGTCACACCAAATCACAAAAATCACAAATCATCCTGTTAATCGTCGATTGCCTCGTGCAGGCCCCAGTAACGTCTCCTTCATCCTAGCCCTGAGATTATATTCAAGGCTCTTTAGGAGAATGAGACCCATCATTGTTACTGGTATTTGGCATATTGGGTACGACACAAGGAGTTTGCCAGACTCTGCCATGAGGACAGGCTACATTTGGTAGCCTGCCAGTTTGTCCAAAGCAGGAATGAGATAATAAGATGTCATAATAGAATGTCATAATAGGATGTCATAATAGGCCACATTCGCTGCCGCGCGGTTCTGGAAGCTGGTTTTTATAGTCTCTGAGTCTTGGCCGTTGATGGGATTACACGGCGCCAGGGGGCCAGTTGGTGGGTGTGACCCCCGCCTACTGGAATTTGGAGGATCTGGGTGGAGGATGCTCGGCCCAAATCCGAGTAGGCTTGGAGATCTCGGCCCCAGAACCCGCGTGGCTTTGTCCCTCTGCCAGTACCTTCATGTGTGCGGAGAGTGGTCTCAGCATGGTGGTGGCTGGTCCTGGAGGTCTTTGGCTGCTGGAGCCCTGGTCGGGGGCTCCATGAAGGTCGTCTCCAAATCTCATTACCAGCCCATCTGATTTTTGACACCTTGGCAAACGAGACAGCGTCCCTGATTCTTGATCGTCAATGGATGTCGGAACTCCGGATTCTTTCTCTCATTTGAGTGAAATGTGATATTCCAAGCATAGCTCTTTCAATTCTTCTTTGGGAGACCTGAATAACGTTCTGACCAAACAATAGAAATTTTTAAAATGAGGAGTGGACTGAGGGGTAGGAGAGTCAAGTGGACTCTGGTGGAGGTATATTGACACTTTGGGACTGCAAAATATTTCAGCAGGTAAGTCTTTTGTATTGCATACACTCAACCTGGGTTTTATGCCAGGTATCATCTATAGCTTCCTTAAGAATGATCCCTGAGCTCAGAGCAGGTAGTAACCCCCTAACACCTCATGATTTGGCCCCAAACCAACCAAACAAACAAACATAAAAACAAACAAGTAAACCACAAAAGATGCTTTGGTAGTGGATAGTAATATTATACTTCCCAAACACAAAAATGCAAAGTCTGTGAACCAGTGTCATTTTAAGAAAATAATCACAATTAATCATTGAATCACTCATAATTGCTTTCTCTACCTATTTTTTTCACCTCCTTCTTTCTTTCTGGAAGCTACCATATTTTTCAGAGTTTGAAATTATTTTAATCTACCCCTTTTTTCACTTTGATTAATTGTATTCCCCACATGAGGAAACCATCTGGTAATTTTCCTTCACTTCCTGAGCATACTATTTAGCAAAATAACTTCAATTTCAATCAATGTTGTTGCAAAATACATGGTTTCATCTTTTTTTTAACAGCTTGGTAGTAGTCCATAACACTGGGAGGATACACACAGTTATCTATCAAAGAAGACTTAGGTTTTAGCTATTGTGATTAATGTAGATAGGAACAAAGGAGTGAGGTGAGTTTTACTGTATTTTACAGAAAATTTTTCTGTGATAAACTGTTATCCTTGCGATGTAAGCAGATGTTAGGGAAGGGCTCCTTTGAGAATGGAATTCCTGGGAAGTAATAACCACATGGCTTTAAGACTATCTGCACCTTCTTTGTGGATAAGGAAACCAAGACCTGATAGAATCTTTACCTGGAGCTACTCCAGACCAGAGAAGGCCCTACCCACTGTCCAAGAGAAACTTCAGCAAGCAAAGGTCAGGAAAAGGAATTTCACAAGAAGACCTTCCCCACTTGACCCCTACTTAGCAAGGGTAGCAAGGAACTCTATGTAGAAAGCCCCATATGAGGCAGCTTGGAGCAACCAAAGAAAGCCATCTTGAGCAAAAGAAGGACACACAGCCTGTTCGCTTCTTGTGTCTATGTGGTCAAGCACATGTGATGCTGCACACATGTGTCACCCTCATATCCTCTTGAGATGTGTACTTTTATGCTCATGTGTCTAATGCTGGGGGTGGATAGGGGCTCTTTCCTCCTTTGGAGAATGGAGCTCATTGCTCTACTTCCTTCCCTTTCCCCAAAGCCTCCAAATAAAAAATAAAATCTGTTTTTACTTCACGGCTCACCTTCTCCTGGATTTCTTTTCTTAAGAAAAAAGACAAGGACCCACGAGGCCTGGGATTAGCTTTCCTTTCCTGCAAAGAGCAATTCCTTGCTGAGTTCATGGCTCCCCAAGAAATCAGGTGGCAGGGAATAACTCCCCTGTGAGGCAGAACAAGTGGACGCCAGGAATGGCATGATGGTTACCTAGTGGAGCTTGGAACCTGAGGTCTATGCTGTGAATGGGGCTCATTGCAGACTTCATCACTCCTGGACTTCCCAGTCAGTGGTCCTGGGGTGGCAGAGGTGGATCTGGAGAAAGTGACTGTCTCTCTCCTTTCTACTTCACATAAAAGTTCCATTGGGGCCTACTGGCATAATTTGCTTTTAAAAGCAGACAGATTGAGGCACCATCAGGAGTAATTCCTAAGTGCCGAGCAGGAGAAAACCATGAGCACTTCTGGGTAAAGCCCCAAAATAAAAATAAAAACAAAACAAAAAATTATTCATAATGTATTTTGCATAGTTTATTTGTTCAATTACAGCAGATTCTATAATGCATTAAGCTAATGCTTTTCTTAGAACTGGTCTCATATACATGGGATAAAGTTAATGAGATGTTTTAGGTAATTCACCCATTGCATTTTAGATTTTAATAACATACTAAAATGTATTTTAGTATTTAGTATAAAATATACATCTAAGCTCTCTTTTATTTCGCTGGCATTATTACTTAGCATAAAGAATGTAAGTATTGTGAATGAGAGTAAAGAAAAATATTGAGCACTAGGTAGTTGCTTTCTCTTTGTATGTTGACTCACTGATAAAGTATAAATTTTCAGTTTGGTAGCAAAAAGCTCATTAGAAGAAATGGCTTCAAACTGAGACTAAACTTTCTAGGAAGAGAGAGAGAAGAGATTATTGGTACTAAATATCAATGAGAGAAGAACATGTTCCTAAAATGGAACAGGCCCTGATTGCCCTCCAGGTGTTTCAATAGAGTATCTTCTGCATGAGACAGTGATAGTCACTATAAACTAAAGACAAACTGAAGCCACAAACTCTCCACTTGACAGTAGAACTAGAAGAGGGAATGAATACATTTTAAGTTCTTAATCTTCCTTCCATGCTTTCATGTGTTCTATGAAATATACCATAAAAACTGTTCTGAGAAGCATTTATCATTTCAAGAGGGTTGCGTTTTCTTGTAGTTATGAACTATAGCAGTTTTTATGACCTCTCTATAAATATGACATCCCCTTACATCTTTTTCTTTTTTTTTTGAGCAGTAATAGAAAGATAGGGAGATACAGGACAAAGCAGGCATTTCATCTACTTCTGAGATACACCTTGGGATTGCATCATGCTTAGAATCATGGTGATCTATATGTGATTTATGTGACCATCCACGGTCCACGGAACCACGGTCCTCCCATTGTTCATCGATTTTCTCGAGCGGGCCCAGTAACGTCTCCATCGTGAGACTTGTTACTGTGTTTGGCATATTGAAGACCTCACAGGTAGCTTGCCAGGCTCTGCCATGTGGGGGAGATACTCTCGGTAGCTTGCCGGGCTCTTCGAGAGGTGCGGAGGAATCGAACTCGGGTTGGCCATATTGGCTGCGTGCAAGGCAAATGCCCTACCGCTGTGATAAACCCTACCTCTTCTTCAGCTATCTCTATAAAGATGTCCAATGACAAATCCTGTCCTTTAAACCAAAATGTCTTTTAGAAAGTTGACTGTGCATTATTTCAGAGATGTAAATATTGGGAAAATTAAAGAAATCTATTTTGCTCTTTCTAAGTAACACTTGGAATGATCATGGTTACAGGGTATTGATAGAAAGTTATTCCTGGAAAGTGATTTGAGAAGCAAAAGTTATACAATTTAGTGGCTATTTTGATGAGGATATGAGACTCATTTAAGATTTAGTTATTTACAGGACTTAGAAAATATTCTTTCAGAATATCCCTGTGGACAGTTAAGTTCTTTATCTCTTGTTCTTAAGGGATCACTGGTAGATATAGGGATCAGTGTTTACTGGACATCTTAAGCTTTCAACTCACATTTGCACTTCTATGTTCATTGCTGCACTATTCACAATAGCCAAAATCTGGAAAAAACCCGAGTGCCCAAGAACAGATGAGTGGTTGAAGAAACTTTGGTACATCAACTCCCTTTGGGAGGTAATGCATCTTAATTATGGGTAAATTCTTGATACTTAATTCAGATCTTTATGTATGAAATTACATTGTATTTTTAGTTATAATTTTTATATTTATTAATTCACATGTTCTAAAGTTATGAATAATCTTACCAGAGACTAATTATATGTTGATGTATAGTCATGCTACTAATAAAAAAAGGTGGAGCGGAATGGGAACTGAGGCCCATCTCTCGGCAACAAAGCTGAATGTCTCCGGGTACTCTCTCCTCATTCAACCAGGTACAGCCCGTCCCCAGCGCCAGGGACCCTTTTCAGAGCTGCAGCTGCTAACGCGGCCTTGAAATATTCTCCCACTACATATGCCATAGGAACCGTAAGCTACCCTCTTAGATGGAACCTTCTCTAGGTTAGTTCAGCCACTAGAAACACAGTAGCCAATAACTCATAAGCCTATCTCAACTCACACTGCATATCAAGCAGAATAGTAACAGTGAACGTGAAGGACTAAACCACACTGGTCACAATGGTAAAGCAATGCCCACCAAACTTTCTTATTGAGGAGTCTAGCCCAGAAGACACCAACAGTACTGTAGTGTTAGACAACTTCTCTGACAAGGAATTCAGAAGGGAGCTACTTAGGATGCTTAGGGAACTAAAAGAAACAATGGAAAGCAATGCCAATAAAAGACAAGAGGATTTGAAGGCAGAAATGAAGAAAATGCAATCGGAAATGTCAGACCTGAAAAACCAGGTAGGTGAATAGAAAAACTCAGTGGAAGGCCTCAGCAGCAGAGCAGCAGCTGATGAGAACAGAATCAGTGAGCTCAAAGATGAAGTTCAGAGACTCTCCAGAAAAGAACAGAAAATGGAAAAGAGACTCACAATTCAGGAACAGATGGCAAGAGAAGATCGTGATGAAGCCAAGAGGGGTAACATAAGAATTATTGGAGTCCCAGAGGGACAGGAAGAAAACCTTGATGAAGAGAAACTGTCAAATACATCATTGCTACAATGTTTCCAGAGCTGAAAAAAACTTGTGACCACATTCAGGAGGCCCAAAGGGTACCAGCTAGAAAAAATCCGAACAAAAATACCCCAAGACACATCCTAATCAAAATGACCAAAACCTTAGATAGAGACAAAATTCTGAAAGCAGCAAGATCGAAGAAAGAAATCTTTTACAAAGGAACATCCTTAAAATTCACAGCTGATTTTTCTGATGAAACCCTCATGGCCCGAAAACAGTGGTGGGACAGAGTGAAAAAACTCAATGAAATAAATGCCTCTCCCAAAATACTTTACCCAGCGAGACTCACATTCATAATAGAGGAACATCACACAGTTTCACAGACAAACAACAGCTCAGGAACTTCATAGACTCAAAATCATGGTTACAAGAACAACTAAATGTGCTATATTAAGTCAGGACAGGTGCCTCAAATACACCAAATTTCAACAGAAAAATGGGACAAGACCCCATAACAATAATCTCTCTCAACTTCAATTAGCTAAACGCACCAATTAAAAGACACAGAGTGGCAGGATGGATTAGAAAATTGAGCCCAACATTCTGCTGCCTGCAAGAAACACATCTCAATAGTCAGAGCAAACACAGACTCAGAGTCAAAGGCTGGAAAACAATCCTACAGGCAAACAGTTCCCAAAAAAAAGCTGGGGTAGCCATCCTAATATCAGACCACATCAATTTCAGAGTGAAGAATGTCATAAGAGACAGTGAAGGCCATTTCTTATTGATCAAAGGATCCGTGCAACAGGAAAAACATACAATAATAAATGTATATGCACCTAAAAAGAGACCAGCAAAGTACTTAAAACAACTACTCATATATTTGGAAAAAGACATCAATAGCAACACAATACTAGTGGGAGACTTCAACACCGCATTGTCACCTCTTGATAGATCAACAAGACTCAAGCTTAGCAAGGACATACTTCATCTGAGTGAAACAATGGAAGAAAGGGACTTAGTAGATATATACAGGACACTTCATCCTCAAAAAGCTGAATACACATTATTCTCAAGCGTACATGGAACATTTTCCAAGATAGACCACATGCTTAGCCACAAAACATACCTCCATAAAATTAAGAAGATAGAGATTGTATCAACAATCTTCTCAGACCATAATGCACTTAAATTAGAAGTAAATCACACACAAAAACAGAAAACTAAATCAAACACCTGGAAATTAAAGTGCGCTATTGAACGACGAGTGGCTTAGAAAGGAAATCAAAGAGGAAATTAAAAGATTCCTAGAAACGAATGAAAATGAGGGCACGAGTTAACCAAAACTTATGGGACACAGCAAAAGCTGTGTTAAGAGGAAAGTTTATAGCTCTACAAGCATTCCTCAGGAAGGAGGAGAAAGCACACATAAATAACCTAACCTCACAGCTTGAGAGCTTGGAGAAGGACCAACAAAAGGAGCACAACCCGAACAGGAGAAAGGAAATAATAAAACTCAGAGCAGAGATTAACGAGATGGAAACCCGAAAAACAATCCGAAAGATCAATGAAACTAAGAGCTGGTTCTTCGAGAAAATTAACAAGATCGATAAGCATCTAGCAAAACTCACAAAGAAAGGGAGAGAGAAAACCCTAATAAACCGAATCAGAAATGAAAAGGGGGCCATTACAACAGAAACTACAGAAATTCAAAGGATCCTCAGGGAGTACTTGGAGAAGCTTTATGCCACGGAACATCAAAACCTCGAGGAAATGGATAAATTCCTAGACTCCTACAGACTCCCAAGGCTGAACCAAGAAGACCTGGAATACCTGAACAGACCTATCACCATCAAGGAAATTGAAATGGTAATAAAAAGTCTCCCCAAGCACAAAAGTCCTGACCCGGATGGATTCACTAGTGAATTCTTCCAAATCTTTAAAGAGGACTTACTCCCAATCCTCTTTAAGCTTTTCCATGAAACTGAAATATCAAAAACACTTCCGAACAGTTTCTATGAAGCAATTATCACACTGATACCAAAAGCAGACAGATACCACAAAGAAAGAGAATTACAGGCCGATATCCCTGATGAACACAGATGCAAAGATCCTCAACAAACTACTAGCAAATAGAATTCAACTACTCATCAAAACGATCATACACCGTTGACCAAGTAGGATTCATCCCAGGGATGCAAGAATGGTTTAACACTCGGAAATCAATCAACATAATCCATTATATCAACGAAAGAAAAGATAAAAAGCATATGATTGTATCAATAGATGCAGAGAAAGCATTTGACAAGATCCAGCACCCCTTTATGATATAAACACTAGCCAAAATGGGTATAGAGGGGACTTTCCTCAACATAGTTAAAGCCATCTACCACAAGCCTACAGCAAGCATCATCCTCAATGGGGAAAAACTGAGAGCCTTCCCTCTAAGATCAGGGACGAGAAAAGGACGCCCACTCTCTCCACTGCTGTTCAATATAATTCTGGTAGTACTTGCAATAGCGATTAGGCAAGAAAAAGATATTAAGAGCATTCAGGTAAGAAAGGAAGAAATCAAGCTCTCATTATTCGCAGATGATATGATACTCTACTTAGAGAACCCAAGAACCTCCACCAAAAAACTCCTAGAAACAATAGACTTCTATAGTAAAGTTGCAGGCTATAAAATCAATACCCAAAAGTCCATGACTTTCCTATACGCAAACAGTGAGAGAGAAGAAAGCTACATGAAAAAAACAATTCCGTTCACAATTCTGCCCCAGAAAATCAAGTACCTAGGAATCACCTTAACTAAGGAAGTAAAGGACCTGTACAAAGAAAAGTACAAATCCATACTTCAGGAAATAAAAGAGGACATGAGGAAATGGAAAGATATCCCCTGCTCATGGGTCGGAAGACTTAACCTTGTCAAAATGGCAATACTACCAAAAGCATTGTATAAATTCAATGCAATCCCTGTAAGGATACCCATGACATTCTTCAAAGAAATGGAGCAAACACTCCTGAAATTTATATGGAACAATAAGCCCCCACGAATAGCTAAAGCAATTCTTGGGAAAAATACAATGGGAGGAATCAACCTCCCGAACTTCAAACTGTACTACAAAGCAGAAATAATTAAAACAGCATGGTACTGGAACAAAGGCAGAACTGCAGACCAATGGTACGCAGTTGAATACACTGATACCTCCCCTCAATCATATGATCATCTTATCTTTGATAAAGGTGCAAGGAATGTGGAGTGGATTAAGGAAAGCCTCTTTAACAAATTGTGCTGGCATCACTGGACGGCTACATGCAAAAAATGGGCTCAGAACTCTGCCTCACACCATGTACAAAAGTAAGATCAAAATGGATTAAAGACCTCAACATCAGACCAGAAACCATAAGGTACAGTGAAGACAAAGTCGGCAAAACCCTCCATGACATTGAAGCTAATGGTATCTTCAAAGATGCCACACCACTGGCCGAGCAAGTGAAAACAAAGATAGACAAATGGGACTATTTTAAACTAAAAAGCTTCTGCACCTCAAAAGAAACAGTGACCAAAATACAAAGACAGTCTACAAAATGGGATAGGATATTCTCTGAATACACATCTGACAAGGGGTTGATATCAAGGATATACAAAGTACTGGTTGAACTCCACAAGAAGAACACATCCAACTCCACCAAAAAATGGGGCAATGAAATGAACAGATACTTTCTCAAAGAAGAAATCAGAATGACTAAAAGGCACATGATAAAATGCTCCACATCATTAATCATGAGGGAGATGCAGATCAAAACCACAATGAGATACCATCTCACACCTCAGAGACTGGCCCACATTCAAAAGAACAAAAGCAACTGGTGCTGGTGCGGATGTGGCGAGAAAGGGACACTCCTTCACTGTTGGTGGGAATGCCGACTGGTTCAGCCCTTTTGGAAAACAGTATGGATGATTCTCCAAAAATTAGAAATTGAGTTCCCATTTGACCCAGCAATACCACTCCTGGGAATATATCCCAGAGAGGCAAAAAAGTATAGTCGAAGTGACATCTGCACTTGTTTGTTCATTGCAGCACTCCTTACAACTTAGCCAGAAACTGGAAGAAACCTGAGTGCCCACGAACAGATGACTAGTTAAAGAAACTTTGGTACATCTACACAATGGAGTACTATGTAGCTGTTAGAAAAGATAAAGTCATGAAATTTACATACAATTTACATTGTTAGTGGTACTACATGGAAAGTATCATGCTAAGCGAAATGAGTCAGAAAGAGAGGGATAGACATAGAAAGATTGCATTCATCTGGGGATATAAAGTAACAAAATATGAGATTAATACCCAAGAATAGCTGAGATCAGCACCAGGAGGTTTACTGCATAGCTTAGAGGCCAGCCGGGTATTCTAGGGGAAAGGGCAGTTCAGATAGAGAAGGGAGCACCAAATAAAGGGTGTTTGGAGGATCCTCCCAGGAGGGGAGATGCATGTTGAAAGTAGACTATGGATTGAACATGTTTGCCACTCAAAGCCTCTTTTGCAGACCACAACACCCAAAAGGAGAGAGAGAGAACAAAAGGGAATGCCCTGCCACAGAGGCAGGATCGGATGGAGGGGATAGGGGTTGGAGGGATATTATCCATGGTGGTGGAAAATGGGCACTGGTGGAGGGATGAGTATTTGATCATTGTATAATCGAAACCCAAGCACAAAAAATTGTAAATCTACAACTGTACCTCATGGTGTTTCACTAATAAAAATTTGGAAAAAAGAGGTGTAAGTGGATAAGCGATTTAAGGAGCAAACAAAATCATGATAATCAAATTTATAACTTATTAATTAGATAAAAACATATTTGTAATATATAAAAAGGGCATTCCTAAGCAAAAGTTAAACAAAGCTTAAAAACCATTAAGTTATATTATTGTTTGAAGTTGGTTTCTTTTCATTGATTCTAGAAGATTGTAAATATATGCTTTAACTCCAGTACTAAAGAGGAACATTTGCTCAGTATTTTAGTACTGACTTTTAGCAAAGCAAAACATTGATTTAGGCTGAACAAGAATTCTTATCATCCTCTTCACTATGAACTCTTCATTAAGCACAATTGGATAATAATGTAGTGTGACCACTGCTGATCTCTCTCTCCCAGTGCTTCCACATCAAGATCGTAGTTTTCATGATTACAAATGTGTTCATTTGAAATCAGAAATGGTACTGAATTGCTAAAACCAACAGTTTTAAAGTTTACACATCATTAATGTGACTTAAGTTGATTTAGTGACTCAAATATTGTAATTATCCTCTACTGAACCCCTCAGTGGGGGGTTTAAAAATATCGAAAGCCAAAGTACTAATTTAGAACTGGAATCCAATAGGGGTAATCTGTTTTTCCTTTTTTTCTCTCCCCCTCTTTTCCTCCCTTTCTTCAATTTTTTTCTATTTTTCAGCTGAACTAAGTTCAGCATTAATTTCACCCATAGACTGCTCTGACTTCAACATTTGAGGAAATGAAAACAATATTTCTGGCTACTGTTCTTTCCAAATACAGAAACCTGGTGTATAATAACAAACATTTCTTTTAATGACAAACATTCTGCATTAAATGTTTATTAAATTACCTCTAAGCTTTAAATCTTAATTTATACTTATAATATTGAAACAATGCAAAGGAAAACTGAAGGAATTTAATTATGAAGAAACATTTCAATTTCTGAAAATTAGAAACTAGTCAATGATGTTTGTGGTAAAAGCTATTTTATTATCTAAGTGAATTTAAGACATGAGTAATTTAGATATCTGAATTCCTCTGCAGATGCAAATTTTGGTGGTTCTCATTATCTATTAGATCATCCTGTGTGTCATTTACTAGGAACTTTTTTAAAATAGGGCTTCTAAACTAAATCTATAAACATTTGCAAGGTGTTTTGTTTGTTTTTGTTTTTCCCACAGCAGGGAGTGAAACAAGTAAGCTACAGGAATGTTTTAAAAATAGAAGAAAGAAACATCCATCTTATCATAATAACAGATTAAGACTCTTTTTGAAAAACTGTTGATTAATGCTGGCTATAAAGATGACAATTTGTAAGCGAGTGTATTTCAGCTTGTACTTGCATATGGACATAAATGCTTTACATTTGAGTGTATGTACAATAACTTCAGTAGAGACAATCAAAAGAATAAAAATGAGACAAAGTAGAGTTTTACTCTATATCCCACCTTCTACCCTTTCCCACTCTAAGGAAGTCTGGGAATATAGAACTTTAGATATGGAATAAATCATTGTCAGGCCTCAGGCCTACCGAGATTCTCCAGGAATGAGGAAGAGCTGCCTGCCCCAAACTTTCTACTTAAATAGCTTTCTTTTTGTTTGTTCTTTTCAAATTCAAATTAGGAGAAGACCCTAAGGGTTGGGTGATTCTCATTGAACAGAGCCAGAGATCCAACATGAAGGCCTGAGTATGCAGTGCTGTTTGGCTCTGCCAAGCTGGGTCACCAGGGGTCCCAGCAGTGTCCAGGGGGCTCCAGAGCTATGTCATGTGGCTCTAAGGTTGAACCTGGGTCAGGGTACACACAGAGCACATGGGGCCTAACTCCGTAGTCCATCTCCCCTGGTTTCTTTCCCTTTGTACTATCTTATTCAGAACCTTACCATGAAAGTAAGAAAAGGCAGCCCAGCTTCATCTTTGTAAGTCTACACCTGTACCTCATGATGTCTCACTAATAAAAATTTTTTAAAAAAGGGATAAGAACCAAGGAGATCAAGAAGTAAAGTCCTGAAGATCGCTCTCCTATCTAAGACTCTCTGAAATCAGCTCCTCTCACAGAGCACGGAAGTATTCTAGTGATCTGTTCTTCCGGGTTAGTAAAGATTCTGCAGGTCTTGCACATCTGGGAAAGTTTTTGCATTCTGCCATTACTTATTACTCCTTCTTACCTTTTCGTTAGCTAGTAACTAGCAGAGTCAGAGAGATTAGATCAGAGAGACGTAAATTTTAGTTGAGGAGAGATGGACCAGAAAGTAAAACTTGCAGGCCTGTGACAGGGAGAACATGAAACGTTGGGCACAGAAAACTGATCACTGAGGCAGAGATCTTGATATCCTGCTAGTTTAGTAGAAAGAAATATGTAGACCAAAAGAAAGGAGATATGGAGAGACCTAAAGAAAGTTACAAAATAATTCATTGTCTACTTTAGTTTTAGAAATTCTTTAAGCTTGACAGTCTGGTACAGTGTTTGTTCAATTTGGTGAGAGTTTTGTTAAAATTGAAACCTTCTGAAACTAACTTTACTCAGGGAGACTAACAAAATGCTTCAGAAGAAGAGAAAAACTGGCTCAAACATCCCACATTCCAATGTAGATTTTGAAGACAACGTGGGGAATATTCTGATGCTCAATTAAACGCTAAAATATCTGAATTCAATTTTTATTTAGCTATCTCTCCTCAAGAATGCTCAGCAAAAAAGGGGTGTAGGAATCTTAAAATTTCCCTAGGTCCCCAAATTCTGTCTAAAACGTACGAATTGGGTGAAAGTTGGTTGCTTTTGTTTGTTTTATTTTGTTTTCTATCTGTGTTCTGTTTGGTTTGGTTTTGGGGCCACACTCAGCAGTGCTTCGAGACTATGCCTTAGGGCTTGTGGCACTCAAGGGCAAACGTGCCAGGGATTGAATCTCTTAAATGCAAAGCTTGAGCTTCAGATTACTGTCATTTCTTTCCAGTTGGATAAAAATTTTAAAAAGTTATTCCCATTTGTCATCAAAGGTATGACATCAAAGAGAGGAGAGGTATTTATATAAAAGAGTTAAGATGAGGAACTCTAAAATTGATTCTGCATAAAATTTGTACTATAAAGAAAAGAGAATAGCAAATAAAGCTACTGAGAATAAAAGCCATTTTCCCCCATATCAGCCAAATAAACTATTTTCCCACATTCACTTCTTACATATCCAATCTATTTGTGAATGACTCAGTAATCCCAAGATGCATTCATTCTCTTAATGTATTTGCCTTAAGTGCTTGTGTTTGTAAAACATTCCATGCAGAGTTTGCATCCAATGGTCACATATGGTTTGCATTTGAAGAGTTTAGTTTATAACAAAAAATGTTTTCCAGTACTATGTTTTAAGTTTTCTTTAAGTAATTTTTCTACTTTAGTCTTCCTCTTCTTTCCTTTGAAACTACAGCGTATGTATCCATCAGACAATTTTATGTTGCCTCCCTAGTCCTTAAAGTTTAGTTTACTTTTTAAAAAATGATTGTCTTCTTCATGTTGAAAATTTTCCATTTAATAGTTTCCTCTGTTATTTACATTTTGATATTAAACCATTCAGTAAAACTTTTATTTAAATATTTTTAGTGTTAGAATTGCCATTAAATTCTTTCTATACTTTTCATTTGTCATAAATATAACTTACTTTGTATCATTGATCATAGCTATAATAGTTTTAAATTCTCTCATAATCTAAATATCTCAGTAGTCACAGGTTTTATCTCCATTGATTATCTTTTCTATTGGTAATGATAGCATTATTCAATTTGTTTATATTTTTATTCTTTTAAATTTGAAAGGAAACTATTTTTGAGCTATTAAGGTAATGGTGTGAGTATTTTGTTCTTACACAGAGAACATATTAATGAATTTTGCCAGACACAGTAACAACAAAGTCTCCAATGGAGACGTTACTGGGCCCACTCGAACAAATCGATGATCAACGGGAGGGCCTTTTTATTCGGAAAGCCCGGCAAGCTACTGAGAGTATTTGATATGCCAGACACAGTAACAACAAAGTTTCCAATGGAGACGTTACTGGGCCCGCTCGAGCAAATCGACGATCAACGGGAGAGCCTTTACCTTTACCTTTACCTATTATGAAAAATTATACTTAGATTCCTGTAATCATGGAGTTTTCTTTTAACACAATGTTAAATTTAGATAGTGAATTTTTTGGGAAGAAATTTGCAACTATAGTTTATGTAAATTTTCTTTCTTTTGCCTTTTGTTCTCTTTTCTTTTGTTTAGGACAATTTATATAAGTCTCATAAAATGAGCCACGAAGATTTATCTCTTTTTAAATTTTCTGAAACGGCTTGTACAAACTTGCTGGGCTGGTGAAATCTTGGGAGAATTTTCTTCCATAACTGGGTTGATTCAGCGTATGTGGAAAAGAATCATTGATTGCAATTTAAATTTATAAATAAATGTTTTTCTCTTTGTGTCCTATTTTTATTGCACCAAATTTTAATAATGGTTTCCCAAAACTATCAATTTTGCCTATTTTTCTAATGTGCACATGTGTAACTTTTTTGAATAATACCCTAAGTTTTTCTCTCTTTTTTTTCCATTTTGTATTTTTAACTCTGTTCCCCTTTGAGGAATTTGTTCTCCTCTTGCTTACTTATTTTATTTATGTAAGTTAGCTTTATTGCTTTTTCTTTCTTCTTTTGAAAAAGATGCTTAGATTATTCAATCCAGTTTTCTTGCTTCTATAACTATCAAAAACTAAATTTTCCCGCTAAGAAGTGGAATAGCATTGACTCATAAGCTGAAATTTTCTGTTTAAATTTTACACTGCAGTATCCCTTCTTATTTCTAAATATTCTAAGGTTTATAAGTTAATAAAGTATTTTTAAATTTATACTCAGAGATATTTTTAATATTTTAGTTTTGTTACATTATCATCGTAATCAGCATTTGTAACAAAGTGAAGTTTGTAGAGATTTTTTTAGGCTGGGTTTATGGAAGACTATAAATGTTCCATGTGCT
The DNA here is from genome assembly GCF_029834395.1 of Sorex fumeus. Taxonomy (NCBI): domain Eukaryota; kingdom Metazoa; phylum Chordata; class Mammalia; order Eulipotyphla; family Soricidae; genus Sorex; species Sorex fumeus. The sequence continues at coordinate 6,358,602 of NW_026606240.1, forward strand.
TTTATAAAATATAGTATGCTTCCTTGGAGAGCCCGGCAAGCTACTGAGAGTATCTCGCCCGCACGGCAGTGCCTGGCAAGCTCCCTGTGACGTATTCAATATGCCAAACACAGTAACAACAAAGTCTCCAATGGAGATGTTACTGGGCCCGCTCGAGCAAATCGATGAACAACGGGAGGACAGTGACAGTGACAGTGACAGTGACAATATGCTTCCTGGTGCATAGTGCTCTCTGTAACCAATAACTCAAGTATATAGACTGTATTCAGTAAGACATAGATCAGGAGTGTCAAACGATATGTAATTTACCTCTTTTTTTTTTCTATTTTATTAATTCCTAAAAGAGGCATGTTAATCTCCAATTTCGATCAATTGTCATTTTTTATAATTTGAGGTATATTTTAAGAGTATATATTTTTACTTTTAAAGTCAGTATCAAGATATAAAATGCATTATGACAATTTGCCTTAATTTTATTTTGACAGAATTTAAGATTCTATCACAACTTTTAATCCATGGCTTTTTCAATTGAATTTTGAGTCTTTTTTATTACATTTGCTTTAAAGTCATATTTCATAAATATGCCCTTGAATTTTTTTCAGATCTATTACTCTCACTTCATCAAGCAGCCGATCTATTTATTTGTGCTGCACTAATATTTTTGCTATAATATTTGATAGCTTATATTTGTTTTACTTACACTTTTCTTTCATAGTTTCCATTGGACAAATTAGATTTTCTTTTAATGGTTTAAAATGTAAGATATTAATTTTTAAAAATGTGTTTAGTTCTATAATGTTCTAACCAAAAATCATGTGTTTAGTTATTTATTCCTTATTATACTGTAATATATATTTTTCTCTATAATCTAGCAAATTAAAATCATAAAAAATATAATAAAGCTAGTGGATCTTCAGGTACTAAAACAATTAGCAACACACAGTCAAAATTGTTTTATCCCTAACTTCCTCATGTGCACCTTCTTACAGTTTCCAAGATAATTTTTTTTTTTCGGTTTCAACCAGGAATTTTACTCCATGGCTTGGAAGCCAGCCACACATTCTAGGGGAAAAGGGAGCTCAGATAGAGAAAGGAGCACCAAATAAAGGGTGTTGGGAGGATCCTCCCAGGTTGGGAGAAGCATGCTGAAAGTAAACTATACACCAAACATGATTGTCACCTATTGCCTCTTTTGCAAACCACAACACCCAATAAGAGAGAGAGAACAAAAGGGAATACTCTGCCATAGAGGCAGGGTGGGGTGGGGGGATAGGGGGTGGGAGGGATACTGGGACCCGCAGGGTGGTGGAGAATGGGCACTGGTGGAGGGATGGGTGTTTGGTCATTGTATAATTGAAGGTAAAGGTAAAAGGTAAAGGCCCTCCCGTTGATCGTGGATTTGCTCGAGCGGGCCCAGTAACGTCTCCATTGGAGACTTTGTTGTTACTGTGTCTGGCATATCGAATACTCTCGGTAGCTCTCGGTAGCTTGCCGGGCTCTCCGAGAGGGGCGGAGGAATCGAACTCGGGTCGGCCGCGTGTAAGGCGAACGCCCTACCCACTGTGCTATCGCTCCAGCCCCATATCTGCAGCAGGTCTCCAAGGTGAACAGCCTCTGGCATGTTGGAACAGGGTGTAAATCTCGCGCCGGCCGTATAATTGAAATCCAAGATAATATTTAAACAAATTTAAGATATTATGTTCTCCTGCCTATACCATATTCTTTCAGAATGTATTTCTACATAATAAAGATTTAAGAGCTAGGGAGATAGTTCAACTAAGGATGCTTCCCTTGCAGATGGTAGATCTGCTCTCTATACCTGGCACTGCATGTGGTCTCCTGGGCGCCACCAGGAGTTGATCCCTGAGCACAGAGCAGGAGGAAACCCTAAATACAGGTGAATGTGGCCCCTCGAAATTAAACAGAAAAATTATAAGATAAATATTTAGATAACACAACCACAGTACACCGCAGAACAATTACAAATAGCTAAACAAATCATGTTGTGTAATAAAGTATTATTCACATTTTTCTAATTATGTACCATCCTTTTTTCCACAATATATTTATTTGAACCAGACTCTCTGCATTTCCTACGCATCTCATCTGTTTGGTCATGCAGTTTCAACACCATTAATTTATTTTATTTTGGGGAGGGCGGGGGTTATCACATATAGCTGTGCTCGACCTTGCACTTGGTTCTGTGCTCAGGATCATGCCTGGTGGGCCATATATAATTCTGGGGAGTAAATCTGAGTCCTCCGCCTATAAGACAAGCACCTTAACTCTTGTAATATCTCTCTAATCCTGCAGCATCGTTATTTTATTTTGGTTTTTATGTATTTATTTATTTATTTATTGTGTGTAGGCAGGGGAAGAATTCTGGGCCACACCGGGAAATACTCAGAGGTTACTCCTGTCTCTGAACTCAGAGTCATTCCTGGTGGTGCTTGGTGGGCCATCGGGAATGCCATGTTGGTCAAGTCCAAGGCAAATGCCGAACCCAGTATACTATCCCTCCCACCCGTCAACATTGTTTTAAAGTTAGAAAGTCTCATAAAATATTAGGCTTCATATGCGACCTTCCAAATATTAATTAATTTATATTTTAATAAAAATTTCAATTCTGGCAAATTCATATTAATGTATGAGAAGCACTATAACTCTCTACTGCCGCATCTATATCTCTGTCCCCTGTAATTTAAATAACTATGCCCTCTATCTTTTGTACATTTTTAATTTAAGGTGATTTTGATAATGGTGTCTTCTGGTATTCTTAATCTATTTACTCACCTTCCTATTTTAAGTAAATTGGTAGATCTTGAGCTTAACTTACATTAAATAAAATAAAATTTTAAAATAAGTAAATAAATTCATAAATTAAATGACATGCACTTCCATTAGGAGATACATAATGTCTGTTTATCTTAGTGGTATACTTATTTATCTTAAGAGTTCAGATTTAAAGAGAATATATTCTTCATACTTTGTATTCAAATAATAAAATTGATCGTAGCATCTATTAGACAGACAAATATTTTTGTATTTTTCTGTTTCTTTTATGTAATTCATTATCTCAGCAATATAAATTCATGAAATTAAAGACATGATGTATCTTACCACATTTACATTACTATCCTTACCAGTGTTCAGATTTCTTAGACCAAAGATAAATCTCAATCATTTTGTTTTAAACTTAGTAGACTTTTGTAACTTGTCTTCTTGATAAACTTTCTGATATATTAGTCTACTTACACCTCCCCATCCAACCACTGGCTATTTCTATAGTGGTTCCTTTTAGTGTGATATGTTTCCAGAAACATAGTTAAAGTGCTTAATAGAGGCATTAAGCTATCATTATTGTCTAATGTAGGAAATCCTTCTGAAATATAGTAACTAGAGAAGTATTTTGAAAACGTTACAGAGATACTATCAAACTTGAATTGAAGGAGATGGAAGAATAAAGGAAAACTGTTGTAACTATAATTAGTATCAGAAAAAAGCCGATACTAATTCTAGGTACAAACTTTTGCTACTCTTCATGAGGAAAGAGGCTGATACATAGCCCAGCATGCAGCTTGTAAGTCATTCAGGACAGTTACTCAGAACTTGAAAACTCAAGTAGCTTGCCAAGTCGGCTTTCTAAATTGCTTGAGACAATAACTTTTTAGCCTTTTCATATTTCTCCCTTTGATATGGGAATATCTAATCCAATATCTAATTCCTGTATGATGGAATTTGTTGTATTTTAGAAGATAGTAACTTGTTTCTTGAGCTTCAGAGATTCACAGAGGAAGTGAAAATTTGATACAAAATAAATTATATTCAAAGTCTGACCTAGAACTAATTTTGAGAATAAGATATTTGACTCTCAAATTCGTTTAACAGGATTTGGGGTTTGAATTGATAGTATAAAGGGATAAGATTCTCAAGAGGCTAAGGGTGACTGTTCTTTGCATGTAGGAGAGATAAAAATCATCGGAGCAGAAGGGTAAACTAAAAGAGGTGAGGAAGAGCTCTTCAAAAGTATCTAAGTCCTCATCCTCAGAATTGGTGAAGATATTATTGTATTAATAAAAGAACTTCATAAATGTGATTAAGAATATCAAGATGATATTATTATGGATTATACATATATGTCAAAGTACAATATGTAGCACTGTAGCACTGTCCTCCCATTGTTCATCGATTTGCTGGAGTGTGTAACAGTAACGTCTCCATTGTGAAACTTGTTGTTACTGTTTTTGGCATATTGAATAGGCCACAGGGAGCTTGTCAGGCTCTGCCATGAGGGCAGGATACTCTCGGTAGCTTGCCAAGCTCTCCTAGAGGCACACAGGAATCAAACCCAGGTCAGCCGCATGCAAGGCAAATGCCCTTCCTGCTGTGCTATCGCTCCAGTTCAGTATGATACAATATGATACAATATGATCAAATTATATTCATAAAAGGTAGGCAAAGTGATCATAATTGGTCGTAGGAGATGATCATAAAAGCCGCACACACATCAAAAATGATGAACAAAAATGAACCTAAGGACTCTAGCAGAAGGTAAAGGGAAGGAAGTGAACTTCTAAAAGTAATTCACCAAGGGGCCTGAGTGATAGTTCAGCAGGTAGGGTGTTTGCCTTGCACACAGCCGACCTCGGTTCAATCCCTGGCATACCATATGGTCCCCTGAGCACTGCCAGGAATAATTCCTGAGTGCAGAACCAGGAGTAAATCCTGAGCATTGCTGGGTGTGGCCCAAAAAGCAAAAACAAAAAACAAAATAAAAGTAACTGACCCAGGAGCTAGAGACAGATCACAGGGACTAAGGCATTGACTTGCATAGAGCTGACACTGTATCAATACCAAGCATTGAATATGGTCCCTGAGCACTGCTAGGAGTAATCCCTGACCACAGAATCAGGAGTAAGCCCTGAGAACTTAAATAGCATCAAAAAGAAAAAAAAGCAAAAGCAACTTCTCTGCTGACACTTGCAATTTAGTTTATTTACAATTATTTTAGACATCCCACTTTCAGAACTATACAAGAAACAAATTTGTGCAATTTTAAACCACTAAGTTTGTGATAATTTGTTACTAGAAATAGTAGGAATCTAATATTGCTGATATTGGTCATTGAGGATTTTCATGATTAGTGCAGGAAAAGATACATGCTTTTTAGAAAATAAATGGCATGATGTGTTCATACTCTTCCAAGTCAAATTCAGATTATCTTCTTATCCTCAATAAATTTATATTAGCATCTTTTTTTCTTCCATGCTTAAAAGCTCTGTGTCATTGATTAAAAAAAATTACTCATGTCCTCTATCCCAAGTTATAAATGCAACAGTTTTAGTATAATACTGCTGTAATCACCAAAAATATGATTACCAAAAAATAGTTTATTCTTACATAATCTCCCTCTGAGAGTGTGAAATAAAATTGTCTTAAAGTCATTTGGACAAGATATGCTCTGCATGACTGTGATACCAATTAAAGATGAATTAGCTTCATTTATTTCATTTTAAGATTTTTAAAATTTTGCTTTAGATTGAATTTTATGTCATGTTTTTATGGCTCTAGCAATAAATATACAAATCAAAGAAAGTTGTGTCTATTGCTGTTTTTTCTCACTATTTTCTTTTACTTTATAAGCATATTTCTTAAATCACTGGACAGATTTTATTGGTTATAAAAATTAACTAAGAACATTTGTTCTTTACTATGCATCAGCATTATAAATAAAAATGAGTGATGATGGAAAATTTAAGACATTATGAACATACAAAAGAAAATTCTGAAGTACCTACTGTTGGCCACCAACCTTCCAATTATCAGCAATTAGCTCTCATTTTTGCATTTATATGCCTCATTTATTTTTGTTTTATTTTTAAACAAAATCTCAAGCTATTTATCAAAAATATTTCAGTAACTATTCTAAAACACAATATTTTTTTTAAAAAAATGTGGCTGTGTTTATGAGAATTGTCCTACCTGCTGAACTCTCTCTGTAGAGCCATATTCCTAATTTCCCCTGCTTATTTCCCTTTGTGTTTATCACTAATTCCAACAGATCTTTTTTTTCCCACCTGGAATTCTCCTATATAGTGAGACCAACTTTTTGTCTCCTATTCAGTTATTTAATGGAATAATGGATAAAGACAAAATATATGTTTCACTCCTCTTTCTTTCTTTCTTTCTTTCTTTCTTTCTTTCTTTCTACAACTTTTAAAAGATAAATTAACAAGTTTCCTAAAATTATGAGATAGTTACCTGGTATCAGAGTTCTCCATGGAAAGAATCAAAAGAGTGTAGAATGAGAGAAAACATGAGAAATCTCAGGTTAACTGCAGGCCAGCAAAATCCTTTGTTATTCACGGGAGGGTTCATCCTTTGCTTTTTTGTGACTTTAGTGGATAGTCTAAGGACTAGCCACATTGGAAGAGCAACTTCTTTGTTAGTCTACTGAATTCAGATGTTAATCTCATCCAAAACCACCCAGGATAATTATTGACCAAAGATCAGGGCACAGTACCCACACAAATTAACCAATAAGTCAACTTGCATTGTGACATATTCCTATAGCAGTCATCTCATTTTTCTTTTTCATTGTCTACATTTGTAAAAAGTTAATGTGAACTCACAGGTTTAAAGAGATTAAAATAAATTTAACAGAATCTCCATTTCTAGTCATTGTATAATTTCAATTTTTGATACTCAAATTGTTTCATCCTTTAAACTCTTCAATTTGACTCCTAAATCATTTTGACACAATTATAGTAGCTTTTGATAGCTCTCCTTTGATGTGATATTTCACACTTATCATGTACTCTTCTTATCCTAGATTTGAATCTTCACTTTTTTGAGGGACCTAGCTTAATTTCAGAGTGAAATACTATTTTAAAGCCAAGTTCTGAGTGTTAGGAAATCATGCTATTTTCTACTGTGTTGATTATTATTTTATAATTATTTCTGTTGTTAAACTAAGAATGTGGAATTCACTTTATTATTCTAATTTGAAACCACAAAATTTTATTGACTTTTCACTAAGATCTTTTATGTTACATTTATATCTCACTCTCCTTATATGAGGATCCTAGTTTTCAATAACACTAGGTCTAAAAATAAGTACTCTATCATATAATGATAGAGTCCCCTAGCTGGACCCCCCATAGTACACACAAACAGTATTAGGAAGAAAATACTCATACCACTAACAACCATATTATTAAAATAGCTTAATTTTTAAAGTATTTTTATTTTTATTTTCTAGAAAATATCTGGTTAAGTTATGTTTAAAAATCATTTAAAGGAACCCGGACGCGCGGCCCGCGGAGCGAGCCCAGCCAGAGAAGGGAGGGAGGAGAGCGAGGACCCCCAGCGAGCCCAAGCCCCAGCCTGCATCCAGATCAGGAGCAGCGCGCCCGGCAGCACACCGGCCCCTCCCATCCAGGTGGGTTGGAGGACCCGAGCGGAGCCCCGCCCCTGAACCCGGACACGCGGCCCGCGGAGCGAGCCCAGCCAGAGAAGGGAGGGAGGAGAGCGAGGACCCCCAGCGAGCCCAAGCCCCAGCCTGCGTCCAGATCAGGAGCAGCGCGCCCGGCAGCACACCGGCCTCTCCCATCCAGGTGGGTTGGAGGACCCGAGCGGAGCCCCGCCCCTGAACCCGGACGCGCGGCCCGCGGAGCGAGCCCAGCCGGAGAACAGCGGATCCCAGGATCCTGGGAGGGAGTGGCCTGGGATTGTCTAGGGGCGTGGCCACTAAGAAGGGGGCGTGGCCTAAAAGTGGGCGTGGCGTACAATAGTAAGATCAAAATGGATTAAAGACCTCAACATCAGACCAGAAACCTTAAGGTACATTGAAGACAAAGTTGGCAAAACCCTCCATGACATTGAAACTAATGGTATCTTCAAAGATGCCACGCCACTGGCCAAGCAAGTGAAAACAGAGATAGACAAATGGGACTATCTTAAACTAAGAAGCTTCTGCACCTCCAAAGAAACAGTGACCAAAATCCAAAGACAGTCTACAGAATGGGAAAGGATATTCTCCGAATACACATCTGACAAGGGGTTGATATCCAGGATATACAAAATACTGGTTAAAATCCACAAGAAGAAAACATCCAACCCCATCCAAAAATGGGGCAATGAAATGAACAGAAACTTTCTCAAAGAAGAAATCCGAATGGCAAAAAAGCACATGAGAAAATGCTCTACATCATTAATCATCAGGGAGATGCAGATCAAAACCACAATGAGATACCATCTCACACCTCAGAGACTGGCCCACATTCAAAAGAACAAAAACAACCGATGCTGGTGTAGATGTGGCAAGAAAGGGACACTCCTTTACTGTTGGCGGGAATGCAGACTAGTTCAGCCCTTTAGGAAAACAGTATGGACGTTTCTCAAAAAATTAGAAATTGAGCTCCCATTTGACCCAGCAATACCACTCCTGGGAATATATCTCAGAGAGGCAAAAATGTATAGTAAAAGTGACATCTGCACTTGTTTGTTCATTGCAGCATTCTTTACAATAGCCAGAAACTGGAAGAAACCTGAATGCCCAAGAACAGATGACTGGTTAAAGAAACTTTGGTACATCTACACAATGGAGTACTATGTAGCTGTTAGAAAAGATAGTCATGAAATTTACATACAAGTGGTACAACATGGAAAGTATCATGCAAAGCGAAATGAGTCAGAAAGAGAGGGATAGACATATTAAGGCTGCATTCATCTGGGGGATATAAAGTAACAAAATATGAGATTAATAACCAAGAATAGCTGAAATCAGCACCAGGAGGATTACTCCATAACTTAGAGGCCAGCCGGGCATTCTAGAGGAAAGGGCAGCTCAGATAGAGAAGGGAACACCAAATAAAGGGTGTTTGGAGGATCCTCCCAGGAGGGAAGATGCATGTCGAAAGTAGACTATGGACTGAACATGTTTGCCACTCAATGCCTCTTTTGCAGACCACAACACCCAAAAGGAGAGAGAGAACACAGGGGATTGCCCTGCCACAGAGGCGGGGGGGATTGGGGGGATGGGGGTGTCGGGATATTATCCATGGTGGTGGAAAATGGACACTGGTGCAGGGATGGGTATCTGATCATTGTATAATCGAAACCCAAGCACAAAAAATAGTAAATTTACAACTGTACCTCATGGTGTTTCACTAAGGCTGGAGCGATAGCACAGCGGGTAGGGCGTTTGCCTTGCACGCGGCCAACATGGCCGACCCGAGTTCGATTCCTCCGCACCTCTCGGAGAGCCCGGCAAGCTACCGAGAGTATCTCGCCCACACGGCAGAGCCTGGCAAGCTCCCCGTGATGTATTCGATATGCCAAACACAGTAACAACAGTCTCCAATGGAGACGTTATTGGGCCCGCTCAAGCAAATTGACAATCAACGGGAGGGCCTTTACCTTACCTTTACCTAAATAAATAAATTAATTAATTAATTAAAAAAATTAAAAATAAAATAAAATAAAGGGTGAAAAAAATTAAATTAAACTCATTTATAAATAATGATGCAAAATTTTAATATAAATTTTATATTAGCAGGCAGAATCCAAAAACATATTAAAGTCTGATTATTATGACTGTGGAGGATTAACTAAAAAAAGTGTGTTTCAACATTAGAAAGCCATTAATATGATTCATCATTATAATCAAATTAAAGAGGAAAATGATATTATCATTTCCATAAACAGTTAACAAAATTTCACATTCATACAGTTTAAAAACAACTCAGTAAAATAAGGATTGATGTTGATATTTTTAACATGATTTTGTTTATCTACAATTCAACCTGTCTATATATTCAAATGTTGGCATCTTACATAATAAGAAACCACTAGAGACTATCTCACAAAGGTCAAGAAAGAAAAGTATAATAACTAGGCTTAGCGCCATTACACATTGTACAGGAGTAACTGACCAATGCAATTAGACACATATAATTAGATGATGAGAGTGAAGCCACCTTAATGGGATTAATACTTTTGTAAGAAAATAGGAGAAAGCTTGCTTCTTTCTCTTTCATCACTGTGAAAGGATCCAATCTTTGAAAGAGCTCTCAACAAGAGCTTAATAGTCTTCTATCTTGATTTTGCACTTCAATTCCAGTCTCCAGAATGTGAGAAATAAATTTCTGTGGTTTAAGCTAAACAATCTATGGCATCTTGTCATAAAATCTGAACTATGACTGCATGTATACCACTACTACCTTTTTAAGAAAAGGAGTTTATGTGTATTTTTAAAAAATTTATTATAATGGAACAGGGGGCATAGGATAAAGGGTTAGAGTTAAAAGTAAGATTCAAGCAAATATGATCTAGTTATTTTTTGAAAAAGGAACAAATATATTAAATACAATTCTTTTAAAAATTAATTTTATTAAAAACACTGTGATTTGAAAAGTTGTTCATTATACAATTGTTTCAAGTATTTAGCGTTCCAACACCCTCTGTGTGACTTTCTCTCACCAATATACGGTTTCCCTCCCAAACCCAACCTGCCTCCTTAGGTATTAATGATTTTATTTCAAATTGCTTATTCCACAAAACTTTAACAAATGATAAATAGAATGATTAGGAAATAAATCAATTGATCACTCGACTTTCCATTAATCGTCGATTTGTTTGAGCGGGCACCAGTAACCTCTCCATTTGTCCCTGTCGTGTGCTAGTGTAGCCCAATGGCATCTGTTCGCTCTAGGAACATGAAGAGCCTCAAACTGATCATTCATGATCTTGATGAAAAAGTCTCACTATCTGGTAGGTGGGTGGCCACTCAGTCTTTTGACATCCCGTGGGATCCAGTCAGTAACAGCTCTAGTCCAGCGGTCATCTTTAAATCTCATTACGTGACCAGCCCATCTGATTTTTGACACCTTGGCAATCGAGACAGCGTCCCTGATTCTTGATCGTCGACGGATGTCAGAACTCCGGATTCTTTCCATCATTTGAGTGAAACGTGATATTCCAAGCATAGCTCTTTCAATTCCTCTTTGGGAGACCCGAATAGCATTCTCATCCTGTTTGCGTAGGGCCCAGGTCTCTGAGGCATATGTTAATGCAGGAAGAACAGTGGAATCAAAGAGATGTGCCCAGAGTCAGAGGTACTTCGTCCTCTTAGCTATTTCTTCAATGTTCTTGAAGGCGTTCCAAGCTGCTCTCTTCCTCCTGCGCAGCTCGGGTGCCAGGTCATTTGTCATGTTGACTTCTCGACCTAGGTACACATAGCTGTTGCATTCGGAGATGGTCGCTCCGTTGAGAGCGAATGGGGCGTCAGGAACGAGGCTGTTTCTCATAAACATTGTCTTCGTAAGATTCAGCTGTAGTCCTACCTTTCCACACTCACAGTCAAAGTCGGCCAGCATTTGTGCCGCTTGGCTGATGTTTGGTATTATTAAAACAATGTCATCAGCAAAGCGGAGGTGGTGGAGTTGCCGACCATCTATCTTCACTCCCATTCCTTCCCATTCCAGTCGTCGCATGATGTTCTCGAGGGTGGCACTGAAGAGTTTTGGTGAAATGGTATCACCCTGCCGAACCCCTCTCTTGACATCAATGATCACTTCTTTGTAGAATGGTGAGATCCTGGTAGTGAATCTGCAATACACCTCACAGAGGATCTTGATGTATTGAGCTTGAATGCCCTGATTGGCTAGGGCTTCAATAACCGCTTCCATCTCAACAGAATCAAAGGCCTTCTTTGAATCAATGAATGTTAGACAGAGCGGCATCTTGAACTCCCGAGAAACCTCAATGAGCTTGCTTATCGTGTGGATATGGTTGACGGTGCTGAATCTTTTGCAGAACCCGGCTTGCTCGCATGGTTGTCCTTCATCTAGTGTTCTGCCAATCCTATTAAGGATGACTCGAGTGAACAGTTTGTAGATGACAGACAATAGGCAGATTGGGCGATAGTTGCCAATGTCATAGATGTCTCCCTTCTTGAACAGTAGTACAGTCCTGCTGGTTTTCCCCTGGGACGGAACCTTGCATTCAGACAGGTAGTGTGTGAAGAGCCGAGCCAGTCTATTGATGAGTACTGACAACAGGTTCCTCAGGTGTTCAGGTCTGACCTTGTCTGGGCCTGGTGCTGTTCGTTTCTTCACTGACGAAATGGCTTGTCCGATTTTGGAAGGGAGAACATTGGGAACGACATATCCATCCTGTGGAATTTGGTATGTTGGCAAGTAGACATGGCTATCGAATAGATTTGAGTAGAAGTCATGGATAATTTTCTTCATTGCCGTTCTGGAGGATGTGATAGATCCATCAGGACGTCGGAGGGCAGTCCTCTTGGTCTTGTAGTTGGCGAAGGACAGGTGGGCATTATGAATCCTTTTCCCGGCTTCTGCTGCATCTACCAGCACTTCTGCTCTTCTCTCTTCGAGGTCTTCCTTGATCGCATCTCTGCACTGCTTTGCGAGCTTGGACGTTAGCTTTCGGTTGCCTGAGGCATGCGCCAAACCACGTTGGCAAATAAGCTCAAGGGTTTTCGAAGACAGGCTTTTTTTTTGTGGCTATCTCTCTCTTGGCATTCCTTCCACAATTATGGAGGTGCTGAACCAGCCGATCGTATTCCTCGTCAATGTTGTCAACAATGGCATCTCCCCATGTTGCCGCAATGGTGCCAAAGAGCTCCCATTTGGTGGTCGTTCTGGGTGTTCTCTTTTTAAACTTTGCAGCCCTTTCTCCCCACTCTGTGAAGTAGAATTTTGCACGAAGGAGATGGTGGTCCGATCCCGTCAGAATTTTGGGACAATAGTGACATCGGTCAGGCAAAACCGTCGAAAATAAATCAGTAAAATTTACATATAATGTTTTCACCAAATATGAGAGGAAAACTGGACATCTAATGTATCTGTTGTATCAGAATATACATTAACTAAACAATAACTAAACTATTAACTAAACTGTAGCACTGTTCTCCCGTTGCTGATCAATTTGTTCGAGTGGGCCCAGTAATGTCTTCATTGTGACACTTGTTGCTACTGTGTTTGTCATATCGAATATGTCACAGGTAGCTTGCCAGGCTTTGTCATCCGGGCGAGATACTCTTGGTAGCTTTCTGGTCTCTCTGAGAGGGGCAGAAGAATCGAACTCGGGTCAGCCAGGTTGGCCACACACAAGGAAACACCCTACCCGCTGTTTTAGTTAATGTTTTGAAAGTTACAAAGATTATGCTGAATTATGTATAACTTTATAAATCTAGACATAATCTTTACAATTTAAGCAAAACAAAAAAACAAACACTGTCCTCCCATTGTTCATCGATTTGCTGGAGCGGGCCCAGTAACGTCTCCATTTTGAGACTTGTTGTTACTGTGTTTGGCATATTGAATACGCCACTGGTAGCTTGCCAGGCTTGTTGTGTGGGCAAGATACTTTCGGTAGCTTGCCGGATTCTCCGAGATGGGAGGAGGACTTGAACCTGGCTTGGCTGGGCTGACTGTGCGCAAGGCAAATGCCCTACCGCCGTGCTATTTACAACTTTATCTAGACATAACCTCTATAACTTACAGTAATGAATTAAATATAGTTTTACACATGCAGCAATTGCATTCCTATATATTTACCCAAACAAACTGAACACATATCCACACAAAAATTGGCAAGTGAATGTTGACAGCAGTTTTTCTCATAATAATTGAAAACTGAAAACATCCAATATATCATTTAATATGAGAATGGAAAAATAGAAACTTGATGTTATTTATGATAAAAATGATTATAAATACTATAGATATATCCTATACAAAGAATTGAAGTAGGATAAAATGCTAAAGAGTTCCAAGGAACCAGCCTAAAAGGGTAATGTACTCTATGATTTAAATAATAAATTTTGGAAAAGGACTCTACATGAGAGAGTAAAAGGTCAAGATTTTCAGTTTTAGGGGGAGAGGGAAATATTGAATAGTATAAGCCACTGGAATTTTACGGTAGTGAAATTATTCTGCATAAAACTTTAATGGCAAATATGTTATTATATATTTACCAAAACCTATAGTATGTATAATGACAAAGAATTACTGAGGCAAATAATAAATCTTAATGCAAATTAATGGATCATATTTTATAGTAATGTGTCAATATTAATTCATTGATTATAATATACTACATTAATGCACTATATTTCAAAAGAATTTAATTATAGAGGAAGTCTTGAGAGGGAAGAAGTGGGTTGGAATATAAAATACTACACTCTCAGCTAAATTATTCTATATAGTTGTCTGGAGAGACAGTATGATAAGTAAAGCTTTCGCCTTGCATGTGGCCCACCCTGTTTTGATTGCCAGCACGCCACATAGTCCACAAAGCATTCCAAGAGTGATCCCTGAGTTCAAGACTAGGAATACGTCCTGAGTACTGCCAAGTGTGGCCCCCCAACCCAAATATGAAGCAATTATTCTATAAATTTAAGAATGAACTAAAAATAAAATTGGAGTTTTTCCATTTTTGAGGTATAATTTATAAGCACATATATGTAACTGTTTAAAGTACACAACATAGTGATCTTTGTTTGGGGGGCCACACCCAGCTGTGCACAGAGATTACCCTTGATTCTGTGCTCAGGGATCACTTCCAGCAGAGATTGGAGTACCATATGTGATGCAGGGCTTCAATCCTGGAGAGCCACGTGCGTTATATACTGCACTAGCTCTCAGGCCTGTGTTTTGATATTTATGTATATCAAAAACATCCTCCACAGAAATTTTAATTAGTATCTATTACTTCTTATAGTTGAAATCTTTTTCTGTCATGAGAGTATTTAATATCTATTCTCTTAGCATTTAAAATATATTCAATGTTGTAATGTCATCCATATGGTATGCTATACCCCAGAAATTATTTGTATAACTGGAATTTTCTACCTGTTGGCCAGTTTTAACAATTTTTATTCATCCTACATCCCCTCTGGCAACAACCAATCTGTTCTCTGCCTCTCTGAGTTTTGATTTTTTCAGTTTGAACAAATAAGTGTGACAATACGTTGTCTTTGATCTGTTTTATTTAGTATAATGCCTTCAAAGTTTCCTAAAAATCTATCTATGATGTAAGAAATTTCAATATTTCCTTCTTTGGTATGGGGGAGAGAGAGAGAGAGAGAGAGAGAGAGAGAGAGAGAGACAGACAGACAGAGACAGAGACAGAGACAGAGACAGAGATAGAGACAGAGATGGAGACAGAGTTTATTATTAAAACTGCAAACACAAATGAGCATAGGAATACAGATACATTTTCAGGATAGCTAACCCATGATATGGTAGAACATCAGTGTGTGGACTTGTATTTTTTTACATACAAAATGAAATGAAACAAATCAAACATTCTACAGTGGCAAAGCCACCACAGACATGCCTATAGGTGACTATTACTTTAAGATGTTAGTTTATGTGACTGTGGTGTTTTATGGGAATAACTGCACACCTCTTTAAATGATTTTTTTTTTATTAGTGAAACGACATGAGGTACAGTTGTAGATTTACAAATTTTTGTGCTTGGATCTCGGTCATACCACGATCAAATACCCATCCCTCCACCAGTGCCCATTTTCCACCACCAGGATAATATCCCTCCCCCCCATCCTCCCATCCCCCCATCCCCCCTGCCACTGTGGCAGGGCATTCCCCCCTGTTCTCTCTCTCCTCCTGGGCGCTGTGATCAGCCAAAGAGGCATTGAGTGGCGAACATGTTCAGTCCAGTCTACTTTCAACCTGCATCTCCCCTCCTGGGAGGATCCTCCAAACACCCTCCACTTGGTGTTCCCCTTTCTATCTGAATTGTCCTTTCCCCTAGAATACCCAGCTGGCCTCTAAGTTATGGAGTAATTCTCCTGGTGTTGCTCTCAGCTATTCTTGGGTATTAATCTCATATTTTATTATTTTATATCCCCCAGATGAATGCTATCTTTCTATGTCTATCCCTCTCTTTCTGACTCATTTCGCTTAGCATGATACTTTCCATATTGTACCACTTGTATGTAAAGTTCATGACTTCATCTTTTCTAAGAGCCACATAGTACTCCATTGTGTAGATGTACCAAAGTTTCTTTAACCAGTCATCTGTTCTTGGGCACTCAGGTCTCTTCCAGTTTCTGGCTACTGTAAAGAGTGCTGCAATGAACAAACAAGTGCAGATGTCACTTCGGCTACACGTTTTTGCCTCTCTGGGATATATTCCCAGGAGTGGTATCGCTGGGTCAAATGGGAGCTCAATTTCTAATTTTTTGAGGAACGTCCATACTGTTTTCCAGAAGGTCTGAACCAGTGGACATTCCCACCAACAGTGAAGGAGTGTCCCTTTCTCGCCACATCCGCGCCAGCAACGGTTGCTTTTGTTCTTTTGAATGTGGGCCAGTCTCTGAGGTGTGAGATGGTATCTCATTGTGGTTTTGATCTGCATCTCCCTGATGATTAATGATGTAGAGCATTTTCTCATGTGCTTTTTTGCCATTCGGATTTCTTCTTTGAGAAAGTTTCTGTTCATTTCATTGCCCCATTTTTTGATGGGGTTGGATGTTTTCTTCTTGTGGAGTTCAACCAGTATTTTGTGTATCCTTGATATCAATCCCTTGTCAGATGTGTATTCGGCGAATATTCTTTCCCATTCTGTAGGCTGTCTTTGTATTTTGGTCACTGTTTCTTTGGAGGTACAGAAGCTTCTTAGTTTAAGATAGTCCCATTTATCTATCTCTGTTTTCACTTGCTCAGCCAGTGGCGTGTCATCTTTGAACATACCATTAGCCTCAATGTCATGGAGGGTTTTGCCAACTTTGTCTTCAATGTATCTTATGGTTTCTGGTCTGATGTTGAGGTCTTTAATCCATTTTGATCTTACCTTTGTACATGGTGTTAGGCAGAGTTCTGAGCCCATTTTTTTGCATGTAGCCGTCCAGTGATGCCAGCACAATTTGTTAAAGAGGCTTTCCTTACTCCACTTCACATTTCTTGCACCTTTATCAAAGATTAGATGATCATATGATTGGGGGGTGATGTCAGTGTATTCAACTCTGTTCCATTGGTCTGCAGTTCTGCCTTTGTTCCAGTACCATGCTGTTTTGATTATTACCGCTTTGTAGTAAAGTTTGAAGTTCGGGAGGTTGATTCCTCCCATTTTCTTTTTCCCCAGAATTGCTTTAGCTATTCGTGGGGGTTTATTGTTCCATATAAATTTCAGGAGTGTTTTCTCCATTTCTTTGAAGAACGTCATGGGTATCCTTACAGGGATTGCATTGAATTTGTACAGTGCTTTCGGTAGTATTGCCATTTTGACAATGTTCAGTCTTCCGACCCATGAGCAGGGGATGTCTTTCCATTTCCTCATGTCCTCTTTTATTTCCTGAAGTAGCGTTTTGTAGTTTTCTTTGTACAGGTCCTTTACTTCCTTAGTTAGGCTGATTCCTAGGTACTTGATTTTCTGGGGCACAATTGTGAACGGGATTGATTTTTTCATGTAGCTTTCCTCTCTCTCACTGTTTGCGTATAGGAAAGCCATGGACTTTTGGGTATTGATTTTATAGCCTGCAACTTTACTATACAAGTCTATTGTTTCTAGGAGTTTTTTGGTGGAGGTTATTGGGTTCTCTAAGTAGAGTATCATATCATCTGCGAATAGTGAGAGTTTGATTTCTTCCTTTCCTACCTGAATGCTCTTAATATCTTTTTCTTGCCTAATTCCTATTGCAAGTACTACCAGAACTACATTGAACAGCAGTGGAGAGAGTGAGTATCCTTTTCTCATCCCTGATCTTAGAGGGAAGGCTCTCAGTTTTTCCCCATTGAGGATGATGCTTGCTGTAGGCTTGTCGTAGATGGCTTTAACTATGTTGAGGAAAGCCCCCTCTATACCCATTTTGGCTAGGGTTTTCATCATAAAGGGGTGCTGGATCTTGTCAAATGCTTTCTCTACATCTATTGATATAATCATATGCTTTTTATCTTTTCTTTTGTTTATATAATGGATTATGTTGATTTATTTCCTAGTGTTAAACCATCCTTGCATCCCTCTGTTGAATCCTACTTGGTCATGGTGTATGATCTTTTTGATGAGTAGTTGGATTCTATTTGCTAGTAGTTTGTTGAGGATCTTTGCATCTGTGTTCATCAGGGATGTCGGTCTGTAAAACTCTTTCTTTTTGGCATCTCTGTCTGCTTTTGGTATCAGTGTGATATTTGCTTCATAGAATCTGTTCGGAAGTGTTTTTGATATTTCAATTTCGTGGAAAAGCTTAAAGAGGATTCGGAGTAAGTCCTCTTTAAAGATTTGGAAGAATTCACTAGTGAATCCATCCGGGCCAGGACTTCTGTGCTTGGGGAGACTTTTTATTACCATTTCAATTTCCTTGATGGTGAAAGGTCTGTTCAGGTATTCCAGGTCTTCTTGGTTCAGCCTTGGGAGTCTGTAGGAGTCTAGGAATTTATCCATTTCCTTGAGGTTTTGATGTTCCGTGGCATAAAGCTTCTCCAAGTAATCCCTGAGGATCCTTTGAATTTCTGTAGTTTCTGTTGTAATGGCCACCTTTTCATTTCTGATTCGGTTTATTAGGGTTTTCTCTCTCCCTCTCTTTGTGAGTTTTGCTAGAGGCTTATCAATCTTGTTAATTTTCTCGAAGAACCAGCTCTTAGTTTCATTGGTCTTTCGGATTGTTTTTTGGGTTTCCATCTCGTTAATCTCTGCTCTGAGTTTTATTATTTCCTTTCTCCTGTTCGGGTTGTGCTCCTTTTTTTTGGTCTTTCTCCAAGCTCTTAAACTGTGAGGTTAGGTTACTTATGTGTGCTTGCTCCTCCTTCCTGAGGAATGCTTGTAGAGCTATAAACTTTCCTCTTAACACAGCTTTTGCTGTGTCCCATAAGTTTTGGTAACTCGTGTTCTCATTTTCATTTGTTTCTAGGAATCTTTTGATTTCCTCTTTGATTTCCTGTCTAAGCCACTCGTTGTTCAATAGAGCACTGTTTAATTTCCAGGTGTTTCATTTAGTTTTCTGTTTTTGTTTGTGATTTACTTCTAATTTAAGTGCATTGTGGTCTGAGAAGATTGTTGATACAATCTCTATCTTCTTAATTTTATGGAGGTATGTTTTGTTGCTCAGCATGTGGTCTATCTTGGAGAATGTTCCATGTACGCTTGAGAAGAATGTGTATTCAGCCTTTTGAGGATGAAGTGTCCTGTATATATCTACTAAGTCCCTTTCTTCCATTGTTTCCCTCAGAGGAAGTATGTCCTTGCTAAGTTTGAGTCTGGTTGATCTATCCAGAGGTGAAAAAGTGGTGCTGAAGTCTCCCACTAGTATTGTGTTGCTATCGATGTCTTTTTCCAAATCTATGAGTAGTTGTTTTAAGTACTTTGCTGGTCTCTCATTAGGTGCATATACATTTATTATTGTAATTTCTTCCTGTTGTACAGATCCTTTGATCAATAGGAAATGGCCTTCACTGTCTCTTATGACCTTCTTCACTCTGAACTCGATGTGGTCTGATATTAGGATGGCTACCCCAGCTTTTTTATGGGAGCTGTTTGCCTGTAGGATTGTTTTCCAGCCTTTGACTCTGAGTCTGTGTTTGCTTTGACTATTGAGATGTGTTTCTTGCAGGCAGCAGAATGTTGGGTTCAATTTTCTAATCCATCCTGCCACTCTATGTCTTTTAATTGGTGCGTTTAGCCCATTGACATTGAGAGAGATTATTGTTATGGGATTTTGTCCCATTGTTCTGTTGAAATTTGGTGTATTTGAGGGGCCTTTCTTGCCTTAAATTAGCCCATTTAGTTGTTCTTAGTAGCCCATTTAGACTCAACCACGGTTTTGAGTCTATGAAGTTCCTGAGCTGTTGTTTGTCTGTGAAACTGTGTATTGTTCCTTCTATTATGAATGAGAGTCTCGCTGGGTAAAGTATTTTTGGGGAGGCATTTATTTCATTGAGTTTTTTCACTATGTCCAACCACTGTTTTCGGGCCATGAGGGTTTCATCAGAAAAAATCAGCTGTAAATTTTAAGGATGCTCCTTTGTAAGAGATTTGTTTCTTCGATCTTGCTGCTTTCAGAATTTTGTCTCTGTCTAAGGTTTTGGTCATTTTGATCATAATGTGTCTTGGGGTATTTTTATTCGGATTTCTTCTAGCTGATACACTTCGGGCCTCCTGAATGTGGTCACAAGTTTTCTTCAGCTCTGGAAATATTGTAGCAATGATGTCTTTGACAGTTTCTTCTTCATCAAGGTTTTCTTCCTGTTCCTCTGGGACTCCAATAATTCTTATGTTACCCCTCTTGGCTTCATCACGATCTTCTCTTGCCACCTGTTCTCGAATTGTGAGTCTCTTTTCCATTTTCTGCTCTTTTCTGGAGAGTCTCTGAACTTCATTTTCTAGCTCACTGATTCTGTTCTCAGCAGCTCTTACTCTGCTGCTGAGGCCTTCCACTGAGTTTTTCAATTCGCCTACGAGATTTTTCAGGTATGACATTTCTGATTGCATTTTCTTCATTTCTGCCTTCAAATCCTCTTGTCTTCTATTGGCATTGATTTCCATTGTTTCTTTTAGTTCCCTAAGCACCTTAAGTAGCTCCCTTCTGAATTCCTTGTCAGAGAGGTTGTCTAACACTACAGTACTCTTGGTGTCATCTTGGCTAGACTCTTCAATAAGAAAGTTTGGTGGGCTTTTGCGTTGCTTTAACATTGTGACAAGTGTGGTTTAGTCTTTCACGTTCACTGTTACTATTCTGCTTGATATGCAGTGTGAGTTAAGATAGGCCTATGAGTTATTGGCTACTGTGTTTTTAGTGGCTGAGCTAAACTAGAGAAGTTTCCATCTAAGAAGGTAGCTTATGGTTCTTATGGCATATGTAGTGGGAAAATATTTCGCGGCCGCATTAGCGGCCGCAGCTCCAGAAAGAATCCCTGGCACAGGGCGAGGAGTTTGGAACGTCTCCTGATTGTAATGAGGAGCCGTTCAGCTTTGTTGCCCAGAGCTGGGCCTCCGTGCCCGTCCCGGGCAGATAAGGGGAGAAAACCAGCTTTCTAGGAGATGGATCTAGCTCCGCATGCCCAGAGAGGGTCCCAGGCACTTGGGGGCAGGCTGTACCTGGTTGGAATTGGAGCCGTTCAGTTTTGTTTCCCAGAGCTGGTCCTCCGTGCCCATCCCGCGCAGATCAGAGGAGAAAACCGGCTTTCTAGGAGATGGATCTAGCTGCGCATGCCCAGAGAGGGTCCCAGGCCCTTCGGGGTGGGCTATACTTAGTTGGAATTGGAGCTGTTCAGCTTTGTTGCCCAGAGCTGGGCCTCCGTGCCTGTCCCGTGCAGATTAGGGGAGAAAAACAGCTTTCTAGGAGATGGATCTAGCTGCGCACGCCCAGAGAGGGTCCCAGGCCCTTGGGGGTGGGCTGTACTTGCTTGGAATTGGAGCCGTTCAGCTTTGTTGCCCAGAGCTGGGCCTCCGTGCCCGTCGCGTGCAGATCAGGGGAGAAAACCGGCTTTCTAGGAGATGGATCTAGCTGCACATGCTGGGCCTTTGTGCCGGTCCCCTTTAATTTTTTTTAATTAAAAAATTTGTAAATAGTGAGACACCATGAGGTACAGTTGCACACTTACACATTTTTGTGCTTGCGTTTCAATTATACAATGATCAAATACCCATCCCTCCACAGGTGCCCATTTCCCACCACCACAAATCCCAGTATCCCTCCCACCCCCCATCCCCCCCATTCCACCCTGACTCTGTGGCAGGTCATTCCCTTTTGTTCTCTCTCTCTTATTGGGTATTGTGGTTTGCAAAAGAGGCAATGGGTGACAATCATGTTTATTCTATATTCTACCTTCCGCATGCTTCTCCCATTCTGGGAGGATCCTTTCAACACCTTTATTTGGTGTTCCCTTCTTTATTTGAGCTCCCTTTCCCCTAGCATGTGTGGTTGGCCTCCAAGCCATGGAGTAAAATTCCTGGTACTAATCTCGGCCATTCTTGGGTGTTAGTCTCCTATTTTGTTACTTTATGTTCCTCAGATGAATGCAATCTTTCTATGTCTATCCCTTTCTTTCTGAGTCATTTCGCTTAACATGATATGTTCCATGTAGTACCACTTGTATGTAAATTTCGTGACTTCGTCTTTTCCAACAGCTACATAATACTCCATTGTGTAAATGTACCAAAGTTTCTTTAACCAGTCATCTGTTCTCGGGAACTCAGGTTTTTTCCAGATTCTGGCTATTGTAAAGAGTGCTGCAATGAACAAACAAGTGCAGATGTCACTTCGACTATACTTTTTTGCCTCTCTGAGATATATTCCCAGGAGCGTTATTGCTGGATCAAATGGGAACTCAATTTCTAATTTTTTGAGAATCGTCCATACTGTTTTCCAAAAGGGCTGAACCAGTCGGCATTCCCACCAACAGTGAAGGAGTGTCCCTTTCTCGCCACATCCACGCCAGCACAGGTTGCTTTTGTTCTTGTGGATATGGGCCAGTCTCTGTGGTGTGAAATGATATCTCATTGTGGTTTTGATCTGCATCTCCCTGATGATTAATGATGTAGAGCATTTTCTCATGTGACTTTTAGTCATTCGGATTTCTTCTTTGTGAAAGTTTCTATTCATTACATCTCCCCATTTTTGATGGGGTTGAATGTTTTCTTTTTGTGAAGTTCAACCAGTTCTTTGTATATCCTTGACATTAACCCTGTATCAGATGTGTATTCGGCGAATATCCTTTCCCATTCTGTATACTGTCTTTGTATTTTGGTCACTGTTTCTTTTAGGTGCAGAAGATTCTTACTTTAAGATAGTCCCAAATTTCTATCTCTGTTTTCACTTGCTTGGCCAGCGGTGTGACATCTTTGAAGACACCATTAGCTTCTATGTCATGGAGGGTTTTGACAACTTTTTCCTTAATGTACGTTATGGATTCTGGTCTGATATTGAGGTCTTTAATCCACTTAGATCTTACTTTTGTACATGGAGTTACTCAGAGATCTGAGCCCATTTTTTTTTTTTGCATGTAACCATCAAGTTTTGCCAGCACAATTTGGTAAAGAGGCTTTCCCTGCTTCACTTCACTTTTTTTGCCCCCTTATCAAAGATTAGATGCTCGTATGCTTGGATGGATGTGTCAGTATATTCAACCCTGTTCCATTGGTCTACAGCTCTGCCTTTGTTCCAGTACCATGCTGTTTTAATTATTACTGACTTGTAGTAGAGTTTGAAGTTAGGGAAGTTGATTCCTCCCATTTTCTTTTTCCCAAGAATTGCTTTAGCTCTTCGTGTGGGCTTATTGTTCCATATAAATTTCAGGAGTGTTTGCTCCACTTCTTTGAAGAATGTCATTGGTATCCGAATAGGGATTGCGTTGAATTTATACAGTTCTTTGGGAAGATTTGCCATTTTGACAATGTTAATTCTCCCGATCCATGAACAGGGAATATTTTTTCCATTTCCTCGCATCCTCTTTTATTTTCTGAAGTAGCGTTTTGTAGTTTTCTTTGTACGGGTCCTTTACTTCCTTAGTTAATCTGATTCCAAGGTACTTGATTTTCTGGGGCACAATTGTGAACAGGATTGTTTTCTTCACGTCACTTTCTTCTCTTTCACTATTTTCATATAGGAAAGCCATGGACTTTTGGGTATTGGTTTTATAGCCTGCAACTTTACTATACAACCTTATTGTTTCTAGAAGTTTCTTGGTAGAGGTTTTAGGGTTCTCTAAGTATAGTATCATATCATCTGCGAATAGTGAGAGCTTGATTTCTTCTTTTCCTACCTGGATGTCCCTAATATCTTTTTCTTACCTAATCACTATTTCAAGTACTTCCAGTACTATATTGAACAGCAGTGGAGAGAGTGCACATCCTTGTCTCGTCCCTGATCTTAGAGGGAAGGCTCTCAGTTTTTCGCCATTGAGGACGATGCTTGCTGTAGGATTGTGGTGGATGACTTTAATTATATTGAGGAAAATCCCCTCTATCCCCATTTTGGCAAGGGTTTTCATCATAAATGGGTGTTGGATCTTGTCAAATGCTTTCTCTGCATCTATTGATATGATCATATTATTTTTATCTTTTCTTTTGCTGATATGGTGGATTATGTTGATTGATTTCCGAGTGTTAAACCATCCTTGCATCCCTGGGATGAATCCTACTTGGTCAATGATGTATGATCTTTTTGATGAGTAGTTGAATTCTATTTGCTAGTATTTTGTTGAGAATCTTCGCATCCCTGTTCATCAGGGATATTGACCTGTAGTTTTCTTTTCTTTTGGTGTCTTTGTTTCCTTTTGGTATTAGAGAGTTATGGGCTTCATACGAACTGTTTGGGAGAGATTCCGTTTTTTCAATTTCCTGGAAAAGCTTGAGAAGGACTGGCAGTAGGTCCTCTTTAAATGTTTGGAAAAATTTGCTAATGAATCCATCTGGACCTGGGCTTTTGTTTTTGGTAAGACTTTTAATTACAGTTTCGATTCATTGATGTTAATAGGTCTATTCAGATACTCCAGATCTTCTTGATTCAGCTTTGGGAGATTATAGGAGTCCAGGAATTTGTCCATTTATTCTAGGTTCTCTTGTTTCATGACATACAGACTTTCAAAGTAGTCTCTGATGATCTTTTGGATTTCTTTGGTTTCTGTTGTGATATCCCCCTTGTCATTTCTGATTCGGTTTATTAGGGTTCTCTCTCTCTGTTTCTTTGTGACTGTTGCTAGTGGTTTATCTATCTTGGTTATTTTCTTGAAGAACCAGCTCTTGGTTTCATTGGTCTTTCAAATTGTTTCTTTGGTTTCCATGTCATTTGTGGGAAGCTGGCCCTTTAACTGACCAAGGGCCTACATGCTTGTGCTAGGTATGGCTATCTTGACCTACGTTACCCTCAGCAGGTAAAGCTGTGCTAGGTAGGGCTATCCTGACCTACGTGACCCTCAGCAGGTAAAGCCTGTGCTTTGTATGGTTATTCTGAGAAAACAATTGTCATGGCTGTAACTGACAATGATTAACTTAGTATAAGCTTTGTAATGTATGGTAGGTCAAACTTATAGACTCTGTACTTTAATGAAAAACTAGGCCCCTTTTACAAACTACATAGGTACAGAAGCCATTAAGTTTCCTTATTTTCCTAAACAGTGCAATTTATAGGATAGCAATTGGATTTGTCCATTCTCCCTTGACACAAGGAGCTAAGGTTTATCATGTTACACCCATCACAGTGCTCCTGGGTCACTTCCATTCCTTTGTTTTTCTGTAACCACTTCTCTATGCTCTCCTCCCCAACCAGTTAATCAGCTTTCCCCCTAGTCAGAATCTGTTAATTTGTAAGATCAGATCCTTCTAGGACACTGAACTTGTATTGTAAATTGTGAGTCGATCTGCTAAGTGAGAATCTGTCCTAGAAGAATGTCCTGACTAGTTTGGATGAGGCTAAACATTTTTCCCTTTCAAAAGGCCTTAAGTAAATAATCTCAGTATACTGCAAAAGGCAGCTTCCCTTATCTCCCAGAAACCTTGCTGTTAGAGGCAGCTTCTCTTATCTCACAGAGCAGATCTCAGGTGCTAGCCAGGCCTGATCTTTGGGATGTAGATGCCAGGCTCCAGGAAGGAAGGCTGATCTTTAAGATGTAGATTGGTCTTTGATGTGATAATCCAAGTGCTTGTAGTTTGTAAAAGGTGAGGCCAAAATTACTGGCCTGCAGATGTAAAGAAGCAATGTATGTTTTGCTGCCTCAATGTTCTTTCTCCTTTTGATGACATCACTGTATTGCCCCTTTAGAGATACCATGATCTATATGAGGAGATTCCAGGGCTCTCTACTAGGAGATCTGAGAGAACAGGGGAAAACATGCTTGAGAGAACCTGAGTTTCTTTTATGGGATATAATGAGACTGTAAGAATGGGCTAGGAGAGGCAGAAGAGATTCGAGAGTGAATGGAGAGAGGATTGGAATAAACTGCAATTAAGGTCAAGCAGCCTGGCCATAAGGTTTCCTTCCTTTTCCTGTCCATCGACATCCACCTCCCTGGAGTCGGGGAAACTACCGAATGTGGGCGGTGGGAAAGATAGATTGCTGCCATCCTTTTTGTGTTCACACAGGACTTCAAATATTTTCTTATGCTAATATCAAAGTTTGGTAAAAAATCCAAAGGGCTTTTTCTGTGTCTGAAAGCATGTTTGTATTTTTGTGGAATTGTTAAAAATATCTGGTATAGAAAGCTCATTATTTTAAATAATTAAGGTACAATAACTATTGAAATTAAGCCACAGAAGTTTTTATCATGTTTTACAAAAATTGATCATAGGTCTTATGTTGTTATGTTAATGTACATGTTTGTATCTACCTTGGATTAGAATATTTGGAGTTAAAATAACTATGACACATGAAAACAGGTTCAAAAAAATAATGGTTTAGTTTAAACATGAGTTTCTAGAGTTATAAAAATGGTTGCAAAATTTGTCCTACCAGTGTTCTATCTAATCTCTAAGACTCTTGGTAACTAAAATTTCTAGAACTACTAAGAGTTATAAAGTGGGATAATCTCAGATGTCAGCCTTCTGTAATGGTCTCTGAGAATGGAGAATTTCATGGAAAATGTGGGAAATTTTACTAACTACATTGTTAATCAACCTGTCCAGTGCATGAAAGTACATGCTATTATTTTGATAACTTTATTTCTTGCAAAGCCTTGTCACCAGGTATCAACCTGGCCCTGCTCTTCAGAAAGCTTTGTACTCAAGTGTGAAATACTTAATGTTTCATAATAATCTGAGTGCTTTAATCTTTTGTATTTGTGTTTTCCTGGAAATCAGAATTTTAAGATGTCTTCTGGTTAATGTCTAATGTAAAGTGATCTTTTGCCCAGTGAATATACCTTGTAAGAGCTTTAATTGAGCATTTTTAAAGGCTATTTGAATACCTATGGAAGCATTGCAGAGTACAGTTTTTGTTAAGTAAGATTAAGATAAGGTCAGCACCATTTCTGCCTCCTCTCCAATCTGGCTCTGCAGATGCCCTCTGGGCCCTAGTGGTCAGCTCCTTTGACCCCGACCCCTCCTTTGACCCCGACCCCTCCTTTGACCCCGACTGAGGATGCCTGGTGACTCTGCTCAGTGACAGGCCTGACTCCTCATCTCGCTGCCTCTGTTTTGAACTCCTCTTCACAGTTCTGTATGACTGTTCTGGTGGTCCTCGTAACTTGTACCACCCAACTTCCACCCTTTATGATTACTGGTCCCAGCGCGATGTTGCTACACCCCACCAACTCCACCAGGAGCCTGTCACCGCCCTCACCATCGCGGCCCTGTTCACCCTTGGCCTTGCGGGCGCCGGCACAGGCATCGCCGCCCTGGCTTCTCAGCACTCCGGTCTAGCAACACTTCGCACTGCCGTGGATGCCGATTTAAAGCGCCTTGAACAATCCATCTCTCACCTCGAAGATTCTCTGACATCTCTTTCGGAGGTTGCTCTTCAAAACCGCAGAGGACTGGACTTGCTCTTTATGAAAGAGGGGGAATTGCGTGCTGCCTTGGGGGAGGAGTGTTGCTTTTATGTTAACCACAGTGGAGTGATTAAAAACTCCATGCGAGAACAAAGGGAAGGTTTGGAGCGGAGACGTCGAGAACGTGAGTCTTCTAGCTCTGGGTGGGCCCTGCACACTCTACTTCCTTACTTGTTGCCACTCTTGGGTCCCCTGACTTCCCTTTTATTGATTGCTACTGTGGGACCCTGCATTTTTAACCAAATTACCGCTTTTGTTAGACAGCAGATAGCTTCTCTATCTGCCAACCCCATACAAGTACATTACCGCTGCCTGGCAATGGAAGATGCTTCCCTGGACTGTGCGGCTGCAAAATTTGCTACTACAGAGGACGGCTCGCAGGTCATATTTAGTTGGACCCAACCTTGAGTTGTTCATGGCCATCTCCCCTTCCCCTCTCTGATCTGACAATTTGGGTATGAAAGAGTCAGACTTTACCCTATTCCATTTTGTTCAGCCGCTAGGTGTCTGGCAAAGCACTGCAAGGGAGGCCTCATGGCTGATTCCGACTCCCTGTGGAGTACACTGGGCCTGCATGGAGGTTTCCTCTGCCTAGCGCTGGCCTTTTTCCACGGCTCCCCTCCGCAAGTAGGGTGGGCAGGGGAAAACGGGCTCTGCCTACTCTCCTCCCCTCCACAAAACAGAGGTCTTCTTGATATCCTGGAGGGGCCCAGTCAATGCTCCCCCTAGCTGGCGTCTTTTATAATAAAGGAAGGGGGAAATGTGGGAAGCTGGCCCTTTAACTGACCAAGGGCCTACATGCTTGTGCTAGGTATGGCTATCTTGACCTACGTGACCCTCAGCAGGTAAAGCCTGTGCTACGTAGGGCTATCCTGACCTACGTGACCCTCGGCAGGTAAAGCCTGTGCTTTGTATGGTTATCCTGAGAAAACAATTGTCATGGCTGTAACTGACAATGATTAACTTAGTATAAGCTTTGTAATGTATGGTAGGTCAAACTTATAGACTCTGTAACTTTCCTAACCACATTTGGGCACGACCCTTTTTGTAGCTGCCTCAATAATATATATCCCCATCGCCCTCAATAAAGCCTGTCCCTTTTCCTCTCTTTTTCTGAGCTGCATTCTGTCTCTTGTGTCTTGTGTTCATTCGGTCGGTCCTTCCCTGCACCTACGAATCCTAGGGCCACCTCCGCAGGCCGGAGAGTGGTCTGGCAGGGCCCCCTGCAGTCATTGATTTCTGCTCTAAGTTTTATCATTTCTTTCCTTCTGCCTGATTTAGGCTCTTTCTGTTGTTCCTTTTATAAGGTCTTGAGTTGTGAGTTCAAGTTGCTTATGTGCATCGTTTCTACAGACCTAAGATATGCTTGCAGAGCTATAAATTTTCCCCTTAATACGGCTTTCGCTGCATCCCATAGGTTCTGGTAGCTCATGTCTTCATTCTTATTTGTTTCCAGGTATCTTTTGATTTCGTCCTTGACTTCGTTCCTGACCCACTTGTTGTTCAGCATCGAGTTGCTTAATTTCTAGTTGTTTGTTTTGGTTCTCCGTGTCTGTGTGTGATTCACTTCTATCCTCAGTGCATCGTGGTCTGAAAAGATGGCTGATACTATTTCTATCTTCCTAATTCTGTTGAGGTATGTTTTGTGTCCTACCACATGGTCTATTTTGGAAAATGTTCCTTGTGCACTGGAGAAGAATGTGTATTCTTTCTTTTTGGGTGTAAAGCCCTGAATAGGTCTATAAGCCCTCTCTCTTCTATTTCTTCTTTCAAAGCCAATGATTCCTTGCTGGGTTTTGTTCTTGTTGATCTGTCCAGAGGTGATAAGGCGATGTTGAAGTCTCCAAGTACTATTGTGTTTCTAGCAATGACCTCCTTAAAATCCGTTAGCAGTTGTTTTAAATATTTAGTTGTTCCCTCAATTAGGTGTGTATTCATTTAAGAGTGTGGTTTCTTCCTGTTGTAAGTATCCTTGATGAAGAGAAAATAGCCTTCACTGTCCCTTCTAGTCTATTTCAACATGAAATTAATGTTGTCGGATACTAGTACGGCCACTGAAGCATTTTTTCAGGAGTTGTTTGCTTGCAGGATTGTTTTCCATCCTTTGACTTTGAGTCTGTGTTTGCTCTGAGTGTTGAGATGAGTTTTTTTGTAGGCAGCAGAATGTTGGTTTCTGTCTCTGTATCCATTTTGCCACTCTTTGTCTCTTAAATGGTGAATTTAGACCGTTGACATTGAGAGATAGTATGGTTATGGTGTTTTGTGTCATCTTTCTGTGCGGGTGTGTTGTGGTTGTAGGGTTTGTCTTGTCTTATAGTAGCCCCTTTAGCCCTTGTTTTAGGTTTGGTTTTGAGTCTATGAAGTTCCTGAGCTGCTGTTTATCTAGAAAATAGTGTACCATTCCTTCAATTTTGAGTGAGAGTTTAGCCTGATAGAGTATTCTTGGTGAAGCATTCATTTCAGTGAGTTTTTTCACTATATCTCACCACTGCCTTCGGGCTTGGAGGGTTTCCGATAATAGGTCTGCTGTGAATCTAAGGGGTGCTCCTTTGTATGTGATTTCCTTCTTTGCCCTTGCTGCTTGCAGTATTGTGTCTCTATCGGCAGCATTGATCATTCTAACTATGATATGTCTTGGAGTGTTTTTGTTAGGGTCGCTTTTAGCTGGCACCCTTCGGGCTTCTTGAATCTGAATGGCTGCATTGTGGAGTTCTGGGAATCTTTTGGCGATGATTTGTTTAACCATGGTTTTTTCATTGGGATTGTTTCCCTGAGCTTCTGGTAGTCCAATGATTCTAATGTTGTTTCTTTTGGAATCATCTCCTAGGACTCTGATTCTCTGTAGAGCTATTTTGAGGTCCTTTTCCACTGTTTGTTGTTGCATATTGGCTTGGTGCAATTGATCTTCCAGCTCACCGATTCTTCCCTCAGCTGTGGTCATTCTATTTTTGAGGGCACAGACTGAGTTTTTGATTTCATCTATGGAATCTTTGATCCATGCCATTTCTGTGCGGAGCTTTCCAATTTCTGGCTCTCATTTCTTCCTGTATTTTGTCGATTGTGAGATCGATTGTTTGTTTCATGTCCTCTTTCAATTTCCTGGATATCTGTGTGACTGTTTAATTGAGTTGATTGAACATCTTAATTACTTCATATCTAAATCCTTTGTCAGAGAGGTCCCTAAGGTAGCTAGTACCTACTGAGGCTTCTGGACTTGTTTCCTCGTCATCTCCCTGTGGCAGGGATTTGCATTGTTTCTTCATGTTGGTGTGTAGGTGTAGGGCTTAGATTTCTTGGCATGAGTAAACTACTTGCGGCCGTGTGAGCATTGTCCCGCCCAAAATTAGGCCACACCCATTTAAAAGCCACACCCGCTTCTAAAGTGGCCACACCTCCAAGGATACCTGGTATGTGTCTGGGAAGTAAACACTGGGTGGGGAGAAGAGTCCAGCTTGTCTTGGGCAGCGGAAAGTGAGAGGCAGAAGGCTCAGATCTTCTTTGTCTCTCGGTGTCCAGGGGATGCCTTGAGGCTTGCATAGTGAAATCCCGAGTTTAACTTAATTTTTATGGGGCAATCTTTTTCAGGTTTAGAGATCAAGCTGTAATTGTTTCACAAAAATAAGAGTTTGTTTTCTATTGTGAAACCTGGGTTTAGTGCTTTCGTATGGGGGATTATCTTTACTGCTTTGATTTCTTCCATAGAAAAAAAATATGTTTGTATTATGCTCACTGAATTTGTACTAATCAGCAATTGCAGTTTTTCTATAAAACATTCATTTATATTGATTTCTTGAGCATTTCTATTTGCCTTTAAAAGATACATATTCTTTCATAAATTTTACCTCTTTTTTCAGACTTTTAATTCCAGTGTTTTTATCTATACTTAAAAAATTTATCCTTGCATCTCTTAGTGGATAATAGATTTTAAAAGTGATTTTATTTTCTGGACAGAAAGTGCAGTGGGTAGGGTATTTACATAGCGTGTGACCAGATTTGATCCTCAGAACCCCATACTTATTGTCCTCTAAGGCTTGCTTGCTAGGCGTGATCCCTGAGCTCAGAGCCAGTCAGGAGTAGGCATTCTGGCCCCAAAACCAGAAAAAAAGAAACCAGTGATTTTATTTTTAACTTCTCAGTATCTCAATTACCCTCATGGATTTACCTATTCTTTGAGCACTTTCCCTACAGATCGTTTGAAAGTCAAATAAACAAGTGAAAAGCTTGTGAAGTCTAAGAATTATTTCCCCACCAAATGTAAATAACATATTGGCAAACAAAAAAAATTACAGTCATATAATGGATTTTTTTACTTTTATAAATCAGAAATACTACTGTATTGTTTTAATTTTCATGCAATTAAAAACATTTGTTCTTCCAACTTGTAACACTTTATTTTCTTTCAAAGTTCACTAGTTTATTTATTTATTTATTTATTTTTCCAGGTGATTTTATTTCTGTGTGGAGTACATACATGTACCTATGAGTATGTTGGTTTTTTTTATAATTTTTTTTATTAGTGAAACACCATACCGAGAGTATTCGATATGCCAGACACAGTAACAACAAAGTCTCCAATGGAGACGTTACTGGGCCTGCTCGAGCAAATCGACGATCAACGGGAGGGCCTTTACCTTACCTTACCTTAGTGAAACACCATGAGGTACAAACTTTCGTGCTTGCGGTCCAGTTACACTATAATCAACTACTCATCCCTCCACCAGTGCCCATTCCCCACCACCAATGATCCCGTATCCCTCCCACCACCAGTATCCCCTCCCCCTGCCCGCAACCCCGCCTCTGTGGCAGGGCATTCCCTTTGGTTCTCTCTCTCTCTCTCTCTCTCTCTCTCTCTCTCTCTCTCTCTCTCTCTCTCTCTCTCCTTTTGGGTGCTGTAGTTTGCAATAGAGGTATTAAGAGGCAATCATGTTTGGTCCATAGTCCACTTTTATCCTGCATCTCCCACCCCGAGCAGGCCCTCCTGGTACCCTTTACTTGGTGGTCCCTTCTCAATCTGAGCTGCCTTTCCCCCAGCATTCGAGGTAGGTTTTTAGGCTGTGGAGAAATCCTCCTGGTACTACCTGTATAAATTCTCCAAAGGTGGCCAGGGGGTGACCCCAAAGGCTCTTCCCCTAGCCGCTCAGTTTCCACTTGGGCCCAGGCCTCTCGCCCAGCAGGGGCAACCTGGGCCATGGGGCAGACGGTGGACGAAATGACGGCCAAGCCAGTTGATTGATCAGTTGCCGTTTATTCCATTCTCCCCACACACCTACCCCTGTCTCACTGAGCCTCCCATTCTGGTCTCACACTGCTCCTCACTCCCGTCTCCTGTCTCTCCCGCTCATCTCTCTGCACTCCATCTCGAAGCCTGAGCTAGCTCTCTCTTTCTCTCTCTCTCACTTTATCTCTCTCTCTCTCTCTCTTTCTTGTCTCCCTCTCTGTCTCTCTCCAGCTCTCTTGCCCCTCCAACTCCCCAGCACTCTGGGCTGACACTGCCCCCAGTCAGGTAACAAAATCAACATAAGAAAGCACTTCCTGAGGACCCACCTAAAAGGTATTCTAAAGCCATTCCTGACTGCCCCAGGCAAAATACCCCTTAAGGTTTTTTTTCTCTTTTCCTTAGTCCAATAACTCTATCAATATTTTAATACCAGCTATTTTTGTATGGACACAGTAAGAGATAACATTGAGGCTTATAGCGCAGCTCTCCTGGGAACATCTTGCCACAGACTCAGACTACAGCGCTTGGGCCAGATTAATCATTCCTAACCCTAGCAGAGTCCAAATCTAGTTGTTACTTTTTGGATCATGACAGCATTTGTCCATGACCAAGCTCTTATCTTACAATTAAGATTATGGCACTTCGGCCAGGCCCATCTCGATGCCAGGGATGCCAAAGCTTACCACTTTCCCTGGTTCCATCCAGTCCCTCTTTGGTACCCTGCTTTTGGGGGCGCTAGTAAGTAAGGGCAACTGAGATTTAGGTGAAAGCAGGAGGAAAATTTCACTGAGAGTCACATTTCAAAAGCATAGCATATACTGTCTTCTTGTGTCCATACAAAAAGGACATTGCTCTGAATAAACTATGAGAAGGACTTAAAAGAGAAAAACAATATTTACAAGTCAAGAGAGCACAAAGAAAGAAGTTACAAATAAATACAGAGGAATGGGAGCACTGTGATGGGAGCAATCCAATAAACCTAAACTACCTGAGGCTATGCAGGAAAGACAAAACGGTGTTATCCTACACTTACCTCTACTGTTCTTGGGTGTTAGTATTCCATTCTGTTACCTTATATTCCATAAATGAGTGCAATCTTTCTTGTCTGTCCCTCTTTCTGACTCACTTCACTCAACATAATACCTTCCATATTTAGCCAACTATATTCAAATTACCTGACTTCATCTTTTCTAACCACTGTATCGTATTACATTGTGTAGATGTACCAAGGGCTGGAGTGATAACACAGTTGCTAGGGCATTTGCCTTGCATGCCGTCAACCCGTCTAACCCAGGTTCGATTCCTCCACCCTTCTCGGAGAGAGAGCCCAGCAAGCTACCGAGAGTATCTTGCCCTCACGGCAAAGCCTGGCAAGCTCCCCATGACATATTCGATATGCCAAACACAGTAGCAACAAGTCTCACAATGGAGACGTTACTGGGCCTGCTTGAGCAAACTGATGAACAAGGGGAGAACAGTGATAGTGACAGTGATAGATGTACCAAAGTTTCCTTAACCAGTTATCTGTTCTTGGGCACTCGGGTTTTTCCAGATTTTGGCTATTGTAAACAGTGCTGCAATGAACATATAAGTGCAGATGTCAATTCTACTATAATTTTTTTCATCTCCAGGATATATTCCCAAAAGTGGTATTGCTGGGTCAAATGGGAGCTCAATTTCTAGTTTTGTTTGATTTGGTTCTTCGTTTCTGTGCATGATTAACTTCTATCGTCAGTGCATCGTGGTCTGAAAAGATAGTTAATACAATTTCTATCTTCCTGATATTATTGAGGTATGTTCTGTGACCCAGTGTGTGCTCTATTTTGGAAAATGTTCCATGTGTACTGGGAAAAAAAAGTGTATTCTTTCTTTTTGAGATGCAGAATCCTGTATAGATCTATTACCCCTCTCTCTTCTATCTCTTCTTTCAAAGCCAGTGTTTCCTTGCTGAGATTTAATCTTGTTGAGCTATCTAGAGGTAATAGGGCAGTGTTGAAGTCTCCAACTACTATTGTGTTGCTAGCAACACCCTTGTTATAATCTGTTAGCAGTTGTTTTAAGTGCTTAGCTGGTCCCTCATTAGGTGCATACCCATTTAGGAGTGTGATTTCTTCCTGCTGTACATATCCCTTGATTAGTGAAAAATGGTCTTCACTGTCCCTTTTAGTCTTTTTCAACCTGAAATCTATGCCTCGAGCAGGCCCCAGTAACGTCTCCTTCATCTTAGCCCTGAGATTTTAAAAAGTGCCATATTCAAGGCTCTTTCAGGGTTAGGAGAATGAAACCCATCATTGTTACTGGTATTTGGCATATTGGGTACGCCACGGGGAGTTTGCCAGACTCTGCTGTGTGGGCAGGTTACATTCGGTAGCCTGCCAGTTTGTCCAAAGTAGGAATGAGATAATAAGATGTCTTCCGGGAGCTGGGTGGTCTCAGAATGGTGGTGGCTGGTTCTTGAGGTCACATATTCCAGTAGGCAGGGGTCACACCCACCAACTGGCCCCCTGACATCTTGTAATCCCATCAACGGCCAAGACCCAGTGACTATAAAACCCAGGTACAGGAAGAGAACAGCGCAGAGTCTCCTGCCCCCGTGCCTGGCTCTCCTCGCTGAGGCCCCTTGGAGGGGAGCGGGTTGAGTTTTTCTCCCTGCCCCAACCAGGGCTCTGGAAGCCGAAGACCTCCAGAACCAGCCACCACCAGCATTCGCGGCCATGTGACATCTTATTATTTCATGCTTACTTTGGACAAACTGGCAGGCTACCGAATGTAACCTGCCCACACGGCAGAGTCTGGCAAACTCCCTGTGGCATACTCAATATGCCAAATACCAGTAAAAATGATGGGTCTCATTCTCCTAACCCTGAAAAAGCCTTGAATCTCAGGGCTAGGATGAAGAAGACTTTACTGGGGCCTGCTCGAGGCAATCAAAGAACAACAGGATGGTCGTGATCGTGACTAAGTTTTTAATTTCATCTACCGAGTCCTTTATTCATGACATTTCTTTTTGTAGCTTTATACTTTCTGCTCTCATTTCTTCCTGTATTTTCTCAGCTGCCTGCTCCACTGTTTCTTGCATGTCCTCCTTTAATTTACTGGATGACTGTTTCTTCATTTCTTTGAGTTCATTGAACATCTTCAACATTTCGTCTTTGAATCCTTTATCAGGGAGATTGTTTTGGTGGGCAAGGCTTGTTGAGGCATCTGGACCCTTCTCATTATCCTCTCCTCGTGGTGGGGATTTTTGCTGTTTCTTCATGTTTTTGTAGTAGTATGGAGGTGGGACCTTCCAGTTCACTATCAGTAATCCTCTCTAGTTGAGAGAAATGATTCTAGATGAGTTCATTTGGTTGCCTTCCCCCCACCCCTTCTAGATTTTCACCTTCCTCTCAGGTGCTCCTCAGTGGCTTATGTGAGGTCTCTAGTGAAGCTTTTCGGAGGATGTATTTTATAGTTGGCTTATAGAGAGGGAGAAAACAAGACACGGCATTGGGGATGTAGAGGAAGGTGCTCGGGGAAGGTGCCCAGGGTCCCAGTCGATGCCTCTCAACTTAGAACACTTTAGACCTTTATCTTTTGTATGTTATTATATCTTACTACAAAATATCTAGGTAAAAGTTTTGTTTTGTTTTGTTTAATGTATTTGGTCTGATTTTAGGAGTGAAACCCTGTGTGCTCTTGGGGTCATGCCATTCTGAGGATTGAACCAGGAGCTTCTACCTACAAAGCATGTGCTCTTCCAAATTATCCCCGTAGACTTAGATACGGATCTTTAATATGATTTTATGCTCTACAAAGTTCCCATTTTAATAATTTCACCTTCTATTATATTAAGCCCATTTATTTTCCTTTCTATCTCCAGCTTCTAGATGTTTCCCACAATTTTTAGCTCATGGCAGAATCCCACATTCAAGTTAAAAAATAATCAACTCTCTTTCATTCCTCTTCCCCTTAACCCTTAATCTCTTTTACGTATAGGTGCTCCTCTGAATAAAACGGAAGAACCTCTCCCAATTTCAAGATGATTAGCACCTAAATTATAGTTTCGCCTATACCATGCAGTGTAACATGGTTGGGGATTTGAGAGATTTGGACATGAACAACTTGTAGGAAAAATATTGTCCTCTCAACTAGGGTTAGGAATTCTAATGCACGTTAGCAAGAAAGTTTTATTTTGTTTTTTGTTTTTTGCTTTTTGGTCACACCTGGTGATGCACAGGGGTTACTCCTGGCGCTGCACTCAGGAATTGCTCCTGGTAGTGCTGGGGGACCATATGGGATGCTGGGAATCAAACCCGGGTCGGCTGCGTGCAAGGCAAATGCCCTACCTGCTGTGCTATCGCTCCGGCCCCAAGAAAGCTTTAATTAGACAAAACCACAAGTGATTATTCTAAAATGCGCTAAATGTAGGTGCTGAACAAGGGAGTGCAAGTAAAGAAAGTCCTAATTCAGCTTCATATGTTGATCTCTGCTAGACAGCAAAATATATGTATACTGACAATAATTAAACCAATTGGTTGCAGCATGGTATAAATGACATAAAGAGACATAAGAGCAAGTCTGAAAATTGGTCCATGTAGGAGTTTTTTTTTTTTAAATTTTGTTTTAATTAGGGTAGTTTTCAACTTCCATATACCACAGTTGTCTGTATAGTTTATGTGTGCACCCCAAATAAAAGACCTCAAACATAAAATATTGATGTCCTAATTTGTACTTGACAGCCTTTTATATGGGGGACACTATTTTAATATTAGGTATACCTGTAGATGGGTTTTGTATCGTAATCTATTTGCTTCTTTTACTTTTGAAGTTTGGAATAATTATAAGTGCCCTTAAACCACCACAATTAAGTGAAAATTTAAAAACATGAAAGTGATAATATTAGTGTTAATGTAAGTTATGCATATCTGGTAATGATTACATAGGTCAAATGTCCTGTGTCTTTATTTACTATGACATGTTTGTTCTGCTTAATTGTTTAAAGCTTAAAGCTCATTGATTGTTTAATTAAGGAGTTAATTGAGTGAAATTAAGTCAATATATGGAATCATAGAATTCTAAAGCAAGTTATTAAAGTTTCTTTCTCGCTAATAGAAAAAAGAATACTGGATTGATAGAGAAAATAAAGAGATCTTTAAAACTGCATAGTGGGCATCAAAAGTGTTTTAACTGACACATTTTTTGCATGAATTATTATCTCAATACTTTTCTTTATACACTACATTAACTTCCCAATGGATCTGAGACATAAATGGATATATGTGAAAGGGGAAATTAAATAGATGAGCTATGCAATGTTATAAGTAGTAGACAAAAGCGTGAATGAATTTCCTTTCAACTTGGAATTTGGGAAAGTAATTCTAAATATGACTCAGTCTAGGCAATAAAAGAAAAGAGCAATACATCTGATTTCAGAAAAATATAAAATGTGTATATGGTTAATTAGACAAAGTAAAAGACAAACTAAGAACTGTAGAATAATATTTGCAATTTATTACAGAGAAGAATAATACCATAATATAGAATTTCTGAAATTATTAGAAAATTTAGAAAATTAGAAAATCACTCAGCTCCTGGGAGAGAACAAGACAGAGTCTCCTACCCTATGCCTGACTGTCTCCACCAGGGCCCAACAGCTGAAGACCACCGAGGCCCAGCCAAGGCCATGCTGGGAGCACTCTCCACACACTTGGATGAGCCTCAGGCATAAAAGAACTGACAGAGGAACCCAGGTGTGTGGGACCCGGGGCTGAGATCTCCAAGCCTGCACAGTTTGGGACTGGACCTGCCAGTAACTAGACAGTTACACCCACCAACTGCCGTATAACTCCAACAACGGCCAGGATCCAGAGATCATCACACTCAGCTCCTGGGAGAGAACAAGACAGAGTCTCCTACCCTATGCCTGACTGTCTCCACCAGGGCCCAACAGCTGAAGACCACCAAGGCCCAGCCAAGGCCATGCTGGGAGCACTCTCCACACACTTGGATGAGCCTCACGCATAAAAGAACTGACAGAGGAACCCAGGTGTGTGGGACCCGGGGCTGAGATCTCCAAGCCTGTACAGTTTGGGACTGGACCTGCCAGTAACTAGACAGTTACACCCACCAACTGCCGTGTAACTCCAACAACGGCCAGGATCCAGAGATTATCACACTCAGCTCCTGGGAGAGAACAAGACAGAGTCTCCTACCCTATGCCTGACTGTCTCCACCAGGGCCCAACAGCTGAAGACCACCGAGGCCCAGCCAAGGCCATCTCATTCCTAATTTGGTCCAACTGGCAGGCTGCCAAATGTAACATGCCCACACGGCAGAGTCTGGCAAACTCCCCGTGGTATACCCAATATGCCAAATACCAGTAACAATGATGGGTCTCATTCTCCTAACCCTGAAAAAGCCTTGAATATGGCACTTTAAAAAAAGAAAATCTCAGGGCTAGGACGAAGAAGACGTTACTGGCACCTGCTCGAGGCAATCGACGAACAACAGGGTGGTCGTGATCGTGATCGTGATCGTGATTAGAAAATTCCCCATAGAAAAAACATGATGGTGATAATAACAGAACATTTACAGAAGTAGAACATCCGCTGACTCAACTCCATGGAAAGATGCCTAACATAGTTTATTACCAATAAATGCAAATTAAATGTACTGCTAAAAATATTCCCCACCTATCATATAGGCAAAATTCTCAAAGTACCATGAAGCCAACATATACCTTGGCTGGAAATGTGCTTTAGTGGTAAAATGCCATGAAACTGTGAGGCCCTGGTTTTGATTCCTCTCTTCATCACTACCACTGCCACTACTACAACATTAACAAAAATGAAACAAAAAATATGTAATTTAAAAGGCTTTGCATATTTAGGACTTTAATATAACATATATATGCATACAATACATAAATAAAACTTTTGATTCATCAATTATACCTGCAGAAATTAAGTATGAAGACATACTGACAAACATTTGAAAAGATGCACACAAAAATTTCAGCTTTAACATGGTCAACCCAGGTTAAATCCCTGCCCCCAAGTATGGTCCACTGAGCATTGCGAGGAGTCTCCCATAAAGCCAGAATTAAACCCTGAGCACAGCCAACTATGGTGCCCTAAAAGAAAAATAAAACAAAATAATAGAGTTATAGCTCTAGAGTAATCAGAACCTCAATCAAGTCAAATATCAGTCATCAATTATTGGATGACTAGAGAGGATTTGTTAAAGAATATGCTATAGAGATCTTTATAAGAGGCATGATAAAATACAACGAAAAAATTTACATTGTTTGTGGTATTGGTGTTGGAACATTATTTATCTGAAGTTCTGTTATGAGCAGTTTTGGAAATCTTAGTGCCTTCTGATAGCACTGTAGCATTGTCCTCCCGTTGTTTATCGATTTGCTCAAGCGGGCCCAGTAACGTCTCCATCGTGAGACTTGCTGTTACTGTGTTTGGCATATTGAATACGTCACGGGTAGCTTGCCAGGCTTTGCTGTGCAGGCAAGATACTCTCTGTAGCTTGCCGGGGTCTCCGAGAGGGGTGGAGGAATCGAACCTGGGTCAGCCGGGTTGGCCACGTGCAAGGCAAATGCCCTACTGCTGTGCTATCATTCCAGTCCCTTAATTATAATAAATTAAATATCAAAAGTAGTTCAAAACTATTATGGAATAATACCCATGATAAGCTAACAAAGGAAAACAAAAATAGTAACTATTTCTACTGTTTAAGAAAGAAAAAATATAAATGTTAATTAACAAAACATGAGAGGACAGCTGTAAAATAAAATTCAATGTACATAAATAAAACAGTCCTGGTGGAAAAGAGGGAATAGAGTAAAATAGTTATTCTTTTATAATATTATAAAATTAAACTTTGGGGTGGTGGCACAATAGCACAGCAGGTAGAGAACTTGGTCTATATGCAGCTAACCCAGATTTGATCCCCAACACCTCATACTACCCCAGAGCCCATTAGGAGTGACCCCTGAGTGTATACCCAGGAGTCTAAGCCATGAACGCTATTCGGTGTGGCTGGAAAAACTAAAATAATAATAAAATAAAACTTTGAAGAAAGTAATCTCTTTAAATTAAAATGTCACAGTGGGTAGGGCGTCTGCCTTGCACATGGCCGACCCGGGTTCGATTCTTCCACCCCTCTCAGAGAGCCTGGCAAGCTACCAAGAGCATCTCACTCACACAGCAAAGCCTGGCAAACTACCCGTGACGTATTCAATATTCCAAAAACAGTAACAAGTCTCACAATTTGTTGTGAGACATTACTGGTGCCTGCTCAAGCAAATCGATGAACAATGGGAGGACAGTGACAGTGACAGGACAGAAATATCTAAATCTATAGCCTGTTGACTTAACCTCACAGAACTTTTTCAGTGATTTTAAGTAATTAGATATGATATTAGTATTGGGATTTACTATGTATAAAAGGAACTGAAAATTTTGTTTAAAAATGCTTTTTCAGTGATCACGTACTTGAAGGCTAGAGCTTTTTTGGACTACTTTTTATTCAGTGTGAAGTAAAATAAACAAATAACTGTCACTGTCACTGACCTCCCATTGTTCATTGATTTGCTCAAGCGGGCCCAGTAACATCTCCACTGTGACACTTATTACTGTGTTTGGCATATCCAATATGTCATGGGGAGCTTGCCAGGCTTTGCCGTGCAGGAGAGATACTCTTGGTAGCTTGCTGGGCTCTCCTAGAGGGGCAGAGGAATCGAACCTGGGTCAGCCAGGTCAGCTGCGTGCAAGGCAAACACCCTACCTGCTGTGCTATCACCCCAGCCCCCAAAACAAACAACTAATCAGATCAAATAATCGAAAACTAAACTTCAATATGAAAGAAAGGAGATACATATATGAACTTGATCCTCACCTTGAGGAGAAAAAAACAATATGATCTTTTATTTTATCTTTTAGTAAAATAGGTATTTCCTACATTCACCCTCTGGAAAAGTCATGGAATAGAAATCAGTCCAGTTAAGCACTCACATCTTCAAACAGTTTTGTCCACCTAAAATAAAATGAGAGTTTTAGGAAAAAGATTCTCTTAGAATCTAGCTTAGGAAATGTACAAAGGCATCTTGGTATGTTTTTGTTTGTTTGTTTGTTTTGTTTGGGGTTGGGGGCACATCCAGTGGTGTTCAGGGTTTACTCCTGGTTCTGTGCTCAGGGGTCACTCCTGGCAGAGTTCCCAGAAACCATATATGGTGCCAGGGATCAAACTGGGGTCAGAGTGTGTAGGGAAACTGCTTCTCCCATTGTCCCATCTCTCTGGCCCCATCTTGACACTTCTTATACCTGTTAGAAAGGAAGTTACCAGAGAGACACTACCTAAGAGAACTCAACAACCGGAGTTGACTTCTATTGGAAAAAGGTGGGACAGTCCGTTACAGTGAAACATTTAAGGTACCAAATATTTAAAGTTAAGTATTAATTGAGATTCTAACCAGAATCTTTAAAATTAAGAATTCTTTACAAGGATTGAGATTCTTAATTATACACACACACACACACATACACACACACACATATATATATATCAGTGAATAGTTCACTAATTTTTAAAAATTAAAACAAAGAGAAATTTAAACAAAGAGAAACAAATTAAAGCAAAAATTTACACAAAGATCAAGGAAAATATTTAATCTATTATGGTACATACCTTAAAAGGTAAAGGTAAAGGCCCTCCCATTGTTTGT
Source organism: Sorex fumeus (assembly GCF_029834395.1). Lineage (NCBI taxonomy): Eukaryota > Metazoa > Chordata > Mammalia > Eulipotyphla > Soricidae > Sorex > Sorex fumeus. Next base: position 6,401,008 of record NW_026606240.1, read on the forward strand.
AAATTTGCTCGAGCGGGCCCAGTAACATCTCCATTGGAGACTTTGTTGTTACTGTGTTTGGCATATCGAATACTACGTCACGGGGAGTTTGCCAGGCTCTGCCCTGCGTGCGAGATACTCTCGGTAGCTTGCCAGGCTCTCCTAGAGGGGCGGAGGAATCGAACTCGGGTCGGCCATGTTGGCTGCGTGCAAGGCAAATGCCCTACTGCTGTGCTATCGCTCCAACCCTTAAGTGTTCAAAATGGTACATAGTTAAGGTATGGTACATACCTTAAGAGTTCAAAATGGTTTAAGATAAGCTTATTTTATTTACGTGTTCTAGTTAGTATATTAAGAAGAAATGTTAGGGTTAAAATATTACTAATAATGAATTGGTTATAATCATTAATGGCAACCAGCATTAATAATGAGAAATAATAGATAATATACAACTCCTGTTATGTATAAAATCACTGACAAAACAGTCGTACTACATACAAAAATTTTAATTGAATCTATCATTTTTTTCACCATGGAGAAACAACCAACAAAATTCTTACTACATGGGAGCTCAATGTGGCAAAAGAATCAGTTTCTTTTCAATCTCAGGCTATTGAAGAGCCATAAAGAGATAAAACATCATCAATGAACTGCAATGTATGCATTTTACTCGATTTACAAGTCAAATAGAGAGAATATTTTTAAAGGGCAGAAAGACAATGGAGAACCCATGAAGAATGATGAATATTTAAAGGCCTTGAGAAAATTTTTACTTTATTTTAAGATGATGATAATTTTGGTTATAAGTAAACAGATAAACTCTAATTACGAGTTTAAGAATTGTTGAAAGAGAATTATAATATTAGAATTATCATACTATTATATTACTGTTTATGGTTTTCATTTCCAGGACAAAAAGTTTAAAATGCTTTTATTAAATCAAATTTGTGTAGCTACTAAAAAGAATAATGTTAGCTCTTTTATCAGGAAAAGAATTTTGATATTTGGTTTTTCTTGTTTAATATTTCAAGGAAGTTAATAAGATACCATTAAAGTTAGAAACTCAATTACCTGCTCAAGCTTGACACTATCATATTTTCTTTCCAATCAATTTCTTCTGCTTCATAAAACTTGTTTCAAGAAAACTGAGAGAACTAAAAATTAAAAGTGAGAGATAAGAAATAGCTTCGGTAATTCATTTTATGTTTAATTTCATATTTAATCTAGGCTTTTAGCAATTGCATATGCATTGGCAAACACTGTAAGTGTTAGAAAAATTAGAATTATGTATCATGTTTAAATATCTTTATACAATTTTTATCTCTTTGTCAAGATATTTTTCCCTTTTTCTCAATCCTGCATTACTCTATTTAACGCTAAGTGTGTGTGTGTGTGTGTGTGTGTGTGTATGTGTGTGTATTCCAAGTTTAAGATCATGTCAGTGAAAAAAGAATTGACTATATATCTTTATAATTGTATATATACCTTATAGGAAGTTTAATTCAATGTGAATTAGATATACAAATGTTAAAAAATGAAAACACAATTTACTTTAAAGCATTAACAAATAATTACTTAACCCATGCTGAGCAATAACTTGTTAACATGATAGTCACTAAAACATTATTTAATTACATTTTTCCAACTTTTAGCTAGCCACCATAATTTACAGTCCTGTTAATAATAGCCCCAAGCATGAAATACCCCAGCGCCATACCCACCAGCAGTGTTACTGCCCTCCATCAACGTCTCACATTCCCCTCCTACTCTAACCCTTAGCAAACTCAATTATTTTTAATGTTAATTATTATAGTATGGAATGCATATTTACTCTATTGTTAACAGTTTTGGTTTTGATGTATACAGTTATTTTATCTCACCATCATTACGTTTCCCAGACCCTCTACCAATGTACCTACATTATTCCAGTCTGTGTCATCATTTCCCTGCATCTAGTTATTTGGCATTAAGTTATCTTATATAGGCCCAAGTTTGTTCGTTTGTTTTTTTTAAGAATTTGACATCTTTCATTCTCCTCTTTCACTTTATCCTTCAAAGGAATGAGATCATCTAGTATCTGTCTTCCTTTTTTGCTTTGCTTAATATGATATTCTGCAGTTTCATCCAAGTTCAGCAAACTGCATGGTTTTGTCTTTCTATGGCTGCATAGTACTTCACCATGTATAACTATCACAACTACTAAATGGGCTATGCCTGGTAATGCTGAAGTTTTATTCTTTGCTCTATACTCAGCGATCACTCCTGGCAGGGTTTATGGACCATTTGGGGTGCCAGAGATTGAGCCTAGATTAGACATGTGTAAAGAAAGTGCCCTACCTGCTGTACTATCTCTTTGCCTCCTCTTTTGTTAAAAAAAAAAAAAAGATCTCTATTGAGTTACTGCAACTTACAGTTAATGAAGGTTTCTTCTTTATCCATTCATCTGTTGCATTCTTTGCAATTGATAAGATATGGAAAAAAACGAAGTGACCAATGAGAGTTAAATGATTGAATGGAGAAGAATGGTATATAAACACAATAGAATACTGCTCAGCTATATAAGAAGAGAAAATTCAGTTTGTGACATGAATAGATATTAGGGGATTATGCTAAATGAAAAAAGTCAGAGAGGATACATAAACTACTATGTTTTCATTAATATATTTAAGTTAGGAAAGGATAAAAACAAATGAACTCAGATTTTGACAATAGAACAGAGGTTAAGAGGGGAAAGGGCATGAGGCAAGAAAAAAATGACTGGGAAGGTTAATTTTATGATGGTAGATGGAAAGTACAAGTCAAACACCTAAAATTCATACATCTTTAGAACCCCTTTAATGTCTTAGCACAAAGCTATAAAAATACCAAGTTAAAAGTGACAGAAGATATAATAAAATTGATAGGATTAAAGGTTTAAAAAGTTAAATCAAAATATCTCAAAATACCACTGGTTAATGAATACTTGCTAAATATTTAAAACATATTCTAATAGCAATTAATTTTCTTAGTGTAAAGAGTACTATGAAAGGATGAATGAAAAATTATTTTTCTAGGAGAAGTGGACTAAAGATATTAGCAAATGTTGCACAAATAAAGTAATACATCTCTGAAAATTAACTTGAAGATGAGAAGACACTATCTTATCTATCACATTGGCAAAGACAAAACTTGATTGGGCAGGTGTGTGTTTGTGGCACTCTTGTACTATATATTGCTTGAAGAAGAAGAAATACGCTTACTGCTTTCAAAGCAGTTTTTTAAAAAATTTTTATTAGTGAAACATCATGAGATATAAAAAAGAAATCCAAATGGCTAAAAGACACATGAGAAAATGCTCCACATCACTAATCATCAGGGAGATGCAGATCAAAACAACAACGAGATATCATCTCACACCACAGAGACTGGTCCACATCCAAAAGAACAAAAGCAACCAGTGTTGGCATGGATGTGGTGAGAAAGGGACCCTCCTTCACTGTTGGTGGGAATGCCGACTGGTTCATCCCTTTTGGAAAACAGTATGGACGATTCTCAAAAAATTAGAAATTGAGCTCCCATTTGACCCAGCAATACCACTCCTGGGAATATATCCCAGAGAGGCAAAAAAGTATAGTTGAAGTGACACCTGCACTTGTTTGTTCATTGCAGCACTCTTTACAATAGCCAGAATCTGGAAAAAACCTAGTGCCCGAGAACAGATGACTGGTTAAAGAAACTTCAAAGCAGTTTTGACTTTATCAAGATCCTTAACACTTACATGACCTTTAACATGGTTTTGTTCTAGAATTTTTTTTCCTTTTTTTTCCTAAGTAGCAAAACAAGTGCTGAGACACCAGCATAAGTCCATAGTGGTATTGTTTTCAAGAACCAAAAATGCTGTAAATAATCCAAGGATTAGAAACTTATTCAACCACTTGGAGGATAGACACAGATGCCACAGAGTACTTCATTAATATCAAAAGACAAGGATAGTTATCACTCTAAGCAATTACTTTAAGCAGAAAGAAAATTCAGAGTGTTTATTAGCACTACCCTATTTTTTAACTTTGATTAAATCATCTATATGTTATATAAGGAAGCAACAACTTCTGCAATAAATCATTATTTAAAAGATGTTTTGTTTTCCATTTGCATTCAGAAAGTTTTTAATAGGGATGTAAGCTTTAAAGTGTAACAGTAAGAAAAATCACCAAGTGCTGTTCTTCATGAAGCAGTGAATGATGATGGGGAGAATCAGTGAACCACAATTTCAGAAAGATTTTGGAGTAGCCAAGAAATCTGCATGATGTAAACTCAAAAATCATTTTAACATCAGTAAGGAAAATCTAATGTCATCTGTGTTGACATGTGGAACATGGATAGCTTTTAAAGTACAGGATATATACATAGACACACAATTATACATACGTAAACAGCAAAATACTGCCTGCTGAGGATTGTGGAACCGATAACGAGGAAAGATTAATGCTGGGAGATTAAACACCCAATAACAAAGGAACTTTTCAATCCAATAATACCAATAACAAAGGAATTTTTCAATCAGAGATACAATACCTATCAAATAATATATATTGAATACAAATGGAAATAATCTTTGGATTAAATAAAATCTAGATTTAAAATCAATTTAAAATTGATTTTTATATTTTATTAAATACATAGGATATTTAAAACTTTAATATGAAACATGCTTTTTTGTTTTTGTCATTGTCGTTGTTGTTGGCCAATGCTGAGTGCTATAACAAACGTTTTTTTATGTTGTACCTCTGCTCACAGTCAGTACTTTTTCTTTGCTCAGGGTAATTGGCACGAATCCCTAACATGCCTGATAAAACCCTGAGTACTCATGCTCCCTCCTGCCTCATCACTTCCATCTTCTCTCTATCTTCCCCTGAGTTACTGAGTCCCAGCCTGTCACCTTCCTGCAGTACAAAATTCTTCTAAGTCCTATTGAGGTCAAGAAGTATGTCAAAAGATAAATTTAGCCAACTGAGGCTAGCATAAAAATAGAATACAGAGTTCAGCAAAAGCAAAGCACTGTAGCACTGTCCTCCAGTTGTTCATCGATTTGCTCGAGTGGGCCCAGTAATGTCTCCATTGTGAGACTTGTTGTTACTGTGTTTGGCATATGTCACGGGTAGCTTGCCAGGCTTTGCTATGCAGGTGAGATACTCTCGGTAACTTGCTGGGCCCTTTGAGAGGGGCAGAGGAATCGAACCTGGGTCGGCCAGGCCAGCCGCATGCAAGGCAAACGCCCTACTGCCGCAAAAGTAAAAGGATAAATAATATTTTATGAAAATGACTTTGTGTGTGAATACTAGATAATATTGTAAAATACAGTTCTTTGTTTTGGGGCACATCTGGCAGTGCTCAGGACTTTTTACTCCTGCTCAAGGAGTAAATGGGCCTTGAGAGAATATATTTGTTGACACTGATTAAACCTGTGTCAGTCTCTGTGTCTCTGCAAAGTACACATCTGACCATTCATTTATTAGTTCATTTATCCTCCTTTTGCTCTATCAGATTCTTTCACCAAACTAAAATTTTGATTAAATTTATTAAATGTATAATTTATATGATGTCATGTTGCATTGTCATGATCTGATACATATGTATTGAAAAATGATTTATGATAAGAGTAGTTAGTGTTTCTTTTATCTCACCTAATTATCATTTTTTTCATCAAAGAACAATTAGGTTGTTCTTTGATACTTAGGTGGTCAATAATATAATACTTAAAAATTTTTGAGGAATCTCCATACTGTTTTCTACCAGTCGACACCTCCACCCTCAGTACACTAAGGTTCTTTTCCTTGCTAGTGTGTGATCCTTGTTTTCTTGATAATGCCCATAAATAGGCATGAGGTGCCATCTCAGTGTGCTTTTGATTTATAGTCTCTGATGATTAGTGATGTCAAGCATGTTTTCATGTAGTTGTTAGACATTTGACTAAATTATTTGTGAAATTTTATCTTCAGATCTTTTGATGATTTTTTATTTACTTGGTTTGGGGCCAATTTTTAAATCAGAGTATTTTTTGGTTATCCTTGTTTTCTACTAAGTTGTATGAGCTCCTCCTTGCCTTCATATATTAACCTCTTCAAAATATATGATTTGCAAATACATTCTCCATTCTGTAGGCTGTTTTTACATTTCATGCATAGGGGTTTTTTTTGCTGTGAAGAATCTGCTCTTAAATTTGAGGTTCAGTGCTTGTTCCAGAGCTGTAGTACTGAGGGTCTGCTGCTTGGGACCTTAGTAGCATATCAGTTCTAGCTCAGGTCCTGGAACATGCAAGCATGCACTCTCGTAACCTTCAGCTAGCTCCCTGACCCTCAGGGACATTATGTAGTTTGTTCAAGGCAGCAATATATGCAAATCAAAACAAAACAAAAAGGACTTGTTTCTATATTATTTATTATTTATTTCATTTGATATCGTCTGTGTGTCTTTAAAAGACTTTAAAAGTATTTCCCTTCTTGCCATTTGTAGTCTTTTTAATCAATGATGCAATAGTTTTAGCAGTGATTCTCCTGGGTGTAAAATATACACTTGTAACTTACCATTTTGTTGATTCTGTCAACAAAAATATTAGACAAGCCAGATACTGAGAGAGATACAGAGAGAGATACTGGGGTTGAGGCAATTGATTTGTATGAGTTGATCCCAGTTTGAATCACAGACACCACATATGGTTCCCTGAGCACCACCAGGTATGATCTCTGAACACAAAACCAGTAGAAAGCCCTAATCACTACTGGTTGTGGTAGACAAGCACACACACACATACACACGTGTGCACAATTATATTGCATTAGAAATATTATATATTATATAATAAATTTTGTATATTGTTATATGTTACCTTTTCTGGGTTTATTTCCTTGTGATGATCAAAGCATCTATTATCATTTTCTATTTTAAAATGTTTCCTTTCCATTAGTCATTATTTTAACAGCAAATTTTCTCACTGTAACTGTATCACTGTCATCCTTTTGTTCCTCTATTTCCTTGAGCAGGCACCTGTAATATTTCCTTCCTTCTAGCCCTGAGATTTTAGAAAGTGCCACATTCAAGGCTCTTTCAGGGTCAGGGGAATGAGATCCATCATTATTATTGGATTTTGGCATTTCCAATACACCACGGGGAGTTTGCCAGACTCTGCCGTGTGGGCAGGATACTCTCGGTAGCCTGCTGGGTTCTCCAAGAGTAAGAACTAGATGAAAAGATGTCTAGTTTCAGGAGCTGGGTTTTATTGTCTCTGCATCTTGGCTGTTGATGGAATAACACGGCGCTGGGGGAAGTTGGTGGGTGTAACACCTACCTAATGGAAGATGGGGGATCTGGGTGGAGAAGGCCCAGTCCTGATCTCAGCAGGCTTGGCGATCTCAACCCCGGGTCCTGCATGCCTGTGTTCCTCTGCCAGTTCCTTCATGAATGAGGCTCGTCTGAATGTGTGGAGAGTGGTCTTAAGCATGGCTGTGGCTGGTTCTGGAGGTCTTCAGCTGCCAGGGCTCAGGGTGGGGAGGGAAACTCAACCCGCCTCCCTCCAAGGGGCCCTGGTGAGGACAGCCATGCGCAGGGGCAGGAGACTCTAATAATACAATATATAATTTTTTCTTCTGCAATATTTGTAATTTTTCAAAGATATTTTCATTAGATAAAGAATTTTCAGGGCCATAGAGTACAGTGAGTAAGGTGCTTGCTGCATGAGGCCAACCAAGGTTCAATCCCTAGCACTCTGTATGGTACCCCTAGTCTGCCAGGCGTGAACCCTGAGCACAGAACCAGGATTAAGCCCTGAGTATTGCTGGATGTGGCCCCAAAACAAATTAAAAAATTTTAGTTTAATAATTTTCTTTGGGGCTGGAGCGATAGCACAGCAGGTAGGGTGTTTGCCTTGCATGCGGCCAACCCAGTCAGCCCAGGTTCGATTCCTCCACCCCTCTTGGAGAGCCCGGCAAGCTAATGGAGTATCTCACCTGTATGGTAAAGCCTGGCAGGCTACCTGTGACGTATTCGATATGCCAAACACAGTAACAACAAGTCTCACAATGGAGATGTTACTGGGCCCGCTCAAGCAACGGGAGGACAGTGCTACAGTGCTACATAATTTTCTTTGAAATCTTGTAAAATATTATTACTGTTTTTGGCTACCCCGTTTTTTATGTAATGTGTCAATTCATTTGAATGTGTTTTCCTATAATTAATGCTTCATTTCTCTCAATCCTCTCTTGAGGATTTTTTTTCTTTGTCTTCAGTTGTGTTATATTCTGGAATGAATTTCTTTCGGGTCATTCTATTCAAGGTTTGTTTCGCTTCTCTAACCACTGTAGCACTGTTCTCTAACCATATATTTATATTAGTTATTGCCTCAGAGGTCGCTGAAACTCTTTTTTTTCCTTCCTGTTTTCCCACTGTTCATAATGGATAAATACAATTAATTCGTCTTCAAGTTCATAGATTTTTTTTCGCTCTGGCATTCCCATCATACTGTTGAGCACATTCAGTGAGTTGTAAAATCTCATTATATATAAAATATTTTATTTCTTAATATTAATTTTATTAGTGTATCATAGTTTACAATAGTATTAAAATATTTTATAGTGTAATCCTTCTACACATAATGGTTCTTTCTAAACAATCTTTTCTATTTCTCAGCTAAAATTTTCTATTTTTTCCATTTGCTTCAAGAGAATTTGTGAGTACTCATTGAAGCACTTTGGGGGGTATTGCTTCATAGACCTTGTCAAATTGTTCTAGCATCTGATTCATCTTGGCACTGGTATCTGTTGATTTCTTTCCTAATTCATGTGATTTTGCTAGTTCTTGATATAATGGTTTTTTGTTGTTGTTGTTGCACCCTAGACTTTTGAGGCATTATGAGACTCAGATTTTGATTGAAGTATTTTTTATTTCAAATTGAGAAAGCCATAACTCTGTCAAAGCCCCCCACATGATCCAACCAGTTATATGTTCAGTTTCTTTCAGACCCTAGTCTATCCCACCATGGAAAACATGGACAGTGACTCACATCGCTTTGCTGATTCATGGTGTGGTTGGAAATTTGGCTTCACATTGGGTGCTTGACACCAGAAGAGGATGAGTTATGTTCCAGTTATCCCTGCCTCTTACTGCCTTTTATGCCTTTCTGTGCCAAAGGGATGGGTGGTGTTTGCTCCATATTGAACTTTTCTTATTCCAGGGAAGAGAGCAGAAGGAATAAATGGACTATCCACTGCCCTGCCTCATACAACGTCATCATACATCCTGGGCAATAGGTGGGTATAAAGTTCAGATGCCCTTAAATTCATGGTCACAGGGTGAAGTGAGAGTAGAATGCTTATTGGTTTTGTTGTTTTGTTTTTATTTGTGTACTGCAGTTTATGGTACTGCTAATAGTAGAGTTTCAGGAATACATTGCTCCAACTCCACATCCATCAATATCATGGTCCCTCCACCCATGTCCCAAAGTTTCCTGCAATACTCCATTTTTAAATGAGCAAACTCATTTAAAAAATAATTACCATAGTCAATTCAGATGTGTTTCCTTTTACAGTGTTGATGTACAGTACATCACCTTTATGTCACCAGTGTCTAAGGCCTTTGGCCTTATTACCACCAACTCTTATCTTTTTTTTAAGCTCCTACTTGCTCTCTTCTTTGGTATTCATGTTTCCGTAATAAAGTGCCAGTTGTTACCTACATATGGTATCTTCCATTATACTGTCTGCATGTCATACATAGGTGAGAATACCCAGGATTTGTCCTTAACCTTCTGGCTTGCTTCCCTTAACATAATACCTTCCAGTTCTAATTTATATCTAATTTATAGCAAACTGCATGATTTTTACCTCTTTTTGTGGCTGCAGAGTATTCAATTGTTTATACACCACAACTTCTTTATCCAATAATCCGTTGTTGGATATTTGCTTTTTTTTCTGACTAGTAATTACATACTTTAATAGGCATACATTTTTTGAATTAGTGGTTTTTTGTTGGGGGGGGGTGTTGGGTATATGTCAAGAAGTGGAATTGCTGAGTTAATTGTGAAACTTTTAACTAACACCTTACTAGTCTTAACTAGCACCTCACTATTTAGTTTTCTTGATATTGATTGGCAGTGGACACTCAGTTTAGTCATGGGCTTCACTACTATACTGTGGAAATTGGAAAACTGCCCAATTTTATTAGAAAACGAATAAGACCACACTCCTTTTCTGAATATATTAAGCATTTTGGTGAGGCAAGGAATTGCGGTAGAAGGCTTTACATTGCACGGCTTCAAAAGCAAGTCTATAGTGTTTATCTGGAGTAAGATAAATATTGCCAAGAAGTTTATATAATGCTAGGCCATATGTTTCTTGGTGCTTTGCTTAGATGAGCAGTCTTTGGGGGAACTTTTGAAATATCTGCTTGCTGGAGGCCCTCTGCCATGACTGGATCTTGTGGGAAGCAGCAAGGAGCCTGCATACTCACAGACATGCTATTCCTCAGATCTCACGATGCTTTTCCAGAATACGTCTTTTCACTATTCAAAGAATTCTTCGGCTTGTTTTGCTGTGCATGTTCAGGAGTTCCCAGTTGTGAAGAGGAAAATCTTGGAGGAATAGGTCTATTTTACCTTGGCATAATCAAAACACTAACTGGTTTAAAATTTTGAAAACCAAAATCTTACTTTATAATTTTTTTACTCCACATGTTGCATAAGCAACTGGCAACATATTCATTTATAACCCTCCTTGTAAAAAAAAGGCACTAAAAGAGCAAGGACAGACCAGGTTTAAGTTATTAATAATCTGTTAAAAGAAATTGAGTGGAGAAACCTGTTCCCTGAGTAAATAAAGCACATTTTTAAATATGTTTCTTAGATGATAAATGATAAGTGGGAATATTTGATCTAGGGATAAGTGTAATATTTCCTCTAGATTTATGCCTACCATTTAACACTACAAGTTCAGTTCATGAAAACATTTAAAGATAAATATCCCTTTTAGGTTAATTTTTCTATATCTAAAATAGTGGCCCAGTGGGAAGTGATGACCAATCCATTCCCCAATAGCTTCAGGTAGAAAAATTACTGCACTCATCATCAATCTTTTCCCTCTATCCTCCAAGGAAGATTATCTTTGTAGAACATTGCAAAGCTAAATAAACTTAAAATATTATTGCAGAGAGATTATAAATCTAACCAGAAGTTCTCAATACTGGATACACATTAGAATCACTTGGGGAATTAGAAGAAATAATGCTAATGCTTTTGCATGACTCTAGATCAATTACATAAGAATATCTTGAGTGAGGCCTGGGCATCAGTTTTTTTTTTTAAGCTGTTCAGGCAATTCTAATGTGCATCTGAGAGTGACAATAACTCATACAGTCAGGTGTTGTTTTCCTTGACAAGAAAATTTATATGATATGTTTATACAAATTGCATCTACCACCCCAGGTAAAAACTCATACTGAGTCGATGTGCTCATTACAGGAGATGGGCAGTTCCCCAGCAGCCTATCCAACTGTTCCTCCCAACTTTATTTATTGATGGCTTATTTTGCTATCAGTCCTTTCACACTAGAAAAGAGACAATATAATGCTGTAAAATATGTGTCCACAGCAGAGGCCTAAATACCACTACTATGGATAAATGAGTCCTCTAAAATGTAGGCTTCTTACACAGAAATTGCGTAAATGACCGTCAAATTTAGTGCATGGATTCCCTAACTTCAAGGCATACAAAATGAGCATGCTAGGCATAAAATATTGAAACTATTGAATTTAGTGTATAGTGGGAATTCTATACATCTGCTGATTCTGGTAAGAAGCTCATCTCAGACCAGGCAAATCATTCTTATTTTGTACATGGAGAACATTTAAGAATTTTTATTTTTGAAACATTTAGGTTTCTGGCCTTGTTACCAATACTGGTGATTTAGTCACACCTGGAAAACGATGAAGGACTTTAACCCAGGGGAGCGGTGTTGGACTCAGAGGAATGACAACAAGGCAAGTCAGTTCCTCAGTCTGGAAAGGGATCAAGAAGTGTGCCAATTCCAGAAGTTGGGTACAGTCCCAGAGGTTATATAATAATGTGTCAAGGCTTTCATAGGAAAAAGAAACCTCTGTGCTAGTAGAATCTTGCAATGAGAAGTGATAGAAGTTTTAGTTATTAGGGGAGAGATCTCAGTGGCTCTGATATCATGGGCCAGCAACTTATTTTTCTCATTAGGAATAAAGACAAAGGTGTGAGGAACAACTGCTACCGAATGTACTGTTCTACGGCTGGAGGGATAATGCTGCATGTCTTGCAGGCATCTGATCCACGTATCCCATATGGTCCCTGAGCTCTACCAGGAGTGATTCCTGAGCACAGATCCAGGAGTAACCCCTGAACATCATGGGCGTGATTCAAAGTACAAAAAAAGAAGAAGAAGAATTGTTCTTTTTCTTTGTGGATGGGAGGGTGGTGTTGGACTTTGGACTACATCTGGCAGTGCTCAGGTTTTACTCCTGGTTCTGTGCTCACAAATCACTCCTGGTGGAGCTTGGGAGACCTTATGTGGTACCAAAGATCAAACCTACATCAGCTGTATGCAAGACAAGTACCCTACACTTGTACTATCACTTTGGTCTAGGTAGATGTCTCCTTCCTTAAATGAGGTTACTCCTATGGATTGTGCTAAAGTCTGTGTTTCCTATAGATTACCTCCTGAAGTTTTGACAATCTTTGTATCCCTACATATCCTTGACAAATTAAGAGCACCACCACAACTGATTCCATTTGCAAAATCCTATTAGAATCTCTCTCAGTTTATCATTAATTGATATTGATACTACCTCAGAGGAACCTGCAATAATTGTTCCTGTGGTCCAGATATCTAGGAAAATTTCATGTCCTCTTGATTTGGGATTTTCCATTAATATGCATAATTTTTTTTCTGGCTTAAAAGTGCGACGGAAGTTAGAGTGGAACAAGTTTAGCCATTCTAACTTAAAAAAAGTTTCCAGGTAATTTTAACAAGTACTCTAGCTAAGAGTAAAAGCCTCATTGCATAAAGCTATAAGCAGCACAAATCTTGTAATTAATTCAGTCTTGAAAAATATAAAGTGAGAATAAATTGAAAATAAACATTGAAGATGAATACATATAGAACTTGAAAATATCTTATTCATTTCACAAAACAACACTTGTAAAATCTTTCTAAAAGAAGATGATCACCTTGGTGTGAATTCGTTGTTACAGCAGAAACTAAGGGGGAAAAATTCCATTTGGATTTTCTAAGAAAATGATTGGTGAAAGAATGTCAGCTGCGTTACATTACGACTTCCATACTGGCTAACTAGATTATGTGCTCATTAGTTTATTGGATTAATAAATGAGAGACTACAAAATGTACATGCTTTTACAAGTGAAATGTTTTCATAGAACCAAAGGAAGCTTGACTAATTTGAATTATATTTAAATCCTCAGTCTTTAATAACAATTAATGTCATGAGACAATAAAGGAATACTCATCTTTTAATTCTGACTTGACTAGTAACTTGCCAAGAGAATTTTGAAATTTTCTCGATCTACATATTTTCATTTCATCATCTGAAAACTGTAAAGATGAAACCAGTTCTTGAGGGCTGTGCCTACTTCCATGAACCAGTGGTATTAGATAAAAATGTGAAGAGTTCCTATATTTATAACTTAAGCAATATAATAAAATCAGTCTGGTGTTACTAAAGCATATTCCTATGGGGTCAAGGTAATTTAAAGACTGAAATATACCCTATACTGAGAAACATGCCAGAACCAAGACTCATGGTTAAAACTGCAATAATTAAATTGCTGAGCTCTCAAAGGAGAATGACACTGTTGAATATTACCATCAGATATCATAATGAAAATGTATTGCAAACTACTTGGAGCTACAGCAGTGACAGATATTAGGCATTATAATTATCATTTCTAATCATTGAGGGACTAAATTTAACAGTTGACTTTACTAGTCTGTGTAAGAAAACAGGGACAATTTGGAAGAAAATAGATTTTTATTGACATCCCTTTATCCTACCAATTCTGAAAACATTGCATATATGTCTCCGGCATATAGGTTTCCGACAGCCAAAGACCTCCAGAACCAGCCACCACCATGCTGAGACCACTCTCAGCACACATGAAGGTACCAGCAGAGGAACAAAGCCACGCGGGTCCCGGGGCTGAGATCTCCAAGCCTACTCGGATCGGGCTGAGCATCCTCCACCCAGATCCTCCAAATTCCAGTAGGCGGGGGTCACATCCACCAACTGGCCCCCTGGCGCCATGTAATCCTATCAATAGCCAAGACCCAAAGACTATAAAACCCAGCTCCTGGAAGCTGACATCTTATCATCTCATTCCTACTTTGGACAAACTGGCAGGCTACCGAATGTAACCTGCCCACATGGCAGAGTCTGGCAAACTCCCCGTGGCATACCCAATATGCCAAATACCAGTAACAATGAAGGGTCTCATTCTCCTAACTCTGAAAGAGCCTTGAATATGGCATCTAAAAAAAAATTCTCAGGGCTAGGACGAAGGAGACGTTACTGGGGCCTGCTCGAGGCAATCGACGAATAACAGGATCGTTGTGATTGATATGTCTAAAATACCAATGGGAGTTGCCTCCCTAGCGCAGTAGGCAGTGCATAAGTCTCATAAAATACCAATGGGAGAATTAAAAAGTCTGTAAGGTAATATCACTATCCTCAACCCGCCTGTGATCTAGTAAATAGGTATGAAACAACATTAACTATTTTTCATTAATTTTGTACATGGCAGATTATTTTTCTGTCTAGAAATTAAGTTTATCTAAGTCCCATACTAGACTTATTTCTTTTTACTATCTCACAGGTGTTCAACTCATGGACATGTTGATCCTAAAACACATTCTTTCCTTGAAAAGAAAAAGAAAACAATATCTCAATGTTAGGATTTAGACCTTCCAAAGGGCTGTACAATGCTGTTACTATGATTATCTATTTCTGATTCTTTCCCTAATGCAACCCAAGGATACATCTAGATATACAGAATTCTATAGTTTTATTAAAATATAGTGGACAAAACCAAAACAAAACAAGAAAAAAGAGAGATAAAACTAGAGATAAGCTTTGCATGTGGCCAACTACAGTTTGAACCCCTCATACCACATCTGGTTTCCTCCACACCAACCAGAGATTACTCTTTAGCACAAAGCCAAGAATACCCTTGGAGCACTACTGGATATGTTCCAAACACCATAAAAATACTACTAACACTACTACTACTACTGCTGCTGCTGCTGCTGCTGCTGCTGCTGCTACTACTATTAGTACTACTACTAAAAATAATATAATAATTTTTGTTGATGAAGAGTAATGTTCCAGGTGCTGTTATATGGTTAACTCTTCTGTAATTTACTCTCACAATAATACTTTTAAAATCTCTTTATTATTGTCATCATTTTTCAAGTGAATATGCTAGAATAAGAAAGAACTAAAGTTCATGGATAGTGACAGGCTATAACTACAAGCCAAATCCAAGTATGATAGTTGCCAAAACCTGAAAGATGGAACTATACCTAGAGCTGAATCTACTGATGTTCCACATTGAAAAAAAAAAAAAAGGCGGGCCGGAGTGATAGTACAGTGGGTAGATGGCTTGCCTTACATGCGACTGACCTGGGTTCAATCCCTGGCATCCCATATGGTCCCCCAAGCACTGCCAGGAGTAATTCTTGAGTGCAGAGCCAGGAGTAACCCCTGAGCATCGCTCTCTGTGACCCAAAAAGCAAAAAAAAAAGTCTAGATTTTTAGATTAATTTAGATATATAGCAGTCAGTGAAGGATATTTGACCAACAAAGTAAAGCTTTACAATTGGAGACATCTACTAATGTCAAAACTCAGTGCTGTGTCTCTACTGTATAGAGTCCACTTATATTTCTAAACATCATCATCTACTCAGATTTTCACAACATAGAATGATATGGCCTTAAAAAGTCAACAGAAATCTCATACTATTTTTTATATCTCACAAATGAATCCAATCATTCTATGTCTACTCCTCTCCCTCTGACTAACTTCAGAAGGGCCATAATAATGGTCCATGGTTGGAAGCTTGTCACATAAGTTGTCGGGGGAGAGTAGTTGGGATAGAGAAGGGACCATTATGCCGAAGATAGTCGAATGATCACTCTGAACAAGAACTGAGTGCTGAAAGTAGGTAAAGCAACAAACATGATCATTTTTCCTGTACTGATAAGTACCTGTATTGAAAACCAAGACAGCACTGTAGCACTGTCCTCCCAATGTTCATCGATTTCCTCCAGCGGACCCAGTAATATCTCCATTTTGAGACTTATTGTTACTGTGTTTGGCATATTGAATATGTCATGAATACCTTTCCAGGCTTTCCGGAGTGGGCGAGATAGTGTCAGTAGCTTACCGGGCTCTCCGAGAGGGGTGGAGGAGTCGAGCCTGGCCCCGTGGGGGCAGGCTGCGCACAAGGCAAACGCCCTACCACTGTGCTATCGCTCCAGTCCGTACATTTGCCGCCAGTTTCTGGCAGGATAAAGATTTCTGTAGTGTAGCACCCAAGAGAGACTTCAACAAGTTGCACATGTGCGTAGCATGTGTGAGACCTGAGATTAGACCTTCAGCACGGCTCCTTTTTCATGCAAAATCGAAAGGCAAACATAGCGCAGCACAGCACAAACCAGGATCCGCGACAGGACCAGGGGGTGGGTTAGTATTCACCAAGGAACATGCCACTCCACTGAGCGGGAGGCGGGGAGGCAGACGGTGGCCCCACGCCTACCTCGGGAAGAAACACAGAAACAGAAGAAGTGCGAGCGGGCAGCCAGCCCCAGGATACGGCTAACAGGCATGTGCGCTGGCCTGTGGGAGCCCCTCAGCAGGTGTGGCCGCCAGGGGGGGGGAGGGGGTTTCTCCTCAGGGAGTCACACCCGGGTTCCGCCTCGGGAAAGAGTCCCTTGCCCGTGGGGAGCGGAGCGTGCGGGGACCTGAGGTCCTCGGGGCAGGAAAGGGGCGCTCGGGGCCGGGAGGCGGAAGAAGGGCCGGACCAGGAAGCCGCGGGAGGACGGGCGGGCGGGGGGCGCGGCCCAGGGGGTCGGTGGGCCACGAGGCGGCGGGCGGCAGGGAGGGCAGGCGCGGCCCCCCACGTCCTGGCCCCCAACGCTCAGGACCGCCGCGCCCCTGCCCTCGTCTGGCCCCTCTCTCGGGCGTCGGGGCCTGGGCGCCCTCGGGTGGGCTGAGGAGACTCAGCGGCCAGCGAACAGGAGGGAACCAGGACGCGTCGTCGCCTCAGAGCGGGAGAGGAGGAGCGCGGAGAAGAGTGCTCGTCCCCGCGGCAGCCTGGCGGGAGGCAGACCCGGGACTTGGGCAGCGGAGATGAGCACTGGTGAGGGGGCGGCCGGCCGAACGCGGCGTGACTGGAACCCAGTCAGGAACAGCTCCGTCGCTCGCTCGGCGTCCCGCGGTTGTGCAGTTGGAAACGTCGCCCGCTGGCCAGTGCGGGTTCCTCGCGGACCAAAGCGCGCCACGAACGCCGACCTGAGGCAAACGTCAGGGAGCCCGTGAGGATCCCGAGAGCGTCTCTGGAAAATGACGCGACGTGGATTATAGTTTTCCACAGAGAGACGTGCAGCGTGTTCTCCTTTGACTGTGGCTACATTTAGCTTGATTTGGAATTCACTGGAATTTGGCTGGTCTCTTTCGCATCCTATATGCCTCTGGCTAATTTAGACCAACTGCATTAGTTTTTTTTTTTTTGTTTTTCTTTCAAATTACACTTGACGTCTTTCCTATATTTGAGACTATTTCTCTCTAATAGTTACTTCGTCGATAGCTAAGATCAATAGCTGTAGCAATTTCACGGTTCTTCAAGTCACATTCCTGACAATCTCTGGATTTTCAGGGGCCATTAGAATCCCTGTGTGAATCTTGGAATAATGAAAAGTACATTTTAGCAAATGCTTTGTTTAGGTGCTCTGCCATTGCCGCATTGATTTAGACACACATTTTTAAATCAATTTTTTGTGCGATTTTAACTTGTAATAAAATGAGCCTTAACAAAAATGCCCTTTGCAATCTAAATGCTTAGGTTTGAGAACAGCAGGCCAAATTGAGAATTAATTAACATTTTGAAGCCATCCTGCTATGTTACTTAATCTTAAATTGTACTTGAAATAAGGATTGATTTCTATGCTATCACGAAACAACTTTTCTCTATTCCCGTGATCTTTTTCATTAAAAAATGTAGAGCTATATTGAGACAATAGGATTAAAAAATCCAATCATTCAGTGTTTTTAATGAAGCCATAATAATATCCTGTTACTTAAATCATTTCTCGAGTCATCTTTAAAACTTTGGAAAAACAATTATTACTGAATAAGCAAGATGGAAAACCAACCAATACTGAACACATTAGTATAATTTATGTATTCATAAAACTGATAATACACATTTACTTCTAAAAATCTGTAAAGCACAGGTAATAATGGATCCAGTCAGCAATTTGCCACTTGCAATTAATCACTCTCTTCATACTCACAACATTCAATTTTTCTTGCTATTTGAGAGAGTAATGATTAATTGATAAAAGTTTAACAAGTGCACTAATAGCAGGTGCTACTAATTGCAAAGTCTTCAGAATGATTCTCCTCAAACACACTTTATGCTAATTTGTACAGCATTAGTCATAACACTTTATGATTTTACTTTTAAAATGACTTTTCTTTTAGTCACCCTAATTTAATTAAGAATTTTAACTAGTTCCTTGTATCAAGAACACCAATGAATTTTAAATTTGTGAGTTTGATTACCATAAGAAATTAACAAGGAGACTCATAAAAATGCACGGCTGCCAATTAGAAGCATCAACGCTGTGTAAATTAGAATTTGTTAATTGGTTTAGCAAATGTAAATTTAATTTTTTAAAATTTTATGAACTGAAAAATTGATTATATTTCTGTGAGCCTCCAGAAATATCTTATTAGTAATATTTGTTTCAGTGGTTCCTGAGATTATACTTTCACTTTATCCACAAATACTTATTTCATTTATTTCAAAAATATCCAATTATAGTCTTCATTTTTCATTCACACATATTTGTCCCTCACCATCCACACGATTAATGAATACTTAAATACACATTTTCCTTTCATCTCAGCAAGATAGATAAAATATGCATTCTAGGTAGTGTATTTTATTCTGTACTTTCAATATTAAAGTGTATGTAATTAGTTTAGCTTTCTTAAACACTATGTGTTTATTAAAAAAGAAACTTACAGATCCTTTTACAAAGATGAAAACTGAAACAGCACTCAGGTATGCATTTTAAGGCTGTTTGTCTCTAAGAAATAGACCCAGAATGTTTGCATTTTACAATTATAATGAGCATTTACTATGCATTGTAGAATAGGAAGGTCATTTTTCCTTGTAAAGTTAGAATCTATTCTCAGGTATGTACAGTCTGGGCAGTTACCTCCCATTCATTACTCCCACCCGTGCTAAGTTACACTCAAGTAGGGCAGAATTTAGAAAAGTCCTAAGCTATATTTCTGGTTGAGTCTGTACTTTATGTGAAGAGCCAGAGAAACACGGCATTAGATTGTTCTGTGAACTCATACTGTTTTCCAGGCAACTTAATTAAGTTGACACTAGCCATGAACACACTCGCCCAGCCCCTAGACTTCCTTTGTCCCTTGTGAATTGTTTTTAAAAGTTACAGTGCTTGATAATATCTCCTAAAGTCTTCAAACTCAGCAGATAATTATTTGACCAGTCAAAACCTCTTACATTATCCTAAATTAGTGTAATTAGATTACTCTCTCCACCATTAGCTTCTAAAGGGATAAGACATAGGATAAGACCAAAGGGTAAAGGAATCACAAACTTAGTGATTTCCCCTTTTATCAAAGGATGTAGGAAAACACTTCCTGTATAATTCTGTTCCTCATCATCTTTAAGTAGTAATTAAAATTCAGACAACTAGGTGTGGGAACCAAGTAGCAGCAGGAAATCATCCACCAAGAAGGGATGCTAGAGGAACTTAGAGTTAAAAGAAAACAGAGAAATGTAGTGACTAGCATTGTCAACTGACTTGTTGGGAACTAGGTAAGCCCTGACTATCTAGAAATTGTGTGTCTTAATTTTCTCCTTGATACCTTCTTCTTTGATCTGTTCTTTCCTTCCCACCATTATCTTTATGTTATAGTAGTTCAAAAGGGAAAAGAAAAAACTATGCAAACAATCTCAATTTACAAGAACTTGTAAATTGCTTGGTAGGTGTAGCTATTAGTAGAATTGTATGCATACATAAAAGAATACTTATGTATACATGTGAGCTTATTTAAATATCGCATGGAAATATGGATATAATGTTTAATTCATTCAGGCAACAAACATTATTGCAAGCCTAATTATGCACTCTGACCTGTCTGACCTGAATGTTTCAGCAGTTAATAAAGCAGATCTGTCCTTATGAAGTTTGCATTCTAGTAGATATTTAGGAAGTCAAAAAACTAACAAACAGACAAATGTATAATAATGCAATTTCAGGATTGATAATTACCATGGAGAAATATAAAATTAGCAGGAGGTGTGTGTGTTTGTGTTTGTGCACATGAGAACCTACAGGGGTAAGATATTGTGGTAAGAATATTTTCAGAAGAGAGTACAGTCTATGTGAAAGCTCAGAATTAGGACTTTAGCAGCCAGAAACAGATTATTGTAAAGGTAAAATAAAACAAATGGACCACCAATGAGCTAGCTCGGCGGTCGACATATAATATGCAGAATGCCGGGTAAAAACCATGGTACCTCATGGACCACAGAACAACTGGGTATATCCATACCTTGAGGCCCCCAAGCATTTCCAGATGTCTCTGATGGTCCCCAGAATCGCTGGACCTCCAATCTTCCCTTCGCAGGGCATTGAACTGTCTGAACACGTTGAGTCAATATCATCAGGAGTTGCCCCTTACTCCCCCTGAATACTGCTTGGAAGTACTGCCCCCCTCAACAACAACAACAAAAAAGGAAAGAAACGGGACAAAGAATCAAATAGATTAACTAGAAGAAATGAGTTCAAGGTACACTAGCACTCTTGAGAAGATTCCAAGAGTCTATCCTTATATAACGGTATTTATGAATATAGGACATCTTTGAATAGTGTGCTCTGTTCCTGTCAGTAGTCAGTGGTGTCAAATGCATTCGTTTATCCAATTAAGAGAGTACAAGTGTGCTCTGAAGCCTAAATATGATCAATTAAAAAATAAGACACTAAGGGCTAGAGAGATAGGACAATGGGCAGAGCACTTGCCTTGCACACTGGAGATCCAGGTTCAGTCCCTGGCACCTCATGAGATCCCCTGAGCCCTGCAAGGAGTAAGCCCTGACCACAGCTGGGTTTGGCCCCAAATCAACCAAACAAAGAAAAATAGAAAGCTGATGAGCCGATGAGATGAGTCTGTAGGTTCAATTGATTTATTTGGAAGTTTCCTTGGGTGGGAGTGGGGGCACTCCCAAGTGGTGGTCTGGTGATTGGGGGGTAGCAGGGAGGTCCAAGCAGCAATTCGCTGCCAACCTGCTGGTCTTTATTGCAAGACCCTGACGACACAGTGCTGCTCTGACCATCTGTTGCCAGGGACACCTCAGTCACTCCTACAGTGTTCCCAAGCGCGTGCAGAGGTGCATGGCGTGCAGAGGTGCACGGGCGATACTCAGCTGAATCAAACCTCGTCAGGTGTCTGCTAGTGCCCTAACCACGATATTATCTCCAAGTCTCTAATCTGGAAGCTTCCACCCCTTATAAAATCCCATATAGTGAACATTTCTGGACTGACTGCTGGAGGAATGGATGATACACACATTGTGGTCAAAGGAAGCTCCCTGAATAGAGAAACTTCCCTGGGTGGACAGTGCTGCATTCCTCTTTCTTAACGTGTGTCCTAACACTTTATCACTAGTAGAGAAACCCTCTGTAAGTTTCATGGTTTTAAATCTCTTCTTCTCATAATTCTGTATTTTTTTTATAGTTTCATTCTAGTAAATTCAGGGCCTCTAATTCTCTACTTCCAATTGGGTTATTTTGTCTGAATCCTGGATAAAACTATTCTATATGAAGCCACAATTTCTTAGGCTATTAATGAGAAGAATAATATTTATCTTTCCCAGAGGGTGGCTTGATGGTTGATTAATAAATGCCTAAAGAGTAGTTTGAAGATTACAAGTGTCAGCTATTATTGTAATTATTATTAGCTGATCCTACAGTTCAGAATTAGAATGAGCACAAGGCTCCGGCCAACTCTTTGATCTTTTGCACATATATTCTATCCACTGGAGAAATTAAATATAAGCCCAGCATAATTAATTAATTATGAAACATGTTGTGAGTCTCAACTGCTCTAAGTGCCAACTACAGTTGTGAGAAACACCACAGCTTCCGGTTGAAATATGTAATGCGACATTCTGATTGGCTTCATTTATATTACAGATCAAGTGCTTGGGGTCTCATTTCTATATTCTGTGCAGTGCCTGGTAGCCTGCTGAAATATCGCACTATCCAATAAAAGCAGTAATAAAGTCGTAATCTCCTTTCCTTTTTTTCTTGATTTGTTTCCATGTTTTTTAAAAGTAGGCTAGACAGGAAGAAAGATACTCGCTTATTTTTGGCAAAAGATAATTCAAAATCTTTGTTAATGGAGATATGGAATTGTCTTTCTCAAGCTTGCCAGTCAGAAAAAAATGAAAACTATTTACTCTGGGAAGTCTGGTTGTATCACTCTTAAATCATTTATAGTCCACTAAGTGCTTTGAATAATGGAGTAGCTAGGAGGGCCCCTGATTTAATTTTGTCTGCTGTGTTTCTTTATATCTTTGAGCTTTCTTGCATTTAAGAGAACAGCACAGAAGAAAGAGTTAAGGGTGATTTTTAAAAAGAAAGCTATTAAAAGCTTTTACAAAGAACTTGAGCTTTAATAAAATCTCTATATAAGCAGGCAGGCCAAATCTCCAGGGATTTGGAAAGAGGCAACCTCTAAAGTTAAACATTTGAAGAGCAAAGCAAATTCATGACTTAAACATCACTTCCTTTCCTCTCCCACGCTTATCCTTCTTATGATAGACACAACATTGGTTCAGCACATTCTTTCACCCAAAGTCTTCAATAGATCACAGTATCAAATTCTAAGAGTGCATATTTGCCTGACATTTCAGCTTATAAATTCCTATATTACATATGTATTAGTTTCATATTGCTGCCATAGCAAATGGCTATACACTTAGTGGTTTAAAGTAATAGCTATTTATTATTTCATAGTTGTGTAGGTCAAAAATAATTCAACCCAACTCACAGGAGAAATAAATGGTAGACTACAAGGGCTATGACTAAAATCCTTTTGTTATTAGTGGGTTCTCTTCTCCAGATTTATCAATCCTGAAATCAAGATTTCTGGTGACTATAGTCCATCTTGAAGCTCTAGGGGTATATTCTCTTCCTAGCACATTTGCTTACTGGAAAAATTCAGTTGCAAATAGTTACAGACTGTGCTCTGTTTCTTTGTGTCTCTTGGTCAGCAGTTGTTCCAAACTCTAACAGGCCACAGGCATCTCTCATTAACAGTCTTCTTTCTCTATCTACAGAATCAGTCATAGAGGATCATGACTTGTTCAAACTTTGACAAGTTTTGATCCCATCACTCTGCTTTTCTCCGGGGAGGGGGGAAAGGAAAGAAAAGATTGTTCTGCTTTAAAATGTCATGTGATTAGATTGAGAACAGCTGAATATTACAGAATGTTACTTTAATTGTATGGCACTGTCCTCCCCTTTGTTCATCGATGTGCTTGAGTGAGCACCAGTAACGTCTCCATTGTGAGTCTTGTTATTGTGAGCTGGAGCGATAACATAGCGGGTAGGGCATTTATTTGCCTTGCACGCGGCCTACCCAGGTTCAATTCCTCTGCCTCTCTCAGAGAGCCCGGCAAGCTACTGAGAGTATCTTGCCTGCACGGATTAAGCCTGGCAAGCTCCCTGTGACGTATTCGATATGCCAAAAACAGTAACAACAAGTCTCACAATTTGTTGTGAGACATTACTGGTGCCCGCTCGAGCAAATCGGTGGACAATGGGAGGACAGTGCTACAGTGCTACAGAATACACCACAGGGAGCTTGCCAGGCTCTGCCATGTGAGCTGGATACTGTCGGTAGCTTGCCAGGCTCTCCAAGAGGGATGGAGGAATTGAACCCGGGTTGGCCATGTGCAAGGCAAATGCCCTACCCACTGTGCTATCGCTCTAGCCCATCTTTGCCTTTGCCTTTGTGTCACAAGCTCAAGTGTTCTCTAACCTGGTCTGCTCCCACTGAAGCTCCCTAATCCAAAATCTCCTATATATTTTGCTTTATAATATAATCCCAGGCCCTAGGGATTAAAGCATGGATATTTTTAGGCAGAAATATTTCTGACTAGTTTTATGTAGCTGAAGGCAAGAAGGATATTATTATAAATAGTTTTATAGAAGCAGGATCTAAATAGTCTAATATATTTAACCCAAATCAAAGAGCAAATACATCACAAAGCCTGGGGGTAATGACTAAAATATTTTGCAATTATAGGCCATTATTTGCTTTTGATAAACATTTTAAGAAAATCATGGGAAGGATGTTTACAAAAAATTTCACTAACAAATACTAGAGTTTCTTCAAAAACCAGCAAATATCACTGGTAGAAAAGAACCGAAAGGGAAAGTTAGGAAGGTATATAGATATTGCAAAAGTTTTAAATTTAACTTTATTTTTTGTTTATTTTTGGTCCAAACCCAGCAGTACTCAGAACTTAATCCTCAATCTATGCTCAGAAATTGCTCCTGTTGGGCTCTGGGACCACATGGGATACGGGGGATCAAACCCAGATCTGCCACATGTGAGGCGAATGTCTTACCTGCTGTAGCATCTCCCCAGCCTCTATGAAAGGGGTAATAGCTATTTATTATTTCATACATAAATAGCTTTTAAAACATACTTCCACCTGGGGACTGGAGTGATAGTACAGCGAGTAGGGTGTTTGCCTTTCACGTGGCCGACCCGGGTTCAATTCACAGCATCCCATATGGACCCCTGAGCACTGCCAGGACTAATTCCTGAGTGCAAAGCCAGGAGTAACCCCTGTGCATTGCTGGGTGTGACCTGAAAAGC
Source organism: Sorex fumeus (assembly GCF_029834395.1). NCBI lineage: Eukaryota > Metazoa > Chordata > Mammalia > Eulipotyphla > Soricidae > Sorex > Sorex fumeus. Next base: position 6,426,203 of record NW_026606240.1, read on the forward strand.
AAAAATAAAAACAAAAATAACAAAAAAAATACCTCCACCCTGCTATGATATGGAATGGATAAAACATTTGAGCTATATTTGACCTAATTTAATGTGTATTTTATAAAGCTTAAAATGTGGAAACTTAAGTATATGAATGCCGAGATAATGAACAACCATGGTGATCATATTCATAGTATAGGTTAGCTATTTTTGAGTTAAAAATATAATTTAAACATTTTTAATACATATTTTTTACCTACGTCAGATCTCTTGTTTGCGTAGAGGAGAATGTCAATTCAAATTTAACTCCCACCCCAAATGCAGAATCTGCTGATTCATGTTTCAACCTTTAGGCAAAACTAGACCTCAAATGATGTCACTCAGGGTCTATCTGCCGTTTCTGATTTCCTCTTTTTGGAGTTACTTCAGAGAGTTTTTCTTTATGTTTCACCAAAGACTAACAGTAATTCTAGATTTGCTTGAAATTTGCAGCTAATGATTCTAGGGAAAAGAGCATTTTCTTTCTACCAGCCTGCATCTGACTGACTCCATGAAAGGATTTTGATTGTCCTAGCTAACAAATGCCACCCACTTAGCAATTACTGTTCTCAAGAATCACCTAAATAGTTTCAAAAGTTATACATTTCTCTCTGCTACAAAACAATGAAACAAACCTTTTGTGATGGAATTGACTATTTCTAAAATAGAGAAATGATATATTTTTTACAAGAGGAGATGATGAACAACAAATATACCAAGTCTCCATTATACCAGTGCACAGAAATGAAATGAGAATCTTGTTGAAATACAGATTTCAATTCAATAATATTAGGGTAAAATCTAAAATCCTTCATTTTAAACAGCCTTCAGGTGATACTAATGCTTCTGGTCCATGAACCACAATTTGAGTTGCAAGCCAATATTCTACTGAGGAAGCCAAGCAGAGCATGTAGAAGGAGAACCACAAGGCTGAAAAATACATACTGTGATTCAATATGATGACAGAAGACATATGAAAAGAAGCAGTGTCAAAGATGTATAAAGATCAATGTATCACAAGGCTTCAGAAAAGAGAAAATTTCCTGTTGGGCCAACTGTTCTACCTGTGGTATTCAATTTAACTTGGGAGCTTTTCAAGGACTACATATAGTCAAAACTGTTCATAGTGCTACGATGTTATTTGAGATGATTTTCCTGTGCTTCTATGTAGTGAGGTTCAAAAGCAATGATAAATTAAACTTCTGGCACCTTGGAAAATGTATCAAGGCAGGGGAATTAGTAGTAAAACAGTCATCTCATTCATCACAACTATGCCCTCACAAGAAGTGTGTGTGGGGGGAGGGGGGTGCGGGGGGTGGAGTAAGATGTCAGTTTTTCTTGAGAATGCCCAAGATAATTTACTGATAAGCAGTAAAAATTATTACTTTGGTCTGAGATCTCTGGGGTGGAGTTGAGGAAATGAAGATAGAATTAGAGATGACATAGAAATAGTGGATGAAGGTTGTGGGCACTTTTGTGGAGAGTAGTAACTTTGTACTTTAATACCATAAAATTATTGCCATGTTACCTAAATAAAATTAATTTTAAAAGGATTACTTTAATTAAACTTTAATCCTTAATTTTATTTAACCTTATCAACACTCAGGATAAAATAGAAGTTAAACATAAATATTTCAGTTGCATACAGAATCATTGTGGCATATCAAAGAGAAGCACTTCTTTGATTATTTTGAATTACAAGCTGAAGTAACTACAATATTTTTTTAATGGAATATGTTTTTGGTTTGAAAAATGATTGTAAAACTATAGCTATTTGACTTAGGTATTTGAATCTTCTTAAAAATGAACAACAGTCAAGGGAGATGCACAAGGGCTGGTGCACATTCCATATAAATGAGACCCCAAGTTTGATTCCTAGGTGCTGCATGCCTGAAAAGCATCAAATATTTCCTTGGTGTTCCCAGAACTATGGACTTGAACAAAAACAACACATTGTAGACATTAACACCACTTGATTGGTTTCTATAGCTAGGGATAGTTGATTGACAACAGCCCTTTGACCCTAAAGCATTGCCTGGAAGCATTACCACACCCGCTCCCCACCCACACCCACTCAGTGAACAAGAGAGCTTCCTACGTGAGAGCATTTATTTATTTATTTATTTATTTATTTATTTATGGGCTGGAGCAATAGCACAGCGGTAGGGCGTTTGCCTTGCACGCAGCCAACATGGCCGACCCGAGTTTGATTCCTCCGCCCCTCTCGGCGAGCCCGGCAAGCTACCGAGAGTATCTCGCCCGCACGGCAGAGCCTGGCAAGCTCCCCATGACGTACTCGATATGTCAAACACAGTAACAACAAAGTCTCCAATGGAGACGTTACTGGGTCCGCTCGAGCAAATCGATGAACAACGGGAGGACAGTGACAGTGATGGTGGGTGGGGATTGGTTGACACCCAGTAATATTCAGTAATATCCTGGCTCTGTGCTCAGGAGTGATCCCTAGTGGTACTTGGCAGACCACATGCAGTGCAGTAGATTAAGTCAGGGGCTGCAGGGCAAGCACCTTCCCTTTCTTACTAGCTCTCCCACCCAACTGCTTTGTTCTTAAAAATTAAATTTGCATCCTCGGATTATATTCCCAGAAGTGGTATTGTGGGGTCATATGGAAGCTGACTTTCTAGTTTGTTTTTTTTTTTTTAAATAATTTATTTATTTATTGAATCACTGTGGGAAAAGTTACAAAGCTTTCAGGTTTAGGTCTTGGTCATGCAAATATCAAACACATTTCCCGTTACCAATACTTATTTTTCACCACAAAGAACCCCAACAAACCCTCATCCCCCACCCCTCCCAATGCCTGTGAGGCAGATGAATTCTAGTTAACACTTATCTACTTTGACTAGATTCATTGTTTCGATAAAAGATGCACCATTATTATTTAGAGTTTACACCCCCAAATCAGACCTGCTGAAAAAGCATTGTGAAATGATTTGCTTTCTACAGCTGGGTTCAAGAATTAAATGATGTCGCGTGGCTGTGCGGTTTTGGATTTCTGCTATTTTACTTATTTACCCTGGAAGTATTTCTACTGAGAGTCAGATAATTAAGAGATTGGTTTCTGTGCTCTAGAGCCATGGCCATGCCAAAGAGCCACTCATGGGGGGACAACTGGTGACCTTGGTAGGGCGTGAAGGATGAGCCGGGAACACCCCCCTTCCCATGAGGTTTTAGTTGCCCCATCACCAACGGCTCATACCTGGCTTTCCACAAGGCTCCCAAGCGGCTGCCATCTTTCTTTCCAGAGGGGAGAGGGCGGAAGGGACCAACACCCTTCCCACCCCTCACCCCCGGGCAGACATGATGGCGTGGATTAACGCATAGTCCGTTCACTTTTCTGCTCCAAGCTGCTGGGCTCTGCATTAAGTCCTTGTGCTTCTGGAGCCATGGCCGTGCCGGAGAGCCGCTCATGGGGGCAACTGGTGACCTCGGTAGGGCGTGAAGCTGAATTTCTAGTTTTTGAAGGACTGTCCATATTGTTTTCCAGAAAGGCTGGACTAGTTGGCATTCCCACCAACAGTGAAAGAGTGTCCCTTTTCCCCCACATCCACGTAAGCACTGGTTGCTTTTGTTCTTTTGAATGTGTGCCAGTCTCTGTTTTGTGAGATGATATCTCATTGTTGTTGGTTTTTTTTGTGTGTGAAACACCATGAGGTACAGTTATAGACTTACAAATTTTTGTGCTTGGGTTTCAGTTATACAATGATCGAATACCCATCCCTCCACCAGAGCCCATCCTCCACCACCGCAGGTCCCAGCATCCCACCCCTCCCCGTCCCCCCATCCCACCCTGCCTCTGTGGCAGGGCATCCCTCATTGTTGTTTTGATTTGCATCTCCCTGATTGGTAGCGATGTGGAGCATTTTTTCATGTGACTTTTGGCCATTTGTATTTCTTTTTTGAGGAAACTTCTGTTCATTTCTTCTCCCCATTTTTGATGGGATTGGAGGTTTTTTCTTTTTCTTTTTTTTTTTTTGCTTTTTGGGTCACACCTGGCGATGCACAGGGGTTACTCCTGGCTCTGCCCTCAGGAGTTACTCCTGACGGTGCTCAGGGGACCATATGGGACACTGGGAGTCGAACCTGGGTCAGTCGCGTGCAAGGCAAACGCGTTCCCCGCTATAGAGGTTTTTTTCTTGTGCAATTCTACTAGTGTCCTGTATATCCTGGATATTAATCCCTTGTCAGATGAGTATTGGGTAAATATTCTTTCCCATTCTGTAGGCTCTTTCTGTATTTTGGTCACTGTTTCTTTTGAAGTGCAGAAGCTTTTTAGTTTGATGTAGCCCCATTTGTTTATGTTTGCTTCCACTTGCATGGTCAGTGCTGTTTCACGCTGAAAGATGTTTTTAGTTTCAAGGTCATGAAGAGTTCTACCTACATTTTCCTCTATGTACCATATGGATTCATGGCTGATATTGAGGTCTTTAATACACTTTGATCTGACTTTTGTGCCTGGCATTAGACAAAAGTCAGAGTTCATTTTTATGCAGGTAACTATCCAGTTTTCCCAGCACCACTTGTTGAAGAAGCTTTCCTTGTTCCACTTCACATTTCTTGCTCTTTCGTCAAAGACTAAGTGGTCATATATTCGGGGATCGGTGACAGAATATTCAACTCTGTTCCATTGGTCTGCAGGTCTGTTTCTAGTCCAGTACCATGCTATCTTAATTACAACTGCTTTGTAGTACAGTTTGAAGTTAGGGAAGGTGATGCCACCCATCTTCTTTTTCCCAAGGATTGTTTTAGCTATTCATGGAGGTTTATTGTTCCATATGAATTTCAGGAGTGTTTTATCTATTATTTCTCTGAAAAAATTCATGGGTATCCAGATAGGGACTGCACTGAATTTGTATAATGCTTTGGGCAGTATTGCCATAAGCTTCCATATGACCCCTCAATAACACTTCTGGGAATATATCCTGAGGATGCAAAAAAGCACAGTAGAAATGACATCTGTACCTATATGTTCATTGCAGCACTGTTCACAATAGCCAAAATCTGGAAACAACCCAGGTGCCCTAGAACAGATGACTGGTTATAGAAATTTTGTTTCATCTACACAATGGAATGCTATGCAGCTGTCAGGAGGGATGAAGTCATTAACTTTGCTTATAATTGGATAGACATGGAGAGTATCATGCTAAGTTAAATAAGTCCGAAAGAGAGGGACAGACATAGAAGGACTGCACTCATTTGTGTAGTATAAAACAACATAACATGAGGCTGACACCTAAGAACAGTAGATACACGGGACAGATAGATTGCTCCATAGCTGGAAGGCTGCCTCATGAGCAAAGGGGAGAAGGCAGCTGGAATAGAGAAGGGATCACTAAGAAAAAGACGCCTGGAGGAATCAGTCGGGATGGGAGATGTGTGCGGAAAGCAGATAAAGAACCAAACATGAAAACCTTTCAGGGTCTGTATTGCAATCCATAATGCCCAAAAGTAGAGAGACATTATGGGGAATCATGTCTGCCATGGAGGCAGGGGGAGGGTGGGAAAGGGGGGTATACCAGGGATATTGGTGGTGGGGAATGTGCACTGGTGGAGGGACGGGTGTTTGATCATTGTGTGATTGTAACACAAACATGAAAGCTTGTAACTATCTCACGGTGATTCAATAAAATTTTTTAAAAAATTAAGCTGTCAGTGAAAACCAAAAACTTTGGAAATGTTTAATTTGTAACCATGAATCTAACAATATCCTAATGTTCAAATGTTTTTCTGGTAATATTCAATGTGTATCAATAAGTATGATGCTAAAATCTAGTACAGGAGATTAGGCTTTTGCCTGGCATGATGCTGGATCCATCTTTGGAACCACATATGATCCCCGAGCACTGCTCAGGTGTGATTCCTGAGCTCAGAAACAAGAGTATACTTTGAGTACAGTCAAACATAGTCTAAAAACAAACAAAACAAAGACATAAATCGTCTTCCCCTTCTCTTACTTTGTTATTATTGTTTTGCAATAACTAGGATCATACACACTTGTTCATGATCCTCATCAAATTAACTGTGATGCTTGTCTGTAGTCACACAGTTGGTAGCAGTACTTGAATGCACACTTGGTTGAGTTTGTGTGAAACTTTCTTCTTTTCTGTCTTTTTTGGTTTTTGGAGGCCATAGTTGGCAGTTCTCAAAGTTTACTCCTGGCTCTGTATTCAGAGATCATTCCTGGTAGTGTTCAGGGGTGAAGCATTTTGGAAAGCATTTTGTTTTAGAAAACATAGTTCTTTTTTACGACGCATGTCATTTATCTTATCATGCATTTGATTTACTATTATTTGCAACTGTATAAAAGGAGAAAAGTTTTAAAATCATAAATGAATGGGCAGAAGTTAAAACAGCTACCACAGAAGTTCAAAGATCTTGAGATACTATGAGCAATTTTATAACATTAATTTGGAGAACCTAAAAAAATGAATCAATTCTTAGAGTCTTACAAATTCCTTTCATTGAATCAGGAGAAAATATAAAATATGAACAAATCAATTCTAAGGAAATTTAAATAATAATTTAAATTTTTTCCCCCAAATTCAAGGGCCAGATGGTTTCATTATTGCTTTCTATCAAGCTTTCAAAGATAAGTTGTTGTCTATAATTCTCAGTAACATATCTCAAAAATAAATTGAAGAGAAGGAAATACTTTCACAAACATTTTACAATGCCAACATTACATGTAAAGCATAAAGGTACATCACAAAAAAGTAAATCTATGGAACAACACCAATGATAAACATTTATTATTTGATTATGTTTGAGGACCAAACATTGCTTGCTGCTCAACAATACATTAATATGATCACACATCATTAGCAATGGGAATTATTCCAGGAATGCAAAGTGGTTCATATATGCAAATCAATTAATGCACTACATCATATCAACAAAAGGAAAGAAAAATGGACACAGAGAAAGCTCTTGACAGGATTAAATATGTTTTGATAAATGCTCTCAACAAAAGGGATATAGAAAGACCATATCTCAGTATAGTAAAAGCAATAGAATTCAGCAAGACCTATAAATGAGCAACAGAAAATAAATGTTCCTAATCACTTATTAAGGAAACGCAATGCACAATAACAATGGGATAGAACCTCACACCTGTAAGAATGGCCTGTGTTGAAATTGCCAGAAACAAGTGCTTTTGAGAGTGTGGAATAAAAGGTAACCTCATACACTGTTATTGAGAATGTAAGTAGGTTCATCCTTTATGGAAAACAATATGAAATTTTCTCAAGATTTAAAAAAATATATATTTCATACAAGTCATCATTGTCATCTGAGGTCTATACAAAGAACATAAAAACATTAAACTTGAAAGGTTATGTTCACATCTATGTTCATTGAACTGAAATTTACAATAATCAAAATTTAGTAATATACTGGGGCTGGAGCGATAGCACAGTGGGTAGGGAGTTCGCCTTACAAGCAGCCAACATGGCCGATCCGATTTCGATTCCTCCGCCCCTCTCGGAGAGCCCAGCAAGCTACCGAGAGTATTCGATATGCCAGACACAGTAACAACAAAGTCTCCAATGGAGACGTTACTGGGCCCGCTCGAGCAAATCGACGATCAATGGGAGGGCCTTTACCTTTACCTTTACCTTATACTACTGCAGTGTGAGGCCCATCAATAATCAAGATTTAGAAACATCTCAAGTACCTAAGAGAGATAAATGGATAAAAACATGTAAACAATATATATATATATTAAATCAACTATTAATATATATTATATCAACTATTATATATATTAAATATATATATTAAATCAACTATTAAATCAGCTGTTAGGAAACATAAAATCTGACCTTTTGCGATGATGTAAAGAAACAAAGCAAGAAGCAAACAAAGTCAAAATGAAACTTAACCATGCATTTGGAACCCAGTACTGAGGGACCAGAGGGAGAGCCACTGGAAGGTTGAGTTTTCAGTGGGGATAGGGTCCAAATGATCGTGGTAGAAAGATACCAGTGTTGTAGTGAAAGCTGCGGTGCAGGTAACATATTTTCAAGAGATGTGAAATTGAATTCCTAAAATATATGCAGATTTATAAACTGTTACCTCAATAAAATGTAGAGATATTAAAAAATAAAAAAGAAGGTAAAGATATAAACATTTTCCTCCCAGTTTAAAATGTTCTAATTCTAATTGAGCCAGAGAGATTGTACAGAGGGCAAGACACTTGCCATGTGTGTGACAGGCTAACACAGGTTCCCGTCCCAAGCATCACTTGTGACCCCTTGAGCACCTGCACGAGTCATCCCTGAGTACAGAGCTAGGAGGAAGATTTGAGAATCTGGAAGTATGGTATGAAAAATAATTTTAAAAAACTGTTAAATGTTCTAGTTCTATAAATATTTCCTTAAACTGTCAACATACCAAAGCTTTTGTGAGATCTTAACAGTTTTTATATTGTAAAGTTGTCTTGATCAAAAAAAGAGAACTACCAGACTTATCAGAAAATTCTGAGGTTGCTAGGTTTATACTACTATTTCACTGAAAGTATTTTGCAATCATCAAAAATTTGGGTTCTTACTTTATAAACACCTGTATCTAATTGAGTCTATTAAACTTTTGGATGGATGTAAAATTAGATGTGGAACAAAAATTATGCTTTTAGGATCTTTCAGACAAAAATAAAAGCCCTTCCACACACACACACACACACACACACACACACACACACACAAAAGCCCAAATTAATACCCTTAAGTAAATATGATAGTTTTTATTTAAATGCCACTGAATAGATTAAGGCATTCAAGACTTGGTTTATTATGTTAAATGTGAATTTCAAAAATAAAATTGAGAGATCAAGCCTTACATTTCTAAGCTGAATGCTATTTGAGAAGTTTCCTTTTTGGCCTAATTTTTATATTTTTTTCAAATGTTAACATACTTAAATAGCTCTTTGGAGTCAGAAGTTCTCACTTTGGGGCACTTTGCCTTTCCTAATAATGCTGAATTAAAGGTTTATTAGTGATTTGACTGATAGATATATTCCAACCAAGATTGCCATCTCAGTATGAGGCCATAAAACTCCTTGTGTGCAATAGCCATAAATCTTTACCTAGAAATAATATAATACTATATTTTAATATTAAAATCATGTTTTAAATTACTCTATAATGGACAAAAATTTTCCTTTAAGAAAACCCAGTTGCTATAATTCTTTGTGATTTTATTTGATTCCTAGTACACTACTCTAATCTTAGAGAAGGCTGAGTCTATAAAATACTTTTAGAAGAACAAGGAGGACTGTAGGATAACACTCTTTTGTCCTTCCTCAGGTAGCTTAGGTTTGTCAGGTCATACCCATCTAAGGACACTGAACTTGTATTGTAAGCAATGTCCTTTCTGTGTGGGTGGACACAGGAAGACAGTTAATATTATGCTTTGTAACTTGGGAGTTGATTGACTCCGAATATTATTTACTCCTGGGCATCTGATTTCTTGACTCAGTTGCCCTTAGTTCCTAGCACCCCAAAAGCAGGGTCCTGACGAGGGACTGAATGGACCCAGGGCAAGCAGTGAGCTACCCTGGCATCAAAATGGGCCAGGCCAAAGAGCCACAATACTCAACTATAAGTTGAGGGCATGATCATGGACAAATGCTGTCATGATCCAAAAGTAAGTAACGACGAGACTAGGACCCTGCTGGAGCTAGGAAGATTAACCTGGCCTGAGGACTGTGGAATGTATAGTGAGATGTTCTCAGGAAGAATCAAACTAAATTTATATCTCTTACTGTGCTCATACAGAATGACATTACTAGAAATATTAGAAGTAGATTTATTACAACTATTTAAGTAGATTACTAACTGAGGGAAGAACACACCCTTGTTGGGATCCCACCCTTGAGCGGATCTCCTAGTAATCTGAAGTAATCTCTGTAGATGAGATTTTATCCTTGAGTTAATCTCCTGGAGGAGTGGTCTTACCTCTCTTTGTTGATTCGTCAGTATTCAACCCACCTTTATGTCACTGCCTTATGTGACTGCTATATAAACTAAGACGTAAGCTCGGAGAGGGAGTCAGAAGAGAGAGAGCTCGGGCTCCAGAAATCCAGAGTCAGAGCCAGAAGGAGAGAGGTTCCAAGATTGGGGCCCAGGAGAGAAGGAGGCAGAGAAAGACAGGAGTGAAGTGGATTGGAATAAACTACTATTGATATCAACCGGCCTGGCCCTCGTTTCTTCTTCCGTCTGCCCTTGGCCAACAGCCGTTCCGATCCAGGCCATACACAGCGGCTCAAGAGCACTGAACGCAGGTGGTGAGACAGTGCCATCCAGTGAGCCCGTGGACACATAACCTTTGGTGTGATAAGATTTTACAGAGGACTATCTTTATTCACAACTCCATTCATTATTACACAGAGACTATCTGGTGAAAACTTGGAACAGCACTCTAAATAAAATGATGGTAAGAGGATATGAGTTAGGGAAACAACCATAAACCAGCCATGTTTGCAAAATCACTGAATAGACCCGGTCCTGTTGATCCTTTGAGCTTAGGCCCATAGTCATGATTTTAAAGTAAAACATTTAAAGATAAGAGATAGACCTCAGGAATGAGTGAAATTGGACACTTATGAATACTGTCATCAACAGAGGGGACTCAGACACTCTAGAGAACACATGTGTTACTTACGTTGGACTGCGCTACTTACACAGGACGGGTTATTAAGGAGAGACACCGGACTTGACAAATGAGTCTACTTTCTAAAAAATTAGAGAAATGCCCTTCTATCAATAATGTTGTAAATCATGACACTTTAATTTAATAAAAAGTAAACATTTCTTTTAAAAACAGAGAAATAAGACGTTTTTACTATTTACTAAAATCACAATTTCATTTTTAAAAATAATTCAATATTACAATGTAATTGACTAACTAAAAGGGTTTCAAAACTTTGGCTTTTGGTACTCAGGAAAAGGGGACAACGTTTATGTCCCTGGTTAATAAAAGAGTATTTTTAGGCTAAATGTGTTTCAGGGAAGGTGTGAGCGGAAAAACTTATCTTCTGCCCGTATTAAAGTTTTTTTCTGCCTAGTAACAAGACCTAAGAGGGAAAAGTAAGATGATTCTTCTTGAAAAAGCTAAAGAACGATTTTTTTATGACTTTTATGGTACTTTCTAAGGAATCCCATTTTTTTTGTTCTCTCTTCAGAGCAAAAGGGGAAATCTATTTCCCTTCCTCTGAAATATTATTTTCATATTTTGAAATAGTCTCTTTCTTGCTTAAATCTTTGTTCTCTTCAGACAAAATACCCCTAATCCTTAGATATTTCCTCAACGATCTCTTTCCTCTTTCGGTTTTAATTGTTTTCTTTATGGACCTCTAAACATACTCATGTTTTCCATAATATGGTCACACTAGAACAACTTATTGTTATAAAAGCTCAACCAAAATAAATGCTTGAATTATTTACAGTTACTATATTATATGGGCTGGAGCTATAGCACAGCAGGTAGGGCATTTGCCTTGCACGCAGCCAACCCGGCTTCAATTCCTCTACCCCTCTCGGAGAGCTCTGCAAGCTTCTGTGAGTATCTCGCCTGCACGGGAAAACCTAGCAAGCTACCCGTGACATATTTGATATGCCAAACACAGTAACAACAAGTCTCACAATTTTTCATGAGATGTTACTTGTGCCCACTTGAGCAAATCGATGAACAACGGGAGGACAGTGCTACAGTGCTACTATATTATATATTTTTTGCACTATTTACACACAGCACTGCATTTTTTTTTATGTAGGAGTACTGCTATTTATTCAGCCACTGATTAGCTGATTGAATTGGGCATGAACTCCACCTTTTTTTTTCATAATTTTATTTATTTTTTCTTCTTGCCTGCCTACCCTCCTGTTGTTCATCAATTTGCTCAAGTGGGCCCAGTAACGTCTCCATTGTGAGACTTCTTGTTACTGTGTTTGGCATATTGAATACTCTTGGTAGCTCGCCAGGTTCTCCAAGAGGGGCGGAGGAATTGAACCCGGCTCGGCCGGGATGGCTGCGCACAAGGCAAATGCCCTACCACTGTGCTATCACTCCAAAATCACTGTGGGAAAAGTAACTAAGCTTTCAGGCTTAAGTCTCGTCTCGGTCATACAATGATCAAACACCTTTCCCTTCACCAGTACTCATTTTTCACCACCAAGAACCCCAATATACCCCCATCCCACCCCTCCCACTGCCTGTGAGGCAGATAATTTCTACTTAACTCTTCTCTACATTGATTACATCCATTATTTCAACAAAAGATGCACCATTATTGTTTAAAATTTCCCCCACAAGAATCAGAATTTCTGTAAAGGCATTGTGAAATACTTTGTTTTCTATAGCTGGTTATGAGAATCATATAATGTTGCGTGGCTGCAATAGTGGCCACGCAATTTTGGATTTCTGCAAAGAGCCAGATAATTACGAGATTGGTTTCTGTGCCTCTGGTGTTATGGCTGTGCCAGAGAGCCGCTTGTGAGGGCAACTTGTGACCTCTTTAGGGCGTGAAGAAGGAGCCAGTACTACCCCCCTTCCCATGAGACTGCAGTTGCCCCATCACCACTGGCTCATACCTGGCTTTCCTATAAACTCTGATGCAGCGGGCACCCTGTTGCTAGGGGTGCAAAAGGGGAAGGGAGCAACACCCTTTCCCTCCTGGGGAGGCAAGGCGCCATAGTTTAACACATGGTCCATTTGCTTTTCTGCTGCAAGCTGCCGGGCTCTGGTCTAAGTCCTTTTGCCTCTCCTTTTGCCTCTGGAGCCAGGGCCGTGCCGGAAAGTCATTCATGGGAGGGCAACTCGTGACCTCAGTAGGGTGTGAAGGATGAGCCAGTACCGCCCCCCTTCCCACGAGATTGTAGTTGCCCCATCACCGCCAGCTCATACCTGGCTTTCCAAGAAGCTCTGAGGCAGTGGTCACCTTGTATGAGATCCAGATGCATTTCTGCCAAAAGCCGCTGGGTTTCCAGATTTGTTTCTGAGTCTCTGGGATCATGGCATTAATTAGCTTGATCAGAAGCCAGAGAGGCCATTTGTAGGAGGCGACTCGGGATCTCGTTGGGATGGGGAGGAAAGGGCCAGTTCCACCCCCATCTGGTGAGGCCCCACGTGTCTCATCACTGCAGGTCCAAACCTGACTGTCCTGTGGCTTCTGGAGGATGGTGGTCACTGGGCCGCCAGGGGGAACAGGCCAAGACATGGAACCTATTCCCACCTGGAGTGGCCCAGTGCCAGTAACCTACTGCAGGAATAGTATGCATTTCTGCCCAAAGCCTTTGGGTTTCGAGATTCATTTCTGAGTATCTGGTATCATGGCCATTAAGCGGTTTAATCAGAAACCAGAGAGGCCATGCTTCCAATTATATAGCTAAGCCAGAGGTGGTTTGTGTGTGTGTCTCCCACATACCTAGCTTTTGACCTTTTACTTTCTTGGTAAACTTTGCCCCAAGTTTTTGGGGTCTGGCCAAAGGCACAGATTCAATTTTGGGGTATCTGAAAGTATACCTGAAAGGCTGCTGATGCACTCGTCTCACAGGTACAGACTGACCTGCTGGCGGCACCATACCCCCAAGCACTGCATTTTTAACTGGCATGTTGACTCGTATAATCCTTACGTTCCTCTCATCATTTCAACATTCTTTTTTTTTAAGGCATTTTATATAATTGTGTTTTTAGTGGTAAATTTTCTTTTTTCTTTCTTTCTTTCTTTTTTTTTTTTTTTTGCTTTTTGGGTCACACCCAGCAATGCTCAGGAATTACTCCTGGCTCTGCACTCAGGAATTACTCCTGGCGGTGCTTGGGGGACCATATGGTATGTTGGGAACCCAGGTCGGCCACGTGCAAGGCAAGCGTCCTACCCGCTGTGCTATTACTCCAGCCCCAGCGGTAAAATTTCATACATCTTCCAATGTATGTTACTATTTTAATCTCCACACCTAAATATCAATATCCCTCCACTCACTCCATCTTTTAAATTCTTAACCCCCATCACTTTAATAACCTCATTTCTCTGGTCAGTCTAAAGTTTTTTTGTCATTTAGGTTTTTTTTCCCCTTGTTTTGTTACTTTATAGACCACATATAAGAGAGATTATCAGGTACTTATAAACTCTAAATTTCTAATTTATTACTGGATAATACTCTGTAGTTCCATCCATGTTATAGGAAAATGCAGAATTTGATCTTATAGTTTAATGTATTGCATTGTACATACAGATCACATTATGCACTCCTGTTTTAGGGCCTGGGGAATGTTTCCACAATTCTCTACTGTAAATAGTGGTACTGTAGAGGTGTAAGGTGTCTTTTGTGATTAGTACTTTTGTGTTCTTCAGATATATAAATGCCAAGGAGTTGAGTTGCTGGATAATGTGGGAAATCTATTTTAATGCTTTAAGAAACCTACATACTCTTCTCTGATGATAAGAAATACTGAGAATTTTTTCATGTGCATTGTTTTGGAGTGTCAGTCATTTCTTATTCTTAAATAATTGGTCACATAATTTATGACTTACATAGCCTTATGACTTACACTATAAAATTATATCCTGTGTAATTCATTTTCTGTTTATTTGTTCTCTATATCCAGAATGCTGAACTAAAATCCTAACATTTAGATAGTGCCTAATAAACAACAGATGTTTAAGATAGATCTGCTGAGTAAAATAGTTCATATATAATTTAGACAATATGTCACCCAAAACCTTTCTTTACTGAATCCAACACTTCTAACTTTTTCAATCTTGACTAAACTTGGCTTATGTCTAGAGAAAGATATCTGTATCCAAGTCTTGGTTCTTTCTTATTAAATATTTTATATGAATGGATTATTTAAATTATCTAAGTGTGGTCCAAATCTTTACAAGTATAAATATATTGAAGTATTATGGAAATTATATAAAATGTTGCATACAAAAGTATACTTAGTTAATAATGATTCCACCCCACCCAAAGAAAAAATATCTTTTAAGGAACCCTGTATCGGAAAATGTTTGAAAGAGGTATGTTCTAGTCTCATCTTTTATATTCGAAGTGGTATTAGTCTTGATACTATTTATGAACTATACAGAAAGCATGTTCATGATATTCAATTTTGATGCTTCACTTTCTCATCTTTTCTCAAAATGCTCAAATTAAATTTGCAGTATAAATAACGTGGCTACCCGGCTGACCGGGGTCCGATTCTCCCGCCCCCCTCGGAGAGCCTGGCAAGCTACCGAGAGTATCTTGCCCTCATGGCAAAGCCTGGCAAGTTACCCATGATGTATTCGATATGCCAAACAGAGCAACAACAAGTCCCACGATGGAGATATTACCGGGCCCGCTCGAACAAATTGTGAACAACTAGATCACAGTGTTATAGTGCTCCAGTAAAATATTCACTACTTAATGTAAGTTTTTCAAAAAGTAGCATCACTTTCATCTTTTTTCTATTATTTTCATGAGATAAAAGTCAAACTTGACAATATATTCTGCTATGCAGAAATAAATTTATAATTGCTGTCACTGTCACTGTCCTCCTGTTGTTCATCGATTTGCTCAAGAGGGCCCAGTAACATTGTGAGACTTGTTACTGTGTTTGGCATATCAAATACGTCATGGGTAGCTTGCCAGACTTTGCCGTATGGGTGATATACTCTTGGTAGCTTGCTGGGCTCTCTGAGAGGGGTGGAGGAATCGAACTCGGATCGGCTATGCATCAGCCACCACGTGCAAGGCAAACGCCCTATCTGCTGTGCTATCACTGAAATATATTAAAGAAGATCAAAATATTTGAGCACTGTAAAGTAGAGGTTATACAGGAGTTAAGGTCCTTGCCTTGCATGAAAACAACCACAGTTTGACCCTTGATGGGGCACAGCTCTCCTAGGTACTGTCAGGCATTCCTACTGAGCATAGAATCAGAAGTAGCCCCTTGAGTACCTCGAGTTGTCCTCATTTTTACTCCCGGAGAATAATCCCTTTGAAAGTAAAGAAACAGGTCTCACCCAGAAAGTGTTCTGAAGAAAGTGCTAACATCTTCTGATGAGAGACACGTAAGTGGTGGTGGAGAACAAATTCACATGTCACAGGAGTAAAGGAATGAACTCTGTACAAAAAAAACTTTAAGATTATTTATAGCATTGAGTATTCGATTGAGTTCCAGACAGTGAAAAAACTTTTAGAATGGTAGGAAAAATAAGAGGAAATGGCAGCACAAAGTGAGATTCACAGCAACATGAAAATAAACCGGTAAACTAAGAATGTTAAGTTTCAAATCTAAATGAGTAACTAATTTAACTTCTGAAGTGTGTAAACTCACTGAGTTTTTAGTTTAAATTGAAAATTTACATTTCCTTAAGCTGAAGGAGAGTTTCTCAGCAACAAAACTTTTCAAGGTTTTATTACTTTTCATCAAATGATAGTACTTATGAGTCACATCTGTTCGCACAAGTAAGTAATAATTCACATGAACAAACAAGTAAGGTTCTATTAATGTTACAACATAATAGCACTCCCTGATACTATAATACCACCACCACCACCAACACTACTACTACTATTACTTTTATTAATCTTTCTATACTGCTATTAAAAGAAATATACTTAAGTTTGCTACAAGTAGCTATTTTTCATTCTGTATTTTTAATGTAATGACCACATGTGTATATTGCATAGGTATGTTATTACCTATATAATAAGGCCCTCCCGTTGATCGTCGATTTGCTCGAGCGGGCCCAGTAACGTCTCCCTTGGAGACTTTGTTGTTACTGTGTCTGGCATATCGAATACTCTCGGTAGCTTGCCGGGCTCTCCGAGAGGGGCGGAGGAATCGAACTCGGGTCGGCCATGTTGGCCGCTTGTAAGGCGAACGCCCTACCCGCTGTGCTATCAAAATGAAATATTATGAAAAACGGTCATGGTCACGGTCCTCCCGTTGTTCATCGATTTGCTCGAGTGGGCCCAGTAACGTCTCCATCATGAGACTTGTTGTTACTGTGTTTGGCATATCGAATACGTCATGGGGAGCTTGCCAGGCTCTGCTTTGTGGGCGAGATACTCTCGCCAGCTTGCTGGGCTCTCCGAGAGGGGCGGAGGAATTGAACTCAAGTCGGCCATGTTGGCTGCATGCAAGCAAATGCCTTACCACTGTGCTATTGCTCCAGCCCCTATGAAAAACAGTAAAAGCATATATAACTTATATTTAATTTGTATTTATTAAATGTATTAATATAAATTGTAGTAAATAGTTAATAAATTTTAAATGAACAAATAGCAAATATTGAAAAAAATTCTGATAAGATGTGAAATACTGGAATACGTGATTGACTGCCCTCTATCTTTCCAATCCATTTCCCAGAGATTACTAAATCTGCTTTGCTCCAACTACTGTTTCGAAAGCTAGCTGTTTTAGAAATAAAACCTATAATGGTGTTTCACTAACAAAAATTTAAGGAAAAAAATAAAGCATCCTGAAGAATAAAAAAAAGACATAAAACTAATACAATGGGGGGGGAGCGGGATGTTCATACTCAGTAGTACTCAGGGGCTACTTCTGGGTCTGTACTCAGAAATATCCCCAGGGTACTGCTTAGGTGACCATGTGTCAGGGTTTTGAGTGGACATTAGCTGCATGCAATTGCCTAATCTCCTGCACCATCTCTTTGGCACAAAAGAATACAAAATACAATGCCATTGCAAACTGTTCAATAATATACAAACTCACATACCAGTAACTTATCAGGAAAAGATCTTTATACACTTTCCATTCTTATAGGAATACAATACTAACCAAAATCATGATTAACTGGTAGATTGTGACAGGTATGACTTCTCAGCAAAGTACTGAATACAGTGACAAGTATGACTTCTCAGCTGTCCTTTTCCCATTACTTCAGAAGAATCTTAATCTGATCTCTACTTTGAGCATTAAAATTTCCATCTCTTCATTTTTAATAGACTTTATAATTATCTCATAATTTCAATTTTGTACTTTATTTATTCCAAAGGCATGTGGGTCTCGGGACTGAGATCTCCAAGCCTGCTTGGATCGGAGCTGAGCATCCTCCACCCAGATCCTCCAAATTCCAGTAGGCAGGGGTCACACCCACCAACTGGCTCCCTGGTGCCGTGTAATCCCATCAACGGCCAAGACTCAGAGACTATAAAAACCAACTCCCGGAAGCTGACATCTTATTATCTCATTCCTACTTTGGACAAACTGGCAGACTACCGAATGTAACCTGCCCACACAGCAGCGTCTGGCAAACTCCTCGTGGCTTACCCAATATGCCAAATACCAGTAACAATGATGGGTCTCATTCTCTTAACTCTGAAAGAGCCTTGAATATGGCACTTTTTAAAAAATCTCAGGGCTAGGACGAAGGAGACGTTACTGGGGCCTGCTCGAGGCAATCGATGAATAACAGGATGGTTGTGATCGTGATCATGATTTATTCCATAATGTTTTCCTTATTACTTATATAGAGTTTATTTTACTAGAGCAACCAAATAGAACAGCATTCCGTTGTAAGTTTCCAGAGAGTAAAAAGTGCCTCTCATCTTAAATAAAGTGACTGGAATCTCAGTGAGAAATATTAGGTAGACAAGCTTGCAAATTGTGTATCTATGTTTACGTTGAATTTATTTTGCTGATAATGCTGAAGTCAACACCAGCAGAGATCAGAGAAGAGTAATGCATCAAGCAGACACTAAAATGTTCTTTTACTTAAAGTTACCATTTAAGCATTTCTCCAAATAAATATGAATGGCTTCGTATGATATCATGATATACCATTTCCTATTGTTGAGAATTCTATTACTAATGCCATATATATGCAATACTTGAATATAACAATGAACTTGTCATACTTGCGTTTATTTCATTAGAATAGATTTCCTAAGGCAAAAGTTGAAGTCAAAGAGTATGAAAATTGTAATCTATATGCATATATAAATTATATCTATATATCTGTACATGTATGTATGTCTATTGACTTACTGCCATTTGAAAGCACTTTACTAAAGCATGGTGCCTACTGTATTTCTTCCTCTGGCCTCCTTCCCCACACTTAACCTCTGGCCCTAAAATTTTTCTTTATTTAATATTTGATCATTTAACAGAAATAAAAAATGAGGGCCGAGCAATGGTCAGCAGGAGGGGCGCTTTCCTTGACATGATCACATAGATTCCCACCAGGAATTATCTCTGAGTGCCTCGCTAGGAATAATTACTGACTACAGTATTTATTCTGTACCCCCACGCCTATCGTCCCCATTTTTAAAAACTCCTACAGAGCATCGGATCCCCTCCCCACAAACAAAACAAAACAAACAAACAAAAAACACCCCATAAAACCCTATAACACCCTCCACCCTGACCCGCCTGGGAAATAACAACAACAAAAAAAGCCAAAAACAGAGAAAACACAGAACTTTGGCTCTGAAAGACAGCAGAGCTTGCATCAACAGGATAAAATTTGTTTGCAATACAAAAAAAAACGTAACTTTTGACAGCTCTAGAAAGGGACTTGTTACTCAAGGTATCTCTCCCCTGAGGCCTCAGTAAAAAGGGAACAGACAAAATTCCAATCTCCCAGTTTTTCCATGCAAAGGGTCTATTTGAATATGTTAAAAACTGCTGCCTGAAGGCCAGGTATCTAGCACACATCTAAGATTTACTAAAAAATCTGGAAAATGAGGAATCCAGAAGAAATTCCCCTGCCTACCACCTCCAACTGAAATTCCCATTTTCTCAAAGGAAGATCTTTGGTACACTTCTCCGCACCTATTTCAGCAGCTTCCACTTAAGGAACCAATTGATTAGTTCTGGTATAAAATAAGTTTTGCATAAATGAGTGAGACAGAAATATAGCTAAGGGAGAAGAAATCCCTATAATGTATGGGAACACTTTTGCCCTAGTGGTTATATACGCACATAAGTCATGTACGGACAGGGCAGGCTAAAATATTATTTCAGTTTCTGGAGTGCATACTACACATTATCAACAACAAAAGAAATTGAAATGATATTACTGTATCCTTACACTGTGGAGAGAGCTTTGTGACAAGATTCAACAGTCTTTCATTATTAAAACTGATGCCAGTGGAGAGGAGATAGCAGCCTCAAGGAGGAAATTAACCATTTTCTCTCTATCCACCTCTGCATGCACACACACACACACACACACACACACACACACACACACACAGAGAAATATAATTCAACCTTGAAAAATAGTACCTCTTGAATCAGAGAAAGACAAAAACTTACAAAAAATGTCACTTAGGAAATTTGGTGTAAAAAAGTCTTAATTCATAGAAACACAAGAAAATGTTATTTACATGGGATTTAGGGAATAGAAAAAATGGAAAGCTGTTGATTGAAAGGTATATATGTATGGGTGCCACCAGCAGGTCAGTCTGTACCTGTGAGGCAAGTGCATCAGCAGCCTGATGGTGCCTCCAGACTTCTAGATATTCCCAAATTGCTCCTGTGCCTTTGGCCAGACCCCAACAATTTGGGGCCAAGTTTACCAAGAAAGCAAATAGCCAAAAGTAAGGTATGTGGGAGACATTTGCGCCGTGTAATCCCATCAACAGTCAAGACTCAGAGACTATAAAACCCAGCTCCCGGAAGAGAACAGCGCAGAGTCTCCTGCCCCTGTGCCTGGCTGTCCTCGCCAGGACCCCTTAGAGGGGAGTGGGTTGAGTTTTCCTCCCTGCCCCGACCAGGGCTCTGGCAGCCGAATACCTCCAGAACCAGCCACCACCATGCTGAGACCACTCTCCGCACACATGAAGGTACCGGCAGAGGAACAAAGGCACACGGGTCCCAGGACTGAGATCTCCAAGCCTACTCAGATTGGGGCTGAGCATCCTCCACCCAGATCCTCCAAATTCCAGTAGGCAGGAGTCACATCCACCAACTGGCTCCCTGGTGCCCTATAATCCCATCAACAGCCAAGACTCAGAGACTATAAAACCCAGTTCCCGGAAACTGACATTTTATCATCTCATTCCTACTTTGGACAAACTGGCAGGCTACTGAATGTAACCTACCCACATGGCAGAGTCTGGCAAACTCCCTGTGGCGTACCCAATATGCAACTACCAGTAACAATGATGGGTCTCATTCTCCTAACCCTGAAAGAGCCTTGAATATGGCACTTTTTAAAAAATCTCAGGGCTAGGACGAAGGAGACGTTACTGGGGCCTACTCGAGGCAATCGACGAATAACAGGATGGTTGTGATTGATTTATTGTGATTCTTTTAAAACTATGAATGGTTCTCCATTGTAATTAGGTTTAAATATACAGCTTTAACCAACTTTTAAAACTTTACTGGGTTGCAGCCTGTTTCTTCAGTTTTCAACATTACTTCTTTTATGCTTACCAACACTATTTAAAAATTTTAGATCTTTGAAACACTTTCCCAACACAAGTCATGACTGTTCCTTCTTCTTGAGATGCACTTCTCTCCCCACTCTTCTTACTGGCTCACCCCTACCTATTCTTCAAGTTAAATACTACCTCTGATTTGTCTTCTTTCCATTTCTTACTCTAGTAATGATTTTTTATGTTTGCTCTTTCATTATAAGACCGCTATCAACTTTTTTAAAAAAACTTTTTGTGTCATGATTTACTTCATATTTTTCTTCTCCAGTGAAATGTGAGGTACAGAGACTATGGCATAGTATTTTTAAATTACTACCTGGGAGTAAGGAAAGAGAGGCAGGGAAACTTTTAAAACGCTGAGTAAATTACAAAATCTTGACATGGATGGTAAATATATGACTATGGATTAGCTTTTATATGTGTACAGGTGTATAGATTTTAAAAAATTTTCAGATTTGTGACTTTTTTTTCAGAGGTGGGGGAGTGTGGGGAGGGCACTCCCATCTGTGCTCCAGGCTCTGCCCTCAGGGACCTTAGGGATTACTTCAAGAGAAGTTCAGCAAACCATGTGGTGCTAGGGATCAACCAAGCTCCACTGCGAGATATTTACCCACATACTGTCACATACTGGTGGTTCTTTCTTTCTTTCTTTCTTTCTTTCTTTCTTTCTTTCTTTCTTTCTTTCTTTCTCTCTTTCTTTCTTTCCTTCTTTTTTCCATCCCTCCCCCCTTCCTTCCTTCCTTCCTTCCTTCCTTCCTTCCTTCCTTCCTCCCTCCCTCCCTCCCTCCCTCCCTCCCTCCCTTCCTTCCTTCCTTCCTTCCTTCCTTCCTTCCTTCCTTCCTTCCTTCCTTCCTTCCTCCTTCACAGAAATTTTTACAACTCTAGATCATTTGCATTAGAATACTTTCAGCTTCAATAAACAGAATATCCAACTTGTCTTAACTTGTCTAAACTTGACAAGGTTTTAGGCAAAAGGAACTTACTTAGAAAGTGATTCCAAGGTCAAGTAAAAACACTTTTGAGCAAAATAAGTGAGATAAGGAAAGAAGATGAGACCAGAGTGTGTTTTGACTTTTATTTATTTATTTGAGGAAGTTAGGACACACCCTGTGATGCTCAGGACTTACAAAGAGCTCTGCACTCAGGTACTACACCTGGTTGGCTAAGGGAACCATATGGGATGCCGTGTATCAAACCTGAGTTGGCCACATGCAAAGTAAGCAAGAGCCCTACCAGTTGTACTATCACTCTATTCATCAGAGTTTGTCTTTATAAGTGAATTTCTGCTGTGAACAATTGTGATTCTGTTGGCAGCCCATTGAGAAATTGAAAAGAATGTGGGAACTGTCCTACCACAGTGTGGTGAGTCTTAAACACACTCCATAACCACTTCCACTAAATCTAATAACGTGTCGCTTGAGGTTCAGTTGATGAGAAGAATACACTCCTATATCCCCCACCTTGGCCAAGAACCTATGAGAAAGGATATGTTGAAGGTGCTGCGGAGTGCTGAAGATAAGATCTTGTAGCAACACATCATCTCAGGTAGGCAGAAGGATGGTTCATCAGTAGGCTCTGTTCTATAACTAAATGAAAATTTAAAACTAGATAAAATCCTTAAATTAAGAGTCGGTAAAGGGGAAATTTCCTGGTATTTTATTGACTTCATGATGAAGAATCATTGGGTTGGTGGATCTGCAATATATATATATGTATATATATATATACATATAGATATATTGGAGCGATAGCACAGTGGGTAGGGTGTTTGCCTTGCACAAGGCGAGCCTGGGTTTGATTCCTCCGTCCTGCACGGCAGAGCCTGGCAAGCTCCCCGTGGTGTATTTGATATGCCAAAAACAAGACAACAAGTCTCACAATGAAGACTTTACTGTACTGGTGTCCACTCAAGCAAATTGATTAACAACGGGAGAACAGTGTTACAGTGATATATATATATATATATATATATATATATATATATATATATATGTGTGTGTGTGTGTGTGTGTCATATCTGGTGGTGCTCAGGACTTACTCCTAGGGAGGCTCTGGAGACCATATGTGATGCAGGAGATCAACCAGCCCTGGTCAGCCACATGCAAGGCAAATGTTTTACCCGCTGTACTATATCTCTAGCCATGCAATATACTTGCATTTTTGTCCTATTATAATCTTAAGTTATCTTCAAAGTCTTCAAATCAGAATTTTTGGAATGAGCATCAGATAGGCAGGAACAGTTGAGGCTTGTTCATTGATCTCTTTTAAAGGAGCAAGAATAATTTTTCTAAAGAAAAGTCAATTGAAGACTTCCTTTTGTGTGTCAATGTCCATGACTACACACATGCCCTTCACAGTGGCAGAACAAACAAATTGTCATGTAATTGGCTTAAACTAATCAACGTTTCTTGGATCTTGTTGGTCCTGCATTTCCTGGCCATGTTACTACACAATATTTGAACAAACACAGGTCTTTGCTAGGAATCTGAAGGGTTCAGCAGAGTGAATGTGTGTATCCAGACAAACAAGACTCAAATAGTCATCAAACTTTGAGGAGGATATTGACAAATTCAAAGAAATCTGAAAGGAAAAGCCCAGGATTTGAGGGTCTGGAAACAATTTCATATATGAGTAGGTAATAGACCAGAAACAGTCTATAGCTCTGATGGCATTAAACAAATAAATAAACCAATATTTGAATTTTCTTCTTTTGCATAAGAACAATATACCAAAAGGGTATAATGGGGGGTAAGGTGCCACCAGCAGGTCAATCTGTACCTGTGAGGTGAGTGCATCAGCAGCCTGATGGCATCATCAGACTTTCAGAAACCCCAAAATTGATGCTGTGCCTTTGGCCAGACCCCAAAAACTTGGGGCAAAGTTTACCAAGAAAGTAAACGGTCAAAAGTTAGGTATGTGGGAGACACACTCACAAACCACCTCTGGCTCAGCTCTATAATTGGAGGCATGGCCTCTCTGGTTCCTGATCAAACTGCTTAACAGCCATGATCCCAGAGACTCAGAAACGAATCTCGGAACCCAAAGGTTTTTGGCAGAAACGCGTCCTGTTCCTGCAGTAGGTTACTGATGCTGGGCCAATCCAGGTGGGAATAGGTTTCGTGCCTTGGCCTATTCCCCCTGGCAGCCCAGTGACCACCATCCTCCAGAAGCCACAGGACAGTCAGGTTTGAACCTGCAGTGATGAGACACATGGGGCCTCACCAGATGTGGGTGGAACTGGCCCTTTCCTCCCCATCCCAACGAGACCCTGAGTCGCCGCATACAAACGGCCTCTCTGGCTCCTGATCAAGCTGCTTAATGGCCATGTTTCCAGAGACTCAGAAACAAATCTGGAAACCCAGCGGCTTTTGGCAGAAATGCATCTGGACCGCATACAAGGTGGCCGCTGCCTCAGAGCTTATTGAAAAGCTAGGTATGAGTCAGCAGTGACGGGGCAACTGCAGTCTCATGGGAAGGGGGCCAGTTCTGGCTCGTCCTTCACGCACTACCGAGGTCACGAGTTGCCTCCTTCGAGCGGCTCTCCGGTACGACCATGGCTCCAGAGGCAAATGGACTTAATTCAGAGCCTGGCAACTTGTGACAGAAAAGTGAATGGACCATGCGTTAAACTATGGCGCCATGCCTCCCCGGGAAGGAAAGGGTTTTGCTTCCTTCCGCCTCCACCCCCCACCCCGCCGCAAGGTGGCCACTGCCTCAGAACTTATAGGAAAGCCAAGTATGAGCCAGCGGTGACGGGGAAACTGCAGTCTCATGGGAAGGGGGATGGTACCGGCTCATCCTTCACGCCCTACCAAGGTCACGAGTTGCCCCCCACCAGCGGCTCTCCGGCACAGCCATAACACCAGATGCACAGAAACCAATCTCATAATGATCTGGCTCTTTGAAGAAATCCAAAATCATTATATGACATTATATGATTCTCATACCAGCTATAGAAAACAAAGTATTTCACAATGCCTTTTCAGCAATTCTGACTGTTGGGGGGGAAATTCTAAACAATAATGGTGCATCTTTTGTTGAAATAATGAATGTAATCAATGTAGAGAAGAGTTAAGTAGAGATCATCTGCCTCACAGGCACTGCGAGGGGTGGGAGGGGGTATATTGGGGTTCTTGGTGGTGAAAAATGAGTACTGGTGAAGGAAAAGGTGTTTGATCATTGTATGACCAAGACTTAGATCTGAAAGCTTTGCAACTTTTCCCACAGTGATTCAGTAAATAAATATAAGAAGAAGATAAAAAATAAATAAAATTATGAAAAAAGAGGGTATAATGATGCTTGAATAGAAGCCGTTGGAAAATTATCTACTTTAATTTTGATATACCAGAGGTGTTTCTATAACTATTTTAAATATAGATGCTAGGTATGTTTCATATATTAAACAGTTTCTAAGCATTATAATAAGTCATACTATGATGTAATAGTAGTTTCATGCCAATGAAAATCCAAGCAAAATTGTATTTATAGTGGTTTATATTTTACAGGGCAACTTTATAGTCAAACTTAGAAATCTATTATCTTTTACTTTCTTATGTAAAGACTGATACTCAGCAGGCTTAATCATAGGCTCAGAATCATAGAGCTGAAACTAAGGAAATACACAAAGGATTAGGGTACATACTTTGCTTTCAGGAATTCTGGGTTCAAGCCCTGGCACTGCCATAGTCCCCTAGAACTACATAGTCCAACAGGAGTGGGCCCTGAACACCAGCCAGGAGTAGCCCATTCATACTGCTGAATGTGGCCCCCAAACAAACCAACAAACAAAATCACGGGTAGTAAGCGGTATAAATATAATATTATCACGTTGTGATTTTTTAAGTATTGGCAATTCCTTGAACTTTGTAACTAATTGGATGTATGAAATGGTTTATTAATTTAAAATAATTTGTAGTGGATCTGGAGTTAAACTTTATTGCTGTATTTATGAATACTGCAATCTGACTTCCAAGAAAACTCATCATTGTCGCTCTATTTTCTCCCTCCAAAGATTTTAAAAATGGCCATTTCTTATAGCCTCTGCTGATATATTTTGATTTCTAAGATATAAATTAAGCTCTTATACTGTTATCTTAAATTTATAGAGTTTAAAACTGAGACACAAAGAAAGACTTCAAAATCAACTATGAAGTGTTGAAACAGCCAGCAATCTTGGTCTAAAAACTGCACATTTAATCACTGTTTTATTATTATTATGATTTCCCTTATTTTTCTCATTATTTTTATTGCACATATTCCCCAATAAGAAATTAAGAACTGACAGTGAAACATAAAAGAAACACATTTCTTAGAATATATTAATGCATATCTTTATTACTTTATTATCTTATTACAAAGTACATTTCTGCTTGCATTTAAATATTGACTAACTTTAACTATTTCATTAATTTCTACACTTTACCATCCTCTTAAAGAATATTCATATTCATGTATAAAGAATATACATCAACCATTATATAAAAGGTAAAAGGTAAAGGCCCTCCCGTTGATCCTCGATTTGCTCGAGCGGGCCCAGTAATGTCTCCATTGGAGACTTTGTTGTTACTGTGTCTGGCATATCGAATACTCTCGGTAGCTTGCCGGGCTCTCCATGAAAAATATATGATACATATGCAATAAATTGTTAAAGTAGGTATTTATGTTCAGACATCTTTGCGATTAGATATTATGACACAAATTGTCCAAAGTTCAGACTTGACTTGTTGTTAAAAGAAGCCCAAAATGGACAATTAAAATCACTGAAACAAAAATGTTAACCAGCATAGCAGTAATGGGAGACATTCACAGTAGTTTTCTTTTTTCCCTTTTACTTTGATATCTTATTTTATTTTTTGTCGATTGAGATTTTGTGATTTGTAATACTATGAATAGTGGTTTGTCATGCACATAATTCTAACACCCAACCATCTTCAGTATACCCACCTCCCTCTTCCAAGAACTCCAAAATTCTTCCCTTTTAATTCACCACTCGCTATCAGCTCAGTGGTTTGGATCAGTTCCCCCATGGTGCTGTCTTTCAGTCTTTGTTACTACATTATAACGTGTCTTTAAATATTACATACGAGAGAGATAACTCTGTTGCCATCCTTTCCTTTCTGACTACTTCACACAGCTTATTCCAGCCATGTTACTACACATTGCATGATTTTGCTCTTTTTCAGAGGTACATAGTATTCCACAGAGTATACATATCACAATATCTTGAGATCCATTCATTTATATTAGGGCATTTGATTTGTTTCCATAACTTGGCTATTATACTATGTGCAGTGATGAATATAGACATGTCTACATTCTTTTAAATTAATGTGTTTTTTTGTGTCTTAGGGGCAGATGCTAGGAATGACATTTGTAGGTTGTATGGGAATTCTATCTCTATTACTTGTATAGTCTCCATATTGCTCTCTGTAGAGGCTGAGCCAAATGACATTTCCACCAACAATGGATGAAGGTATCTTTCTCATCACAGTCCTGCCATTAATGGCTGCTTTAAGATTTTTTATAGGTGCCATTCTCACTGAGATGTGGTGATATTTTTGTTTTGATTTGCATTTCCATAATTCCAAGTGATCATCCACTTTTTCATATTCCTAATGATCATCTGGATGTCTTCTTTGCAAAAGTGTCTGTTTCCCATCTGTGTATCTTCTTTGGGAAAGTGTCTTCTTGTTTCCTTGCTCCATTACAATAATTTTCTCTGTTTAGGGGGACTCCAAAGCAGTGCTCAGGGGACCTTGGGGCCACCATAGCAATATTCAACCTAGTGGTCTGTGAGTCAATGTAATGTGTGGTTATATAGATAGTATTACTCAGATCCAATGGTGCTAGGGTCCACCATTGCCACCCTGAGGTGCTGTGAAACTTACAGGACCATACCTGGTGGTACTTAGGAGCCATGTTGTTCTGGGGATCAAGTGGAAGTTGGTCTTAACCCGTGTACTATATTCCCAGCCCATGGATTCTGAGTATTTCTAAAGTCAATAGAATACATGTGAATAAAGAAGATGAAATATTAAAAACATAAAACCTTAAAGAGGAAAGTTGTTTAAGTGGTAGTTTAAATTATAAAGAGAAAAAAAAAGAGTTCTGAAAATGAAAGTAATAATAGGATCAGATACTTAACCCAAAATTTTATAAATTAGAGAAAAAGAAAAACTAAATTTCTACAGAAATATAGATATATAGAAGAACCGGAATTAAATTGCCAGTGTTCCTGTAATGCTCTAGAAAATTGAAAGAAATATAAGTCTTTGTGCATTCTGGTGATGGGTGCAGCATTGGAATGATGAAAAGTATAATTCATAATATTGCAAGTAATGGTCCTTAAATGAAAATGGTAAAAAGTAAAATAAATATAAAAGAAAAGAAAAATAAAAAATCAAGGAGTCAGAGAAAATTCAGCAAAGCAATTAATAAAAGGAAAATAATAAAATAATATATGCAGAGGAATTCACAGGAATTTTAATGCCTAAAAGCCACAGATACATAAAATGTTGGAGAAAGGCAGAGTTGAGTCATTCCCACATCTGGTTGCTGAAGTAAAGGCTGCAATATTTCTTTATTATGACAATTGACTGGTCAGATAAATTAGGATTCAGCTAAGTTACAGGTGTGGGAAATGGGGCAGAAACATCCAAGAGATTCAGCAAACTGTAAAACTGCATTGGCTTTATCAGTGGACTCATGTTCAGTCCATCTAGTTGATGAACATCCTTATCGGCCAGCAAATATAAATGACTTATGGGAATAATATTTCAAATCATAATGACACAGCTACATAGAGTATTCTTCGAAGATCTAGGTTATTAAATATTAAATATCAAAGCTGTAAATTATAGTAGCAGCTTTATATAACTAAATTAAATTCAAACAAAACCTAATTTCCTTAATCATTGACTGTAATCCTCCAGGAACATATGCTATTAACTTAACTACAAATGGCACAGAAATTGTATGACTTCAGTTAAGTTACTTGAAATCAAATTCTAATCCAGGGGCAGACTTCTCTGTAAATCTCCCACAGGAATTTTAATAGTTCTACAATCTTATTGGCTTTTTACAAAGTAACTGATCTTTCCATACTTTTTTCTCATTCTTTTATCTAATTTCTTTTTTTTCTCCCTCTTTTTTTCTTTTATGGGATATTAAGGCCAATTTTAACATGCTTACTTGGGATAAAAATTATTCAAAATTATAACCAGTTATTATAACTTGAGATTCTTCACAGATAATTAAACATAACAGGGAGTCTCCATAGATCCAATTAACTGTCTGAGGCCTTGTATGTAAATTCAATTCTAAAATATTAAAAGAAAAAGTATAATTTGGCCCATTGACCTCGTGGCTAAATGTTTATTATGTAGTTGTGCAATGATGAAATCCATTGTGTCTATTATAATCCTGAACAAATGCTTAAGTGAATTAATTAATTTTGCACTCATTTTTAGATAAATGTTAGCCAATTTTGCAATAGTCCATTATTGGTAGAGACTAAAGGCTATGAAACTAAATATCTAAAATTGCTTCAAATAAGAGCATTATAAATAAGCAAAGCATTAGTTCATACTAATGGGATGTAAAAAGCAGTAAGTAGGAGATGAGAGTCCTTGTAAAAAAGATGCTTGGAAAGTTCAAGTTTCTGTTTACTTCAAGATAAACAATGACTTGAGACACTGGCAATTTTTCTTGATAGAAGAAGGTTTATTAGTTCAGATTTAATCTTACATGTCATGATTCTTTATGGGGTAGTCTAGGATTGTCTTGAATGCAACAAGATTCCTACCTTACCATTCAAAATGGTAGCAGGTTATCAAGAGTGGATAGATGTTTTCCCAAGCAAAAGACCATAATAATCCTATTATGCATCTATTTGCTTAATACTGATAAATGTTTTTTTTCTTCAGCCTCGTGTTTTATAACCTTGAGGTTTCCCTACACTCTATTTTTTTTGTCATTCATTTTGTGGACACACCTGACTCTGCATTCAGGAATTTCTCCTGGCAGGGCTTGGGGGACAATTTGGGATGCTGGATATTACACCCAGATCAACCATGTGCAAGATAAGCACCCTATCCACTATAATATCTCTCCACCCCTTCTCTAGACTCATTTTTCCTTGTCCATATATAACTTCATTTGTTAAATAGGAAGATCAACACAGACTTAGCTTACTGTCTGGATTTTGTCATAGGACAGTTGGCACTTTTAAACACCATGTATGACTATGACACATTTAATGAGGAACTTGGAAAGGTGGGTACACCTTTAAAAGTCATTCTAGGGCCCAAGACATTGTTCAAGTGGTGGAGAAACATATCTACCTAATATCAAATGACCTCCACCAAATAATGTCAGGTTTGGCCCTGATGGCTCCAGAGGGCTTTCAGGCCAAGTACTGAATTTTCAAGACAGCAATACAAGGCTGAGGGTTTTGAGAGTGACTCAGCCTCCTGGGGTATGACTCAGATGTTTAGACTGCTTCTGTCTTAGATAAAAGACTTCTTTATGGTTACATAGCTTTTATGCTACTTTGGTTTCTGGTCTCAAGGCACAAATTGACTATGGACAAGGCCAGTGTTTAAATTAAAAATTCATATTTTATTATTACTTTTATTTTTTCTTTTGTTTGGAGGTTTAGTACTAACGCTGTCCTCAAGGATCACTTCTGGAGCTTAGAAATACTCGTGGGTCAATCTGTACCTGTGAGGCGAGTGCATCAGCAGCCTCATGGCGCCTTCAGACTTCCAGATACCCCAAAATTGCTGCTGTGCCTTTGGCCAGACCCCAAAAACTTGGGGCAAAGTTTACCAAGAAAGTAAACAGCCAAAAGTTAGGTATGTGGGAAACACACCCACAAACCACCTCCGGCTCAGCTATATAATTGGAGGCAAGGCCTCTTTGGTTCCTGATTGAACTGCTTAATGGACATGATCCCAGAGACTCAGAAACGAATCTCAGAACCCAGTGGCTTTAGGTAGAAATGCGTCTGGTCTCTGCAGTAGGTTACTGGTGCTGGGCCAACCCAGGTGGGAATAGGTTTCGTGCCTTGGCCTGTTCCTCCTGGCGGCCCAGTGGCCGTCATCCGTCTGAGGCCACCAGATAGTCACATTTGGGCCCCCAGTGACAAACACACAGGGCCTCATGGGATGAGGGTGGAGCCGGGCTTGTCCTCCCCACCCCAACGAGACCCCAAGTCATTACCCACGAATGGCCTCTCTGGCTCCTGATCAAGCTGCTTAACGGCCATGATCCCAGAGACTCAGAAACAAATCTCAAAACCCAGTGGCGTTTGGCAGAAATGCATCCGGACTCCACAGTACGTTACTGTCGCCGGGCCACCCCAGGGAGGAAAGGGTGTTGTCCCTCCGCCTGCTCCCTCTTGGCGACTTGGTGGCTGTCATCCTCCAGAGGCCATTGGACAGCCGGGCTTGGGCCTGCAGTGACGAAACTTCTTGGGTCTCACGGGATGGGGGGGAGGTGGAGCCGGGCCTGTCCTCCCCACCCTAATGAGACCCCAAGTCATCGCCCACAAACGGCCTCTCTGGCTCCTCATGCTCAACGGCCATGATCCCAGAGACTCAGAAACAAATCTCGAAACCCAGCGGCTTTTGTCAGAAATGTGTCCGGACCCCGCAGTAGGTTACTGTCGCCGGGCCACCCCAGAGGGGAATGGGTGCTGTCCCTCCTCTTGACTTGGGCCCGCAGTGACGAAACTTGTTGGGTCTCACGGGATGGGGGGGAAGGTGGAGCTGGGCCTGTCCTCCCCACCCTAACGAGACCCCAAGTCATCGCCCACAAAAGGCCTCTCTTGCTCCTCATGTTCAACGGCCATGTTCCCAGAGACTCAGAAACAAATCTCGAAACCCAGCGGTTTTTGTCAGAAATGTGTCCGTACACCGCAGTAGGTTACTGGACTCAGGAGCAGATCTCTAAACCCAGTCGCTTTTGGCAGAAATCCCTCCAGATTTAAGTGTTAAAATTTCAGAATTTCAAAACCACATGACCCTACTGCAGCCACACAACATCATATGTTACTCATAACCAGCAATAGAACACAAATTGTCTATTGTTGCCTTTTCAGCAGATCTGAGTGTTGGGGTAAAATCTCAAATAATGGTGGGTCTGGTGTCGAAATAGTGAATGTGATCAAAGTAGAGAGAGTAATGTGGAAATCATCTGCCCCGCAGGCAGGGGGAGGGTGTGGGATGGGGGTATACTGGGATTTTTGGTGGTGGAGAATGGGCACTGGTGAAGGTACGGGTGTTTCATTGTATGACTGAGACTTAGACCCAAAAGCTTTGTAACTGCTCTCACGGTGATTCAATAAATAAAATTATAAAAAATGGAAAAAAAAAGAAATCCTCGTGGTGGCAGGGATTGAAACAGGACTGGCTGTGTGTAAGACAAGCACCTTAGCTCCTGTAGTAGTTCTCTGGCCCCAGGCATACAGAACTTGAAATAATTTCCTTTTTTTTTTCTGAACTGGTACAGAATTAAAAATCAGATAGACTCTCCTTTTATTTATTAATTTAGTTTGCTTTTAAAAAATTTATTTATTTTGCTTATATGGGCTATTAAGCCCGGAAATACACAGGGGTTACTCCTGGCTCTGTACTCAGGAGTTACTGCTGGCGGTGCTCAGGGGACCATATGGGATGCTGGGAATCGAACCCGGGCCAGCCGCGTGCAAGGCAAATGCCCTACCCACGGTGCTATCGCTCCAGCTCCCCCCTTTCCTTTTTAATTGACAAAAATTTAAAAACCCAATAAAGGGGCTAGAGTGATTACTGCCACTAGCTTTTAAATTATGGATTCTCTTCTGTAAGATAGCAAGAAAACACTTTTCCTTTCTACATACTCCACACTTAAATGGAAAGTGTTTCCACTGGACTGGCTTGATTCCCTAGTGGTTACCACTTTTAATCTCACCATACTGACCAAGGCATTTAGGTCCCTCAGGATCCGAGGATTAAGGAAAAGCTTTTACAATTACAAGAGTTTATAGAATACACGAGGCTTCTCTTTGCTTGTGTCTTCAGACTGCTCACCTGAGTTCGATTCACTGACACAGAACACTTTTATCAGTTCAGGTAGATTTTCCTCATCGTGCTATTAGTGGAGTCCAAGCGCTGCCGAGGCTTGGGGGATAAGGAAAGCCTTGGCAGTTCTACTAGTTTAGAACTTGTAGATGTGTAGTGTGAGGGGTGTATGTGTGTGGGTGGGTGTGAGTGTGCGATGGGGTGTTTAGAGAAAAATAAATGATCTCTTTCTCTGAAGACAGAAGAGCATGTTTTAGTAGCGACAGAGTGAAATTGGCAGTTGTGTGTAGGTGGTAGGGAGTTGGAGACAGAGTTTGAACTGGGGAATTAGGAAACAGCTCAAATGACTGAGATACACTCATTGCACGATTGAGGGTCCATCTCCCCATGCCTACCTCGTCAGCGCACCCAGAGGAACTCGTGATCACCAGCACTGCCAGGACCAAATAACACCACATGGTTAGACCTGAATGCCTAGCTGTTAGGCTTACACAGCTGTTCCAACTAGCACCAAGTGGTCTGAGATCCACTCTCAAAAAAAAAAAAAAAGAAAGGAGGATGATAGAGGATGGTGTCTCTTCGCAACCCTCTTGTTTTTATTTTTTGTTTCTGGGCCATACATACTGTGCTCAGGGATCACTCCAAAGAATGCTTGGGGGAACATATGGAATGCCAAGGACAGAACCCAGATTGGCCAAATGCACGGCTAGGACCTTATCCCCTATACTAGCTCTTTTGCTCTGCACTGTTTTCTTCTTTTTTCTTTTTTTAATTTGGGGTCACACCTGGCACTGATCAAGGCTTACTCCTGGCTCTGCTCTCAAGAATTACTCCTGCCAGTGCGCTGCAAACAACCCACCCAACTGTACAATCTCTCTGGTCCCTCTTTTTAAGTGGGGGAATAAAGGTGTCTATTTTCATGATCACATGTCCAACCTCAACTCTGACCTCTTGTTTCTTGATAAGATTCTTTTATTAACATATCAATGTTTTTATTTATTATAATAAGCTTTCAATTGATTCCTTTAAGATATTTTCATTTGATCTTTCATCTATTTTTACTAATTCTGTTTAAGAATATTCAATTTTTCAACTCTTAGTAGTTCTAGAAAATAGGGGAAAATGCATTGAAAGCCTTAGCTCAAAGTTGAATTGGAATGATTCATTATGAGCTTATTCATTTTATTTATATTTATTGGGGTAATGGTTTAAAATTGTGCATGCTTATAATTTAGTGGTAAATATTACCACAATACAGCTACTATGAAAATGTCAATATCCCTCCCTTACAGTTCACTGGATATGTTCCATCAACTCTATACCCACCTTCGTAACTTTAGCCCTATGGCTAGAGTATAAGGTTTTGCTTTTATTGAATATTATATAATACCTTGTCTTAATTCTTATTTACTAAATGGGAGTGATGTCGTCCAGCATTTCACTTTTTCTTTCTGACTTATTTTTCTTAGCATTACATCCTCCAGTGCCATCCATGTTGTAAAAAGGAAAGGTTTTATCTCTTCTAATGGCTGAGTGGTTTTCCACTATTTACATATGCACACATCTTCATTTAGTTGTCTGTCTTGGGCACTTGGACGGTTTCCAAATCTTGGATAATGTTAGTACTGCAATGAATATACATATGTATGTATCTTTTTGGATTGCCTTTTTTATGTTTAGATATTTACAAATGGATTGATGGCTCATATAGTAAATCTATTCTTAATATTTTTAGACGTTCCCTACCTTTTTTTCATAAGGGCTGGGAACATTTTCATTTTTTTCCAACAGTGGATGAGGGTATAGTTTTCCCCACACCCCAGCCAGCACATGTTTCTGACCATTTTGATATAGGCCATCTCATGGATGTGAAATGACATCTCGTTGTTTTGATTTTTCATTTAGTTTGAGCATTTCAAAACAATGAGATTATGCGAAGTACTTTTTTCTATGTTCCTGTTGGCAATCTGCATTTCTTCCTCTGTGAAATGCCTTTTCGGCTCTCTTTATTTTTTTAACGGGATTGTTTATTTTCCTTTTGTTGACATTTATGAGTTATTTATATATCTTGAATATTATCCCATTGTCAGATGCAAGCAATGCAAATGCTTTTCATACTCAATAGCAAATCTTTTTTGTTTTAAGGACAGTTTCCTGTGCCGCGCAGAAGCTTTTTAGTTTCATGTAATCCTATTTGATTATTTTTACTTTTGTTTTACTTGCTAATGGAGTTGAATTCCCAGAGACATCACTGAAGCCAACATCAGGAAGTGTTTGCCCACATTTTCTTCAATGTATTTTATTGTTAGGACTTAACGTTCAAGTCTTTAATCATCCTGAGTTAACATTTATGCACGGTGAGAGAGTGATCTAATTTCATTCTTTTGCACATGACTATCCAGTTTCCCAACATTTGTTGAAGAGATTTTCCCTTTTCCATTTTATGCTCTTGGCTCTTTTGCATAAGAACCCTGTTCTTCAAGATTCTTGAATTTCTTGTAAAAATAATTCTATTAACCGACTCTACTATTTGCATATACTGTTCATCACTCATGTTACCACTGCAACTTTGGGAATTGTTAGAAGGGCATTGACTTGACAGAATTCAGAAACATAACATGTTAATATATTGTTTCCTTAAGGACCTCTGAATAAAGGAATACAGCCTCGGTTTGATTCTTGTATCTTGGGTATGTTAAAAATTCCATTTCCCTCCTGAATTGGGATTTTAAAACCATGAGGTAAGAAGAATTGTGGTTAATTTCATGCTCAATACAAAGTATTATGAGCAGAAGATTTTATCACAGAATTCAAAGAAGAAAATCCACATGACTCATTTTAAAGGCTTACCTATTATATCAGTTAATTTGAAGAGTCCAAATAACTTCACCATTGCTGAGAAATATCTACAATTTCTCAAGAAAGTTGCTCTTTAAACTACAGCTTCTGTTCAATAAAAAGAAAGGCTTTTTGACCATATTTACACAGTATTTCTGCATTATCAACTTTTGATTCAGAAGGTGGAAAAATACCCTTTAGATTCCCAACGGACTGTCTGTACCAATTTATTAAATGTATCTAACATTGCACATGTTGGAGAGCTTAGAAATTGTTTCTAAGAAAAATTATATGACTTTTATTTACAGTTCCATAGGTCATATTCAAAATCTATGAATGTGCTATAGTGAAAAACCGAAACATAAAGTGTTGCTACAGGCTATCCTTTGTTTGGTTATATTTTTTAAGACTCACAGTATGAGAATGTTACATTAACACTAAAATTATTTCAAGAGCTCTCCAAACCTGGCAAAAAATTATCTTACACAACTCCTGACACATTTAGGTGCCCTGTAATGTATTAGGTTCCTATTAGTAGTTTGCAAATATGATATAACTACATCACATATACCATAACACACAAATAAACACACGCATGAGTACACATGTGCTCATGGTACTGTCTTTTTTGGTCTGCTTTTTCTTCTAGAAATGTATTGGTTGCAAATTCTTTAGACCCTCCCCCCAACCCAAACTTTGACAGTCAAAGATGGCAGCACAATACAAAATGATAAGGTCATACTTGGCTTCCTGTGCTGACAGTCAAAGGTAAGGTAAGGTAAAGGTAAAGGCCCTCCCGTTGATCGTCGATTTGCTCGAGCGGGCCCAGTAACGTCTCCATTGGAGACTTTGTTGTTACTGTGTCTGGCATATCGAATACTCTCGGTAGCTTGCCGGGCTCTCCAAGAGGGGCGGAGGAATCGAACTCGGGTCGGCCATGTTGGCCGCTTGTAAGGCGAACGCCCTACCCGCTGTGCTATTGCTCCACCCCGAGAGTCAAAGGTAGTAGTGAAAAAAAAGTAGTGATCTTCTCCAGAGAGAATATCCAGTAAAGTATATATGGATAGTTGGTATTTTTTTAAACATACAAAAACATTTGTCTCATTAAAAAATATTTGCAACCTAAAGAACCCAGTAGAAGGTTGATGCATGACAGGAATACTGCCTGAGGGTCCAGGGTCCATGTAAGTTTGTTTTATTCATTTGTACACCTCCCCCTGCCCCCTGCCCCGGGGTTCAGTATATGATGAGCACTGAGTAAAATTGGCTATATTCTCTGTTTACCAATGATCTTACTATTGGCAACTTTATTATTCTGCTTTTTAAAAAACACACAGGAACGGGCCCAAGAGATAGTAAGGATCCAACATGGCTGCCTTTCATAAGGCCAACTTATCCCCAGCAGCACATATTAACCCCTGAGCATTGCCAGGAGTGATCCCTGAGCATAGAACACAGAGCCAGGAGTAAGGCACTGGTTGTGGCCCCAGATTAATTAATAGCAATAATAATAATTAAAATTTTTAAACAAAATCACATAGGCAGTTTTTGTAATTTTTAACCTAGCCCTCAAAATAAGAGGTTAGTATTTCCTCTGATTTCCTTTCATTCTTTACCCAGTCTGGAAGTCTAATGAAATTTTTAGACTGTGCAATTACTTAATTGATGCATTTTAAATAAATTTCTTCTTCTATATAGCAATAAATACCTTTAATAGTAACACATACTTTAAGCATGGCTTTAGTTATTATATTTGTCAGTATGGGCTGCCAAACTACATGGCTACCACATTAGATATTTACTTTTTCGTAGTCTTGGAGCCCAAAGTTCGATATTGAAATGGCCCCAGATTTGGTTACTGGTGCTATCCCTCTTCGTAGCTTTCACCTGACTGCCTTCTTATCATGTTCTCACTGACCTTTTGCTGTAATGCTCAGATTGAGGGAGAGATCTCTGGGTCCTTTCTTCATGTCCTAAAGGACTACAGTCTTGCCCCTGTTTATTTCTTTGATCCTAACTACCTACTTCAGGCCTTGTCTATGAACATCTATGTTGCTTTCAATGTGTGCATTTTGCATACATTCAGCTGATACCACCCTTTTCTCAGAGTACTTCCTTTATGGAGTAGTTCAAAGAATAAACTTGCTCAAGACCTAAACTTGCATCATTTTTTTCTGAAAAACACTTGGCATATCTTTGGTTTCACATAATATAATTGCTCTATAGTAGGCTAAAGGATAACCGTATTTAGAGATTAAGTATGGTTTAAGGGGACATGTACAGGTGACAAGTTGGCGAGTGGCAGACATGATGGTCATTATAATGTGTCAATTTAACTGGACCTGTGACAAGGTGCATAGATATTTGTTCAGACATTATTCTGGTGTTTCTGTACACATTTATTTTTTGGAGGTGACAGTACTAGTTCTGTAGGAACACTGAATAAAACAAATTAACTTCCACAGTAAGGGTGAGCCTTAGTCAATCAGTTGCAGGTCTAAATAGAAAAAAATGGCTGATACTTTCCTGAAAGAATTTCTGCCTGATTGTCTTCAAACTAGAACACGTGCTCTTCCTTTTTCTATAGAAGTCCCTCATTCTAAAGAATGAGACATGGACACTGCATATTTTGGATATAACAGACTCCATAATCACATAAATCAATTATTTATAATAAATATCAATATATACTTATATAGTGTTAAATTATTTATCATGTTTATCTATTATATATATGTATTGCTTCTCTGGAGAATTCTGACTAACACAGTCATTTGTGCTGTTACTGTGTTTGGCATATCGCATAGGTCACGGGGAGCTTTCCAGGCTTTGCCATGTGGGCGAGATACTCTCAGTAGCTTGCTGGGCTCTCTGAGAGGGATGGAGGAATCAAACCTGGGTCAGCCAGATTGGAACAGCAAGTCTCACAATGGAGACGTTACTGGGCCCGCTCGAGCAAATCAATGAACAACAGGAGGACAGTCATACAGTAATACAGTCATTCATACATTTCAGATGCCATTGATCCCCTGCTTGTCATTTAATCATACATACACATGTTTTTGGATATTTTCTCTGTATAGTCATGTTTATATTCTATTATTTCAAAACTTAAGAATCAAAAATTCTAGCCATGGTTCTTACTGTTGTCTGACTCCTAATTTGTGTCAGAAGTTTGAGTGAAAAATATTAAAATTTCTACAAAATACTTCCCATATTCTCTAATTCACTAGATGCATGACTTATGATAAACCACTTATATGCTTTGAAATGTATTTTTGAACTACAAGCCTGGTAAAAATAATATCCTTTTAATTTTATGGTATAAAATTTAGAATCTCATGAGATTGCACAAGTAAAAAATTCTTCTAAATAGACAAGCCGTCATCATGTAAGTTATTGAGCTTATTACTATGTAACATGCATGATTTTTTGTTACCTTGGTTTTATTTGAATTGAAATTGTTCATACGTTAGAAAATAGGTCTAATCATGACAGAAACTCTTTTGGTATATCAAGGATCATAGAACAGTAACACCTATACAAGCTTTATTTCAGGTCACTGCCCTGGCAGACATCTTGAATTACCAAGAAGGCACTTATCCACTGAAGATTCATTGGATTTGTTTAGGCCATGTAGCACTGTCTTCCCTCCTGTTGTTCATCAATTTGCTCGAGTGGGCGCCAGTAACATCTCCATTGCGAGACTTGTTGTTATTTAGCACATCGAATATGCCACAGGGAGCTTGCCAGGCTCTGCCATGCAGGCGAGATATTCTTGGTAGCTTGCCGGGCTTTCCAAGAGTGGGGGAAGAATCAAACCCAGGTCGGCTGCATGTAAGGCAAAAGCCCTACCCGCTGTGCTATTGCTCCAGCCCTCTTCGCAGTTACTCTAGAGGACATGAGCAGGTGCATAAGTTGACACCATGTTGTCATCACTCAGTTAGTTTCTACCCAATTCTGTAGAACCATTGGTTCTGTCAATGGAATAAATAGAGTGCTGCTTATTTATTTAAAACAACATGGATTTGTATATGAGATGGTGACCAGGCCTAGTCTTAATCATAGCCGTCATCAACAGATCAGCATGTTCCTAGCACATTGAAACTTTGTGGCAAATAATGCAAACATATCTGATTGCCTTAGAAATTCTGCATTTTGTGGGAACTTTTCTTTCAGGGCAGATATTGAAAAAGAAACAGTGTAGCAGAAAGATGCATGCCAAAAGAAGAAAATAGGCTGAATTATACATCTTCCTCACTACCTCATTTTTGCTTTCCTCCCCACACCAAGCACACAATAGTACTTCTGGGGATAGTACTAACTTTTTTTTTAATATTACACAGAAAAAAACAGAGTTTCCTGATTAAAGTCAGCAGAAGGTTTTATGTTTCATTTGTAACTGAGTCATAGAAAAGAAACAAAACAAAGGAGATTCAGTTCAATAAAACTCTAACCAATCACATAGTTTTATTAAGCATAGTATCGACAGAAAATATGAAGTTCTTGCCCAGAAATAATGGATGCCAAGGATGGAGTAACTTTCTGGCTTTGTCATTGGTTTCTATAAATTATATTCTTTGTGCAAGTCTATATTCCTGAATAGTTGTTGATATTAAACATCAGGGAAAACTTATAAATGGACAGTGAAATGAGTTAGGGATTACCAGATGTTTGCTAGCTACACTTCACGAAAACTCTACTCACATCTGTTTTTGACCTCAACTGCATAACACAATTTCTTTTCTATTATTCAATATCTTTATTTTTGTGGCCAAGTGTATATTGGATGCAAAAACGTTTCAAACTAAAACTTGGCATATGAACTCTTGATTTGGCTGCAGTTGGGTTATCACCAATTTGCAAAATAAAGTATGAATAATAATCCAAGCTGTAAGAGCGCAAAGTAAAATAAATCTTTACTTTACCATCTTATCAGGAAATATAAATCAATCTGGCACATACGTCAACCTTAATTTCTGTATCAAAGTTCCAGATGCAGTTATGATTTTATTCAATAAAAACATCCACCAAGTTAGATATGAGAATTAAAGACCCCCTGGATCTCATGAATGGCCCTTTTCCTCATAAGTGCTGTCTAAACTCAGAGCAATGGTGATTAAGTTCTGTTTGCAGTGTCACCCTCGTACATTTCGTCTTTATTTCTTTGTTCTTGTTGCTCATTGATTTCAATGACTTTTTGCTGTTCGCATCTTCTGCCACATATACCTACCTGCAAACAACAGAGGTAGAATGGGAATGTTTTTATTTCCTTCAGAAAGAATAGGAATAGAAAGAATAGCGGCAAAAGGGGAATGTTTTTAGAGCACAGCTGCAGCAGAACTTAGCGGCATCATTTTTTATCTTAAAGTAAATATCAATATTAGTTTTCAAACTGAGACCCTTAGTCATATCAGAGTCACAATGTTCCTCTGCCCTCCCTAGCACCAGGACACCTCTACCTCTGTGTCTACTGTCGGCAGGTCTTGTACAGACTGAACTGACCACCTAGGACTTTAGCTAGTGTCAATGCTAAAAAAAAAAAAAATTACTGGCTGATTTTTTATGTGCCTACCACTTTGGTCCAGGTGCATTATTTTCTTTAGTGAAGAACAATGAATGAGGAAAGGGAGATTAGAGAAATCATAATACATGCTAAGTCACATGGTTACTTTTGTCTAATGCTAAATAAGACACCATACATACATCTTAAACTGCTTTGCTTGTGGCATTATTAGAAGCAATCTTTCCTAACCATTCCTTTCAATTTCCGCAATCCTGTGTGAATAGGGAAAGACATCCTTATCCCTACTCCTCCCCTTGATGTATTGTAATCCCTCTCTGCTTACAATTCTGTGTTTCCAACATTCCAACACCCTAGGATGCATTCTTCTGGCACCTCATTAAACTTCTGCTCTCTCCTAAATACCATTCTTCAGTGATGTCAATATCCTCTGACTCTCTTGTACTCTCTCTCTCTCTCTCTCTCTCTCTCTCTCTCTCTCTCTCTTCATGTCTGCCTCTTAACCAACTGTTCAATTTATTTTCATTATACCCGTTTTTTATTTATGCAGAAACTGGATGCATCAATGAGTTTATTCCTTATCAAATTAATTTTAAGATATTTTCATTGTTCTTATTCTTATACTAACACTAGTTTCTTTTCTTTTAGTTTTAGCTTTTGGGCCACACCAAGTGATGCTCAGGATTCCTCCTGGCTCTGCACTCAGGAATCACTCCAGGCGGTGCTCGGCAGACCATATGGGATGCTGGGGATCGAACCCAGGTCAGCCGCATGCAAGGCAAATGCCCTACCTGCTGTACTATCACTCCTGCCCCAGTAAGTAGTTTCTTGTTTTCTTAATTTTTTGACCAATCTGTTGACTATCTCCATTTCCTTCTCTGTTCTTCCCACCTGGACTTAAAACCTGATATCTGAAGAGTTGATATCAATCTTCTTTGATCCCTGTACTCTATGGTAATGCCAGGGAAAATTGAACCCAAAAGGAATGCTTCAAAACTTTTTCTCTTTGCTCTCTGTGAATTTAGATAGCTGAAGGCTGCCAGAAATCCCATATGTTAGTGCTTAGAATTATTCATTAACCCCATATTTGTTACCTTTGCTTAGATTCTACTTTCTTTTCTTCAGTCAAAGACCTGTTTACTGTTAAGTTTCTCACCGTAATCACTTTCCAATGCCCTACCTGGCCTCATATCCTACTCTAATGTGATGACTGAGGTCCTCAGGCCTGATCTCTGTTGATATCCTGTCTTCTTTTAGCTCCTGACTATCTAAACCCACACCCTTCCTTCCTTCCTTGCAGTCTCAAAGGACAAAAAGTCCTTTTCCTGCCTGAAATCCCTACCCCCTCCAGCTCATAGATCAGGTCTTGCTCACCTTTGAATTCTCAGTGCCTAATGTGTGGGTCTCTATCATTTAAAGGAGACACTTGTTTGTTTACATGATCAAGCTTCCTTCCTTAACTGAGCCTACATGTGGTTCTTAAATAGTCTAACTTAAAAAAGCCCCACCAGACTAAAAATAACAGAACCATTAAGGAAATTCTCCCATGACTGTACTGTTTATTTTCATTAAAAAGAAAGATACAAATGAGGAAATAGATCATGCTTTTTAATGTATGTGCACTTCATACTGCTACATATTCGTATTTTATGGCATCTTATGTATAATAAAAGGAGTCTTTTGTGGATTAAGGCTATTAGACAAATGATAGAGGGCATTCTTTGCAGTTTGAGGCATAAGTTCTATCCCCAGCACCACATGGCCCTAGAATTCTGCT
Organism: Sorex fumeus; assembly: GCF_029834395.1. NCBI lineage: Eukaryota > Metazoa > Chordata > Mammalia > Eulipotyphla > Soricidae > Sorex > Sorex fumeus. The sequence continues at coordinate 6,469,832 of NW_026606240.1, forward strand.
TGGACTAGCCTTGAGCCCCTCTATATTCAAGGGTGGCACTCAAACAACAACAAAAAAAGTAAGTAGCCAAAATATACTTTTTATCTTCCACCCAAAATGTTGTAAACAAGTTATCTACTCATTCAAGGTCTCAGAATATAAAACAGTTACATCGTCTATTCTTCAGCACTGGAACAATTCTATTACTGAAAAATGAATGTATGGTATAGATGTTATTGGCAGAAAAGTAACTGACTCTCCTTTTAAAAGTATTCTCCAAATACCACATAGTAATTCATCTATCTGACATTTCTGTAGTAAATTTACACACTGTGTTACTATGTATTGATTAGTTTTTTAAAAATTATGTTTTTGTTTCATAATAGTTTATAGTTACAGAAGTACTTCAAGAATAGCACTATAGAACTGTCCTCCTGTTGTTCACCTTTTTGCTAGAGTGGGCACCAGTAACGTCTCCATTGTGAGACTTGTGACTGTGTTTAGCATATCGAATACGCAATGGGGAGCTTGCCAGGCTTATTCTGACTACGTATCACCCAGTTTTCCTCTCGTGAACATCTTACATTGCCATGTTATATTTCTAACAACTACAGAACCAATATTAGTGTATTCAAATGCTAAACTCTTTTGAATTCCACTAATTTTCCACTAATATTCCAAAATTCTGTCCAAGATGCCACACTACAATAATTATATATTAATTATTGTGTCACATAAATTTCCTCTGGTCTGTCATAGCCTCTATTTTTGTATCAGTTTTCCATGATCTTGCCAGTTTTGAGAAACAATGATATGGCATTACACAAAATGTCTCTCAATTAGGCTTTATCTAATATTTTTCTCTTGTATACACTGTGATTATGGGCTTGGGAGGAGGAAGGCCACAGAGGTCAAGTGCTAACGTGCTACTTTCACCATGACATATCAAAGGTGTATTGTATCAACATCACATTGATATAATTTTAACCTTGACATCAATGTAATGTTACAGTGCATTTTTATATTGATTATTCATGTGATTCTTTTATTTATCATGAAGTATACCGATTGGTGTTCTCAATCAATTTTAGAAAGGAAGACCCTGAAACTAGATCTGGAACTAAGGCTAACTACCCAGTCTATCAATTTCTTCAGTACCCTGACCACCTTTTCTAAAACACATGGGAAGTGGCTCAGATAAGAAGCAGAATTTCACAATGTCTTCCAATGTAAAGCTAAATTGATTTTACTGTGCCTGTGGATAAGAATTTTCGTGATTCAATAATAATTGTTATCTTCATACTACAACTCTATATCTAGGCTTGTTTGAGCAGATTAAAAATGTATCAAAATGTATGGTCAGCTAAGAAAGGAAACAACTAACAAACTCCTAGCACTAAAGGTAATTTAAATTAACCTATTGAAGACAAGTTTTTCAAGCTAGCTATTTTATTTTTTATGTTTGCACTTTGTTTTCCTAAATACTCGGTCCTTCTTACCAAACTCACAAAATCATGAAAAAAGGTTGGTTCTTCATTGGTAAAACAGGCTGTGACTACAGAAAGATACATTTTAATACACATTTCAATAATATTGGAGGGAACTTAACAGTTCCTCAGGAGACACTAGTAATAAAAATGGTAATAATAACAATCATCATCATAATAATCTCTCACATTAAACATTCTCTCTTGCCCCCGTGCCAGGCTGTCTTCACCGAGGCCCCTCGAAGGGGAGCGGGTTGAGTTTCCCTCCCCGCCCTGAGCAGAGCCCTTGGTAGCCGAAAACCTCCAGAACCCAGCCACAGCCATACTCAAGGCAGCTTTCCACATGCTCAGACGAGCCTCACACATGAAGGAACCAGCAGAAGAACCCAGATTTGCGGGACCTGGGGCTGAGATCTCCAAGCCTGCTCGGATCGGGGCTGGACCTCCTCCACCCAGACCCCCATTTTTCCTGTAACCCAGCAGGCACACCCACAAATTGCCCCCGGGGGCCATGTAATCTCATCAACAGCCAAGAGCCAGAGACTATAAAACAAAGCTCCCAAAAGAGAGTGATGCAGTTTTTCCCGGACCCTCTGTTCCTCTCAGAGAGCCTGGCAAGCTACCAAGGGTATCCTGCCTGCACAGCAGAGCCTGGCAGGCTACCCGTGGCATACTCAGTATGCCAAAACCAGTAATAATAACAGGTCTCATTCCCCTGACGCTGAAAGAGCCTCCAATGTGGCAGCGTTGGGAAGGATAAGTAAGGAGAGGCTGCTAAAGTCTCAGGGCTGGAACGAATGGAGACATTACCGGTGCCCGCTGGAGCAACTAGATGAACAATGGGACGATAGTGATACAGTAATACAATGATGAAACATCCTCTAAGTCTATTGGTTAAATACTATTAATATCCTTATTCAGTACATGATGAAACTGGGTCTCAGAGATAAAGAAACTATGTAACTCTGTAACTATATAAATAAACTATCACAGTCCTCCCATTGTTCATCGATTTTCTCGAGCGGGCCCAGTAACGTCTCCATCGTGAGACTTTGTTGTTACTGTGTTTGGCATATCAAATACGTCACGGGGAGCTTGCCAGGCTTTGCTGTGCGGGCGAGATACTCTTGGTAGCTTGCCGGGCTCTCCAAGAGGGGCAGAGGAATCGAACTCGGGTCGGCCATGTTGGCTGCGTGCAAGGCAAATGCCCTACCACTGTGCTATCACTCCAGCCCTAAATAAACTATATATATATATATATATATATATATATATATTCATAATATCCTTAAAGCATTTTATTTTATACGGCTGCTTAAACAACATATCATATATTGGGTGATCAACAGAAATTAGTTTTTTTAGTATCCCAGGTAACAGAAAGTCCAGAATAAAGGTTGTAGGAGATTTGGTTTCCACTGTGGGCTCTCTCTGGAGTATGGTTACCTTCCTGTGATGTCCTCACATGGCCTTTCCTCTGCAGGTTTGCATCCCTGCTGTTTTCCTATGTATCCAAATTTCTTCTTTGTATATGGAAACCAGTCAAAATGGATAAAGACTTAATTTTAATTGTAGGCTGAATTCTAACTCAGCTACTTGTTCTAAAGATCTTATATCAAAATCCAGTAGCATTCTGTGGTACTATGAGGTAGAATATTAAATTTTGGATTTGGGGCAGACACTTTAATCCTTAACAAGAACTGCAATTCAAATCCAAATGATATGACTGAAAAACTAAAATCTAGCTACTCAGCTCTTCTGGGAGATGAGTGTCACACTATTCAAAGTAGTAAAACCACCAATGTTTTTAGACATTCTTCTCATCACAGCAGATCATGCAGTGTTTTCACTCATTAGTGATCTCTCTTCACATGATATAATGAGGCACTGAGCTCAGAGCAATGACATTTATCAGGTTTATTATTCACCCAATCATTTCCTAGCAGCTGTCTTTAGATGAAGACTCAGCTATGGTGCAATATTTGTTTGGGGGTAATGTTTATTCAAACCTCACTCACGCTTTCATTATTTATTCAACAAATATATATTAAGTGCCCACTATAGCCCTGGCATTTCTCAAGCCAATTTTGAAATATCAACAAAATCAATTTCTAAAGCACACACCAAAGTACTATTATTATTACTTTCTAGACAAGGAACTAAGACTCTAAGAGATTAAGCAATTTATCAATAAATATATCACTTGAAGTAGAACCAGATTGAAGAAAGCAATTTGAAGAAGGAAACCTCAATCTAGAACCTTGATCTTAATTTTATATTCTTCTTGCTAGCTGCTGAAAATCCTAAAGTAAAAAGTAAAGGCCCTCCCGTTGATCATCGATTTGCTTGAGCGGGCCCAGTAACATCTCCATTGGAGACTTTGTTGTTACTGTGTTTGGCATATCGAATACTCTCGGTAGCTTGCCGGGCTCTCTGAGAGGGGCGGAGGAATCGAACTCGGGTCGGTCATGTTGGCCGATTGTAAGGCGAACGCCCTACCGCTGTGCTATCGCTCCACTACTACTGATTGTTTTGATTTTTATGGAAGAGTAATTATTATACTTGCTGCTAGCTTAATATAACTATTTTATTCCAAACACAAATACATATAGTGAAATAGCTGTAGTTACTGTTGTTATTTAATCTACTTGTTTTATAATGTTAAGGAAATTTATGATCTTTCTGGTTTAATTCTGTGAACTATGAGCCTATGAAATGACAGCACTGATTTCTAAAAACTGAAATAGATGTAATAAAAACAGTGCTTGAAAGAAAGAAGCTAAGGTTGTAACAGCAATACAAAGAACAGTTGTGTTGAAAGTATTTGTTCAATCACCATATTTAGAAAATTAGAAATGGTTGTAGACTATCTTTGTTTTATTACCAAGAGTTATCAATTATCTCAAGCTAAAATCTCAGAGCTGTTCTTTAATTAAAGCCAGGAAACAGGGATGACACTCTCAACACCAGTGTTACGAGCATCGTGTGTGTGTGTGTGTGTGTGTGTGTGTGTGTGTGTGTGTTTGCAGCAGTCAGAGCTAGAGTATGAGCAAGAGAAAAAAATAAAAGCAGCTTTGAGTAAGAGACACTAAACACCAAGTCCCAGAGAAACTTTTCTTTGGCACCACTCTGCCTGCTGCATCTGTGGGTGACGGGGAAAGTCACCCACAAAGTGTTTCCTAATCAAGTTACCAGGATCTTAGCCAGCTCTGCCAGATGGCAGACAAATAATAATTCAGACAATCTATACCAGGTAGGCCTCTTAGCAAACTGAGTTCTTTACTTGTCTATATGAATTGACAACAAGGGATCATATGGTTATTTAAGGATGACCAGATTAAAATCCCAGAAAATCAAGGAAGAAAAAGGAATGAAGAGCAGGAATTGATAAAATAAAATTAGGAATAATTCAGAAATGATAAAATAATTAAAAATTATAGTAATATTCCCAAAGACATTAAAAATGTGTCCATCAAGAATAGATAAGCTGTTGTTTTTATTTTGTTTTTGCTTTGGGGCCACTTCTGACGATGCTCAGGGGTTATTTCTGGTCTGTACTCAGGGATCACTCCTGCAGGTTTGAGACGCATAATATGGGATGCTGGAGATCAAACCTGGAGTTGACCGCATGCAAAGCAGATACCCTAACTGCTGTACTACCACTTTGGCCCTCAATTTTTTAAAAATGAGGTTTCCATTATTAACAAAGTTCTGTTAAAAAAATAAGATGAGCAAAAGAGTCACTGATAGAGTTTAAAAGCAAATACAATCAACTGCATATTAAGATAGATATTTAAAAAATAAAATTACAGATCTTTGTCAGGACTGAGGACATAGTATAGTGGGTGGCAGTCCTAACACCGCACAACTCCTGGAGCAGTGCGAGGTGGAGCATCTATAACCATTTATTGAGCCACTGAGGGATCTTGGTGGTATGATACCAGGCCTTCTGCTCAATTATCCCACCAGATTATCTGAGGATTACTGGGAGTGGCTTTTGAGACCCATGAGCCCTGGTAAGGAAGGGGTGGTGAGGTACAAATGGAAATTTTAACTCATTCCAGGAGAAAACAAGCATTAAAGACAAGATTATTGAATACCTATTTGGTGCTGAAGAAATAGTACCAGGTAAGGTCTTTGCCTTGGATGGGCTGATATCCCTTTGAATTCCCAGCACTAAACAATACCAGAGTTCACTTCTGAACTTAGAGCCAGGACCTGAGCATCACTGGGTATTGTCCAAAATCCAAAAGGTAAAAAAAAAGAAACTAAATAATATATTTGACTACTGAAATGAGTACACATAATCAAGTTTGGGGGAACGTATGAATCTTAAGGCCAATATCTATAGCTTTGGAGGGGGCAGGTTGAGTTTCCCTCCCCGGCCCGAGCAGAGCCCCAGCAGCCGAAGACCTCCAGAACCTGCCACAACCATGCTGAGATCACTCTCCACACACATAAAGGTACCTGCAGCGGAACAAAGGCATGCGGGTCCCGGGGCTGAGATCTCCAAGCCTGCTCGGATTGGGGCTGAGCATCCTCCACCCAGATCCTCCATCTTCATCTTCCAGTAAGCAGCACCAACTGCCCCCTGGCGCCGTGTAATCCCATCAACGGCCAAGACCCAGAGACTATAAAACCCTGCTCCAGGAAGTGTGCAGCCACATTTGCGGCTGTGCGACATCTTATTACCTCATTCTTGCCACAACCTGACAAGCTACCGAATGTAACCTGCCAACACAGCAGAGTCTGGCAAACTCCCCGTGGCATACCCAATATGCCAAATACCAGTAACAATGATGCGTCTCATTCTCCTAACCCTGAAAAAGCCTTGAATGTGGCACTTTTTAGAATCTCAGTGCTAGGACGAAGGAGACGTTACTGGTGCCTGCTCGAGGCAATTGACGAACAGGATGATCGTGATTGTGATCGATCTATAGCTTTAAATATAATAAGAATTCCAAAGATTTAAAAACACTTAAAAACCCAAGGGAAAAATGCATGTTTGTAAAACATTGTGGAATATATCTGACTTCTTATCAGTAGTATCGGAATTCAGAAAATACCAGATGCACTCAAAGTTCAGGGGAAGCATGCATTACATCTGAAAAAAGACTCTGAATAACAATTACATATACTGACTAGTATCATGCCTTTAAATATTTAATTTAATTTAACTTTAAATTTTATGATCAGTCATTTGACAAGTAACAGTGAATGTATAGCCAGAAAACAGAATTTTGTTATAGACAACAGCGTTAAGAATAGTTGTGCAGGAGGAGGAATGAAGAAGAGAAGGCATTATTGTATGAGGGTCAGAAGCTCCAATTCCCCCAACTCTCCAATAAAAGCATTTAAGCTATTTGTTGCAAATAATTTCTATGGGGAATGTAACTGTGCTTTTTTATAATGCATGGATTTTTCTTTTCATGCATTGTTGTTTCTCTCTCTCTTACACACACACACATGCACACTCACATATCACGACCACGACCACCCTGTTGTTCGTCGATTGCCTCGAGCAGGTGCCAGTAACGCCTTCTTCGTCCTAGCCCTGAGATTTTTTTTTTTTCAAAGTGCCATATTCAAGGCTTTTTCAGGGTTAGGAGAATGAGACCCATCATTGTTACTGGTATTTGGCATATTGGGTATACCACGGGGAGTTTGCCAGACTCTGCCGTGTGGGCAGGTTACATTTGGTAGCCTGCCAGTTTGTCCAAAGTAGGAATGAGATGATAAAATGTCGCTTCCGGGAGCTGAGTGTGATAATCTCTGGATCCTGGCCGTTGTTGGAGTTACACGGCAGTTGGTGGGTGTAACTGTCTAGTTACTGGCAGGTCCAGTCCCAAACCGTGCAGGCTTGGAGATCTCAGCCCCGGGTCCCATACACCTGGGTTCCTCTGCCAGTTCTTTTATGTGTGAGGCTCATCCAAGTGTATGGAGAATGGTCCCAGCATGGCCTTGGCTGGGCCCCGGAGGTCTTCAGCTGTTGGGCCCTGGTGGAGACAGTCAGGCACAGGGTAGAAGACTCTGCCTTGTTCTCTCCCGGGAGCTGAGTGTGATAATCTCTGGATCCTGGCCGTTGTTGGAGTTACACGGCAGTTAGTGTATACACTCACATATATTATGTATAAATAATGCTTCATTGGATAAAAATTTAAGTAGAGCCAAGGGAGAAGTGACAAATGCTAGGAGACCAAACAGCAGCCTGCTTGACTCTGGATGCAGATGTGACCTTGAGTTGACTATTGAGAAGTCATAGATGGTATTCATAATTACATGAAAATATTTAGATAATATCAAGTAAGAACTCCGGCATTTTTGCATGTGTGTGTATTTGGGTATTTGTGAATATGTGTGTATGTGTGTGTGTGAAAGAGAGAGAGAGGGAGCAAGAGATAATAGGTGTCACAATCCACCCGCCATTTCTATTTCTCCTTCCTTCCCTGCTCTTATATCCTGCAGAAAATCCATGTTAAAGGGTGACGAAAACAGCACTGCATTGATCTTACCAAAGAAAGAGACAGTGACTGGTTTGCTGTCAATCTATAACTTCTTAGGATTCATGCTAAATGAGTCAGTTCAATTCATTTTCTTGGGAATCAGAAGTCAGAATGTGGAGAGATTTGGCTGGATGTTAACCTACCAGAAAGCTGCTGTGTAAAGTTCCACAAACTGCTCCGTGAGATCCCTGGAATTACTCCTGTTCATAGCTTTCCTCTAGCTCAAGTAATTCAAGATTTTCCCCTATACTATGCATCATATATTTAATTTTCAAGAGATTCCATTTCTCTTATTAAAACATGAATAACCCTCTAAAAAGTATTCCCATTACTTGAACAAACCTGGAAGAGACTCACACAACCAAATTCACTCAAACTGAAAGTCTAATATGTTCACAGTCAGAGAAGAGAGGCCTTCAGGTAGCTGGGTCTTGCGACAATGGTCTGAGCTGGTGCCTTTAGTGTACTGCAAACATAGGTGCGGGAGGCTGAGGCTACTATATTCAAATACCTTTTCAAAAAAGGCGCTTTTTTTTGGTGGCCATACTGCTGGTTCTGCACTCAGGGATCACTTCTGGTGGGGCTTGGAGAACTACATGTGGTGCAGGGGATTGAACCCAGGTTTATCATGTACAAGGCAAGTGCAGTTTCCCGCAGAATTATGACTGCAGATCCTTTTGTCTTTTAAAAAGAGTGTCATGCTATTTGATTAGAGGTCTCAAGATACTTCTCAACATCTTCTGCAAAATGTAATTGAAAGTCTCACACTTCTCTTTAATGGCAGTTTTTTTTTTTTTTCAGATCCAGAGACAACGGAACCTATGTATTATAATGTCAAGCTCCAAAATGGGGAAAACCAAGACACATTGGTGCCAACAAGCTTATTTCTACCACTTATTGTTAAGTCTTTATTCTGGAGACCCCTTCCTGCAAGTCCAGAAAAAGAGGAAAGCAAAACTGTCAGGCAATTTGTCCAATACCATCTACCAGGCCTTAACCTGCTCTGACTGAATAGAAAAATGCTATAGAACTTCAGCATCAAATGGGGGCTGGAGAAACAGTACAGCTGTCAGGTCATTTGCCTTGTTCGTGCCCTACCTGAATTTGATACCTGGCACCCCATTTGGTCCCCTGAGCACCAAACAGGAGTGATTCCTGAGTGCAGAGTCCAGGCGTGGCCCAGAAACTGGGTAAAGCAGATGTACTTCAGCATCAAGAAAGGTCACTCTGTGAGTATGATGGGCCAAAACAAAACAGGATCACTCTGCAAATGTCTATGAACCAAGACTAAGCATGAACATTACCAAATCTTTAAATTGACGTAACATCTCCCCATCTAGACAACTTTTGTTAAAATTCCCAGTTGTAAAATTAACCTCACTTCTTCATAACATCTAACTGAGAATTAAACATTATTTCCTTTAGGCCCCCCATCAAATAACACAAAAGGTGTCCAGATCCATTGCAGTCAGTCATTTCTATGGTTCTTAGGAAAGTGCCCCATCATTCCCCAGGGAGCAAGTTTTTACACCCTGTAAAGGTGATAACTCAACTTGTTCATCCACAGATGTGTTCCTAATGGTGTTTGGCTGGAGAGTTTAGGGTAAACTTGGGTAATATCATTTTTCTCTGTTCCATTCCTATTATCATTTGCCCCAGATCATTAATAAGCTATTCCCCTGGACTTTCTTGAACAGTATATGGAGAATATTTTTTTAATTGCCTTTTTCTTTGTCTTTTTTGGTAGTTCTCAGGGCTTACTCCTGATTCTTTAATTAGGTAAGAATTTTTAGGTAACATTTTTTAGGTAAAAATTGTCAACATTTATCAAGCACTTTTTAATGCCAGTACTTTATATGGAAAATCATTTAATCTCCTGGATGGACTTATAAATCATAAAATTTAATTCCCTATTTACAACTGAGAAAACTGAGGTATGCTCTGTACAGCTGTAAGTGACTGAGTTGGGAGCTCAAGAAAGGCAGCTTCGGGGCTGGAGTGATGGTACAGCGGATTGGGTGTTTGCCTTGCATGCGGCCGACCCAGGTTCGATTCTCAGTATCCCATATGGTCCCCCAAGCACCTGAGTGCATGAACCAGGAGTAACCCCTGTGCATCACCAGGTGTGACCCAAAAAGCAAAGAAAAAAAAAAGGCAGCTACCCTGGAGACCTGGCTATGCTACCATCCAGCCTCCAACTGCTCTGTGCCCTTGTACTCCACTAAACTGAGCTGTTACTCTATACAGAAAGGGAATATAAAATACAGCTTTAGGAAATCATAGCTGAGTTACAATACAATATGGAAGACTGCAGAAGCACAGTAAAACTCTCTAATCATAGAACCATAGTTAATGAGTTTCTTCTAAGTAGCTAGATATTTTTCAGCTGGTAAAGACATTAATTATATAATTCAGAAATTCAACCTAAGCAAGATATGGGTATGATTTGAAATGGAATAAACCATTTCAAAAAGATTTAAAAATCCCTTTGTGCTGTTCTTTCAATTTTCAAATATGATTAAGAAACCATTGCTATTGAGTAGAATTGTAGCTAGCATCTCTTAATTTCCCCAGAAACAGTGAGTCCTAGGTACAGAATCTTGGAGGCAATGCTTAACATTTCATTAACTCACTATCATTGATTATTGAAGTATTATTAGTCAGTATTAGTTACTGAAGTATTGGTTGCTGAATCTTAGTAAGTTTTCAAAAAGAGTATCATTGCATTTTAAAAACTGCCTTTGATCTATAGCCACCAATGCTGATTTTTCCATCTATAAGTCAAGTTTCCTTTAAAAGTATTTCACTAAAAATATGAGTTCATCTGAGGGGAAAAAAAAAGTTTAGGAAAGAGTGATACATGGGAAGAGACCAAAGGAAAGCCACACAGGAAATCCTGAGTTCAGTGTTCTCTTTGCTCGGGACACCTGGACCAGCAGTGTTTATTCCACTGCTCATTGATCGCAAACTTTCCTTCCTTGAATTTCGACTTCTAATCTAATGACTCCTTGTCCTGTAACTGCCCCTTCACTTGCCCCTGGTCTTCTTATCGTGGTACTCTACATTCCTGCCGCAAAAATAGCGGACTAGGCATTGGGGGTGCAGAGACAGAGACGCATGAACAGAATTGTCATACTAACACCATTTGCAAAGAATAGAAGCCACCCTGCACTGCTGAGATAAAGCATTCAGACACGCAGCGCCTCTGATCATGATTCTTGCAAAGAGCAGAGACCGGGTCTCCAAAAACTGCGTGGACAGCGATTTCTTCGGCCCCCTCTGTGTCCCAACTCTGAGACAGCGTCAGAGCGTGCCCCCAAGGAAAGGTCCGAGAGCGTGAACCGCACTTCAGCTCCGCAGCGAGGAGGAGGTGACACAGATGCGCCCTTGCTCTCTTTGCTGGCAGAGCTGCCCCTTGACCTTCATTTGACATCCTTCCTCCTTGCATCCCAACCGGGCAAATAAACTCCTGGAGTCCCAGGAATGCCTGGGGGCTGGGGGGACGAGCCGGGGGAGGGGACCAGACGGAAACCGACACCCGAGGCTTGGAGGGGGCTGGGCACCTCCGTGGAATAGCGCCCGGGCGCCCAGGCGGCGCTGCCTCCGACAGCTCGGGAAGTCTGGCGGCACAAAAAGCGGGTGCAGCATCGCCCCGCTGGAGACTTCGCAGGAAGTTTGGGGGAGGGGCGACTGCGCCCCGGGGCCGGGGCGGACGGAGGCGCGCGGAGACGGACTGCGGCGGGTCTCGGCGCCGTCGAGGGCGCGCAGCGGGGCGCCGGGCGGGCGCACGGCCGGGATGGAGGGGCTGGTCCTGCTCAACGCGCTGGCCACCCGGCTGCTCTTCGCGCTGCACTCGCTGGTCGGGGTCTGGCGAGTGACCGAGGTGAAGAAGGAGCCGCGGTTCTGGCTGCTGGCGCTGCTCAACCTCCTGCTCCTGCTGGAGACGGTGCTCACGCTCAAGTTCAAGCGCGGCCGCGGCTACAAATGGTAAGGACCCTCGGGGCTCGAGGGGCCGGCGGCGGCGGGGTGGGACGGGGTGGCCGCGGACGCCCCGGTAGTGTCCCTCCAGGGCTGTCCCAGGCTGCCCTAGGGTCCATCTCCTCGCAGCCAGTTGATTCCGGAGTGGATTTGAACCCCCTTTGTCCTCCTCGCTGGGGGCTTCGGAAGAGAGCAGAAGGCTTGTGCGAGTCCCAAGTGAGCGCTTGGGAGCTGCAGCCACGTGCCGCCACCCCGTCCCAGATTTGGAAACTTGGGGAATGGGAGGTGGAAAGAAAGAAGGGTGTCCTGAAGTGCTCTCTGCAGAAAGTGCTCTAAAGTTGGGGAGTCGTGGAGCCAGGACCCGGTGCAGGGTTCTACTCTGCTGCCTGGATATAGGGGGTGTGGGTGTAGCGGGTCTCCCCGGTGGGCATGCTGTGGTCTGAATGAAGGCGCTCCGCTGGCCACCAGAGGTTCAAGAACGGGCCAGTGAGCACCTGACCGCTGCCCAGCGAACCCCCCCAGAGCAGTCTAGTTTCTACTGCTTGCTCCTTCCTTCCAGCCCAGGCGTCCTGTGTTGACTGGTTCCGGCTCAGGTGTCAGCCTGGGTGGCTTCAGAGCTTGGAGAGCAGTCAGCCTCTCATCACAGAGAACAGCAGTGATGGTGCAGGGACCAGCAGGTAGTCAGTGCAATTTGCAAGGACCCTAGTCTCCGCAGAGTGCTTTATGTCCTCTGAGAATTCCACGATGATAAAACAGGGGAAGGAGATTGTTTCCATTTATAAAGAGCCTCTATTTCCATTCCTACCAACCCTAGTCGATTTTCATCATAAATGTCTTCAAATTAGGCTGCTATTAATGTTTATAAAACAGCAAGGCTGTGTTTTCACGTATGTAGTCCTTAACAAAATACCTAAGGCTATGAGTAAGAAGAAAATGGTATTAGCCAGTTCCAGAATTACATACACCATACCATGGTCTTCAGGAAAGAAAAAAAAAGGAGAAAAAAAAGCACTTCTTCAGCTTAATGTATCAAGCTATAAGGACTTGTGCATTTCATATCAGTCCCACCAAGAGACTGTTTCTTTTCAGTATCACGTGTATCTTACTTGATTAATTTTCTACTGTTAAAGTTTTCGAGAACTATTCACCTAGATTGCTAATACAATGAAGAAGCCTGGACCTTTACTATCTTCATCTCCTCAATGAACAGAATTTTAAGTAGGAAGGATTGAATCCTTTCCAATGTGTCTTTTGAAAAAATCAAAGAGGTGTTAGCTTTCCAAATAAGCCTTAGGGTTACAGAAATAATGGGGGGAGAAAGTGTTAGTCAGTACTCATATGTGATTGATTCCGTTTATACTAAAGTGGTGTTAATACACCAGTGTAGAAACATCTTCAGTGGGAGGAGTCTAAATAATGTTTCACATCATGTAGTCCTGTGACCAACCATCAGAGCTTCTGAGAAAATGTGTACCTCAGAAGACATATGAACTCAACAGGACCTGAAAGCTCAAGTCTCCTTCATCAGAGACTGTAGCTCAGGTTAAATCAGGTTAAATCAAAATTCCACTTCAGAGTTAGAGAAATACTGAAGCTCAAAGAATTTTACTTACATATTTCTATCATCATTGATAGCTAATTCAAACTGACATGTCACTTACAATCAAGAGAGAAAAGAAAGTCAGGACAAAATGTATCGTGGTCAATGCACTGAAGAAAGGAGAATGAGGATATTTTTGTGACCTCAAACTATGACAGCAAATTAATGCTATCATTAATGGTAAAAAAGATTAAAATTTACATTAAAATTAAAAAAATTTACTTGCAGTGAGGTATCAAGAAAGTTCATTTAGTCTTTATGAACCTCAGTTTCCTCATCTTTAAATACTCATGTGATAGAATGTTAGAAAATTAAATGAAATAGTATAGGTTGGTGGCCAAAGGAAAAAAATTAAGTTTTCACTTCTTTATCCTTAGGTATTTCCCTTTTATTTCTTATGAAAATATTCTGTCAAGAAAGAGAGGGATAGACATAGAAAGATTGCATTCATCTGGGGAACATAAAGTAACAAAATAGGAGACTAACACCAAAGAATAGCCGAGATAAGTACCAGGAGGTTCACTCCATGGCTTTGAGGACAGCCGCACATGCTAGGAGCAAAGGCAGCTCAGATAGAGAAGGGAGCACCAAATAAAGGGTGTTGGGAGGTTCCTCTCAGGATGGGAAATGCGTGATGAGAGTAGATTATAGTCCAACAAGATTGCCACTCAAAAGGAGAGCGTTAACAAAAGGGAATGCCCTGCCACAGTGGTAGGTAGGGTGGGATGGGGGGAAGGGGAGGGATACTGGGACTGGTGGTGGTGGAGGATGGGCACTGGTGGAGGGATGGGTACTTGATCATTGTATAACTGAAACCCAAGCACAAAAATTTGTAAGTCTACAACTGTACCTCATGGTGTTTCACTAATAAAAATTTAAAGAAAAAAAAGAAATATAGGATGTTTAAATAAATCATAAAGTAACAAAAAAAGAGAATATTCTGTCAACACATTTTATGTATATATAAGTTAAACATATTTATTCACAGATAGCCAAAAATCAATAATTAGGATAAAAATGTAGAAAAAATATTTACCTTTATTTTAGAACAGGTCCATGATGTTTATTGTTCATTAGATAATGAATTCAAAATAATCTTTCTGGCTCAGAATACTTGAAAATAAGAGGGAGAACATAAGTTGATAGATATAGCTTATGTATTTTCAGGAACAAATGAATCTTTGTAAATTGTCTAAACAGAAGCACAATTAGTAAAGCTTTGTTTTAGCATTACTGTCAAACAAAACTGAGTGGATTGTATAGAGGGAAAATGTGATAATTATTGTCATGGACAAAGCCCACATGCCATCATGCCATAAGTCTGAAATAATTAGAAGGTGGAATAGTCTAGAAAATTGTCCTTGAATTAACACAACAAAATATAGGGTCTTGATTTAAGACATATTTCTTTTCTGGAATTAACTTTTCTGAGTGAAATAAAACATAGAGGTTTTTATTTCAGTGCAAAAAAAATGTTCACGAGATCTGAAGGAGAGCTTAGAGGGCTGAATGAGTGCATGCTCTGCATAGGGTGATTTTGGCTCGATCCCCAGCACGCATGGTCCCCTGAGCACCACTGGGAGTGATTTCCAAGCAGTGAGCTAGAAGTACACTCCAAGCACTGTTACATCTGGGCCCCTCCCATTCTCCCTCGTAAAAAGTTTCTGCCATAAAATTTAAGATTAATGAATAAAGACAGCAAATGTGACAGTATATGTGCCACTCTTTAGGAAAATGTTAATACATTTCTATAGATAAAAGTGTGTTCATATATATATATACATATATATATACATATATATACTATTTGACCCATTCTCAAATTTTGCAGTCTAGCCTATAGAGCTCACAGTATCTCATATGTGCAAAATATTAATTTTCATCCTGTTAATGAAAAATAAACCTGAAAGTAATCTGATTATCCACTGATGTATTTATGAAAAAATTACCTGCCCATACTATAGGATATTTTATGTAGGTTAAGAATAATGAGGTGTAGTTTAACTAAGGGCTGGAGCAATAGCACAGCGGTAGAGCGTTTGCTTTGCATGCAGCCCGCCCAGCCGAGCCCGTTTTTGATTCCTCTGCCCCCCTCGGAGAGCCTGGCAAGCTACCAAGAGTATCTCACCCTGGCAATCTACCCGTGACATATTCAATATGCCAAACACAGTAACAACAAGTCTCACGATGGAGTCGTTACTGGGCCCGCTCGAGCAAATCGATGGGAGGACCGTGACTGTGAGTTTAACTACGGGCTGGAGCGATAGCACAGCCGGTAGGGCGTTTGCCTTGCACACGTCCAACCCGAGTTTGATTCCTCCATCCCTCTCAGAGAGCCCAGTAAGCTACTGAGAGAATCCTGCCCACGCAGGAGAGCCTGACAAGCTCCCTGTGGCGTATTGGATATGCCAAAAACAGTAACAAGTTTCACATGGAGAGGTTACTGGAGCTCACTTGAGCAAATCAATGAACAACTGGTGGACAATGCTACAGTTTAACTATTGACCTACTGGCATATCCTTGATATGTTGTCAGGGGGAAAAAGTTACACAGTAAATATATATTACATACATATATATACACAGTCTCATTAAAATATCTATAAAATGATTGCCATTTGTAAAGCTGAATATTTGCAAGACAAAAACAATCAATCAAATAACATCTAAATTGTATACAAATGTGGTGCAAATTTCTTTTCCTATATCATCAGATCTATGACCCTCCTTCACACTAGTCTGTATTCTGGACTAGTTTAAGCAGTGCTCATTTTTCTTTTCAATAAAACTTGTACAGGGTACCAAATAAATTAAATTTGCAGAAATCACTGAATAATAAATAGATCTATAGAAGAAAATTAAAACAAAATTTCTTGAAATGTAATAAATGTATTATACTTATTCAAAAATGTTTCATTACTTATTCTTTGGAAAGGGAAAATGGAACTAGAGATGCTGAGCTCAGCTGTCCAGGGACAAGAATGTTATTTCAATGAGAAGCTAATAACTTGCCAGTTGGACAAGTTTGATTTGTTGGATTCCTATAGAATAGAGAGAGAAAGCCAATAAAAACATGCATTATTTAATCTAGTAACTGTATAACAGTGGAATATGCTTTTTTCAAATTATATAGGGTAATTATTTCATTTGCATATTCATTTACATGTCTATAAGAGAAAGATTAGTGCTATTTTTTTCTTTCATTTTCCTCTAATTTTGTTTTCTTTATTTCAGAACAATAATGCAATGACTCCGTGACCTAGCATCAGATAGTCAAATAGAATACAGTACTTTAGTTGCTTTCCATTTAATATCAATACAGTACGTCTAAGTGGAGGTAAAAAATGGATATTTTTGTGACAAGTGTGAACTCTGTTCATTTGAAATCAGACAATAAATATCTCAGAATTAGTAAACTCCAAGTTGAACATATTGGCAAAAGTACATATTTGTAAACATTCTTTTTATTCTAATTTCAAGAATATAATGGAGATAAAATTGACCTCATAAATGCTTCACCTATTTGGTTTTCTGTGTCTTTTTCTCTTCTCTTTAAGTTCAATCACTCTTAGTTCTCTTGTGAATTTGCCTCATAAATAAGCTTGCTATGTTATATAGTCAGGCAGTAAAAACAAAACAAACACACTTGGAATGGAAATGAAAGGTAACATTTTCATTCATTATTTAACAGTGTGAGACTAGGAACAAACAAATACAAACATTTAGAATTTACTATGTTTAGGCTTTTCCACGTGCTGATGATCTCATTTGATCATGAGAGCAATTGTAATGATCTAATTTCTGTGTTTTACCCTTTTGATGAAACAGTTGATATATTTTATTTGTTGAAATGGTTACTTTATTCTTAGGAACAGTTAATTTATTTTGCCTTGGCTCACAGTTAACAATTGGGGGAACAGGACTATGGAGACTCCAAGCTCAAGTTCAAGTTCTTAGCTTCTGCAGACTTGAACAATTCAAAAGCCCAAAAGGTGATGAAAAGTTCTATGTAGGATAATTATTGTCCGCAGGGAGAGAGGGTTCTTTAGTGGATGAGCTGTAGCAGGAAAAATGATGTATTAGGGAAGAAGAATGCAGAGACTGTCAGTCATGATAAGGGAGGCAAAGGAAAAGTGAGGGGAGTGTTGGAAATTTAGGTGTCACTGAGGAAGCACGGAACCTTAGAATTCTTCATTCAGTGGAAGTGCATAAAATGTGTAGTATGTATTACACATTGAGAGTTAAGAGTATGGAGGCAAATGAAATACGCGAGGAATTGGAGAGATAGCTCAAAGGACTGAGAAAATGATTTGCATGCTAGAAGACTGGATTTCATCTAAGCACTGCACTGCATGACCCACCAAGTACCACTAGGAATGACCTCTGATCCTAGAGCTGGGAATAGCCCTTGAGCGCCACCAAATGTGTCTCCAAATCCCCCACCTCCCACTAATCAAACCAAACAAGAGAAAAATAAAACTGTTGAATCCTGCTAATAAATAACTCTTATTTCAGTCAGGGTCTCAGAAAATAAAGCAAATACTGAAAAAAATGAGCAATCAGAGACAATAAGTGGGTATACCCGTGCATGGTCAGAACTATGAAAGTCTGTGAGTAAGGGTGACAGGTCAATGTAAAACTAGGTAACAGTGTCATCAGGTGGTTAGGAGACCTTTTGGAGGGATCAATTTCAACGGAATCTATCAGAGTTTCAAAGGAAGTGTGGCCTGGGAAGAATTAGGGAGATGGAAAATGCACAAGAGAGGGAGGAACAAAGAGTGCCTTGGAACATTTCTGTTGTACTCCCAGAAGACAGATAAGTACGTCGCCCCTACTTTTTATTGTCTCTTCTCTTTTTCAAGAGAAACATTTATATTTTGTATCTTTTTTCTTATCTCATTTGAAACAACACGTGTTAGAAAATGTCTGGGTGGTTCCTAACTGAAAACAGAAAAGACAAATTAGGAATCAGAAGAGAGCCGATTTTAAATTTGTCTAGAATTCAAACAATTAAACAAAATTCAATGAAATCTGTTTTGATTGTTCAATTGCATATAGAAAGTCTGACAGCGAAAATGAAAAACAGATTTGACAGACATCACACGAAGTTTTATCTTTAGTAATTTCTCAGTAGTATAGAGGAAAAGTATATGATGTAATTCTGTAGTATTTGTTGCATATCATCTTTCATCAAAATAATTTACAAAAATGCCATTGTGGACAGTTGGGAAATATTAAAGCTTTACCTATTGATCATTCTTTTCCTATCAGGGAAGATAAGATGAGAGCATTTGGGCAAACAGTTCTGTGATCTCCTTACAGCCAACCTGGACACTGAAATTTACCTAGCAGATGGACTTTTCAGATTTGTTCATACTTACTGCCCATATTTCTTAAAATATCTCCTAGATCTTTAACTATTTCAGTAATATTTTTCCACTGTGCACTGGACTTAGCAATGCCACTATCAGTTCATGTTAAGAACGGCATAGTATCCATTATATAAATATCATGTAATTATAAACATATACCTATAAATGTTTGGGGGTTACACCCAGCAGTGTTCAGAGCTCACTCCTGGCCCTGTGCTCAGAAATTGCTCCTGGTGGTGCTCAAGTTGCCAAATTTGGTGCTGGGGATTGAAGCAGGGTGCTCTCTGGGGAAGGCAAGCATCTTAATCGTTGTACTATCTCTTCGGGTCATATGTATTTGTTTCATAACTGAGTCTTGAGCTCAGCAGAAAGGTGTGACTTACATTTGGATTCATCTTGGAGGACATTGAATGTTATCTGCAAATGATGACTTGAGTGATTCAAATTTAATTTTAGAAAGAATTCTGTTCTACTTTGTTTTATGTATTTTTCCTTTCCTGGAAGTGAAACAATTAGATATTCAGATTTGTCCTGAAACATTCAGATTTGAAACATTCAGATCAACTATTCAGATTTATCCTGAAACATAAGAACAAATCTGAATAGTTCAACTTGTTGCGTGAATATTCTTTCCTTTGGGGCCAGTGAGATTAAGAGACGCTAGAGAAATGAGATTTGCTGGAGAGGCTCCTTGTTCACTCTGGCAGAGAAGCGTCGAAGAAGTGTCCGATGGCCTCTTCCATGTACTATACTATGTATACACATCTAATGCACTCAGTCCAAAGAAATTTTAATGGGACAAGGGTCGATGTTGGTTGATGTCGGTTGATCACCACGGTTGATGTGACATCAAGGCTACATTGTTCTGTCATGTCTGCAAGTCCAACGGTTGCAGCCTCCAGAGAGGAATCCAAGGCCGAACGGTCTAGCACCATGAGTTATCAGACCCCTTGCACCTGGAGTGATAAGGAAATGTGAGAGAAAGTCTGTATTCCAAAACTGAGCTGGGTTAGGGATCTGTGAGAAAGGGAAGATTGTTCTATGTAATACTAAGAACTAAAAGGCAGCCAAAGGAAGCGATATTAACCCTTTCCAAACCAGTCTGGACACATGAGCCATGGCTCGCCCATTTTCATAGGGCCTGTGTTCCTGCCTGCTTGCAGGTCAGTCTCCATGGGCTCATCCTAACAATTCTGGTTTAACTTTTATTACAGCAGTAGAAAATTAGCCTTTCATCCAGGCTATTTTCTTTTCATGAGCATGCTCCCTTCTACTCTAGGAGTTTCTCTGAAGTACTCTTATCTAACCTGTAGCACTGTAGAACTGTCCTCCCATTGTTCATCAATTTGCTCGAGTGGGCACCAGTAACATCTCCATTGTGAGAATTGTTACTGCTTTGGCATATCCAATATTCCATGGGGAGCTTGCCAGGCTCTGCCATGCGGGCGGGATACTCTCGGTAGCTTGCCGGGCTCTCCAAGAGAGACACAGGAATCAAACTCGGGTCAGTCGCATGCAAGGCAAAGGCCCTACCCGTTGTCTATCACTCCAGCCCATTATTTGACCTAGGCACATAAATCACTTTGTCAAAGAAAATGCATTTTTGAACACTTTATATGTGTGAATAAAAAAATTTTAAAAATTGAAAGTTATATTAAAATAATATTAGTTATATTGAGATAATAAATATGAAATGCCACAGTTGAGATAGATTTTGTTTTATTTCTCTTAATATAAACCTATCACCCATGATTATTTAGGATCGGGGATTAAATAGTTTATATTTATTTTGATTTACTGATCTCTAAGAACTAGCTAATGTACAATTGATTCAATGTTGTATGTTTATTATAATAAAAATTAATAATTTTTGAGAGAAAACGAGTTTCTTCCTACTGGTTTTTTTTTTAGCTGCTAGCCCTAGCCAGGTCCTGGAGTACTTCTTTGCTTTCTTATTTCTCTGATTGACCCTCCAGTTTGACAAATCTCTTTTATTATACCTAGAATAGTTTCCTAATAAATTAGTTATTTTATTTTTGACAGTCTTTTAATACTAGTGTTGAGAATGATGTTGAAAGTGATGGTAATATGGATAATAGGAGTGATAGCAGTTATCAATTATTGAGTATTGACAATGCCCTATGCCTGCTTTACATGCATTATCTCTTGTAATCCTCACAGTAGCCTTATGAATTAGTTTTCATGCCTTCTGTTTTGTTATAAGGACACTGCTGCACATTAAGTCTTAATCATTTGTCTAAGGTCACAATTAATAATAATAAATCATGGGAATTATTTCCAGCATCTGATGAGCACTCACATTCATTGAATCAGGCAATAGCATGACGTTTATTACCACAATCACTCTATACATAAATCTGATGATAATATTTTGCTCTGACTTGTAAATGAGGAAGCCCAAAGCCAAGACTTAGAGGGTTGAAGCCAGAGAGTGTAAAGATTGAGGCATATCCCTAGCATCCAGCTGTGACCATGATCCTGATTTCAATTCTTCCATTTCCATTCTTACCTTACCTTTCAGCTTATAAAAGAGAATATATAATTTATTTAAGATTTTTTATAGTTTTGGTGACAGGATTACAACAGCGTTAACTTTCATGATAGTATTGACAAAGTTACTACTAAAGCTACTGTTACTACCCTAAGTGTTCCAGACCATCCACTCCTGCCTCTATGTTATCTCCAGTCCACTGCTTCCTTCCTGCATTCTTTCCTTGCTTGACTCTACAATAAGATAATGGTAGAGTGCTTGTCTTAACATTCTTCCAACATGAGTTCGAACCCTGTCACCCAATATGATCATGATAGCCCACTAGGAATGAACACTGAGTCACAGAGCTAGTTTTTACCCTAGATGTGCCATTCCTGCCCAATAAAAAATATTTTTCAGTCAAAGGCCAAGATTTTGTTCTCATTTATTACTGTCAGTGCACTGTTTTGCTTTTCTATATTCTGCAGATATGAGATCATGTGTTGTTCATCTACTGCCAAATTATTTTACTTAACACAATGCCTTATAATTTCATCTAAGTTGCAGCAAATTACAAAATTCATGCTTTCTTTCCTTTTTTTGGGGGGTCACACCCGGCAATGCACAGGGGTTACTCCTGGCTTTGCACCCAGGACTTACTCCTGGCAGTACTCAGGGGACCATATGGGATGCTGGGAATTGAACCCGGGTCGGCCGTGTGCAAGGTAAATGCCCTACCCGCTGTACTATTGCT
Source organism: Sorex fumeus (assembly GCF_029834395.1). Classification (NCBI taxonomy): domain Eukaryota; kingdom Metazoa; phylum Chordata; class Mammalia; order Eulipotyphla; family Soricidae; genus Sorex; species Sorex fumeus. Next base: position 6,491,995 of record NW_026606240.1, read on the forward strand.
CCAGTCCCTCATGCTTTCTTATAGTTGCACAATATTCCATTGTGTTGTGTATATGTACCTTTCATTTCTTCTTTTTTGGAAAAAAATTTTTGTTTTGGGGTCACACTTGGCAATACTGAAGGGTTACTCCTGTCTCAGCATTCAGGAATAATTCCTGGGGACCTCAGGGGTGCTGGAAATTGAATCCTGGTCGGCTGTGTACAAGGCAAACACCTTTACTGCTGTACTATCTATCACCCCAGCCCCTGAACCTTTATTTATCCATTCATCTGTTGTTGAAAAGTTCTGTGTTTTGTATCCTGACTATTGTGCTAAGTGTTGCAATGAATATATCACTTGATCACTTGATACCCCGTTACTCATCGATTTACTTGAGCGGGTGCCAGTAATGTCTCCATTCGTCCCTGCTGCGTGCTAGCGTAGCCCAATGGCATCTCCTCGTTCTAGGAACATGCAGAGCCTCAAACACATCATTCAGGGTCTTGGCAAAGAAGTCTAACCATCTTGTAGGTGGGCATCCACGCGATCTTTTGACGTCCCATGGAATCCAGTCAATAATGGCTCTAGTCCAGAGGTCGTCTCTAAACCTCATTACGTGTCCAGCCCATCTGATTTTTGATGCCTTGGCAAATGAGACAGCGTCCCTGATTCTTGAGCGTTGACGGAGATAGGAACTCCAGATTCTATCTCTCATTTGAGTGAAGCGTGATACTCCAAGCATAGCTCTTTCGATTCCTCTTTGAGAGACCCGAATAGTGTTCTTATCCTGTTTTCATAGGGCTCAGGTCTCTGAGGCATATGTTAATGCAGGAAGAACAGTGGAGATGTACTCAGAGCTGGAGGTTCTTTGTCCTCTTAGTTATTTCTTCAACGCTCTTGAATCATGTTGATTTCTCGACCTAGGTATATATATCTGTTGCATTTGGAGATGGTGGTTCCGTTGAGAGTGAATGGAACATCAGGAACAAGACTGTTTCTCATGAAAATTGTCTTTGTGAGATTCCGTTGTAATCCAACCTTTCCACACTCACAGTCGAAGTTGGTTAGCATTTGTGCCGCTTGGCTGATATTTGGTGTTATTAGAACGATGTCATCAGCAAAGCAGAAGTGGTGTAGTTGCCGATCATCTATCTTCACTCCCATTTCTTCCCATTCCAGTCATCGCATGTTGTTCTCGAGGGTGGCACTGAAGAGTTTTGGTGAAATGGTATCACCCTGCCAAACCCCTCTCTTGACATGGATGATTACTTCTTTGTAGAATGGTGAGATCCTGGTAGTGAATCCTTAATAGAGCTCATGGAGGATCCTGATGTTTTGAGTTTGTACGCCCTGATTTGCTAGGGCTTCGAAGACCGCTTTTGTCTCAACAGAATCAAAGGCCTTCTTTAAATCAATGAACGTTAGACAGAGTGACATCTTGAACTCCTGAGAAACCTCAGTGAGCTTGGTTATCGTGTGAATATGGTTGATGTTGCTGAATCCTTTTTGGAACCCGGCTTGCTCGCATGGTTGTCCTTCATCTAGTGTTCTGCCAATCCTATTCAAGATGACTTGAGTGAACAGTTTGTAGATGACAGACAATAGGCATATTGGGCAATAGTTGCCAATGTCATGGATGTCTCCTTTCTTGTATAGTAGTACAGTCCTGCTGGTTTTCCACTGGGATGAAACCTTGCATTCAGACAGGTAGCATGTGAGGAGCCGAGCCAGTGTATTGATGAGTACTGACGGTAAGTTCTTCAGGTGTTCAGGTCTGACCTTGTCTGGGCCAGGTGCTCTTTGTTTCTTTTTCAACGAGATGGCATGTTGGATTTCGGAAGGGAGAACATTGGGAACAATATATCCATCCTGTGGAATTTGGTATGTGGGCAAGTGGACGTGGCTATTAAAGAGATCTGAGTAGAAGTCATGAATAATCTTCTCCATTGCTCTTCTGTAAGATGTGATAGATCCATCAGGACGTCGGAGGACAGTCATCTTGAATTACTTTGAATTACTTTGCATTACTTTGAATTACTGTTTTGTTTTATTGCTGGGGTAGATGCCAAGAAGTGGGATTGCTGCATCATATGAAAACTCTTTTAATAACTCTAAAGAGATCTTCATACTGTTTTTCATAGAGGCTGAACTAGACAACATTGCTACAAAAAGTGAATGAGTATCTTCTTTCACCACTCCCCTCTCGCCAAAATACTGTATGTTTCTAGTCTTCTTTAGATATAACATTCTTACTGGTGTGAGGTGATATCTCATTGTAATTTTCATTTGTACTTTCCTGATTTCCTGTTTGGTAAAGGTCTGTTCACCTCCTATCTCTATGTTTTGGATGAGACTATTTGCTTTGTTGTTGCTGAGCTTTGTAGATGTTTTATATAACTTAGAGATTAGTCCTTTATCTGATGTACCATGTGCAAATATTTTCTACCATTCAAAATGGCATTTATTTTAGCCCTAGTTTTCATTGAAAGACATGAATTTTATTATGCAGAAAGAAAATTATAGAATCAGATCATATTTTTATTGTTTATAATTTATAGTATCCTTGGTTCTGAAAGTGAATTGCATGGATAAGATATGATCAAGAATATAGTGAACTTTGAAAATAAAAAACACTGACTAAAATGTTACCTTGAAATGTTAAATGTTTCTGAGTAGCAAATGATATTAAATTCATGTTGAGAATAGAATAGTGAGTTTTATTCGGTAAAGTTTCTGATAGAAATCAATTTTTTGGTCTTTTTGCTGCCTGCATAACAACTGGTGATATGTAGTCTCTCTAGCTCTTTGACTTGCCTTATATTTTTCTAAATAAAACATGGTAAAATAGCCTTTATTAAGAACTAATCCCTGCTAAAAGCACAACCAAAATTTACCTGTAACTCATAGAAGAAACCTCACCAACTTAGCTTGTATTGTCCAAGACCCATGTACCTGTTTCTTGAAAGCTAGCAATTATAATGCATGGTTTGGGAAGGGTTCTTCAGTTTGATTTGGTGTGGTTTGGTTTGGTTTGAGAGAGCACATCTGGCTGTTCTCAACACACATTCTTGGCTCTGTGATCAGGGGTCACTCTAGGCAGTGCTCAGACAGTTACACATGGTGATGGGTGTTGGCTGCATAAAAAGTAAGCTCCTTAACCCTTTTACTAATAGAAAAAGAGGGATTCAAGAAAGGGATCTTTGTGTGACTAATGGCAGTAGTAGTTGCCATTACTATTAGCTGACCAGACCCTGAAGAGGGAGAACAGAGATCATGGACATTCCTTAATATCAATACACTTCCAGATAGAGGTGATAGACTCCTTCTGGCAGAATCTGAACTCTGGGATTCCAAACCAAGTTCTTTTGTTTCAGCTAGTAGCAACCGAAGCATTGAATATCCTCATCACTTCTACAGAGATTTAAGATCTGGCCACATTCCAGAGACTAAGATCTGGTCAATCTGGTTTGATCCCTTGAATCCTACATGGTCAGCCCAACCAGAAGTGATCCTCGAGCATGAAACCAGGAGTAGAGTTTGAGCAATGCCAGGTGTGGTCCAAAACAAAAACGAACAAAGAGTAAAAAGAAGATACCGTAATTATCAGTAACACATATCCATTGCAGGGGCACTTAAATGTACAAGTGTATAAAGTAATTGTAACAGATATCAAGGGATACTTTTACATCAACACAGTGGATCTTAATATTCCACTTGAAACAATGGATTCATCATCTAAACAGAATTTTAACGAAATAATAATATCAAAATAGTAACTGAAGAGGCTATATATACATATATATGTATATATGGGGAGAAAGCTATAGATGTAGATAGCTATATACATTATATAAGTTAGTATATAGTACATTTCCGTTGTGAAACTAGGAAAGTAATTCTAGTTGGAGAGACAGATGGAATATGTAAAAACTAAATTTTAATCTAGGTTCATCAGATGTTAGCTGGACTACAATTAAGTTGACTTTCTTGAAATTATTTTGAAATTAACAGCACTGTGATAACAATAGCCTCGGAAAACAGTGTAAAAATAGCTCTTGAAAATGTTAAAAATAAAATGAACAATATTTTTTAGGTAACACACTCTATGCATATATTCTATTCCTGTAACTGGAAAAATATGATCCTGTTCAGGAATATTCCCTTTAACTAGGACTCTTGATTATTGTCAAAAGAAACGCAAAACATTTCATGACCTAAGTGTCTGATATCTACTACAGAAAAAAGAAAGAAAGAAAAAAGGCCCTCCCGTTGATCGTCGATTTGCTCGAGCGGGCCCAGTAACGTCTCCATTGGAGACTTTGTTGTTACTGTGTCTGGCATATTGCCGTTCTGGAGGATGTGATGGATCCATCAGGACGTCGGAGGGCAGTCATCTTGCTCTTATAGTTGGCGAAGGACAGGCGGGCCTTACCAATACTTTTCCCGGCTTCTGCCGCATCTACCAGTACTTCTGCTCTTCTCTCTTTGAGGTCTTCCTTGATCGCATCTCTGCACTGCTTTGCAAGCTCGGACGTTAGCTTGCGGTTGCCTGAGGCATGCGCCAAACCACGCTGGCGAATTAGCTCAAGAGTTTTCGAAGATAGGCGACTTTTTGTGGCTATCTCTCTCTTGGCGTTCCTCGCACATTCATGGAGGTGCTGAACCAGTCGATCGTATTCCTCGTCAATGTTGTCAACAATGGCATCTTCCCATGTTGCCGCAATAGTACCAAAGAGTTCCCAGTTGATGGTCATTCTGGGAGTTCTCTTTTTGAACTTTGCAGCCCTTTCTCCCCGCTCTGTGAAGTAGAATTTTGCACGAAGGAGACGGTGGTCCGATCCCGTTCGAAATTTTGGGACAACAGCGACATCAGTCAGGCAAAACCGTCGATTGAATATGATGTGGTCTATTTCGTTGTGGAATCGTCCACCGGGAGACTCCCATGTCCATCGTTTAGATTCTGCCTTCTGGAACTGTGAGTTACCATGGATGGTCTTGGTCGACATGATGAACTCTGACAGTCTCTCACCCTGTTCGTTCCATTCTAGGCCATGGGTCCCGATGTGAAGTTCTTCAGCTGATCTTCTCGGTCCTATCTTGGCATTAAAATCACCCACAATGATCTTGTAGAAGGTGTGGTCTTCTTTATAGAACTTCTCTAGCTCCATGTAGAACTTCTCGATTTCTCTTTCATCATAATGAGATGTGGGTGCATAGACAACGAAGATAGAAACTGCAGGCAGTGAGCCACATCTATTCAAATGTAAACGTCCGATTCGGGTTGTTAGGCATTCGAATGAATCAATGCTCTTGGCCAAGTTTGTGTTGACAAGGACACCGACGCCTCCAACACCTCTTTTATCGCATGTTCCGAGGAACAATTCTTCTCCAGTGTCGAAAACGGCATGGTGAGATTCGTGCCTTCTTGTCTCGGTCAGACCAATGATGTCGTACTTGATCATTCGCGCTTATACCATCAGGTCCTCGATGGATGCATCTGATGCTAGCGTACGTGCATTGAAAGTACAGACGATCATTTTTGTCTTCCTTCGTTGTGGCAGCCTAGGTCGGCCTTGAGATTTTGTCGGCCTCTCCTTTCTCATCCTTCTCAGTGCTGCCATGTCGGTGAAGCCTTCAGGGTCAGGTGAATGAGACCAGTTGTAGTTACTGGTTTTGGCATATCGAATACACAGCGGATAGCTTGCCAGGCTCTTCCGTGCGGGCGGAATACTCTCGGTAGCTTGCCAGTCTTTCCGAGAGGGATAGAGGCTTTTGGGGTGACCTCTAATCACCCTTGTAGGTGTTACCATATTTGAACCCTATCAAATATGGTACGACAATTCCAGAAGATGGGTATTTAGTGTCTTATGATGTGTCGCGCGGCCGCAAGCGGCCGCGCGGGTCCGGAAAGCATCCTAGAGTGTAGCAACGGCTGGGTAGTGGAAGTTTTGTCGAGAGTGGAAGTCTGCCAGTGGGGTATTTATCTAGGTAGGGTGGGTCTCCTGTGCACAATTCGATCCCTGGGTGGTTGATGGAAGCAGACAGGGCAGGGTAGGGTGGGGCTCCTGATTAGAATCCCTTTGTCACCTGTGGTGGTGGGAGCAAGCAGAGAAGCTCTGTCCCTGGGTCCGCCGAGCCTGGAGTCCAAGGTCTCAGAGAGTTCCGCTTATCTTGTTCTGTGGGTCTTCAGTTGTGCGTGGGTCTCGGCCGGAGCTGCCGCGCGGGTCCGGAAAGCGTCCTGGAGTGTGGCAACGGCTGGGTAGCCATGTCCACTTGCCAACATACCAAATTCCACAGGATGGGTATGTTGTTCCCAAAGTTCTCCCCTCCGAAATCCGACACGCCATTTCGTTGGTAAAGAAACAAACAGCACCCGGCCCAGACAAGGTCAGACCTGAACACCTGAAGAACCTGCCATCAGTACTCATCAATACACTGGCTCGGCTCTTAACTCGCTACCTGTCTGAATGCAAGGTTCCGTCCCAATGGAAAACCAGCAGGACCGTACTACTGTTCAAGAAGGGAGACATCCATGACATTGGCAACTATCGCCCGATCTGCCTATTGTCTGTCATCTACAAGTTGTTCACTCGAGTCATCCTGAATAGGATTGGCAGAACATTAGATGAAGGACAACCATGCGAGCAAGCAGGGTTCCGCAAAGGATTCAGCACCATCGACCATATCCACACCATAACCAAGCTCATTGAGGTTTCTCGGGAGTTCAAGATGCCGCTCTGCACTCTTTACAATAGCCAGAAACTGGAAGAAACCTGAATGCCCAAGAACAGATGACTGGTTAAAGAAACTTTGGTACATCTACACAATGGAGTACTATGTAGCTCTTAGAAAAGATGAAGTCATGAAATTTACATACAAGTGGTACAATATGGAAAGTATCATGCTAAGCGAAATGAGTCAGAAAGAGAGGGATAGACATAGAAAGATTGCATTCATCTGGGGGATATAAAGTAACAAAGTATGAGATTAATACCCAAGAATAGCTGAGATCAGCACCAGGAGGATTACTCCATAACTTAGAGGCCAGCCGGGTATCCTAGAGGAAAGGGCTGTTCAGATAGAGAAGGGAGCACCAAATAAAGGATGTTTGGAGGATCCTCCCAGGAGGGGAGATGCATGTAGAAAGTAGACTATGGACTGAACTTGTTTGCCACTCAATGCCTCTTTTGCAGACCACAACACCCAAAAGGAGAGAGAGAACACAGGGGATTGCCCTGCCACAGAGACAGGGGGGATGGGGGGATGGGGGTGGGAGGGATATTATCCATGGTGGTGGAAAATGGGCACTGGTGGAGGGATGGGTATCTGATCATTGTATAATTGAAACCAAAGCACAAAAAATTGTAAATCTACAACTTAAAAAAAAATAAAATAAAATAAAGGGAAAAAAAAAAAAAAAAAAAAAAAAAAAAAAAAAGATGCCGCTCTGCTTAACGTTCATTGATTTAAAGAAGGCCTTTGATTCTGTTGAGACGGAAGCGGTCATTGAAGCCCTAGCCAATCAGGGCATTCAAGCCCAATACATCAGGATCCTCCATGAGCTCTATTGCGGATTCACTACCAGGATCTCACCATTCTACAAAGAAGTGATCGTTGATGTCAAGAGAGGCGTGTGGCAGGGTGATACCATTTCACCGAAACTCTTCAGTGCCACCCTTGAGAACATCATGCGACGACTGGAATGGGAAGGAATGGGAGTGAAGATAGATGGTCGGCAATTACACCACCTCCGCTTTGCTGATGACATTGTTTTAATAACACCAAACATCAGCCAAGCGGCACAAATGCTGGCCGACTTTGACTGTGAGTGTGGAAAGGTAGGACTACAGCTGAATCTTACGAAGACAATGTTTATGAGAAACAGCCTTGTTCCTGATGCCCCATTCGCTCTCAATGGAACGATCATCTCCGAATGCAACAGCTATGTGTACCTAGGTCGAGAGGTCAACATGACAAATGACCTGGCACCCGAGCTGCGCAGGAGGAAGAGAGCGGCTTGGAACGCCTTCAAGAACGTCGAAGAAATAGCTAAGAGGACGAAGAACCTCCGGCTCCGGGCACATCTCTTTGATTCCACTGTTCTTCCTGCATTAACATATGCCTCAGAGACCTGGGCCCTACGCAAACAAGATGAGAATGCTATTCAGGTCTCCCAAAGAAGAATAGAAAGAGCTATGCTTGGAATATCACGTTTCACTCAAATGAGAGAACGAATCCGGAGTTCTGACATCCGTCGAAGATCAAGGATCAGGGACGCTGTCTCATTTGCCAAGGTGTCGAAAATCAGATGGGCTGGTCACGTAATGAGATTTAAAGACGACCGTTGGACTAGAGCTGTTACTGATTGGATTCCATGGGATGTCAAAAGACCGCGTGGCCGCCCACCTACCAGATGGTAAGACTTCTTCGTCAAGATCATGAACGATCGGTTTGAGGCCCTTCATGTTCCCGGAGCGAACAGATGCCATTGGGCTACTCTAGCACGCGACAGGGACAAATGGAGACGTTACTGGCGCCCGCTCGAGCAAATCGACGACTAACGGGAAGTTAAGTGATTAAGTGATTAAGTGTCTGGCATATCGAATACTCTCGGTAGCTTGCCGGGCTCTCTGAGAGGGGCGGAGGAATCGAACTCGGGTCAGCCATGTTGGCCGCTTGTAAGGCAAATGCCCTACCCACTGTGCTATCGCTCTACTACCGAAAATATAAATTCTATGATGTGATATTTAAAGCCTCTATTATCTATTCCTATCTCCATTTCACCTTCCTCTTCCCTTACCACATCCTATGTGGGGGAGCAGTTAAGTTGTTCCAACCGGCTATGTGTTTAAAACAAACAAAAAAGTAAAATATTTTGGAAAGTTCTTTTAAAGAGAAGAAATTAATCTTGTTTCTCTGTTTTTCCATTGTGTTTGTATATATGTGCTAGTCTTCCTCATTAAGTTCCTTGAAACCAGATACTATGTCTTATATATCATATGTCTCTTTCCTCTCCGTCATCTTTTTCAGTTCTATGTGTTACCAAAACTGAATCAAATTATGTTAAATCTTTAATTAATGAGTATCAAGCAAAAAGCTTACATGCTGATTTTATGAATAAAAGGTGGACAGAATAAACAAAGTGACAGGAATCTACAAGGCTCTATTCTCATTCCCAATGTCCTCAGCAAATACCTTCAATTGTGTCCCTTGAGGAATTCTTATACTTCAAAAAAATTTCACAAACCTAGAAGACTCAACTTGAATCTTATCACTTCTATTCAGTAGAGTTTGGAAATTAACTACCCCAATCCACCTCCTCCCCCTGGTCTCAGTGTCTTAGCTCTTTTCACAAAACGTGGAATACAATGGGCTTTCCATTGTCTTAGCTCTTTATACAATGATGGAAAGCTCACAGTGTGCTTTCCAATATTTCAACATTTTTTGACAATGTATGGCATACAGTGGACTTTCTATTATGTTCCTATTTCCTAGAAACATGAAAGAATAACTTCTAACTTTGCTTTGTTTATTCTTTTTAATTTTAGCCATTGTGATTTATAATTTTACCGTGGGCTGCAGCGATAGCACAGCGGGTAGGGCGTTCGCCTTATAAGTGGCCAACATGGCCGACCCGAGTTCGACTCCTCCGCCCCTCTTGGAGAGTCCGGCAAGCTACCGAGAGGATTCGATATGCCAGACACAGTAACAACAAAGTCTCCAATGGAGACGTTACTGGGCCCGCTCGAGCAAATCGACGATCAACGGGAGGGCCTTTACCTTTACCTTTACCTTAATTTTACCGTACTGACATTAATACGGTTTCATGAATACAACATCTCAATACCACATCCACACCAGTATCTGATTCCCTCCAACTTTGTCTCAGGATTCTCCTTCACACCCCCCTTCACTTCCACACCTCTTGACCCTCCATCTCTCATTGCTATGTCAGGCTCAATTATGTAGCCCATATCTTTGAATCTATTGCTTTTGTCCTTTTGTTATTCCTCTCCTATGCTTCTTTTTATCCCACATAGGAGAAAGATAATTTTATGTCTCTTCTTTGACTGACTTCACTTAGCTTCATGATATCCACTAACTTCATGATATCCTCAGTTCCATTCACATAGTGAAAAATTACATGATTTTGTATTTTCTTATAGCTAAGAAGTATTCCTTTAAGTATCTATACCATAGTTTATTTATACAGTCTTCTGTTTTGGACACTTTGATTGTTTCCAAATTTTGACTACCATGAATAGTGCTGCAATGAACTGCACTGCACTGCCCACCCCTTGTTCATTGATTTGTTCAAGTGGGCCCAGTAACGTCTCCATTTTGAGACTTGTTGTTACTGTGTTTGGCATATCGAATATGTCACAGGTAGCTTGCCAGGCTTTGCTGTGCGGGTGAGATACTCTCGATAGCTTGCCAGGCTCTCCGAGAGCAATGGAGGAATTGAACCCCGGTCTGCCGGGTCAGCCACGTGCAAGGCAAACGCCCTCCCCACTGTTCTGAACATAGGGGCACAAATGTCTTTTATGATTGGAGTTTTAGGTCCTTAGGGTAGATATTCAGAAATAGGATTGCTGGGTCATAGTGAAAGCTCAATTCTTAGATTTTTGAGAAGTGTCCATATATTTTTCTAAAAGCTTGAATGAACCGTTAGATATTCCTAGTAGCAATGGATGAGGAATCCTTTTTATTCCCTCCTTACAGACATTTAGTCTTTGAAAATAAGAATCAAAGCTGGAATAGGTTTCAACTTTAGGGATAATTCATATAATTTTTTGGTTTTGTTTTGGGGGCCATAACTGGTGACGCTCAGGGGTAACTCCTGGCGCTGCATTCAGGAATCATGAATCAGGGGATCCATCTGGGATGTCAAGTATCGGACCCAGGTCAGCTGCATGCCAGGCAGGTACCTTACCCATTGACCCTGGTATAAAACTTTTAAACCAAAAATAGCAAGAGTTTTGAGGGATAGAAACAATATGTTAAAACCCAGATGCCTGTATTTGGTAACAGTGCCCCAAGGGTGCTATAGAGATAAACTGAAGCCATAGGGGTAAGAAATAATCCAGTGGGATCAGTGGTTTTAAATGAAGAGGTTCTGTTTCTCTTATAAAGTGTATGAATAAAAGAAAGGGCATGTAAACAAACAGCAAGGGAATGGCTGTGCATAAGCAGGGAGAAAAACCTTAGAAAACCTTAGAAAACCCCAGCTTCACCAAAACCCTGAAATTGGACTTCAGTCTCCAGATCTGTGAGAAAGTGAATTTTTTGCTGTTTGAGCTGCCTAGATCGAGGTATTTTGTTATGACAGCTCAAGTGACTGTCACCGTTTCATAGATCAGGAAGCAAATAGAAGTCAGGGGTATAATTGACATCTGAATCTCATTGTGTCTGACTATAAAAGTTCACCCTTTGGATTTTCCTCTCAGTTTTGAAATAATGAACAAATACATTTAGGGATGTGTGTGAATGTGTATATGCAAGAATATATGTATAGATAGCATTTTAAAAACATAATCTACACCCTTCATAAGTTGTTTGCATTCTTACTTTTACAGGTTTAGCGGATATTCACAGAATCAGTCAATTTTGTGCATTAGCATTCATTATCTCCTGATCTTTTGTGTTCTAGCAGGATGCTATTATTTGAGCTCTCAAAATTGGAGTTCAGGTTGAAAATGTAAGCGATTTTTCTGAAAATTCAATGTTGAAAAATCCAAGATTTATTACTGTTATATTTGCTTTGTAAAACATATTAATATACAGTTCTGTGCCTAAAATTAATTGGCAGTGTCAAATTAAACTGCATTAAAATTAACATCCATTAATTAGATTAAAAATTCAGTGAGAATGACAGCTGCTAGTGCCTTTTACAGTTACTTTGTTTCTCTATAATCCATATGGCAGAAATCACATAATGATTTTTTTCCCCATTAAAATAAACACTTGAGATAAGAAAATGTTTGGCTTCATGTGGTCAGGATTTGTACATTTTTTTTCTTTTTTAAGAGTAAAGTACTGTAAAAGCTGAATTATTCTTTCCCTCCTCTTTCACAGGTTTTCACCAGCCATATTTTTATATCTGATTAGCATCGTTCCATCATTATGGCTTCTTGAAATGCACCATGAGACACAGGTACTTCCTTTCGAAAAATAGGAAAGTGAAATATTCAGCAATAACTTGACACTAAAATACAGTTCTGTTTATATAGGAAAAAAGATACTGGTTTCTGGTTTTTAAGTGAACTGTTTTGCATTTGGCAACCCAAGGTTCACTGTAGGTCAGAAGTGGCCAGTTGGTGAAGTCCTTTCATTTCCAGATTGGATTTCTTATCTCCAGGATTCAACTATAGATTTATATAATTCAGATAAACTAATCATATAATTTTAATCAGTTCACTTATAATAAATATTTCAGGCAAATTTTTTAAGAATTTCCCTCCATATGATTTCTTTGCCATAGTCATTTTATAACAAAAGAAAGTTCCTCAAAGGTGTTTTGTGAATTTAATATATTTAATAAATGCTTCAGACATTGATCAAGTATTATTGCTACAAAATTAGGCACACAGGTTTTTATTTATTTATTTATTTATTTATTTTTGCTTTTGGGTCACACCTGGCAATGCAGGGGCTACTCCTGGCTTTGCGCTCAGGAATCACTCCTGGTGGTGCTTGGGGGACCATATAGGATGCTGGGAATCGAACCCGGGTTGGCCGCATGCAAGGCAAACGCCCTACCCGCTGTGCTATTGCTCCAGTCCCAAAGCACACAGTTTTGTGCACTATTTTTGAAGATTTCCACCTTCATGTGTTTATAATTTACATGTGAAAAGCAATTTCCTTCCAAAAATTTCCTGCTTTAAAAATATTGAATCATAAAATCTTTGTATCAAAAGTATTTTATATTGGAATTCACCGGGTGTGACCCAAAAAGAAAAAAATAGTATTTTATAGCCAGAGTTTTGTTGACTCAAATTATTAGAAATTATTAGGAAACTGCTTCCATTTATTTACTATATAACACTTTTTTTCTTTTTGGGTCACACCTGGCAATGCACAGGGGTTACTCCTGGCTCTGCACTCAGGAATTACTCCCAGCGGTGCTTAGGGGACCCTATGGGATGCTGGGAATCAAACCCTGGTGGGCTGCGTGCCACTATCACTCCAGTCCTGACTTTAAGGAAGTAAATGTTGTGATTCAAATATTTTTTCCCTTAAAATCAATCAAATGGCATGGCTGTCACCTACAATTGCAATTTATTTGCCCAAATGCCTTTATAATATAATGTGTTCCTAGTTTAATTGATTTACAGGTTTTATCCTATTACAACAAATATTAGACAATCAAAAACTCTCTTCTAAATGAAATGATTTTAGAGGCAATGCCTCTCTAAATTTTATACTACACTAAAGAAACTGTGCCTTTCAGTAATAGTGAATTTGACTTGTTTTGAAGCTGAGAATGAAAATAAATGTCCAGAGACTGAATTGAACAGGATGGGCAGAAATGGAAATACTAGAAGAAAGAAATAGAAATCTGTTGCATTTAAAGAAAAAAATTAAATGGGAGAATAAGAGGAGACAGTAATTTATTTAGCTTATTTATTTAGAAAATTTTGATTGTGATCATCTTTCTCCCATTTCAAAGCATTTTTAGATAAATTTTCTTGCAGACCCAGTAATTTTATAATTTTGGCATAATATTTGCATTTCTGTTTTATAGAAGGGTATTCTGCATCTCTGATAGGTTGATGAACTTTCCCAAGGACACAAGATAATCAATTGCAGTTTCCGATAGAATCTAGGTCATGAGCCTCAGGCTGTTAAAACAGAGTCTCTTTCTCAGTAATGTGTACAAAGTTTTAAAGAGTTGTTATCAAAATCATCTGCATATGAATATAGGAAAGACTAATTTCATTTTACACTTTCCATTTTTCTCCACTTTAATGTTGCAATGTATGGATTAGTATTTGAAAACAACATGACAAAAAACAAATTTATCCTTGGTAATGATTTCTGAACCTGTGAAAAGTAGGTAAAATTGAAACACAATATTTATGACAATGATTATGACCTTCAGTCTTAGTAAGGTTTATTTAAAAAGCGGTTCAATTATGGAAAATGTAAATTTTGTGTTGTTAATTGTGTCACAATATTATGTACATATATATGATATATATCAATATATATATACAGATTTTGTGCCATACCTAGCAGTGCTCAGAGAACACTCCTGATTCTTTGCTCAAGGATCACTCCTGGAAGTACGTAGGGTGCTGGGAACTGAACTGGGATTAGCTGCATGCAATACAAACACCATAACCTGAACTATCTCTACTGACCCAAGACCATAATTTAAACTAATAAGTATTTTTAAGTCATTAAAAAGTGACTTATTTGCATCCAGGTCTCTATATGAATTCACCTATGTAATTGTGAATGTGAAAAATATTAACATAAAAACAACACAAGTCAAATTAGGTAAAAGAAACCAAGAAAGTTACACACTACAACACAGTATCTACTTGAAGTTTTATCATTCTATAATAAATAGAAGTACAAAGTGAGGAGGGAACTAATAAGTCCTAATACTATAGTAAGGACGACAAAGCAACTTTCTACCAATTTATACTGCAGTAAATATGATTTCTTTTTAAATGGCAAGAGCTAATGAATTTTTGGTGTTAAGGATGAAAAAAATATTATCAAGGTTATTACCTTTAACAAGAAATATGACTTCATGTTTGCAAAGAAAGTCATCAAAGTTTGCTTCCTATTAATCATTAAGCTCTTCCAATGACAAAACTACTTTTCAATATAGATTTGTGTCTTGGTTCAAAGATTTAATTTTCTAGCTTCATTATCTTTTCTTGGAACCTTAGTGGTAACAAAGAGAGAGTTCAAACACCTGTATTTTTGCTCTTAGAGATATATAGCACATGTCCATTTTTCTTAATTATTGCTGTCATTTCATCCACAACATTATTTGTTTTAATGGGGGGTGGGGGGAAGTAGGAAAAAAATAGCTTCTTGGCAGATTTTCTTTTCTACTTTTTTTCTCGTAGTTTATAGAATGATCAGTGCAGTGCTCAGAATAATTAAGAAAAATATCATTTTTACAGCGTTATCATTTAAAAAGTAATTTAGCTCTAAATTCAAATGTGTGATTTTGGATTGGTGGTAGTGTTGGTGGAGTGTGTGGGTATGTATCAAGGCACATTAGCACTACAGATGTTAAAAAAATCCTAAAACTATTTAAGTAATTTTTAAGATACTCAATGACTGCTGTTATATTTTGAAGTGCTATCCATTTCTTCTCATGTAGAAGAGATAACAGCATCCCACTGGGTAAAAATCATGCACATTTTACGTGCAGGGTTAAATGAAAGGAATAAGAAGGAATAAGAAGGGAAAATAATTTATTTTATTTCTATTGTAGATTTTTCTCTAGATGTGAATTAACACTAGACTGACACTGAAATCCTTAGTGGGAAAAATATCAAATTTTGTGTTATTACATTACCTAACCAGCAAGACTGAAAGTAGTTGTTTTTTAAATAAAATAATTTTTTCGCTTAAAAAAATTGTGCCAAGAAGCACTCGTGGAATATAGTTTTGATCAGGATAATATATATTTTAATACTTTCATTAGTTTTGGTTTATTTTACAATTGTTTCATGATTTAATATATAGACTGATTCACTGATCCATAAATTCTCATCTCCATATGAACTTAGAATGTCTATATATTCATACATTTTTGAAAATAATAAGACGTATATACTTTGACTCTTTTTTCTTACTAATTAATAGTAATGTTCTATTTTAAGCAAATAATTTGATTTTAGAAAATATTTATGTATGCTCTATAAAGGACACATATTTGTCCATGATCTCTGTGATATATTTAATTCACATCACACCTTTATTTTGTGTTTTTTTTATTCATTGCCTTAAAATAAAACTCTTAGTATTGCAGTAGCCAATCTGAAGGTATGACTCAGAATAACAACAGCAAAGAAGACTTCAATCAAACTTTGAAATCAAGTGAGAAAACCAATGGTGCAGATGATATCATTGAAACGGTGAGATCTTTTCACACTAGTTATTAGAGGACCTAGCAAAATCCTTTCCACTCAGTGAAGATAAAATGCTCCCTACCCTTCATCTGTGTCTAAACTTGTCAAATTTTAAATTAGTGAATGTAGTGTACATAATATTTTATATTTATTAAACATTTAGCACAAATAATAGGCATATATGTTTATATTTATATGTTATATATATATATGGAAAGCCTGTGACATTGAAGATTTTTTAACATTTAGGTTAGAAAATGTGTACACGAAAAATTTAAAAAATAAAAAAGTAAATATATACATAAATACACAGAGAGGTATGTATATGTTTGTAGATGAATAGTAAAAAAATTATGATATTCTCTCTATTTCTTAGATATTTATATTTTTATTAATTTTTAAGGGATAATGTTTCTAGTTAAAACAGATCACTCCTATTTTCTCAGTTTTTTATATTTGGCAAACTAATCATGGCCTATTGGAAAATAACGCATTACAAATACTCAAAGACAATCCCACTACTACTAAACCTTACTGTTTTGAACAATAAAATGGCTATTGATTTTATAAAGTTTAATCGAAATAATGCTAATTCAACCTTTAGTCTTTTGTTGATTTTAGCACTGTAGCACTGGCCTCCTGTTGTTCATCGATTTGCTCAAGCGGGCCCAGTAACCTCTTCATTGTGAGACTTGTTGTTACTGTGTTTGGTGTATCGAATATGTCACAGGAGCTTGCCAGGGTTCGCCGATTTTACTTTGTTGATTTTGCTTTGAACAAATCATTTAATCTTTATCTTTCAGGTTTTAGTATGACATCAAAAATGTTGATATTTATCCTCTGGTGTGCTTCTAGAAGAATTAAATTAGGTGTATGTGAAGTCTCATGTAGTAGTGCAAGTGAAAGATTTTTGATCTTCATGCATAGTTTCAACAAGTTAAGATCTTGCCTGGCTGTTATCCACTGTTTACTTTTTCAATTGACGTAAGAAAGTGACATAGAGGGATGCATAGATGCTTATGACTATTCATGGCAAAGTCAAATGGTTGGAATCGCTTATAAAATCTACTTGAGTCTTACGCAAATATGGTATTTAAGAGATCTCAACTGATAATGTCACTATTGGGCTTTAAAAACGATTAAAAGGCAAGTAAGAGACATAAAGCCCAGTACGTGAACAGTATGTAAATTTCTCTGAATCAGAAAATAATGACAAATGAAGTTTGCTAGTTTATGGATTTAATAATATTTAAAGTGTTCAGAACAATAAGTAGTGAACTTTATGGTTCATGCATTGGGTTAAGCAATGGATAAATATTTTTCTTATTTGATATAGTAGTATTTTAAAGCAATATAAGTGAAAGAAGAGTATCAAGCTTAAATTATTGCAGATTAGTAAATTCAGATTTGAAATATATAAAAAATGTAGCCTCTTTTAGAGAATTTAATATGTAATTAATATTTTTATGTTATAGAATTTGTTATAGAGGATGGTAAAGAGGGAAAAGATCTATAGATTTGACTTGAAAATTCACAATTTAAGAAAGTGAATTTGCTTAAATTGCTCCTAGGAATAAGATTGCCACATTTTAATAGCCGCATTGGTAGGTTTTTTTCAGAGTTTGGGGAGGAATGAAGTTTTTCTTTCATATTGTTAATGTTAAGACTCATTTTCAAAAATCAAAATACTAACTCGATTGAAAATCATGATGAAGGAGGCCTTTATCTCCGAAGTGGTCGCTCATGATTGTTATCTGTATGACATTTCTTTTAAACAGGCCAAAGTGTTTGTAAATAATTTATCTACAGTATGTGAGAAAGTTTGGACCCTGGGACTCCATCAGACGTTTCTGTTAATGCTAATAATTGGAAGATGGCTTTTGCCCATTGGAGGTGGGATCACTCGGGACCAACTGTCTCAACTTCTCCTCATGTTTGTGGGGACAGCTGCGGACATACTGGAATTCACAAGTGAGACCCTGGAAGAACAAAATGTGAGGTAATTCAGCCTTGGCCATTCTAAGTCAGGCCCACAGAAGTATTTCTTTTTTCTATCATTTATAGTCTAGATGAATTAGTTGGGATTGTCTGTATATTATAGGTCCAGTGCTAGAATTATATGGAATCAGGGGGCTGAATTAACAGTACAGCAGGTAGGGTGTTTGCGTTACATACAGCCAACTGGGTTTGATCCCCGTTGGAGCACCATATGGTCCTCCAAGTCTGCCAGGATTTAACCAAGGAGTAAACCCTGAGCACGTCTGGGTATGACCCCAAAACAAACAAAAATGATTTACATGGAATTTGCTGCTGCTGTTCAGATGCATGTTAGTTGTCAAGATACAGATATACATATATGCACATACATAGAGAGTTTCCAATAGAGATAAAGGACGTAATTTTTTTAAAAAAAAAGTTTTATTATTGTGGAGTGCCACATGGCAGAGCCTGGCAAGCTACCTGTGGCGATTTGGATATGCCAAAAACAGTAACAATATCGGGTCTCATTCCCCTGACCCTGAAAGAGCCTCCAATATGGCAGCATTGGGAAAGACGAGTAAGGAGAGGCTACAAAAATCTCAGTGTTGGGACCAATGGAGATGTTACTGGTGCCCGCTCGAGTAAATTAATGAACAATGGGATGACAGTGGTACAGCGATTGTGGAGTCACACCAAGTGATGCTAAGGGAGCTCTGAGTGCCAGACCTTGCAGAAGACTAGGGTCCGTGCTAAAATAAACTGCCTCACACAAGCAAAGCACTTGTTCTACCACTTGAATCACATGCCTGTACATGCCCCATCTCTAATATTTTATGGTTGGAATCAAAGAACTCTACGTGCTGGCTTAATCCTATACTCAGTGGGCCCATGCTTATCTGAAAACCTTATGGGCCCAAAATGACCATCCCCAACCCCTGTATTACATTCTGAAATATTCAGGAATATAAGCCAATAATTATCTCTTCTACAGAGGAGCCCTGTTAATACTCTAAGGAAGCAGTTAGAGGAAAAGCTGAAGAAATCTCTCTCCTGTCTGGCTAGAAATGTATATTCCTTGATGTGAAAGGTAGACAGGGTGGGTAAGGTTTAATTTTACTAAATTTTACTTTTACCCAGTTTTGTTCAAAGTGCCCAAAGGCTTTTTGGAGTAGATGCCTATAAATTAGAACTTATTGAGTTGGTACTTTTATTTTTGCCACAAGCAAATAAACTCAGAATCCATGATCACATCTGTTTATGGAACTACTTTCTTACCATTAGGGATTTAAGTCTCAGTGCCTGAATGTACTTTCAGCTTGGGTTGTTTTGCACTGTGCTATAAAAATAAATTGCACCAAGGCTGGCTTTTAATGATACAGTTTACTTTATGCTGTGTTTATTGAACAATGAAACATAAAGCTGAGCAGAATACTCCAACTTACTGAGTAAACTAACATCGAAATTAGAGCGCAAAGTATCTAACAATAGAATAACCTTTTATATGTAAGCTCGTTCTTTATTCTTTTGATGCAATCATACATGATGTTGTTTTCTTTACTTCTCTCTATGCTTATATAGGAAAATGCAGGGTATTTTATTTATATATTTTACTACTTATATTTTTGCTGCATTCAAAGATTACTTCTAGTTTGGTAAACTTTTTAGAGATTTTATACATGCTATAATGTAATCTTCAATTAGCAACAGTTTTCTTTATTTTTATTTAGATAACATTTTTCCTTGCCTAACTACTCGGGCTGGGATTTTCAAAGTCATATTTAATATGATTAATAATAATGGTGAGAGTTAGTATGTCTCAGACTCCCTGTACTTATCTGAAGTTATTCTAGCATTTCATGGATAAGTGTTATTCAATTTGTTATTTGACTTTGGCTGATTCCCATGGTTCTGAATTGGATGTTTTTGACAACTTATTTGTCCAGTATTATATAATTTTGCTAGAGGGGAATTTTCTGGATTTTTTATTAGTCTCTATCCACTTGTTAAATTTTTAACAAGTTTCACATCAATATCCTTTCCAGGAAGAGTTAACTGTTTATACACTTCTTGGAAATTATCCTTTTTAAAAAACAGACAATTTATTTTTAAAAAAAGAATATGTTCCCATGGGCTGGAGTGATAGCACAACGGTAGGGTCTTTGCTTTGCACACAGCCAACATGGCCGACCCGAGTTCGATTTCTCCGCCCCTCTCGGAGAACCCGGCAAGCTTCCGAGAGTATCTCGCCCGCACAGCAGAGCCTGGCAAGCTACCCGTGATGTATTCGATATGCCAAACACAGTAACAACAAAGTCTCCAATGGAGACGTTACTGGGCCCGCTCGAGTAAATCGATGTTCCCATAGCATGACCAGTACTTTATTCTGAGCATTTTATTGAATGTAGGAGAATTTTTCTATGTTCACACTGTTTTTATTTATGTCTTTTGCTTGGTGAAATATTTATTTCAAGAAAAATATTATTTAATTTTCTCTTTTATTCTGTTTTGTTTTGGGGGCCCAACACTAGGCAGTTCTCAGGAGTTACTCCTGGCTCTTCTCAGGGATCACTGATGGGATTTGGGGAAACACATGGGGTGCCGGGATGGAACTCAGATCAGCACATATGTAAGACAAGCACCTCACCTAATGCACTCTCTCTCCAGCCCAATCATTTTCCTGTATCTTTCACCTTTATCTTCTTTACAGAAGTGTTTCACATGCTTTTCAGAATTCTATCTAGTGTTGAATTCTATCTAATGTTTATCTCATCCCAAGCAATATTTATACTTGCAAAATGTTAAGCAAATTAACAACGTATGGTTTGATTTCGTTTTACAATAAAATTTTCTTCATTTATCACTGATTTACAATGTTCACAATGTTATATGTTCCAAGAGTGCAGTCATACGCTTTGATATTTGTATAAACTTCATTATGTCTGCCATCAAAGTTCGAGTGCCATTCATGCTACTGACCACCTCTACTATTCTTCTCACCCTATTGTCCTGGTTCACCAATTCATAAGTTAAGAATTATTTTTTATTGTTCCTTTTTGTTTTTTCTTTTTAATTTTATTTCACACATGTGAGAAATTATCATCTCTTGGTACTTGATAACCCAACAGATTTTGTTTTACTGATCTGCCAAATGCTGGTATTCTAGTTTCTCTGTTTTCTGAGTAGAAAAGTAATACATTTATTTGTATAATTGTCAAGGTCTTTTGTCTTTTTATGCAGAGTCCATTGTGTGCTTACATACTTCCCAGTTTATTTTATAAAGATAGTTTTCATTGTAAAAAAGGATGTTCACATCCATCATAATAAGATTAGTCCTGCTCCTCTTACTTCTAGTAATTTTACTATTACTTCTAATACTTTTACTTCTAGTAGTTTTACTATTACTACTGGATAATGTATACCAGTTACTGTGTTCCAAACACTTACTTTTAAACATTTTTATTCAAGACCCATGATTTACAAAGTTACAGATAGTCATGATTTACAGCAATTCAATACCAGTGTCAACTTCCCTCCACATCCAAAACCCACTCCACCCCTGCCAGTCAACTTGAGAGTCACATCACAAAGTTCCAGTGGTTGCCACTTAGATCTCATGTTTTCAGTTCTGTTGAATCTGTATTTTGGGGATAGGGCTGTGGTCCTCACTCGGATTTACTTGTTGTTCTCTTCCCCCTCCCCTCAGTTCTTTTCCTTCTCTGTCTGTCTCATCTCTAGATGCTGGGGTCAAGGATGATCTAAGCATCCCCCTTTTACTACAATACATTTCCTCACCCCATGTTCCGTGCTGCACAGAGACATAAGATCATCCTGCCAAACACTTCTTTTTATTAGTTGTGATAAAGTGTTTTGTGATTACAGTTAATTGTGGTTAGGATTTCTACAATAGTACATAAGGCAAATACTATGATAATAACCAATTTATACATTGGTAATAGACAAGAAGATTAGCACTGTAGCACTGTCCTCCTGTTCATCGATTTGCTTGAGCGGGCACCAGTAACGTCTCCACTGTGAGACTTATTACTGTTTTTGGCATATCAAATATGTCATGGGGAGCTTGCCAGGCTTTTCCGAGCAGGTGGAACACTCTCCATAGCTTGCCAGGCTCTCCGAGCAGGCCAGAGGAATCGAACCTGGTCGGCTGCGTGCAAGGCAAATGCCCTACTTACTATGCTATTGATTCGGCCCAAGAATATTGATAAAGTAAAATTTTATATGTTTGTATATATTTTATTAATCTTCCATAATTAGTCTATCAAGTGTTATAAGAGTTTTATATGTTTCACATATTTCAGGATAAAATCTAATCAGTATTATTATTGTGTCCTCCTATTATATGTGGGTAAATTATACAGATGTCAAATTACCAGTCAGTATTTGAATAGCTTGTTTATGACTAATCTGGGATAGGAAAATCAGATCTATTGATTCTGATAAAGTTGGAAGCTAGTGGTTTAACAATGAAAATATAGCTCCTACTTCTCATTGGTTTCTTCTCCCTTGCAGACAAATTGCTCATGAATATTTCGTGGAATTAGCTTGGGATTAGAAGAAACTTCAAAAGTAACGAAAGTAACTTTTTTTACTAACAGAAAATATACTAACCACAGGAGAAAATCACTCTCATTTTAATTCAAAGATAATTTGCACTATTTTGATGAAATTTGGATTACAAATAAAATTATTTGAGCCTCAGTTGCCTCTCTGGACTTCCCATGAAATCATTTTAATTCTCCTCTCATCTGATAGGTAAAATATGTGACATAAAATAACAATTTTGAGTTTCTTGAATTATCTTAATATGAGAGCTCTGGGGTTTTATATATCTTTCTTTTGAATTGAATAATGTTCTCCTAAAATTTTAAGCACAACAAACAATATTGCTGATGTACTCTGAATATTTTACATAAAGCAGTGGTAAAATTTGACATTCAATTCATGAAAGTAGTATAATCTAATGGTTAAAAGGATGTATGCTAAAATCTACTATCTAGTTTTGTTTTCTTCTCACAATACTACAGCCATAATTCTACTTTATAGAAGTTCTATAAAGAAGACAACACCTTCTACAAGATCATTGTGGGTGATTTTAATGCCAAGATAGGACCTAGAAGATCAGCCGAAGAACTCCACATCTGGACCCATGGCCTAGAATGGAACGAACAGGGTGAGAGACTGAGTTCATCATTTTGACCAAGACACACACAGTTCCAGAAGGCCAAATCTAAACGTTGGACATGGGAGTCTTCCAGTGAGCGGTTCCACAATGAAATAGACCACATCATATTCAATCAACGGTTTTGCCTGATCAATGTCACTGTTGTCCCAAAATTCCAAATGGGATCGGACCACCGTCTCCTTCATGCAAAATTCTACTTCACAGAGCGGGGATAAAGGGCTGCAAAGTTTAAGAAGAGAACTCCCAGAACGACCACCAACTGGAAGCTCTTTGGCACTATTGCAGAAATATGGGAAGATTCCGTTTTTGACAACATTGACGAGGAATACGATCGACTGGTTCAGCACATCCATGATTGTGCGAGGAGCGCCAAGAGAGAGATAGCCACAAAAAAAATGCCTGTCTTCGACAACTCTTGAGCTTATTTGCCAACGTGGTTTGGTGCATGCCTCAGGCAACTGCAAGTGAAAGTCCGAGCTTGCAAAGCAGTGCAGAGATGTGATAAAGGAAGACCTCAAAGAGAGAAAAGCAGAAGTGCTGGTAATGCGGCAGAAGCTGGGAAAAGCATTCATAATGCCCACCTGTCCTTCGCCAACTACAAGAGCAAGATGACTGCTCTCCGACATCCTGATGGATCTATCACATCTTCCAGAAGGGCAATGGAGAATATTATTAATGATTTCTACTCAGATCTCTTTAATAGCCACGTCCACTAGCCCACATATCAAATTCCACAGGATGGATATGTCATTCCCAATGTTCTCCCTTCCAAAATCCAACACGCCATCTCGTCGGTAAAGAAACAAAGAACACCTGGCCCAGACAAGGTCAGACCTGAACACCTGAAGAACTTACCGTCAGTACTCATCAATACACTGACTCGGCAATTCACACGCTACCTGTCTGAATGCAAGGTTTCGTCCCAGTGGAAAACCAGCAGGACTGTACTACTATACAAGAAGGGAGACATCCATGACACTGGCAACTATCACCCAATCTGCCTATTGTCTGTCATCTGCAAGTTGTTCACTCGAGTTATCCTGAATAGGATCGGCAGAACACTAGATGAAGGACAACCATGCGAGCAAGTCAGGTTCTGCAAAGGATTCAGCACCATCGACCATACCCACACAATAACCAAGCTCATTGAGGTTTCTCGGGAGTTCAAGATGCCGCTGTGTCTAACGTTCATTGATTTAAAGAAGGCCTTTGATTCTGTTGAGATGGAAGTGGTCATTGAAGCCCTATAGGCTATCAGGGCATTAAAACTCAATACATCAGGATCCTCCATGAGCTGTATTACGGATTCATTACCAGGATCTCACCATTCTACAAAGAAGTGATCATCGATGTCAAGAGAGGGGTTCAGCAGGGTGATACCATTTCACCAAAACTCTTCAGTGCCACCCTTGAGAGCATCATGCGATGACTGGAATGGGAAGGAATGGGAGTGAAGATAGACGGTCGGCAGCTACACTACCTCTGCTTTGCTGATGACATCTTCTAATAACACCAAACATTAGCCAAACAGCACAAACGCTGGCCGACTTCACCCTGAGTGTGGAAAGTTTGTACTGCAGCTGAATCTCATGAAGACAATATTTATGAGAAAAAGCCTTGTTCCTGATGCTCCATTCATCTCCTAGAATGAGCAGACGCCATTGGGCTACACTAGCATGCGACAGGGACAAATGGAGACATTACTGGCACCCGCTTGAGCAAATCAATGATTAACGGGAAGTCAAGTGATCGAGTGACTACAGTCACATTATTTGGGACATACTCTTGTATTGCTCTAATCCTCGAAGCTGGAGAGAGATAACTGGCCAGGTGCTTGCCTTGCACAGAGACATATCCCCAGCACTGCTTGTGGTTCCCCAATCAACCACAAGAATAATCTCTGAGTGCAGAGCTGGGAGTAAGCCCTGGTATAGCCAGGTATGACCCTCAAATAGAAACAAACAAAAATAAATAAAAATACTCTGTTTTTTCGTCTATTTCCCTGGGAAAATAGGGGTTATGAATATGACTACTTAGTAAAGTTGCTATGATGATTAGTGTGATCATAGAATTAAATGTTGAAGAACAAAGGTTAAGAAATTGCAGAACAAAATGAATAGAAACTTTCTTAAAGAAGAAATTCGAATGGCTAAAAGGTACATAAGGAAATGCTCTACATCATTAATCATCAGGGAGATGCAGATCAAGACCACAATGAGATATCATTTCACACCACAGAGACTGGCCCACTTCCAAAAGAACGAAAGCAACCAGTGTTGGCACAGATGTGGCGAGAAAGGGACCCTCCTTCACTGCTGGTGGGAATGCCAACAAGCCCTTTTGGAAAACAATATGGATGATTCTCCAAAAATTAGAAATTGAGCTCCCATTTGACCCAGAAATACCACCCCTGCAAATATATCCCAGAGAGGCAAAAAAGTATAGTCAAAGTGACATCTGCACTTGTTTGTTCATTGCAGCACTCTACAATAGCCAGAATCTGGAAAAAAGAACAGATGGCTGGTTAAAGAAACTTTGGTACATCTACACAATGGAGTACTATGTAACTGTTAGAAAAGATGAAGTCATGAAATTTACATACAAGTGGTACTACATGGAAAGTATCATGTTAAGCGAAATGAGTGAGAAAGAACGGGATAGACACGGAAAGATTGCATTCATCTGGGGAACATAAAGTAACAAAATCGGAGACTAACACCCAGAAGTGGGCGAGATGAGTACCAGGAATTTTGCTCCATGACTTGGAGGCCAGCCACATGTGCTAGGGGAAAAGGAAGCTCAGATAGAGAAGGGAGCACCAAATAAATGGTGTTGGGAGGATCCTCCCAGGATGGGAGAAGCATGCTGAAAGTATACTATAGACCAAACATGATTGCCATTCAACGCCTGTTTTGCAAACCACAACACCCAAAAGGAGAGAGAGAACAGAGGGGAATGACCTGTCACAGAGGCAGGCTGGGATGGGGGGGGATAGGGGGGGATGGGGGGGATGGAGGGATACTGGGATCTGTGCTGGTGGGAAATGGGCACTGGTGGAGGGATGGGTACCTGATCATTGTATAACTGAAACCCAAGCACAAAAATTTGTAAGTCTACAACTGTACCTCATGGTGTTTCACTAATAAAAATTAAAAAAAGAAAAAAAGAAATCAAAAAAAGAAATACTAAGAACTCGGGTCAAAAAAAATCGCAGAAAAAAATAATCATTTTTAAAAGTGGGTCTGATCGACAATACTGTGGGGAGAGCATTTGCCTTTGACACATCTGGCCCTGGTGCCATCCCCAGCATTGCATATGGTTCCCTGAGCACCACCAGAACTAATTCCTGCATGCAGAACCAGGAGTAACCCCAGAGCATTGCAGGGAGTGGACAAAAATAATTGGGCCCTTTTTGAAGGTTCACTCTACATGACATTGACATTATCAACAGAGAAAAGTTACCTGAGGCATTTTCACTTATTGGGCTTTGTGCACCTTGTAAAGCAATCTCTGGTTTGGAAGACCATAATTATTTTACACTGGGGACTAATAATTGAATAATAATGAGGTAAAATCCCTGAGCCTTTATAAAATGACAGCTATCATAAAGTTTTCCTTTTCATCCTTTCATTTTGGGTTAACCAGTTTATTATATTCTTTGGAGATCTGATTTTGCCTTCCATATAGTACTGATTTTCCATGCAAGATTGAGGTCATAGTGCATTTTAAGTTATTCTCTGTTGATACTGGCAACCAAATCTTTGTTGAAATGTGGAGTAGAAAACAAAAGCAGAGCCAGCAAGCTAGCCATTAGAGAACTCTGCCAAGGGAGTTATTTACACCGTTGGGAATCTACCTGACAATACTCAATAACCAGAACATTTCTTGAGGTTGTTAATACAAAGTGTTTTAAAATAAATCTTTTTTAATATATAAATGTATACTATTAATTTGCATATCATTACGTGCCTGGTGATCGTAACTCTTTTTAAAAGAGGAAATAATCTTGCACACGCAATTATTCTCAGGAGAGCTGTGCTGATTTCTATAATTACAGTCATCTTGAAGATGTAAGGACCTTCTGAAGTCTTTTGAAAAATTGCTTATATAATCTAAGAAGAAATTAATAATAAATATGCTTTTTTAATTTAACATAATTTGTAGTTTGAAAGTTAACACTTTTAGTTTTATTTGTTGCCAACTTTTCTGTCAAGACAAATAATATTGGCTTAAAAATTTCACTTACAAATTACTTCAGTGTTTCAGGATCTATTTTGAGGGGACCTCATACTTAAAGCATTTAAAGATATCTCTCATCTTATTTGTTTTGATTTCAGTTTTTACACTTCCCTGATGCATTTCTATTTTTTTCCATTCTGAAATCTGAAATCTTCCTTAACAATGAAGTTGACAATCATACTATTTTACCATTAACCTTAAATTAAGACTTACCATTGCAGTTTTGCTTTGAAAAATGAGTTTAATATTTCTTTAATATCCTTTGCATTTTATAGCCTCTATTCTTTATGACTTTAGTCTTCAAAACCATTATCCCTAATTGATGTTAGTGTATTTTCTAAGTATGGTTTCTTCTTTTGGACATTCAACAATTACTTTCACAAATATATACTGAGTTCTATTTTCATCAGGCCCTGGTCTAGACTCTGCAGATATATTGGTAAATGAAGCAACTATATATCTTGCATTATATCTTAGTTTCATATCAATTTTTGTTTATTTGACTTTTTTTGGGTCACACACTCAGAGGTTACTCTTGGCTCTGCACTCAGGAATCACTCCTGGCAGTGCTGTGGGTCCATATGGGATGCTGGAGATCAAAGTTGGGTTGGCCACGTGCAAGACAAATGTCCTGCCCACTCTCCTATCACTCCAGTCCCTCTGAGAATTTTTAAAAATTAGACCA
Source organism: Sorex fumeus (assembly GCF_029834395.1). Taxonomy (NCBI): domain Eukaryota; kingdom Metazoa; phylum Chordata; class Mammalia; order Eulipotyphla; family Soricidae; genus Sorex; species Sorex fumeus. The sequence continues at coordinate 6,520,178 of NW_026606240.1, forward strand.
CCCTTGATTTAAGAGTACAAAAAGAAGGACATGAACAGAAAGAAATTGAGGAGGGAAGTAATAAAAGGGGTCATGGGAGGTAACAGGGGCAGAGGGCTTGGGAGGGTCAGGATCCTCAATCTCACAGGTGTTTTATACGTATATATCTAAATCACAGAGCCACAGCACTGAAATCAGGACATTAAGTCAACAAAAATCAAACTTAAATATGTGCCTGTCAAGGAAGCAGGCTGGGGGTGTGAAGAGGGACCTGGGGATACTGTTGAAGGAAAGTTGACACTGATGGTGATTGGTCTTGGGACATTGTCTACCTGGAACCCAATTACAAATAACTTTATATATCATAGTGCCTTAAATTTGTAATTAAAATCTTGGGCTCTTAGGAACAATTTTTATATTTTTCCTTGCAAGTCTATGTCAGTGTTCCATAATATTTTTATGATTTTGATCAACTACAAACAGCAATGGAAATGAGAGGTTTTCCTATAATTCACATAGATGGTTGTGCAAGTTGAAGTTGAGTTTTAAGTCCCACTTTCTTATATATATATATTTTTCCTCATAAGCAGTGGACTACACCCAGCAGTTCTGGCCTTGCACCCAGTGATCACTCTACTTGAGGCTCAGGAAACTGTATTTAAAGCTGGGACCTGAACACAGGTCTACTGTGTGCAAAGCAAGAACATAACCAGCTATGCTCTCTCTGCCCCCTGGTATTTTGTATTTGGGGATTTGGGGTTTTGGCTTTTTTTGCTTTTTGCTTTTTGTACTACAAACTTCTGTGTCACCATCCCATTATAGTCATGCATGGAGGTTAGTTTTTAATTTTGTGACATATTCGATATGCCAAACACAGTAACAACAAGTGTCACAATGGAGACATTACTGGGCCCACTCGAGCAAATTGATGAACAGTGGGAAGACAGTGCTACAGTGCTATCAAGATACTTTGACAACTCTTGTGTTTTATTAGGGAAATTCATATGCGAGTGGGGAAAAAGAAAAACTTTCCTTATGGAATAATACTTTCATTACAAACTTAATTCTCTCTCCATTCTAGGAATAGTCCTGCACTAGTTTATGCAATCCTTGTTATATGGACCTGGAGTATGCTGCAGTTTCCACTTGACCTGGCAGGTGTGTTGTTATTTGTTCAAAGATCCATAAAATTAAAATTCTTTATAAACCGTACAAATGTTATGTAGACACTTAAGAGTTTTATCAGTTTTATCATTTTATTATCTCTGTGTTAGTTCCAGTCCAGCTTAGAAGTGTATTTAGGAAAGGCCTAAACAGGTATATTCCAGAGATAGCGGTGTGGTTAAGGGCAGTTTTACATTCACTTCAGACAGTGGTTTTATTGCTTATGGTTTGTGAAATCTTCAAATTAATTAATACATCTGTGCCTCAATTTCTTTAATGCTTTTTGGGTCACACCCAGCGATGCACAGGAGTTACTCCTGGCTCTGCACTCAGGAATTACTCCTGGCGATTCTCAGGGGACCATATGGGATGCTGGGAATCGAACCCAGGTCGGCCGCATGTAAGGCAAATAGCCTACTCGCTGTGCTATTGCTTCAGCCCCTGTGCCTCAATTTTTTAAATCCATGAAATGTGGATGATAATCACAATAGTTATAGTAGAAGTTACTTGTGATGCATAAATAAATTAGTTTCAAATTGCTCAGCAAAGGATTGCAGAGATATGAATATTATCTCTTGATATTTTAAGAGAATACTTGTAAGAGAGATAGTACAGTGGATAGGGTGATTGCTTTATATATGGCTAACCCAAATTCCATCTCCAGTACTTCATATAGGTCTTCTGATCTCCATCAAGAGAGATCCTTGAGCCAGAGAATTAGTATAGTGGGTAGGGTATATAGCTCACTCAGATTCGATCCTCAGCATCTCATAAGGTCCCCTGAGCATCACTAGGGGAACTTCTGAGTTCAGAACCAGGAGTAACCTCTGATCATCTTCAGGCATTACCCAAAACCAAAACCAAGAGAAAAAAAAATGAGTGATTCCCTGAGCACAGAGCCAGAAGTAAGTGCTGAGTACCACCAGGTGTGACCCCAAAACAAAAGTGAAAGCAAAAATCCACTTGCATCCTATTTTTGGATTAACTGTTTAGAATAACTGTTCTGTTATAAGAACAGTTTCAGAACAACAGGAAAAATTGAAATTTTCCTACTTCGGATTTGTGGAATCCCAGTGATACATCCTTTAGAAGACACAAATTCCTAAGATGTTGCAATAGGTAAATTATCTCCCAGGCATTTCGAATTAAGAAGGGTCTGGAACTGCATTGTGCACTCTGGGACCCAGTAATCAAATGTTGCTACTTAAATTTAAATTTAATTAAAGTTGAAATGAAAAGCTCAATTCTGTGGCCATGCTAAAAGGTAAAGGTAAAGACCCTCCCATTGATCGTCGATTTGCTCGAGCGGGCCCAGTAACGTCTCCATTGGAGACTTTGTTGTTACTGTGTCTGGCATATCCAATACTCTCGGTAGCTTGCCGGGCTCTCCGAGAGGGGCAGAGGAATCGAACTCGGGTCGGCCATGTTGGCCGCTTGTAAGGCGAACGCCCTACCCTCTGTGCTATAATTTTAAGTCTTAAACTGCCAAATGTGGCCACTGCATTAGACAACAATGATAAAGAACATTTTTACCATCCCAGAGAGTATATTGGACAACATTGATCTGAAGTCATCCTATAACCATTAGGGAAGTCTGCTGTTTTAAGTTGGGAATGCTCTTGGATGTCAGGTCATACTGTAATAATTTTAGGATACGATAAATGCATTTACTTTAAGCGAGGTTTCATTTTTTTTTTCACAACACCCAAACTTTATAAAGAGAGAGTTTTTTGATTTTCGTTCTGTCAATTTGAGAGGCAGTGGTTTAAAATCATTTCCTCCTTAGCATCCACTTTCTGAAAAGATTGTTAGCAAAATATGAAATCTATGCTAATGAAACAAACGTATTTTGTTGTAGCGTTCTCTAGGAAATATTCTAAACTCACTGACCAGCTTATGTCTTTTGACATAATATTAGCACCAATACTTTCGATGCTGAATAATACTTGTAGAGGGCCTCTGGGATCCAAGTCCTGACACAAATTTCTGAGAAAAGGCTATTGAATTTATATTGGTACAATATTGATATAAAATTTATATCAATTTTACACTGATAATCCACACCCTCACATATCTTGTGGTTTACAGCTTGCTAAGAAATTTTTTATTTAAGAAAAAATTTTGTAAACTTTCAGGGGTGATAATGTTATGCAGCTGTTTGAAAAACAAAGACCAAATGTTACTTCTGACTGAATCATTATTGTATTTTCCAAAAAACAGTGCATTATGTTCACACATATCAAAACCACTTCGTAATATTTGCAGGCTCCAATACATGAAGGAATTCTTTGTTTGAAAACTCCAAATGGAAGTCTTCATTATTTTTGAAAGATTATTTTCTGTCCTTGACCTTGAATTGAATTTATATTTTAGAAATTAAAACAAAAAAGTTAATCTGTTGATTGGACTGCCTTTTGTTCAGCTGAAAAATTAGTAATTATACCCAGTCTCTTTTGTAAACTATGAAACAAAGCCTTAAGAAATTGGATAAAATAAAATAACAATGGTGTTTATTTGGACATTTTCCTCTCTACAGTTAGAAAAGTGTGTTTAACATGAATGAAATTTGATTTTGAATATAAGCACCAAGTTTTTTCAGGACACATTTACACATATGGTGAAGTGATATGACCAGCATTAGGTAAATCAAGTAGAGAATACAAAAGAATCTGAGCCAGACATACTCTATTCCATAGCACAGACATAGCTATCAGGGAAGTCATTCATTATTCCATGGGAACAAAGAATGAGAGAGCAGAGAGGATTCTGAAATATTCTAATGGAAGCAAAAAAAGCCAGCGAAAATTGGTTTTCTCTTATAGACACCATTGTCTCAGGTGTTTGCAAAGGAGGAAACTGAGGCCCAGGCAGGTTAAGTAACTTGGCCAGCATCTTCCTTCTCGAAAATGAGAGTGAGTGAGTGAGTGAGTGAGTGAGTGAGTGAGTGAGTGAGTGAGTAGAGTCAGCTGAGGACACCCTCTATCCATGCCTCCCTGCACATCAGACCACAGACACAATGATTTTCCTTTTTCCTATTCTGTCTCGCCTCCTTAGTTTTGTCCTTTGTACCTAGGTAATTTGAACTTTTTATGTGAATGGAAACTAGAAGACTTTTTATGTGAATGGAAACTAGAATCACTCCTAATTATCAACGAGTATAGCACCCATAGTGGAAGACTTGTCCCTGTTTCATTCTGCTTATTTCTAACTTTTCAGAGAGACTTAACTTGTCTGTTTTGTGTTTTCAGTACAGCATGTCACGTGTCCCTTATCCGTGACAGCCAAGGGCTTCCCAAGCAAGTTCTTTTGCCAATATAGTGCCGATCTCTGGAACATTGGCATCAGCATCTTCATACAAGATGGACCCTTTCTGGCCGTGCGTCTCCTACTGATGACCTATTTCAAAGTGATAAACCAGATGCTGGTTTTCTTTGCCGCAAAGAATTTTCTGGTGGTGGTTTTACAGCTTTACCGCTTGGTGGTGCTGGCTCTGGGTGTCCGAGCTTCCTTGCAAAATCAACCAAAAGACCTGAAAGGGGAACAGAGCTGCCTACGCCAACGAGCTGAGAGTGATGCTTCGCCTGGAGACTTGGAGAGTAATTCGAAGGAAGGCTTGGCTATTCCTTTGCAGGTTCCACCAGTTATCTCTGACGACTCTCACGCCATACCATAGTCATTGAATGATGGCAGAGTCCAACTAGAATGTTTGACTTTTGAGTTCATTTTAAGGACCAAAGCCTGCACCCCCAACCCCCACCCCATGCCTTAAAAAATGGTGCATAACAATTTTCAAAAGAAGAGCACACTAAGTGACCTTAAATGAAAACAAAAAAAAATTGTTTTCACTTGAATGAAAGGAACTTTGACAACACTACAACTTATATATGATGGTAGCAGATGTTGTCTTTGGTCAACAACCAAGTGATTTATTTGTCTTGAATTGTTGGGAAAGCTACCAACAGGGTTACAGTGACATGACCTTAAAAGATTTAGTGCAGACAAACTGTTGTGGCTATTACCTGAAAATAGAGAAGCTTTGAACTGCGGCTCCATTGCCAAACTATCTGGTCTGATCTTTTCTGCAATGTCCCTTTGACATTAAAAAAAAGAAGTGTACATTCAGTGAATGCAGAACAAATGAAGGGAACGGTGCCTTTAAAATTACCTCATTGTGTACTGGCAGCAGTGAAATTTTCTGCCCGGCTTCCATAGCATTGAGAGCTCTCTTCATTGCTGCACAGCGCTTCCCGGGAAAATCATTTTTCTGGACTGATGTGATATTCTGTCATGGTGCATATGCTCTTACAGAAATTTTATTGCTTTTGGCTTGGGCACTGCAAAATTCACAGCAAGCCATTTCGGTTACATATCCACCGGTTGTGAGGCAAGAAATACTAGTAAAATGTTAGCAAAGTCACTCTTTCCACTTTGAACATGATTTGTGGTATTCGTCAGTATTTTTCTTAACGCCACTTTATTGTGTTCTGTTATGCCAACTGGAATTATTGTGGGTTGAAGCTAGGCAGTACTGAGGTGAATAAAGGTGATTGAGGCCCTGTAAGTGTCATCATAGTTTCTGGTGTCTTCTTGATGCTCCTCTGATCTCCCACGGCTGGAGATAGTCTTTAGTCCCAGGGAGATGTTGGTTATGAAGGCTTCAATCAGCCCTACACACTAGATTTTGATTACTAAGGAGGATTAGAATATGACACCGAATTCTGGAATAATTACTTTTTTTTTTACTTCTCTGAATTAAGGCTATATTTTCCTAATTGAAATAGACATGCCTTCTCTTTTACAGCCTGTATTTTCTAAATGGCAGTGATTCAGAACCTTTAAAAATGAATTTTGACTTGAAGGATATTGAGTGAAAATTACCTGGTTCTGTAGGATCAGTTAAATGAAGCTATCAGTTTTCAAACTGTTCTTTTAAGATTCAAAGCATATTTCCTCCTGATTAGTATGCTCAGGAATTCAAAGTGACATTAAAGATAGGGCAGGGTGTGAATGACCTTAAATTGAATATGGTGTATGACAACCAGTTGGAATAATTTTACCTATAAAATCACTATGTGACCTAATATTTGTTCAAAATCTTTGATGGTTTCATGGGCAACTTCTGTTTTTATGCAGAGAAATTAGTATTTTCTAATGAATAGTTTCTTCCATGTTTGTTCTTTTATAATTCTTCTTTTTCTTCCCTATGCTTCTAATTTTCACAATAAAATTGAGTTGTAGAAGTGTAGCAATGTCCTCCCGTTGTTCATCAATTTGCTCAAGCAGTCCCAGTAAAGTCTCCATCGTAAGACTTGTTGTTACTGTGTTTGGCATATCGAATATGCCACGGGTAGCTTGTCAGGCTTTGCCGTGTGGGCAAGATACTCTCGGTAGCTTGCTGGGCTCTCCGAGAGGGGTGGAGGAATTGAACCCAGGTTGGCTGAGTCGGTTGTGTAAAAGGCAAATGTCCTACCTTCTGTGCTATTGCTCCAGCCTTTTGTAGAATTAAACTTGAAAATGCAAAATGCATTTCTAATTTTCTGTAATATTTTCTGAAAGTTAAGAAAATTGTGTGTTTTTTAAATAAGGAAATTGACGACTATTAGGACAACATTATTTAAAATTCTTATCCATGGAGAGCAAAATAATAAGTACAATTTATAAAAATGCCTCAACAGAATCTGTTTTTATGTTGACTGTTTTATGTTGACTGTTTTCCTCCACAACATGTATGTGCTACTTATTATTGCAGATTTGCTCATGGCATACTTTTCATGTTATAATTTTTTTTCTTTCAGCAAAACAAACATTGAGACTCTAAAAATAGATAAAGTTGTACGGCTGTTGCAAGGATATTTTTAAGTACGTTCAAATCTGAGACTTGGCTTGACTTCATGAATGAGCTTCTAGTGTTTGTTTGAGTAAAGCATTTTGTAATTAGCTCTCCTCCAAAGGCCTGGGAAATAGAAGACTTTCCAGATTTAAGCTTTATTTACAGTGCCAGGGAGGCAAAGAGCATCCAGAACCATCTCAGCCATTAATGGTGGCAAAAAATAGACACAGTTTGGTAAAGTTTTCCAGGAAAATCTGCTGAGGGCAGTATTTGTTAGCTGAACTGCCAGCTCTCTCTCTTGCACGGACTGACTGTTTTCATAGTAGAAAAAAATGTATTTATTTGGTTTATTTAAAATAAAATCTGAGTCCAGGTTGCATCCTTCAGACCCCTGAAGGAATGTTTAAAATGTATGTAGTTGTATGTTTTATTAGGTAAGGTAAGGCCCTCCCGTTGTTCATCGATTTGTTCGAGCGGGCCCAGTAACATCTCCATTGGAGACTTTGTTGTTACTGTGTTTGGCATATCGAATACTACATCACGGGGAGCTTGCCAGGCTCTGCCGTGCGGGCGAGATACTCTCGGTAGCTTGCCGGGCTCTCCGAGAGGGGCGGAAGAGTCGAACTCGGGTCGGCCACGTTGGCTGCGTGCAAGGCAAACGCCCTACTGCTGTGCTATCGCTCCAGCCCATGTTTTATTATAAATTGATAAATATTATAAGGTTTGAAAATATCTAAATGTTTAGTATAAAGTGGCTATACAAGCAGTTTACCACCTCCATGTTGACAACCTGGGAATGAATATCCTTCTCTTGTAATAACAGACTTAGATCTTTTGTGTAAATTGATGAAGGCCATGCCTCCCCACCACTCTGCATAGACACAGAATACAGCATTTGCAAATACTGAAGATAGTAGCTATATGTTTCATTAGTGGTATTAGTAGCTTTGGTGCCATTTTGTGTCCTTAGTGCATTATTATTATTGCTATCATTGTTTTTATTTAATGGTTTATTCATTCTCCATTACATTTTCTTAAAAGAAAATCATTCCTGTACTAGAGAGACAGTGTATGAGTTAAGGCACTTGTCCTGCATGCTGCCAACTCCATTTTGATCCTTGGTACCAAGCACCACTGTGGTCTACCATGCACCACCAGGAGTGATCCTTGAGCACAGAATTGGGAGTAAGCCCTTTGCTAGCCAGGTGTAGACCGCAAAACTAAAACGAATAAAACAAAACTAAAACCAAAATATACTTCCATTTATGAGAAAGCACTGGTGAATGAGACCAGTTGTAGTTACTGGTTTTGGCATATCGAATACACAACAGATAGCTTTCCAGGCTCTTCCGTGCGAGCAGAATACTCTCGGTAGCTTGCCAGTCTTTCCAAGAGGGATAGAGGCTTTTGGGGCGACCTCTAATCGCCCTCGTAGGTGTTACCATATTTGAACCCTATCAAATATGATACGACAATTCCGGAAAATGGGTATTTAGTGTTTTATGATGTGTCGCACGGCCGCTTTGGGGCCGTGTGGGTCCGGAAAACATCCTGGAGTGTGGTGGCGGCTGGGTAGTGGAGGTAGTGTCGGTAGTGTCTGCCAGTGGGGTATTTATCTGGTCCTGGTAGGGGTAGGGTGGGTGTTCTGTGCGCAATCTGATCCCTGGGTGGTTGGTGGAAGCAGAAAGGGCAGGGTAGGGTGGCGCTCCTGAGTAGAATCCCTTTGTCACCTGTGGTTGGTGGAAGCAAGCAGAGGATCTCTGTCCCTTGGTCCGCAGAACCTGGAGTCCAAGGTCTCAGAGAGTTCCGCTTATCTTGTTCTGTGGGTCTTCAGTCTGCGTGAGTCTCAGCTGGAGCTGCCACGCGGGTCCGGAAAGTGTCCTGGAGTGTGGTGGCGGCTGAGTAGTGGAGGTAGTGTCACATCCTCCAGAAAGGCAATGGAGAAGATTATCCATGACTTCTACTCAAATCTCTTCGATAGCCATGTCCACTTGCCGACATACCAAATTCCACAGGATGGATATGTCATTCCCAACATTCTCCTTTCCGAAATCCGACAGGCCACTTTGTCGGTAAAGAAACGAACAGCACCCGGCACAGACAAGGTCAGACCTGAACACCTGAAGAACCTGCCATCAGTACTCATCAATAACACTGGCTCGGCTCTTCACACGCTACCTGTCTGAATGCAAGGTTCCGTCCCAATGGAAAACCAGCAGGACCGTACTACTGTTCAAGAAGGGAGACATCCATGACATTGGCAACTATCGCCCGATCTGCCTATTGTCTGTCATCTACAAGTTGTTCACTCGAGTCATCCTAAGTAGGATTGGCAGAACACTAGATGAAGGACAACCATGTGAGCAAGCCAGGTTCCGCAAAGGATTCAGCACCATCGACCATATCCACACGATAACCAAGCTCATTGAGGTTTCTCGGGAGTTCAAGATGCCGCTCTGTTTAACTTTCATTGATTTAAAGAAGGCCTTTGATTCTGTTGAGATGGAAGCGGTCATTGAAGCCCTAGCCAATCAGGGCATTCAAGCCCAATACATCAGGATCCTCCATGAGCTGTATTGCGGATTCACTACCAGGATCTCACCATTCTACAAAGAAGTGATCGTTGATGTCAAGAGAGGGGTGTGGCAGGGTGATACCATTTCACCGAAACTCTTCAGTGCCACCCTCGAGAACATCATACGATAACTGGAATGGGAAGGAATGGAAGTGAAGATAGATGGTCGGCAACTACACCACCTCCGCTTTGCTGATGACATTGTTTCAATAACACCAAATATCAGCCAAGCGGCACAAATGCTGGCCGACTTTGACCGTGAGTGTGGAAAGGTAGGACTACAGCTGAATCTTACAAAGACAATGTTTATGAGAAACGGCCTCTTTCCTGATGCTCCATTTGCTCTCAACGGAATGACCATCTCCGAATGCAACAGCTATGTGTACCTAGGTCGAGAGGTCAACATGACAAATGACCTGGCACCTGAGCTGTGCAGGAGGAAGAGAGCAGCTTGGAACGCCTTCAAGAACATCGAAAAATTAGCTAAGATAATGAAGTACCTCTGACTCTGGGCACATCTCTTTGGTTCCACTGTTCTTCCTGCATTAACATATGCCTCAGAGACCTGGGCCCTACGTAAACAGGATGAGAATGCTATTCAGGTCCCCCAAAGAGGAATTGAAAGAGCTATGCTTGGAATATCACGTTTCACTCAAATGAGAGAAAGAATCCGGAGTTCCAACATCCGTCGACGATCAAGAATCAGGGACGCTGTCTCGATTGCCAAGGTATCAAAAATCAGATGGGCTGGTCATGTAATGAGATTTAAAGAGGACCGCTGGACTAGAGCTGTTATCGACTGGATTCCACGGGATTTCAAAAGACTGCGTGGCTGCCCACCTACCAGATGGTCAGACTTCTTCATCAAGATCATGAACGATCAGTTTGAGGCTCTTCATGTTCCCAGAGCGAACAGATGCCATTGGGCTACACTAGCACACGACAGGGACAAATGGAGACGTTACTGGCGCCCACTCAAGCAAATCGACGACTAACAGGAAGTTAAGTGATTAAATGATGAGAAAGCACACTGTTCATTTTTTTTGCAACGCTGTGTAGAATTACATCTCATAACCATCTTGAGAGCTTTCTTGGATCTTATTAGATAAGCGAGTATCATAGGGCTTCACCATACAAGATTATTGAAATTATAGTATTAATTCTAGTATAAGCTGAAACTAACAATAAAAGAAAAAAATTGTATCACATTTGTATTATTTCTAATCTTCCAGAATGATATGTAGACAAATTTATCAATTTACTCTTTATAATTTTATTAGCATGTGACAACATTTTAAAACACATAGACCAAAAAGATTTGGCAAAAAAAGAAAAAAAAGCAAGATTCACTATTTTAACATGAACTGTTAACAGTACTTAATGGAAACTTTTTTTTAAAAAAAAGGAATATATATATATATATATATATATATATATATATATATATAGTGAACAAGGTCTAACCAAACTAAGAATATATATTATAATGTGTGGGCTCTAGAATTTCTACCCAGATTTCAGAGTGTGACATTGATTTTTTTTACATTTGGCTTTGTGACTCTTAATCCAATCTCATGTTAAAAGAGAGAAGAAATTGCAAAAAGACAAGTCTCCGTTCACCTTTTTCCTACTCCAGTGCCAGTCAAGTGAGATTTGAAATATAGTAGAGCTTGAGAGATATAAAAGAAAAACCAAACATCTTTGAAATAAAAGGGAAGAAAAGACCATAATCTTTGTTCTATTTTCAGACTTTGCCTTTACCTAGTAGAAATTCTTTACTCAGAAACAACTAATTTAGAGGTAAAATGTTTATAGCTTTGAGGCCTCAAATGATGTGCCATATGATAAGAACGACTCCAAACAATGAATATTCAACTAGTACTGCCTTTTATTTTATGTTCATTCTCTATTTCTTATTAAAAGATTCTATGAGATTATTTTTTCCTTATTATTTATAAACTATTTTGCTCTGGCTGGTATTTGTGGTGTATTATGTATATTAGTTTGTGTACAAATTTACCTCAATTTTTTTTTCTTGTCTGTGTTCTCTAATTAAATCCATTTAAGTCTTCTGATCAATTTAGGAGATGACTAAAGTGGCACATCAAACTAGTATGGAATGATTGACCGATTTTATAAATGATGTTGGGAAATTGTAAGCCATCTGGAAAAAATAAAACAGATTTTTATCTCATTCCATATATAGAAATAAATTCCAGATGGATTAAAGATATCACTGTAAAAGTGAAACTATAAAATATCAGAAGAAAATGTGATATGTGTCATTGGCAACTGGAAAATTGGAAAGATCTTCAGAAGAAAGTTGTGGAACCCAAAAGCAAGGAAATTAAAAGAGTATTTGTGTGTATGTATGCACACATATATGTATAAAAACATAAATATACATACATATGTTTGTATATATATAAAATGACTTTTTTCTATGTAAAGGTGGCAAAAGAAATAGCAAATTATAAACATATTGTTATTTTTGAAAAAGATACTAGTGCACTCAGTGAAGAAAAATAAGATGAATAGGAGCTAGAAAAGAGAAGAAAATTGATCTTTTACTTGAAGGAGATTGGGCTTGAATCTCTAAGAAAAGATTGAAGTCGCCTAAAAACGCTACTAAGTCTAAATAACTCAAAAAACATTAGTTCTTTTTTAGGAAAATCTGTTCCAAAATCTAAATAATTAAAAAAATTAGAGCTCATATATACGATACAATATCACAAGGAATAAAGATTTGGAACAAGACATTTCCAGTTCACTACTAACTAGTACCATAAATTATATAGCAATAAATTTACTAAGAAATATCCAAGAGTCATGTGAAGAAAATTTTCAAATTATTTTGAGAATTTATCAATGAATTAATGAAGAAATTATCAATTTGGAGAGTGGTGTTCAATATTGATATATCTGAAAAGTATCAATTTACCCCGAGCTGATCTATAAATTTAATTTGTCATATTGATAAAAGTAGTGTCTTAATTTTTTAATGTATACAGAATCTGATTCTAAAAATTTTATCATAAAAATTTTGAAAAATAGATTAAAAATAGAGAGGGATTTAAGAATGTTTAAAATATCAAAAGCTTTTTGAAGCGTTCAGAATAAGAGAAGGAACACATGGAGGGTGCGGGATCCCGGAGGAAAAGAAAAAAGAAAAAACAGGTTCCAAAAAGAGCTGAGAGCACCGGCAAGTTCCAGATGGAGTAGGCGCCGCATCCCGCCTCCCCCAGATGGAACCCTGGTGACCAGAAGCCTCTACATAAACACAGCTCGAGTATGCGGGAACGAGGACTTTTTCTCAAAACCGCGCGGCCGCTTACGCGGCCGCGCGACATCTCTCTATATACAAAGTGATCAATGAGAAGTAAACCACCCAATCTTTCTCCCTGAAAATCAGAGTTAAGTTTGGAGCATGGCCACAGCCCCAGAAACACAAGGACTTAATGCAGAAACCAGCAGCTTAGAGCAGAAAAGTGAACGAATGATGAGTTAACCCAGGCCATTATTTCTGCCCAGAGGGGAAAGGGTGTTGCCCCATTCGCCCTCTCTTCTCTGGAAAGAAGGATGGCGGCCGCATGGGAGCCTTGTGGACAGCAGGTATGAGCCGGGGGTGTGGGGGGCGACTAAAACTTCACGAGAAGGGGGGCATTCCGGTCCGTCCTTCACGCCCTACCGAGGTCAACAGTTGCCCCCCACGAGCGGCTCCCCAGCACGGCCACAGTCCCAGAAGCACAAGGACTTAATGCAGAACCCGGCAGCTTGGAGCAGAAAAGTGAAAGGACTATGCGTTAATCCAGGCCATCTAGTCTGCCGGAGGGGAAAGGGTGTTGCCCCATTCGCCCTCTCTTCTCTGGAAAGAAGGATGGCGGCCGCATGGGAGCCATGTGGACAGCAGGTATGAGCCGGGGGTGTGGGGGCGACTAAAACCTCATGGGAAGGGGGGCGTTCCGGTCCGTCCTTCACGCCCTACCGAGGTCAACAGTTGCCCCCACGAGCGGCTCTCCAGCACGGCCACAGCCCCAGAAGCACAATGACCTAATGCAGAACCCAGCAGCTTGGAGCAGAAAAGTGAACGAATGATGAGTTAACCCAGGCCATTATTTCTGCCCAGAGGGGAAAGGGTGTTGCTCCCTTCCGCCCTCCTCCCTCTGGAAAGAAAGATGGCGGCCACATGGGAGCCTTGTGGACAGCAGGTATGAGCCGGGGGTGTGGGGGCGACTAAAACCTCATGGGAAGGGGGGCGTTCTGGTCCGTCCTTCACGCCCTACCGAGATCACCCGTTGCCCCCCGCGAGCGGCTCTCCAGCACGGCCATGGCCCCAGAAGCACAAGGACTTAATGCAGAACCCAGCAGCTTGGAGCAGAAAAGTGAATGGACTATGCATTGATCCAGGCCATCAAGTCTGCCGGAGGGGAAAGGGTGTTGCCCCATTCGCCCTCTCCTCTCTGGAAAGAAAGATGGCGGCCACATGGGAGCCTTGTGGACAGCAGGTATGAGCCGGGAGTGTGGGGGCGACTAAAACCTCATGGGAAGGGGGGCGTTTCGCTCCGCCCTTCACGCCCTACCGAGGCCACCAGTTGCCCCCCGCGAGCGGCTCTCCAGCACGGCCAGGACTCCAGAACACAGAAACCATTTTCTTAACTATCTGACTTTCAGTAGAAATACTTCCAGGGTCAATAGGTAAAAGAGCAGAAATCCAAAACCAACATTTAATTCTTGAACCCAGCCGTAGAAAGCAAATCACTTCACAATGCTTTTTCAGCATGTCTGATTTGGGGGGGGGGGGTAAACTCTAAATAATAGTGGTGAATCTTTTATTGAAACAATGAATCTAATCAAAGCAGATAGAGTGTTAACTAGAATTCATCTGCCTCACAGGGACGGGGAGGGGTGGGGGGTGGGGTTTTATTGGGGTTCTTCATGGTAAAAAATAAGTATTGGTAAAGGGAAATGTGTTTGATATTTGCATGACTGAGACATAAACCTGAAAGCTTTGTAACCTTTCCCACAGTGATTCAATAAATAAATAAAAAAAAATAAAAAAAAATATCAAAAGCTACAGTTATCAATAAATATGATTCAGTCAGACAGAAAAATGGAATGATTATCAAAGATACACTGACATACATAAAGATTTTATTATACGATGAATCACATGTGGTGGGAGAAGATAGAATACTGTAACTGGTTTAGGGTTTAAAAAATATCAAATTACATCCCTACCTCAATTCTTTTTTTTTTTTTTGCTTTTTGGGTCACACCCAGCCAATGCTCAGGGGTTCCTCCTGGCTCTGCACTCAGGAATCACTCCTGGCGGTGCTTGGGGGACCATATGGGATGCTGGGAATCGAACCCAGGTCGGCTGCGTGCAAGGCAAATGCCCTACCCGCTGTGCTATTGCTCCAGCCCCCTCACCTCAATTCTCATGTCTAAAACAATTTAATCACATCATAGAATATTGTTTTCACAACTGCAATTGTGAGAATGTTTAGAGGGTGTTTTTTTCCTGGTTTGGTTTGGTTTGGTTTAGGTTCGGGGTTCACACCTGGTGATGCTCGAGAGTTACTCCTGGCTCCGCACTCAGGAAATACTTGTAGCAGGGCTCCGGGGACCAAATGAAATACCAGGGATTGAAGCCGGGTTGGTCGCATGCTAGGTAGTGCCCTACCCACTGTACTATTGCTCCAACCCTCTAGTGAGATTGTTTTATAAGAAACTTCTAAAATTAATACCCATGGAGTTCTCATAACTTTCAATTTGTAAAATAAAATTTAAGTCAGTAAGAATTCCATAAGAAAAATTAAAAATATAACAACAAACAGTAAATGTATTTTCAGCGAGTGTAACAAGGTGACTTATGTAAAGAAAAGTTTTCAGAACAAGTAAACACCTTTTACAAATAAGGAAACGAGTTAACACATTGGAAAAATGAATAAAAGACAAATGGTCAAATAAATGCAGTCAAACTATGACTAAATACCATTTTTCAAATACATAATAAACTACAAGATACCATTTCCAATTTTCTCATTGGCAAAGATTCAGAAATGTTTAGAATGGTACGTTAGCGGGGATCAGGAAAAAGCAGATATTTTCAGTCAGTGCATTTGAAGGGATGCTGGGAATCGAACCCAAGTCAGATGTGTGCAAGGTAAACGCCCAGAAGGGGGCTGGAGCAATAGCACAGTGGGTAGGACGTTTGCCTTGCACACGGCCAACCCAGGTTTGATTCCTCCATCCCTCTCGGAGAGCCCGGCAAGCTACAGAGAGTATCCCACCCGTACAGCAGAGTCTGGCAAGCTCCCCTTGGTGTATTTGATATGCCAAAAACAGTAACAACAAGTCTCACAATGGAGACGTTGCTAGTGCCCACTTGAGCAAATCGATGAACAATGAGAGGGCAGTGCTACAAACAGTGTTACAATGCATTTGAAGATGAAAATTGGTACATCATCTTTGGAAGATTATCTATTATTATCAATTAGAATTTTAAAAAGCTTTGATCACCTAAATTAGCAACTCAACTTTTAAAATTGCATCCTATATGGGAACAGAGAGACAGTACATGGGATAAGGTAGTTGTAAGTGGCCAAACCCTGTTCAATCCCAGGCACTAAGCAACATAGGAGCACCACCTGACCATTACTGAGTGTGTTCCAACCTCACACCTCCGCAAATAAAATAATGTATTCTGGGACTGGAAAGATTCCACAGAGTGTAAGGAACTTTCCTTTCACGTAGCCAACCCAGCTTCTATCCCTGCACCACATCTGGTCCTCTGAACACCTCCAAGTGTGATCCATAAGCACGAGTCCAGAGTAACCCTGAGCACCACTCTGTGTGGTGTGCTCAAGAAACCAAAACCCAGAGAAAGAAATTATTCTAGAGCAAATATATTCAAAAGCATTATATGGCTGTTCAGATCAATATTTGAATATTTATTATAATTGAAGGGTATCACTCATTAATATTCTCCTTCTTGAATTATTATTCATATACACTACACTGTACCATGCCTATTTTTTGATAGAATGAAGCTAGTCTCTATGTGCTGATAATAAACAGACATTTATTTTATTAAGCAAAAGCAAGGGAATAAACATGATGCTAGTATTTCCTTTTTTTTTTCTAATGTTATCCATAAATTTACAGGTGGCCAAAAAAACAAGGAAAAGTGATGCTGATTTATTCATTGATTAGGGACACTGGCTTTTTCTTTTTCTGTCATGATCACATGATCATCCTGTTGTTCGTCGATTGCCTCGAGCAGATACCAGTAAGTCTCCTTCTTCCTAGCCCTGAGATTTTAAAAGAACCATTTCGTTGCTCTTTAAGGGCTAGGAGAATGAGACCCATCATTGTTACTGGTATTTGGCATATTGAGTATGACACGGGAAGTTTGCCAGACTCTGCCATGCGGGCAGAACACTTTCGGTAGCCTACCAGGTTCTCCAAAGGAAAAATGAAATAATAAGATGTCACCTGGCTGCGAATGCATGAGGCTTGTCTGGACGTGTGGAGAGTAGACCCAGCATGGCCGTGGCTGGCTCTGGAGGTCCTCAGCTGCTGGGGCTCTGCTCGGGAGGGGGTGGGACTCGAGCCGCCCCCCTCCAAGGGGCCCCGGTGAGAACAGCCAGGCGGAGGGCCAGGAGACTCTGCATGGGTGGTTCGGTGGTAGAATTCTCTTTTTCTGTAGGACATTTTATAGCTTAAAAGTTTTGTAATTTCACATATAATTATAAAAATAGACCTCACCAACTTAAAAGCCTGCTGTCATGTATTGATTCTGATATCTGATAAATAAAAGCGAAATCACATAAATCATTTTCACCTAAGAAAATAAGAACTTTACAACTAAGAATGACCTATAATCACAGATTTAAGCAATTTCAAATTCTTCTCGCCATAACAACTAAACCCTGACAAATAAAACAAAATCTCTAGAAGCCTACAAAAAGCTCAAAGTATCTAAAATGATTTGACTGGCTTTGATGAGTACCATGGAGACTACTTTTTACTTGTCAGTCTGGCATTTATCACACTCCCTGACTTAAATAAAAATATCAAAATAAAAAGATTCTCACATTGAATCGATGATCAAACATTTTCCCCAAAAGAGAGAAATTTGAATAAATTATGAAAGAGAAAGAAGAATCTGTGCATGTCTCTCAATTCAGTAATAATAACCCATCCAAGTTGTTTAGGCAATCTTTTTAAATTTTTGTCAAATATCTACAAAACTTACAATTGATTGTGGTTAGTGATCAAAATGGGTTGTATGTAAATCTGACCATATTATTGAGTAAAAATAATCCTTAAACTAACCATATGCCAGACATCATATAGTTGTATTCAAACAAAAAAAAATTGGGCAAAGAAAATTGGATCTAGAAGACAAAATATGTTTTCTCGGAGGATGCTGCTGTTTTTCTGCCAACTGGATAGCTGGATAATTCAGATGGTTGTGGTTCAGGGATCTTGGGGGATGTTTTTACCTTCTGGCAAATAATGTTCATCCTTATTATTCAAGAGTTCCCATATGACCAGAGTGACAGCAAACAGCTGGGTCAAAACTATAATTATTTCATCAGCTCTTTTGATTTAAACTAACCCCTGTGGTTTTTTTTTTTTTTTATCTAATCTCTTTTCTGGACTCCAGGCTTGGATTTGCATCTGCTCCTTGGATATCTTCAGGAACCATATACTTACTATAAAAGGAATGCTTACCTTGCCATATTTGACCCTAATACACTCCCACCCTACTCCTCATGCAGTAGCTAGCCAGCCGATCTGGAACCCATGCTAAAACTGGAGTTGAACTCACTCATAACTCTTCTTTTTAGTTACTTGTTTTTAATAAATGAATGGTGATTTATAACAATGCATGTTTTAGAGGCATAAGTCTATACCCACTTTAATTTATTTTAATACATCATGCCTATGACCACTAATGCCGACAACCACTCTACTGGTATTTATTTTGCTTTATTATTTTTTTTCATTATTTCTTTTCTTTCCCCAACTTTACTGCCACTCCTCACTCACTTTTTTTTTAGATTTACAAATTTTTGTGCTTGGGTTTCGTTTATACAATGATCAAATACCGATCCCTCCACCAGTGCCCATTTTCTGCCACCATGGATAATATCCCTCCCCCCTATCCCCCCCATCCCACACTGCCACTGTGGCAGGGCATTACCCTCTGTTCTCTCTCTCCTTTTGGGTGTCGTGGTCAACAAAAGAGGCATTGAGTGGCAAACATGTTCAGTCCATAGTCTACTTTCAGCCTGCATCTCCTCTCCTGGGAGTATTCTCCAAACACCCTTTATCTGGTGATCCCTTCTCTATCTGAACTGTGCTTTCCCCTAGAATACCCGGCTGGCCTCTAAGCTATGGAGTAATCCTCCTGGTGTTGATCTCAGCTATTCTTGGGTATTAATCTCATATTTTGTTATTTTATATCCCCCAGATGAATGCAATCTTTCTATGTCTATCCCTCTCTTTCTGACTCATTTCGCTTAGAATGATACTTTCCATATTGTACCACTTGTATGTAAATTTCATGACTTCATCTTTTCTAAGAACTACATAGTACTCCATTGTGTAGATGTACCAAAGTTTCTTTAACCAGTCATCTGTTCTCAGGCACTCAGGTTTCTTCCAGATTCTGGCTATTGTAAAGAGTGCTCATTGCAGCACTCTTTACAATAGCCAGAAACTGGAAGAAACCTGAGTGCCCGAGAACAGATGACTGGTTGAAGAAACTCTGGCACATTTACACAATGGAGTACTATGTAGCTGTTAGAAAAGACGAAGTCATGAAGTTTACATACAAGTGGTACTACATGGAAAGTATCATGTTAAGCGAAATGACTCAGAAAGAAAGGGCTAGACATAGAAAGATTGCATTCATCTGGGGAATAAAGTAACAAAATAGGAAACTAACACCCAAGTATGGCAGAGAGTAGTACCAGGAATTTTACTCAATGACCCGGAGGACAACCACACATGTTAGGGGAAAAGGGAGCTCAGAAAGAGAAGGGAACACCAAATAAAGGGTGTTGGGAGGATCCGCCCATGATGGGAGAGCATGCTGAGGGTAGACTGTCGACCAAGCATGATTGCCACTCAGTGCCTCTTTTGCTGACCATGGCAATCAAAAGGAGAGAGAGGGAATTGCCCTGCCACAGAGGCAGGGTGGGATGGGGGCTGGGGGGGAGGGGATGCTGGGATCCGTGGTGGTGGGAAATCCGCACTGGTGGAGGGATGGGTGTTTGATCATTGTATAATTGAAACCCAAGCACAAAAATGTGTAAGTCTACAACTGTACCTCATGGTGTCTCACTATTAAAAAATAAATAAATAAATAAATAAATAAATATTAAAAATAATAAAATAAAATAAAATAAAGAATTATTCCAACAAATAAAAAAAAAGAGTGCTGCAATGAACAAACAAGTGCAGATGTCACTTCGACTATACATTGTTGCCTCTTTGGGATATATTCCCAGGAGTGGTATTGCTGGGTCAAATGGGAGCTCAACTTCTAATTTTTTGAGAAACGTCCATATTGTTTTCTAAAAGGGCTGAACCAGTCGGCATTCCCACCAGCAGTGGAGGAGTGTCCCTTTCTCGCCACATCCGCGCCAGCATCAGTTGCTTTTGTTCTTTTGAATGTGGGCCAGTCTCTGAGATGAGAGATGGTATCTCATTGTGGTTTTGATCTGCATCTCCCTGATGATTAATGATGTAGAGCATTTTATCATGTGCTTTTTTGCCATTCGGATTTCTTCTTTGAGAAAGTTTCTGTTCATTTTATTGCCCCATTTTTTGATGGGGTTGAATGTTTTCTTCTTGTGGAGTTCAACCAGTACTTTGTATATCCTTGATATCAAACCCTTGTCAGATGTGTATTCGGCGAATATTCTTTCCCATTCTGTAGACTGTCTTTGTATTTTGGTCGCTGTTTCTTTGGAGGTGCAGAAGCTTCTTAGTTTAAGATAGTCCCATTTATCTATCTCTGTTTTCACTTGCTCGGCCAGTGGCGTGGCGTCTTTGAAAATACCATTAGCCTCAATGTCATGGAGGGTTTTGCCAACTTTATCTTCAATGTACCTTATGGTTTCTGGTCTGGTGTTGAGGTCTTTAATCCATTTTGATCTTACTTTTGTACATGGTGTTAGGCAGAGTTCTGAGCCCATTTTTTTGCATGTAGCCGTCCAGTGATGCCAGCACAATTTGTTAAAGAGGCTTTCCTTACTCCACTTCACATTTCTTGCACCTTTATCAAAGATTAGATGATCATATGATTGAGGGGAGATGTCAGTGTATTCAACCCTGTTCCATTGGTCTGCAGTTCTGTCTTTGTTCCAGTACCATGCTGTTTTAATTATTACTGCTTTGTAGTACAGTTTGAAGTTCGGGAGGTTGATTCCTCCCATTTTCTTTTTCCCAAGAATTGCTTTAGCTATTCGTGGGGGCTTATTTTTCCAAATAAATTTCAGGACTGTTTGCTCCATTTCTTTGAAGAATGCCATGGGTATGCTTATAGGGATTGCATTGAATTTATACAATGCTTTCGGTAGTATTGCCATTTTGACAATGTTAAGTCTCCCGACCCATGAGCAGGGGATGGGGATATCTTTCCATTTCCTCAAGTCCTCTTTTATTTCCTGAAGTAGCGTTTTGTAGTTTTCTTTCTACAGAACCTTTACTTCCTTAGTTAAGCTGATTCCAAGATACTTGATTTTCTGGGGCACAATTGTGAACGGGATTTTTTTTTCATGTAGCTTTCTTCTCTCTCACTGTTTGCGTATAGGAAAGCCATGGACTTTTGAGTATTGATTATATAGCCTGCAACTTTACTATACAAGTCTAATGTTTCTAAAAGTTTTTTGGTGGAGGTTATTGGGTTCTCTAAGTATAGTATTATATCATCTACGAATAGTGAGAGCTTGATTTCTTCCTTTCCTACCTGAATGCCCTTAATATATTTTTCTTGCCTAATCGCTACTGCAAGTAGTTCCAGTTCTATATTGAACAGCAGTGGAGAGAGTGGGCATCCTTGTCTCGTCCCTGATCTTAGAGGGAAGGCTCTCAGTTTTTCCCCATTGAGGATGATGCTTGCTGTAGGCTTGTGGTAGAAGGCTTTAACTATGTTGAGGAAAGTCCCCTCTATACCCATTTTGGCTAGGGTTTTCATCATAAAGGGGTGCTAGATCTTATCAAATGCTTTCTCTGCATCTGTTGATATGATCATATGCTTTTTATCTTTTCTTTTGTTGATATGATGGATTATGTTGATTGATTTTCGAATGTTAAACCATCCTTGCATCCCTGGGATGAATCCTACTTGGTCATGGTGTATGATCTTTTTGATGAGTAGTTGGATTCTATTTGCTAGTAGTTTGTTGAGGATCTTTGCATCTGTAATCATCAGGAATATCAGCCTGTAATTCTCTTTCTTTGTGGTGTCTCTGTCTGCTTTTGGTATCAGTGTAATATTTGCTTCTTAGAAACTGTTCAGAAGTGTTTTTGATATTTCATTTTCATGGAAAAGCTTAAAGAGCATTGGGAGTAAGTCCTCTTTAAAGATTTGGAAGAATTCACTAGTGAATCCATCCAGGCCAGGACTTTTGTGCTTGGGGAGACATTTTATTACCATTTCAATTTCCTTGGTGGCGATAGGTCTGTTCAGGTATTCCAGGTCTTCTAGGTTCAGCCTTAGGAGTCTGTAGGAGTCTAGGAATTTATCCATTTCCTCGAGGTTTTGATGTTCCGTGGCATAAAGCTTCTCAAAGTATTTCCTGAGGATCCTTTGAATTTCTGTAGTTTCTGTTGTAATGACCCCCTTTTCATTTCTGATTCAGT
This sequence comes from Sorex fumeus, assembly GCF_029834395.1. Taxonomy (NCBI): domain Eukaryota; kingdom Metazoa; phylum Chordata; class Mammalia; order Eulipotyphla; family Soricidae; genus Sorex; species Sorex fumeus. The sequence goes on from NW_026606240.1 coordinate 6,542,611, forward strand.
TTATTAGGGTTTTCTCTCTCCCTTTCTTTGTGAGTTTTGCTAGAGGCTTATCGATGTTGTTAATTTTCTCGAAGAACCAGCTTTTGGTTTCATTGATCTTTCGGATAGTTTTTTGGGTTTCCATTTTATTAATCTCTGTTCTGAGTTTTATTATTTCCTTCCTCCTGTTTGGTTTGTGGTCCTTTTGTTGGTCCTTCTCCAGGATCTTAAGCTGTGAGGTTACTTTATTTATGTGGGCTCGCTCCTCCTTTCTGAGGAATGCTTGTGGAGTTATAAACTTTCCTCTTAAGACAGCTTTTGCTGTGTCTCATAAGTTTTGGTAATTCCTGTCCTCATTTTCGTTGGTTTCTAGGAATCTTTTGATTTCCTCTTTGATTTCCTTTCTAAGCCACTCGTTCTTCAATAGCGCACTGTTTAATTTCCAGGTGTTTGATTTAGTTTTCTGTTTTTGTGTGTGATTTACTTCTTTTTTTTTTTTATTTATTTAATCACTGTGGGAAAGGTTACAAAGCTTTCAGGTTTATGTCTCAGTCATGCAAATATCAAACACATTTCCCTTTACCAATACTTATTTTTTCCCATGAAGAACCCCAATAAAACCCCACCCCCCACCCCTCCCCGTCCCTGTGAGGCAGATGAATTCTAGTTAACACTCTATCTGCTTTGATTAGATTGTTTCAATAAAAGATTCACCACTATTATTTAGAGTTTACCCCCCCCCCAAATCAGACATGCTGAAAAAGCATTGTGAAGTGATTTGCTTTCTCCAGCTGGGTTCAAGAATTAAATGTTGGTTTTGGATTTCTGCTATTTTACTTATTGACCCTGGAAGTATTTCTACTGAAAGTCAGATAGTTAAGAAATTGGTTTCTGTGTTCTGGAGTCGTGGCCGTGCTGGAGAGCCGCTCGTGGGGGGCAACTGGTGGCCTCGGTAGGGCGTGAAGGGCAGAGCGAAACGCCCCCCTTCCCATGAGGTTTTAGTCGCCCCCACACTCCCGGCTCATACCTGCTGTCCACAAGGCTCCCATGTGGCCGCCATCTTTCTTTCCAGAGAGGAGAGGGCGAATGGGGCAACACCCTTTCCCCTCCGGCAGACTTGATGGGCTGGATCAACGAATAGTCCATTCACTTTTCTGCTCCAAGCTGCTGGGTTCTGCATTAAGTCCTTGTGCTTCTGGGGCCATGGCCGTGCTGGAGAGCCGCTCGTGGGGGGCAACTGGTGACCTCGGTAGGGCGTGAAGGACGGACCGGAACGCCCCCCTTCCCATGAGGTTTTAGTCGCCCCCACTCCCCCGGCTCATACCTGCTGTCCACAAGGCTCCCATGTGGCCGCCATCTTTCTTTCCAGAGAGGAGAGGGCGAATGGGGCAACACCCTTTCCCCTCCGGCAGACTTGATGGCCTGGATCAATGCATAGTCCGTTCACTTTTCTGCTCCAAGCTGCTGGGTTCTGCATTAAGTCCTTGTGCTTCTGGGGCCATGGCCGCGCTGGAGAGCCGCTCGCGGGGGGCAACGGGTGATCTCGGTAGGGCGTGAAGGACGGACCAGAACGCCCCCCTTCCCATGAGGTTTTAGTCGCCCCCACACCCCCGGCTCATACCTGCTGTCCACAAGGCTCCCATGTGGCCGCCATCTTTCTTTCCAGAGAGGAGAGGGCGAATGGGGCAACACCCTTTCCCCTCCGGCAGACTTGATGGCCTGGATCAATGCATAGTCCGTTCACTTTTCTGCTCCAAGCTGCTGGGTTCTGCATTAAGTCCTTGTGCTTCTGGGGCCATGGCCGTGCTGGAGAGCCGCTCGCGGGGGGCAACGGGTGATCTCGGTAGGGCGTGAAGGACGGACCAGAACGCCCCCCTTCCCATGAGGTTTTAGTCGCCCCCACACCCCCGGCTCATACCTGCTGTCCACAAGGCTCCCATGTGGCCGCCATCTTTCTTTCCAGAGGGAGGAGGGCGGAAGGGAGCAACACCCTTTCCCCTCTGGGCAGAAATGATTGCCTGGATTAACGCACAGTCCTTTCACTTTTCTGCTCCAAGCTGCTGGGTTCTGCATTAAGCCCTTGTGCTTCTGGGGCTGTGGCCGTGCTGGAGAGCCGCTCGTGGGGGGCAACTGGTGACCTCGGTAGGGCGTGAAGGACGGACCGGAACGCCCCCCTTCCCATGAGGTTTTAGTCGCCCCCACACCCCCGGCTCATACCTGCTGTCCACAAGGCTCCCATGCGGCCGCCATCCTTCTTTCCAGAGAAGAGAGGGCGAATGGGGCAACACCCTTTCCCCTCCGGCAGACTTGATGGCCTGGATTAACGCATAGTCCTTTCACTTTTCTGCTCTAAGCTGCTGGGTTCTGCATTAAGTCCTTGTGTTTCTGGGGCTGTGGCCATGCTCCAAACTTAACTCTGACTTTCAGGGAGAAAGATTGGGTGGTTTACTTCTCATTGATCACTTTGTATATAGAGAGATGTCGCGCGGCCGCATAAGCGGCCGCGCGGTTTTGAGAAAAAGTCCTCGTTCCCGCATACTCGAGCTGTGTTTGTAGAGGCTTCTGGTCACCGGGGTTCCATCTGGGGGAGGCGAGATGCGGCCCCTACTCCATCTGGAACTTGCGGGTGAACTTGGCTCTTTTTGGAACCTGTTTTTTCTTTTTTTTTTTCCTCCGGGATCCCGCACCCTCCATGTGTTCTTTCTCTTATGCTTAAGGCTTCAAAGATGGCGCTGGGGGGCGGGCTGTGGGCATGACTTCCGGAATCAGAGGTTACCTGGGAGGTGTAGTTCGGCAGATTTGAGAAAAAGTCCTCGTTCCCGCATACTCGAGCTGTGTTTGTAGAGGCTTCTGGTCACCGGGGTTCCATCTGGGGGAGGCGAGATGCGGCGCCTACTCCATCTGGAACTTGCGGGTGAACTTGGCTCTTTTTGGAACCTGTTTTTTCTTTTTTTTTTTCCTCCGGGATCCCGCACCCTCCATGTGTTCTTTCTCTTATGCTTAAGGCTTCAAAGATGGCCGTGATTTACTTCTAATTTAAGCGCATTGTGGTCTGAGAAGATTGTTGATACAATCTCTATCTTCTTAATTTTATGGAGGTATGTTTAGTTGCTCAGCATGTGGTCTACCTTGGAGAATGTTCCATGTACTCTTGAGAAGAATGTGTATTCAGCTTTTTGAGGATGAAGTGTCCTGTATATATCGACTAAGTCTCTTTTTTCCATTGTTTCCCTCAGATGGAGTATGTCCTTGCTAAGCTTGCATCTGGTTGATCTATCAAGAGGTGACAAAGCAGTGTTGAATTCTCCCTCTAGTATTGTGTTGCTATCGATGTCTTCTTCCAAATCTATGAGTAGTTGTTTTAAGTACTTTGCTGGTCTCTCATTAGGTGCATATACATTTATTATTGTAAGTTCTTCCTGTTGTACAGATCCTTTGATCAATAAGAACTGGCCTTCACTGTCTCTTATGACCTTCTTCACTCTGAAATCAATGTGGTCTGATATTAGGATGGCTACACCAGCTTTTTTATGGGAGCTGTTTGCCTGAAGGATTGTTTTCCAGCCTATGACTCTGAGTCTGTGTTTGCTTTGACTATTGAGATGTGTTTCTTGCAGGCAGCAGAGTGTTGGGTTCAATTTTCTAATCCATCTTGCCACTCTGTGTCTTTTAATTGGTGCATTTAGCCCATTGACATTGAGAGAGATTATTGTTATGGGATTTTGTCCTATTGTTCTGTTGAAATTAGGTGTATTTGAGGGGCCTGTCTTGCCTTAAAGTAGCCCATTTAGTTGTACTTGTAACCATGGTCTTGAGTCTATGAAGTTCCTGAGCTGTTGTTTGTCTGTGAAACTGTGTGTTGTTCCTTCTATTATGAATGAGAGTCTCGCTGGGTAAAGTATTTTTGGAGAGGCATTTATTTCATTGAGTTTTTTCACTATGTCCCACAACTGTTTTCGGGCCATGAGGGTTTCATCAGAAAAATCAGCTGTGAATTTTAAGGACGCTCCTTTGTAAGAGATTTCTTTCTTCGACCTTGCTGCTTTCAGAATTTTGTCTCTGTCTAAAGTTTTGGTCATTTTGATCAGGATGTGTCTTGGGGTATTTTTATTTGGATTTCTTCTAGCTGGTACCCTTTGGGCCTCCTGAATGTGGTCACAAGTTTTCTTCAGCTCTGGGAACGTTGTAGCAATGATGTCTTTGACAGTTTCTTCTTCATCAAGGTTTTCTTCCTGTCCCTCTGGGACTCCAATAATTCTTATGTTACCCCTCTTGGCTTCATCACAATCTTCTCTTGCCATCTGTTCCCGAACTGTGAGTCTCTTCCATTTTCTGCTCTTTTCTGGCGAGTCTCTGAACTTGATCTTCGAGCTCACTGATTCTGTTCTCAGCCACTGTTACTCTGCTGCTGAGGCCTTCCACTGAGTTTTTCAGTTCGCCTACCAGGATTTTCAGGTTCGTCATTTCCGATTGCATTTTCCTCATTTCTGCCTTCAAGTCTTCTTGTCTTATATTGGCATTGCTTTCCATTGTTTCTTTTAGTTCCCTAAGCATCCTAAGTAGCTCCCTTCTGAATTCCTTGTCAGAGAGGTTGTCTAACACTACAATACTGTTGGTGTCTTCTGGGCTAGCCTCGTTAATAAGAAAGTTTGGTGGGCTTTTGCATTGCTTTACGATTGTGACCAGTGTGGTTTAGTCCTTCACGTTCACTGTTACTATTCTGGTTGAATGAGGAAAGAGTTCCCAGAGTCGTTCAGCTTTGTTGCCTCGCGTTGGGCCTCAGTTCCCCTCCCGCACAGATCAGGGGGGAAAACCAGCTGTTCTAGGAGATCGAGCTAGCTACTCATGCCAAGAAATAGTCCCAAGCCCTGGGGGCAGGCTGTACCTGGTTGAATGAGGAGAGACTGCCAGGAGCTGTTCAGCTTTGTTGCGGCAAGATGGGACTCTTCTACCTTTCTGAGTCTGACCTTCTCAATCAGGCGTTATTTGTTTTATAACCGACATTGAGTGAAACTTTTGGAGGAGGTGCTATTTAGTACTGAGCTTGTACAGTTATTTTCAAACAGTACTTTTGTTGGAAATGGAGTAGGCGAGTGGGATGTTGTTGAATTGTAGTAGAAGAGGTGAGAAATTTTTGGTTGGTATTAGGTGACAAGATGTGGAATGAGACACCTGATTGCTTGGAGTGAGTGATATACCTGTGGCGGCCGTTAGTGGCTGGCCGCCAGAAGAAGGCCACGCCCACTTTTGGAGCCACGCCCCTTTTAGAGGCCACACCCCTAGCCTGTCCCAGGCCACTCTCTCCCAGGATCCTGGAGGACGCGCTGGCCTTCGGCAGGAATCGGTCGGCGGAGCGCGGCTGGGGTCAGGGGCGGCTCCGGCCTGGGGTCCCCTACCCAGCTCGGGGGAAGGGGCCGACGGACTGCTGGGGCCATCCTGAGGAGCTGGGAGCGCTGGCCTTCGGCAGGCCTCTCCTCACTCACTTTCTGGTAATCTCAGTTCTCAGTCCTACACTCAGAATCCAGGGATTTATTTTTGTTTGGTTTAAATTATGTTGTTACTTTATATCCATATGTGAGTGAATTAATCCAGCATTTCTTTCTTTTCTTTTTTTTAAATTGTTATTTATTTATTTGCTTTTTTGAGTCACACCCAGCAATGCGCAGGGGTTACTCCTGGCTCATGCACTCAGGAATTACTCCAGGCTGTGCTCAAGTGACCATATGGATGCTGGAAATCGAACCCAGGTTGGCTGCATACAAGGCAAATGCCCTACCTACTGTGCTGTCACTCCAGCTCCAGTATTCCTCTTTCAACTTTATCATTGACTTTGCACAGCACTACCCTCTCTGTTTCCAACCATGTAATTGAAAAATTAAGATTTCATCTTGACTAACTTTGCATATACCTACCATGCATTTTAAAACCATTCATTAGTTGGTGGACATTTGGGTTGCTTCCATGTCCGGGCAGTTGTGCATTGAACTGCAATTATTACTGGGCCACACATGTTTTCTTGAATTTGTGTTTTCCTTTGGGAGGAGGAGAGTCCTCCATGGAAATGCTTGGGGGTTCTCTGGGAAGTATTTGACTTGTGTGAGTCTAATGTCTCAGCTCTCTGGCCCATAATTCGGTGCTGTCAAGACCACATCTGGTAGTACTGGGAGTAGAGAGCGAGGCACACCAGGGCTACACTTAGTATTGCACAGCAAACCATGAAGTGCAGGGTTTGAACCAAGCATCATGCACATGCAGGGACTGTGCCCAGCCCTTTGTGTTCCATCCACAGTTCTGAGTCAGTGTTTTTATGTTCTAGCAGTGACATTTCTAGATCAGACAGCAAAACATATTTAAATCTTTGGAGAATTTTATTCACTGTCTCAAATGTTTTTAACTTGATGTAATCCTATTTGATTATTTTTGCTTATTTCCCTTGATGTTGGACTCTAGTTCCCTAAAATATCATTGAAGCCCATCTAGTGAATTCTATAGCCTAGACTTTAGTCTATATTTTGTGGTTTAAATCTTACATCTAGTGTTTAATTCATTTACGGCAAATTTTGTATACGGCATAATATAGTGTTACGGTTCCATTTGCTTGCTACTATTCTTCATTAAAGACTTCTGGTTTCGTTTGCATAGATTAACTAGCCACATCCACATATATGTATAAATACATATGGGATATATATATGTGTGTATGTATTCATATATGGACTATAAATTCTGTCCATTGATTAGTGTATTTTGATTCAAATGCCTAACCAGTCGATCATATTCCTCGTCAATGTTGTCAACAATGGCATCTTCCCAAGTTGCAGCAATAGTACCAAAGAGTTCTCAGTTGGTGGTCATTCTGGGACTTCTCTTTTTGAACTTTGCAGCCCTTTCTCCCCGCTCTGTGAAATAGAATTTTGCACGAAGGAGACGGTGGTCCGATCCCATTCGAAATTTTGGGACAACAGCGACATCAGTCAGGCAAAACTGTCGATTGAATATGATGTGGTTCTATTTCATTGTGGAATCGTCCACCGGGAGACTCCCATGTCCATCGTTTAGATTCTGCCTTCTGGAACTGTGAGTTACCATGAATGGTCTTGGTCGACATGATGAACTCAGACAGTCTCTCACCCTGTTCGTTCCATTCTAGGCCATGGGTCCCAATGTGAAGTTCTTTAGCTGATCTTCTCGGTCCTATCTTGGCATTAAAATCGCCCACAATGATCTTGTAGAAGGTGTGGTCTTCTTTATACAACTTCTCTAGCTCCATGTAGAACTTCTCGATTTCTCTTTCATCATAATGAGATGTGGGTGCGTAGACAACAAAGATAGAAACTGCAGGCAGTGAACCACATCTATTCAAATGTAAACGTCCGATTCAGGTTGTTAGGCATTCGAATGAATCAATGCTTTTGGCCAAGTTTGTGTTGACAAGGACACCGACGCCTCCAACACCTCTTTTAATGCATGTTCCGAGGAACAATTCTTCTCCAGTGTCGAAAACGGCATGGTGAGATTTGTGCCTCCTTGTCTCGGTCAGACCAATGATGTCGTACTTGATCATTCGCGCTTGTACCATCAGGTCCTCGATGGATGCATCTGATGCTAGCGTACGTGCATTGAAAGTACAGACGATCATTTTTGTCATCCTTCGTTGTGGCAGCCTAGGTCAGCCTTGAGATTTTATCAGCCTCTCCTTTCTCATCCTTCTCAGTGCTGCCATGTCGGTGAAGCCTTCAGGGTCAGGTGAATGAGACCAGTTGTAGTTACTGGTTTAGGCATATCGAATACACAACGGATAGCTTGCCAGGCTCTTCCGTGCGGGTGGAATACTCTCGGTAGCTTGCCAGTCTTTCCGAGAGGTATAGAGGCTTTTGGGGTGACCTCTAATCACCCTTGTAGGTGTTACCATATTTGAACCCTATCAAATATGGTATGACAATTCCAGAAGATGGGTATTTAGTGTCTTATGATGTGTCGCATGGCCGCAAAGTGGCCACACGGGTCCGGAAAGCATCCTGGAGTGTGGTGAAGGCTGGGTAGTGGGTAGTGGAAGTAGTGTCAATAGAGGAAGTCTGCCAGTGGGGTATTTATTTGGGTAGGGTGTGTCTCCTGTGCGCAATTCGATCCCTGGGTGGTTGATGGAAGCAGACAGGGCAGGAGAGGGTGGGGCTCCTGATTAGAATCCCTTTGTCACCTGTGGTGGTGGGAGCAAGCAGAGAAGCTCTGTCCCTGGGTCCGCTGAGCCTGGAGTGCAAGGTCTCAGAGAGTTCCGCTTATCTTCAGTCGTGCGTGAGTCTCAGCCGGAGCTGCCATGCGGGTCCGGAAAGCGTCCTGGAGTGTGGCAACGGCTGGGTAGTGGGTAGTGGAAGTAGTGTCGATGAAAGTGCAAGGAACGCCAAGAGAGAGATAGCCAAAAAAAATCGCCTATCTTCGAACACTCTTGAGCTAATTCGCCAGCGTGATTTTGGCGCATGCCTCAGGCAACCGCAAGCTAATGTCCGAGCTTGCAAAGCAGTGCAGAGATGCGATCAATGAAGACCTCAAAGAGAGAAGAGCAGAAGTACTGGTAGATGCGGCAGAAGCCGGGAAAAGTATTCGTAACACCCGCCTGTCCTTCGCCAACTACAAGACCTAGATGACTGCCCTCCGACGTCCTGATGGATCCATCACATCCTCTAGAACGGCAATGGAGAAGATTATCCATGACTTCGACTCAAATCTCTTCAATAGCCATGTCCACTTGCCGACATACCAAATTCCACAGGATGGATATGTCGTTCCCAACGTTCTCCCTTCCGACACCCGACACACCATTTCGTCGGTAAAGAAACAAACAGCACCCGGCCCAAACAAGGTCAGACCTGAACACCTGAAGAACCTGCCATCAGTACTCATCAATACACTGGCTCGGCTCTTCACTCGCTACCTGTCTGAATGCAAGGTTCCGTCCCAATGGAAAGCCAGCAGGACCGTACTACTGTTCAAGAAGGGAGACATCCATGGCATTGGCAACTATCACCCCGATCTGCCTATTTTCTGTCATCTACAAGTTCTTCACTCAAGTCATCCTAAATAGGATTGGTAGAACACTAGATGAAGGACAACCATGCGAGCAAGCCGGGTTCCGCAAAGGATTCAGCACCATCGACCATATCCACACCATAACCAAGCTCATTGAGGTTTCTCGGGAGTTCAAGATGCCACTCTGTTTAACGTTCATTGATTGAAAGAAGGCCTTTGATTCTGTAGAGACGGAAGCGGTTATTGAAGCCCTAGCCAATCAGGGCATTCAAGCACAATACATCAGGATCCTCCGTGAGCTGTATTGCGGATTCACTACCAGGATCTGACCATTCTACAAAGAAGTAATCGTTGATGTCAAGAGAGGGGTTCGGCAGGGTGATACCATTTCACCGAAACTCTTCAGTGCCACCCTCGAGAACATCATGCGACGACTGGAATGGGAAGAAATGGGAGTGAAGATAGATGGTCGGCAACTACACCACCTCCGCTTTGCTGATGACATTGTTTTAATAACACCAAATATCAGCCAAGCGGCACAAATGCTGGCCGACTTTGACCGTGAGTGTGGAAAGGTAGGACTACAGCTGAATCTTACGAAGACAATGTTTATGAGAAACAACCTCGTTCCTGACTCCCCATTCGCTCTCAATGGAACGACCATCTCCGAATGCAACAGCTATGTATACCTAGGTCGAGAAGTCAACATGACAAATGACCTGGCACCCGAGCTGCGCAGGAGGAAGAGAGCAGCTTGGAACGCCTTCAAGTACGTCGAAGAAATAGCTAAGAGGACGAAGAACCTCCAGCTCCGGGCACATCTCTTTGATTCCACTGTCCTTCCTGCATTAACATATGCCTCAGAGACCTGGGCCCTACGCAAACAAGATGAGAATGCTATTTAGGTCTCCCAAAGAAGAATAGAAAGAGCTATGCTTGGAATATCACATTTCACTCAAATGAGAGAAAGAATTCAGAGTTCTGACATCCGTCGACGATCAAGAATCAGGGACGCTGTCTCATTTGCCAAGGTGTCGAAAATCAGATGGGCTGGTCACGTAATGAGATTTAAAGACGACCCCTGGACTAGAGCTGTTACTGACTGGATTCCACGGGATGTCAAAAGACCGCATGGCCGCCCACCTACCAGATGGTCAGACTTCTTCGTCAAGATCATGAACGATCGGTTTGAGGCCCTTCATGTTCCCGGAGCGAACAGATGCCATTGGGCTACACTAGCATGCGACAGGGACAAATGGAGACGTTACTGGCACCCGCTTGAGCAAATCGACGACTAACGGGAAGTTAAGTGATTAAGTGATTAAGTGATTCAAATTCCATGCTGTTTTCATCACTATAATTTACAGCATAGTTTAAGCACAGCATACTAAGCCCATGCTTTCTTTCCCTACACCTACCATTATTTATTTGGTTATTTGATGGTTTCATACAATTTTTTTTATTTATTGAATCACCATGAGAACAGCCACAAAGCCTTCCAGTTTAAGTCTCAGTCAGTCATATAATGATCAAACACCCATCCCTTCACCAGTGCAAATTTTCCACCACCGAGAACCCCAGTATATCCCCCCTCACTCCTCCCGCTGCCTGTGTGGCAGATTTCCACTTTAGTCTCTTTCTACTTGAATCACATTCAATATTACAACAAAAAACCACCATTATTAATTGGAATTTCCCCAACAATCTGACCTGCCAAAAAGACATCATTAGATAATTTGTTTTCTGTTGCTGATTATGTAGAGCATATGACATCACTATCACGCCCACAAGATTTTGGATTTATGATATTTTAGTAATAAGTCTGGAGGGATTACTGCCAAAAATTGCTGATTTCTGAGATTTGTTTGTGTGCCTCTGGGATCATGGCCATTCAGGAGCCAGAGTAGGCATTCGTGGGTGAGAACTAGGGGCCTTGTCAGGGCAGAGAGCAGGGCGGTTACACCCCCTATCCCATTAGGCCCCACATGCCTCATCACTGCAGTCTCCTACCTCACTGTCCATTAGGTTCTGAAAGATCGTGGCCACCATGCCACTGCCACCAGGGGGAAATGGAGGGACAAATAACCTTCTCCTCCTGGGGTGGTATGGTACCGTAACTTAATGCACAGTCCAGATGCATTTCTGTTGGGCATTATATTTTGCTAGAATTTTCCCACCACTATTCAAGCCTGCCTTCCAGGGACAAACGCTAGATCATTCACTTTCCATTGCTCACTTTACATATCAGGAAAGGCCACTTACACAGCCACGTGGTTTGGAGGAATAGTACTGCTGCCCACTTATTGGAGTCATCCTTGTAGAAGCTCATGGTCACTGGGATTCCATCTGGAGAAGGCACTAGCTTCATCTGGGACCTCCTGGCGATATCAGCTCGGTATGGGGCCTGGAGAATTCTCCAGGTGTTGTGGTGCCCGCCGGCCAGGATTCTTCATTCCCATACAAATTTTATTAATGTTGATTTCCTTCAAGAATGGTACAGGAATTCTGACACGTATTGCCTTGATTCTAATGCACTAAATGACCATTTTAACAATGTTAATTCTTTCAATATGGAACATGAAATGTTTCTTCTTATATATATATTTGTTCTTTTGACAGAATCTTATAGTTTTCCATATATAAGACATTCACATCTTTCTTAGGTTTATGCTAGGTAGTAAATCATTTAGATATGATTGAAATGTAATCCATTTCTTGATCTCGTTCTCTTCTAATTTTCTTTTTACATCTAGAAATGTAACCTTTGGCTCTTCTTTCTAATTATCTAAGTAATCACCAAATTCTTTCAGTTACAATGCATATAATTTATTACACTCTTTATTCTTCTACTACTGTTTTAATTTAGTTTTTCATTTCATGTGTCAGTGATCATGTCATGAAAATTTGTGATTTAATTACACATAAAATACGATATGTTTTAATTATTATATATCAAGCATTCATAGATATTCTAAAATGCCCATCTGATAATGTGTCTCCTATTAGTAACATTTTTGTGACCAGAAAGAGAGTTCAAGGTTTAGGACAATTGCCTTTCATATAATCAACCCTGTTTCAATCGCCAGCAGAACATATACTTTCCTGAGCACCTTTCTAAGTGATGCCCAAGTACAGGAGTAAGCCCTGAGTACTGCTTGGTGTGACTCCAAAACCAATATAATATTAATGATAAATATAATAATAAATATCAATAAATAGTAATAGTTTTATGATGTCTATCTTCCAACAATATTAAATTTGAAATGTGAAGAAAATCACCTAAGACCTTTGCAAGACAGACCTAATTGACTTTGACTTATTTCTCATTATACACATACACACAGTTGCTATCATAGCAAACTGTTTGCTGCCTGAAACTTGCCATTATTTTTTATATTGCTCTATGTATGCATGCACCATTAATTTTTTCAGTGATGGGAACTTTACTGTCACTCCATTACTTATTTCTCATCTACTCATTCTTTACCTCTCATGGGTGACCTATTTCCCTATCCAAAGCTGATTACTAAGGGAAGAAAAACAATCCCATCAGCTAGGATTATTCTGCACCCTATGTGAACCCCTCAGGACATGGGGTTCAAATAAATCAAATAAATGGAGATCAAATAAATCCTCCAACCCTAGATCGGGTTTCCTTTGAAGAAGCATTTCTAATGAAAATACAAAGTAAAGAAGATGATTTGGAGGTATGAGATTTATCATGTATCACTCTCCTGCACTAATATTTGCAGGAGAAGCAAACAGGTTAATGGTCCCAGAAGTTTCCCTCCTCTCCTTAAACTGAACTACAGCTTAGTCATCCAGTTTCTTCTCTTTTTACTAACCTAATCAACCTTTTAATATTACCATGCTGATGCTTTCCCTTCTCTGAAAGAAGACTCTCCTTTCCAGCAAAATTTCCCACCAGGGGTCATCATCTTCTTTGCAAATTCATCTACATAAGCTTCCGAAGGCTTAGCTTAATTATTTTATGTGCCTTCTTGCAGAGTTGAAAGACTCCTCATTTACTGCATAGTCATAGTGTGTTGAATATGTCTCTGGCCCAGAATTTATGATAATATTTGAAACAACTTCTTCTGTTATGCCTCCATCTGTTAGTTTGTGATTTGTCTGAGGTCATGGGTCACATCTTCTATTCTAACAGCCACAGAGTCTCAGACAGATTTCTGTTCCCAGAATTCATCCTGCCTTTTTCCTGTGCTGGGAACTTTCATCCTGCTGGACAGCCTCCTCCTACATTTTTCCAAAGCTATTCTTTGGATTGTTTAGATTACAGTTTAAATAAATGCAATGTCCTCAGAGAAGCTATCACTAGATAATCTAAATAATTCCTCAATAGTTTCCATCACATTCCCTACTTGAAATTTTTCCTGAAGATTTTTACTAGTTGAATAAACTTTTTAAGATATGTATTATCAATATTATGTGTAATCAAAATACAAAGGTTAAATTATTCATCTGTTCCTCTCTGGGCTTCCTTCCCCAGTAGCTACACATGGTAGTTTTCAAAATACTACTGTTGAGGGCATTACTTTTCCTTTATTATGATTTATTATAAAATAAAAATCATAGTCCAGAAAGATAAAACAGTGGGCAGTATACTTGCCTTGCACATGGCCAACCCAGGTTCAATCCCTGGTACCCCATATATGTTTCCCCCAAGCACTGCCAGGTTTGATCCCTGAGCACAGTAATAAGTCCCAAGCAAGTCTGGGTGCGGCCCAGAAACCAAAAGCCAAATGCTGTTCACGTATAGCCTGTTGTGTACACTTGCTACTACATGTTGAACTTTTGCTAACGTTAATTATTCTTTTAGAATCCAGTGCCTACCATCTCCTTTATAAGAATGTAGAAAGGGATCTAATCCCAATACCATGTGTTTCCTAGTTATTATCCTTTTTTCTTGGTGAGTTCATTCATATTTTTTGAGTCATACCCAGCCATGCCTTGCTGTGAGTTCAGGGATCACTCCTGGTGGATTCAGGGTACCACAGATGATGCCAGGTTCATTGTGTCCAATGCAAGTTCCTTTACTGATGCTCTATTTCTGGCCTCTGGTTATTTTATTCTTCTAAATGGCCACTTTAAGTATACACCAGTTTTCTCCAACATCTTTATTATATATTCCCATGTAGATGTTCTTCTGACACATCTAGTTTAGCACATTTACAAATGGAATATAAAACACTCTCTCCCAAATTAGCTGCCTTTCTTGAGATCTCAATTTTTATTATTAGAGCTACCATCCTTTTTGTCATTTTGACTCAAACTTGATTGTCATCTTTGACTGACACTCCTCATTCACAGATCTGCTGTATCTTATTTTTTTCTTTTGCATAATTTTCTTGATGATGTCTGATTGTTGTAATTGATCATAATTTATTGATCAATGTAACTATTTCAGGCAAATACAAAGTATAATATGGGAAAGTCACACGAAATTTTCCTTTGCTACAATGTTCACCAATAATAATTTGGAGACAAATTTTTATGGCTAAGTCTTAGATGGAAAGATTGATAGCTGATACGTAGAGTTTGGTAGCTTGATAAGTTAAGTTTATGTAAGTTGGATAATATTCTGGTTAAATATTTAAGTATAAAATAATATAATAATTATTAATTTAAATTAATATGAAAATACTTAATTCTCAACTTTTGTCAGCTTTGAAAGCAGTTCATAAAAGTATACATATATAAATGGGGAGTAATTAAAACTCTTCAATGTCATTAGTCAATTTTTTAATACTTACTATATACTAGTTAGGAATAATAAATATACAAATAAACTAGACTTTGTCCTTGATTTTGAGGAAAATTTATTATTTATGGTCTTTGAAAAAATGACTATCTATCATAAACTTCATTCTCTACTACCTATCACCATGCCTGTGAAGGGTTTATTTTGATTCTTTGTGAGTTTGTAGATCCTGAAGTTTCTCGTTTTGCTTCCAATAAACACTTTGAAATATGAGAGGGGATGCAAAAATGAAAGAAATCTGAGAAGGTCAATTGAAAATAAATGAAAGTTATTTTAGAAAAAAAAACATTTTGTAGGTCTATGGCTCTTGATCACTGTGGGATGGCTTCTATAGGGTCCCTCAAACATTGTAAGAGCTATAATGATTTGGGATATAATCTGCTGCTTTCTTTCAAAGGATGCAGTTATTCTGGAGAGATTTCTTTCAGAACTCAGCCATATTTCTATGCTCAAAGTGTGAGAAATCATTCATGTGAAAACAGTGGGGAAAACTTAAAAGCTTTGTATGAACTTCCAGATTAATCTAAAGTGTTTTCCTAGTGAATGTCCAGGACAGAAGAAGCTTATTTGTCACATGTGAGGGAGCACTGAGCTTTATTTTTTTCAGAGTCACTGAGCTGAAAGGAAGAGCACTTGGAAATAGCACATTCTAACCATCTCAATTACAGCAAAACAGTCTGAGAAGGAAGACATGTGGACATATACCGAAGATTACAAATCACTTTCATTAGCTCTTTCCAAGTACTTTTCAACAAGTGTAAAATTAAGTTTAAGTGATATATGGCATAAATGTCTCAGGAAAAATATTAGTTTGGCGAATATGTCAGTCACTTTTGAGAGCAGATGTCCACCACTTCTCCTTTTGGAGAAACAAGCCCCATATGTGGCATGCTGTCAATTCGGATGTCAGTAAAAAAAAAATCAATCGAGGGTGTTTCGGTTTGTGAGTTAGCAACAAGGGTAGCAGTGACTGGATTTACGAATCTACTCTTGGTTCCTAAGACCTTCCACACTGCAGAGGTCTCTGATTCTGCAGACTGTACTGTTAATATATATATAGACCCCTTTACACTTGGACACTAGTGCTCTGTAACACATTAGTAATGTGTGTTTTAAAACTATGCATCTATTGGCAAAAATATAATATACAGAGGCTGGAGCAATAGCACAGCGGGTAGGGCATGCGGCCGACCCGGGTTCGATTCCCAGCATCCCATATGGTTCCCCAAGCACCTCCAGGAGTAATTCCTGAGTGCAGAGTCAGGAGTGACCCCTGAGCATCGCTGGGTGTGACCTAAAAGGCAAAATGTATATATATATATGTATATATATAGGTATATATATATACACACACACACATATATATATATACTGGCAAAGAAAATATTTTTAATATAATATAAAAGATCCCTTCTTACAGAATGAAGTAAGTTTACCCTTAAATCTTGGTGTTCGGTTATCTGTCAAATAGATTGCTCACTTACTATAACATATATCACATCTCTGAGTATTACAGCTACATTCATAAAAAATTTGATTCCTCAAAAGGGATAATATTCAGAAAATACTTGAATAGCTATAAGAGAATGCTTCCTTGTCTTTGACCTCCTGAAACTTAATAAATATCTTCTTTCAATTAGAATGTTATGTATGAAATAGACTTTTCCACAATCCTTAAGAAATCATAGCAAACACCAACTATTATAACTTTTGTTTTTATCTTCATATACCTCAAAAATGTTCATTAACTTAGTGTCATGTTGGCTTCTTTTTAACATGCCCACGTAAGGATTTTCTTCAAGATTAGACCCTACTCTTTAAATGTTGAGTCATGTGCCCTTGGAGTTCTAGAGCTTAGAAGTATGCTGGAGGTCTAGAAAGAAGTACAGTGGGTAAGGTGCTTGTCTTACACATGGCCAGCCCGGGTTTGGTCCGCAATATCCCATATGGTCCCCTAAGCACTGCCAGGAGTTATCCCTGAGATCGGAACCACAGAGCTAGGAGTGAGCCCTGAGAACTGCCAGATGTGACCCCCCCACACCCACCCTCACCCCATTTGGATCTTCTTATTTCTTTAAAAGTGGAGAAATAAAAGCTGAAAGTGAATGCTGAAATCAAGACAAAAATGACCTGTACAGAACAGCAAATTTTTTTTTCTGCAATAATATTTCATGCCTAGACTAATCATACTGGTCTAATGCTTTCATATCTGTTAGCTCATCTTCATGACCACTTTGGAGACCAAATCTTTTTTAAGAATGAGGAAATGAGCACTCAAAGTGCTAAAAATATTTGCACAGATCATGGATTTTAGGTCTGTACAGAGGTTCAAATCCAAAGGTTCAGAACCTCAGCAGGGAAACATTATGAAATGATTCTATTCCACTTGCAAGTAGCAGTAAGCAGATACCAGTTTAAAGATCTAGACAGGATTCACCTTTCTCATTTATCTGTCTGAAATTTTTCAAATTTAGCTTTAACCAACAACATGGTCCTACTGTTCCTGGGCATGTCTCCAAAGCCATGTCCATAAAACGGCAACTGCATTGATCAGCATAATCAGAATGAGATTCAATTACTACTATTTTTTTGCCCTTAAATTCATTTGCTCCACAGCTTCCATTCGCAGGAATATTAAAGCAATTTGACTGCCTCGCCTCAAAGTGAGGTTTTTATTGCGCACATTTGTTCAAAGGAGAAGGTCACTATTATTTCTGTGGTACTGGGATTAATTATGTGAGAGACTTTTCTTACTATTGTTTCATTGCCTACATTTATTGGAGCTGGGAAAAACAAATCCTTTTTTTTTCTCTTCTTTCTCTGAAACCCTCATCACATTTTCTTGCACAATTAGGATAATGAAAGACAATATGACAGAAAGTACTTGAACTTCTCTTACAGAGCCCTTGAGTTCCCCTGACAGACTTCCTCCCTGTCTCTTTCCTTCTAGCTCTTCCTCTTTCATTGAATCCTTTTAGGTCAGGACAGGGCTTTGCAGTAGGTAAGAAGTGAAACAAAAATAATAGTTCTTCCTTTCTCTGACTTCTTCATTTGCATAATCGAAAACCTACTCTCAAATGGCCACTGCTTTTCTTTGGCATGAAAATAATTCCAAGTGCTCATTAAATGTCCAGTCACCTCACCCAGGCTTCAGCCCCCCTTTTGTCCCTCATCTTCTCACAAAAATCTCTTATCATACGAATTTCATTTTTTTTCTGTAAAACCTTCATTGGTAACCTTGGAAAGTCTGAATTGCATCCAAAAGGAATTTATTACTGAGTGGGGGTGACTTTGACGTTCATAAAAATGAATGCTCTGAAACCATCAGCTTCAGAAAATAATTCATTACAGTTTTTTTGTAGTTTTTTTTTTGTATTGTGAAATAAAATGTCCTTCCTAAAAGGACCCCTTCTCTGTGTATCCTGCATGACCTATCTCTTATGAAAGAAAATGTTAGTATAGTCAGCTATTTGGAAACATTGTGCATGCATACTTTTATGCTGACTTTGTGTGAGAACAAGATGAATCATGAATACTTAACATTTTCCCCATGGTTCTGCTTAGCTACTTGTTTGTTTCAGCGTATGTACCAAAAGACACTGTGTGCAATAGGATTTGGAAGTTGGAGCTTTCAAAAATTGTCCAGCTTAGTAACCAGTGGAAATATATCACCCTAGAATTTTGACTTCACTCTTGTTATTTAGGAACATATTTTTAAATTTTTCCTCCAGGGTAAAGATTATTTATCCCTAAACTCAGTGTTGTGAGGTCGGTTTAAGATATTTTCCCTTGAGGTATGGTTGCCCCCAACAGGTCAACCTGTACCTGCGGGGCCGCTGTGGCTTTGGTCAGACCCCAACAACTTGGGACCAAGTTTATCAAAAAATTAAATGGCCAAAAGCTAGGTATGTGGGACCCATGTTCACAAACCACCTCCAGCTCAGCTATACAAGCTCACTTACTGGCCTCATTTCAGAGACCCATAGACAAATCTCGAAAGAGATTAAAAACCACAGTTAATCTAGGACCTTTGCATGTCTGAACAGACTGGGCTAAATTGGAGGGGGGCAGGTTGGCCTGTTCTTGCTCAAGCAGAGCCCCCAGCAGCTGCTTGCTTCCACAGTCCAAAATCACTGCCACATAACGTGGCCTTACTCCACCGTCTCAGGAAAGACCTTACCAAGATATCTGTCACTGTCACTGTCCTCCAGTTGTTCATCGATTTGCTTGAGCAGGCCCAGCAATGTCTCTATTATGAGACCTGTTGTTACTGTGTTTGGCATACCGAATACGTCACGGGGAGCTTGCCAGGTTTTGCCATGCGGGCGAGATACTCTTGGTAGTTTGCCGTGCTCTCCGAGAGGTGCCAAGATATAATCTGCTGAAAATTCTGGTATGTGGGTTTTGTGAATGAAATCTCCGGGTTTTCACGAAGTTGGGGTAGGCTACCTCTTTTCACTTCCTAATACACATGGAAGTACTAGCAGTCACCCCCATGAACCAATTCCAGTGCCCCCCTGTAAAGTCTATTATTCTCCTCACTTCAGAGACCCATAAATAAATCTCGAAAGTGATCAAAACCCAGAGACACAGCAGCAAGTCCCAAAAGACATCACAGAGCTGGAGATCTCTCTGGGCCCCCTACAGAGCCAATTTCACTGGGTCACCCCAGATGGGTCAGGTGCAGTCTTCTCCGCCTATTTCAGATGGAATCCCAGTGACCAAGAGCTTCCACAAGCAAGGCCCAGGTATGAGGGTTCCAGGATTAAATCTCCATGCTGCATGGTGGCAGAGGCGTAGGGCTGTTTCTCCCTGGGTCCGAGCCAACTCGTTAGTCTGGCTGTCACACCCACAATGTGCCTCTGGGCACCATTTTAGGCCACCTATAGTCCTGTTCCAGATACACCCAATTGAAACCCAAAATGGATTATTACCCTACAGAAATGTCTCTGGAACCCTACCATCTACAACCTAGGATTCCAGAACCGCATGGCCGTGGCATCCATTATATTAAAAATGAGCCAGAGACAATAAATAATCTAGCATCTGCCCCTGGCAGGCAGGCTTGAATGGTGGTGAGAAAATTCTAGCAAAACTTAATGCCCCAAAGTAGAGAGTACTAGGGAAATTGCCTGCCATGGAGGCAGAGTGAGGCATGGGATGGGGGTGGGGAGAAAACTGGTGGAAAGTGCAGTGGTGGAGGATGGGTGTTCCATCATTGTATGGCTGAATCTAGAACATGAAAGCTTTGTAACTGTATGTCACAGTGATTCAACTTTAATAATAATAATAATAATAATAATAATAATGTGGAGTGTTTGCCCAATTCTATCAGCTTAATCCATGGCTGAATAAATAGCAGTACTCCTACATTTGAAAAAAAAAGAAGATATTTTTCTTCATTTAGAAAGACGACAGGAAATGATGAGTAAAAGAATTATCCCTGTAATATCAGGTAGTTTATCTTTCATTTTTTCATATTCATTTATAAAAATATCAAATACATGAACAAAATAGATATTAGATGAGCACATATTTCCATTTTTTTAGACTTGGGAACACCCCCAGTGCTGCTCAAGGTTCCATGCTCAGGGATGACTCCTGTGGTGATCTCAGGACTTTATGTGGTCCCTGGGATCAAATCTGGGTTAGCTGCATACAAGTCAATGGTCTTACAACATGAACCATCTCTGAACTCAAATGAACCTATTCTTTGCACTCAGTTATATTATTTTTCTATCCCCAAAACACATACTTTAATGTTTTCAAATTTATACTAATATTTAAACATTACATTTGTGGCAGACAACACTAATTGCCACCTTCATTATGACTGTCTTTTATCCGAATCTGCATCAATCCATTTGCACTAATCCAACTAATTCTATTTAGAGTCAGAGGGTGTGGATAGAAGGATGCGACCTACTTTGGGTTAAGAAGATATTGTGAGGGAAAAGTTGAAACAATTGAAATATTTATCAATGTTATTTCTCAATTAAATGATGAACTCACAGTTTAGAGCACTTTCATCTGGGATCACGTTCAGCTAAACTCTTGTAGGAAAAATTTATTTGCTTGATAAAACCATTGTCATTAAATTTCTTTAAATAAAGCCAAAACCAATACTAGCAAGTCATGTGTTGTGGGTTTTTATTTTCTTTTATAAAATATAATTATACAGAAATTTTGTTAACCTAAAAGTCACCTGGCAACGTGACTCCTGCCTACCCCACACAAACACCTTAATATTGCTGGACTTTTATCCACCACGTCACATATATCCTTCTGACCTCTGAGTCACACCTAAGGTTGCTTGGGATTGTTTGTGGAGTGCCCCTGCTATGCCAGAGATTGAATTCAGGTCTCTTGGATGTGAAGAATGCACAGCAGACCTTTAAGATAGCTCCTGAACCCAGATTCATTTGATTCTCAACTAATTTTTTTCATTCATTACTTTTTAATAAATTGTATCGAACTATTGAGCACTACCAATGATATTGTTCTATACTGATCTATACAAATATATATATATATGCACATGCATATGTTTATATTTATATACAAAAACTTTCATACTTCTTTAGGATGTATGCTAAATATGAAATTTGATGGAATATTTTGATAGTCCTAATCTGGACACAAGTCACGTTATTTATGTAAAACAATATTTTATTGAGGCACCATGATTTACCAAAAAAAATTTACAAAAATTTCAGGCATACAATTTTTCAACACCTGTCCCTTCACCAATGTCAACTTTCCTCTACCAGTACCCTCAGTTTCCCTCCCCCACACAACCTTCCTGCTTGGCAGGAACAATTTTAAGTTTGCTTAAACAAGGATAATATAGTCACTCCTGCCTTAGAAAACTTGCATTCTCTTGTCCTGTTATTCTGTATACCACAGATAAACTAGAATATCTGGTATTTATCTCTCTTCTGCAAACTTACTTTGCCTAACATCATCAAGTTCCATAAATTTGTACATTATTTCATCTTTCCTTTTAGTTGCATAGTATTTCATTGTGTAAAATATGGAAGCATATATATCTCTCTGTCTCTCTCCCTCTCTCCCTCTCTGTCTCTCTGTTTCTTTCTCTCTCTCTCTCTCTCTCTCTCTCTCTCTCTCTCTCTCTCTCCCTCCCTCTTCATTTTGTTGAAAATATTGGAGATACTGCGTATTTGGCAACAGGCAACAGAGATGTTATTATCCTCACTTGAAATGATTTGCTTGAGGTAAAGGTAAAGGCCCTCCCGTTGATCGTCGGTTTGCTCGAGCGGGCCCAGTATCGTCTCCATTGGAGACTTTGTTGTTACTGTGTTTGGCATATCGAATACACTCGGTAGCTTGCCGGGCTCTCCGAGAGGGCGGAGGAATCGAACTCGGGTCAGACATGTTGGCCGCTTGTAAGGCGAACACCCTACCGCTGTGCTATCGCTCCAGCCCACTTGAAATGATAAAGAAAAAATGTTAAAGGTATCTAAGAAAGCAACAGGTAATATAATACACAAAGTCACCATTGTTAGTCTGTAATCAGAGTTTTTCAGCAGAAACCCTAAAGGTTAGAAGAGAGAGAGAGGGCAAAGTGAGAGAGAATATTGGTAAAAAGAATCAGAATGAAAGAGGAAAAATTATAGCTGATATTGCAGAAATGCAAAGGATACTTAAAGATATTATGATTATCCATATGCAAACAAATTTTTGAAAATGGAGAAGAAACATACAGAAATGTTTTAACAAATAAAAATGTTTTAATAAAACATCATGATTAAATAAATACCTTTAAATAAATAAATAATAAAATATAAATAAATGACCTTTATTTTAAATAAAACATAAGAAATATTTTAAATTTTTCAAAACAAATTAAGACCTGGTGGTTGGACCCAAAGCATAACACACAGAGAAGAAAATGTAGGTGATAAACCCAGAACTTCAGCATCAGTGATGTACTTGGAGGTTCACTCCACTGTTAAGGAAAACAAAACCAAGAATCCACACAACTGAGTAGCAAAAGACTCGACACCTAATTTTTAAAGTGGTCAAAAGAGGGCCATATAGAACTAATACAGTGTGCTTGCCTCAAATGCCACCAAATCTGGATTTGAAATCCCCCACCCCCACTCCCGAATTGCTTATGGGTTTCTGAGCACTGCCAGAACAGATCCCTGGGCACAGAACCAGAAATCAATCCCGAGTATTGCCAGGTGTGATCTCAAACAGGGCAAAAGACCCAAATAAGCAAGTATCCAAGACATACAGATGGCCCACATACACATAAAAACTACTCAACAGTACTTATTATTAGGAAAGTTTAAATTGAAATTAAACCAATGAGGTACAACTTCACACAAATTACATTAATGACAATCAAAAAGGTCATAAACAGCTGAAATGGAGATATGTTAACAACAAGTCCTAATTCACTATTGCTGGGACTATAAACTAGCTCATGCATGATATAAAACAGTATATTCTAAAATTAAAAAGGTAGCTACCATATTATTCAGCAATTTATAACCCAAGGACATAAAAAATGATGTTTAAAAGATACACACACATATATACATCTGTTCTTGAACCACTAATTACAATTCCTAAATTCTGGAAATAAACCTTAGAGTTCAACAACAGGTGAGTAGAAATTATGGCAAGTACACAGTGGAGTATTATGAAACTGTAAGATGAATTATCTTTTTACCTTTTAAACTACAACAGGGATGGAAAAAATACAGGATGATATTGCTTATGTCACATATAAAGAACTAAAAAGGACAATTGATATATTATTGTATTACAGCTTTTATTTATTTTTTATTTTTCAATGTTTTTACTGTGGAAATATTGGTTTATAATAAATGTTTTTAAAGTATCCATGGTATAATATACATTATATGTGGTATATATAGCATTTAATATACTATATACCAAAGTGCCATTATCCCTCTAGTTCTGTCTATATGGAAAAGATAATGCCCAAAAGAAAGCAAACCCTTATAGTTTGAAGACAGAATCAGGGTTACCAAGAGTTACCAAGGAGGTGAGGAATGGATACTATGTGTTCTACTGACCACTTTAAACTTATTTGCGAGAGCTACGATAATATTCAGTTTGGTAAGTCTATACTTCCAGTCTTGTGGTTAAGGTTTTTATCTTGCACATGGCTGACTCAGGTTAAATCACAAGTGCTGCATATGGTCCCCTGAACTCCTTCAGAAGTTGTCACTGAGGACAGAGCTAGGAGTTATCCCTTAGCACTGCCGGTGTGGTCCCCAAATCAAAAATAAAATAAAAATAAGGACTTGTGATACAAATACTCTTTTAATCTCATTTTACAGATGAGAAAAAAAAAACAAGGTGGTTAACACTAGTTCATGTATATCATGTTTAATTCTTACAATTAGTCTTCAAAGTACATACAGGTACATTATTTTATATAGCTAATAAGCTGAAAGACTTTTAAAAACCTTTTAAAGAGCCCATAGGATTAAATTCTTTAATGATATTCAATATGCACTAATATGCTTATACCCATGAACATGATTCAAATTAGAACTAATACTATTTTCAAAGCTATTTAACATTCAGAACTTGAGTCCCTTAACGCCTTACTCATTTTTATAAATATAAAAACTAGATTTTATAGCCTGACATTAAACAGTATAGTCATGTTTAAGCTAAATATGTCAAATATCTTCCTCTTTATCTTTCCCACAAAAATTTAGGTCAGGCAGTTACAAAGCTTACTAAACATAATAAGCAAGAACATAGAGTAGATTCATAAGTAATGAGAAAATCTTTATTATGAGAGTGTCTATACACAACAATCAAAAGGCTATGTATTCTAGTTCTGTCTTCTTATAAATGGAAACATGATGAGTTATACTGATTCTAAGGTTCATTAAATAAAATCAAACCTATTATTTAGAATTACCACTGTTCCTAATATTAAAATCCAACAGTATTTTTCCCATTATGCCTGTGTTGAACAGCATTTTCAGAAGCATTTAAACATTAAATGTAGGGGGCTGGAGTGATAGCACAGCGGGTAGGGCGCTTGCCTTGCATGTGGCCGACCTGGGTTCTATTCCCAGCATTCGATATGGTCCCCCAAGCACCGTCAGGAGTAATTCCTGAGTGCAGAACCAGGAGTAACCCCTGAGCATCGCTGGGTGTGACCCAAAAAGGAAAAAAAATAAACAATAAATGTAAAGATAAGTTCTATTAGACTTAGTGTATTACAAACCCAGTTCAGGGGAAGCATGATTATTATAGTGAGTTGTCTTTTTATGCTGATTATAATTTGATTCTCTCCGGACTACTTCTAAGGCTACAAAAATACTAAGTTATACAAGAATTTTATACACTGTTCTGGACTTAGTGTTTTTTATTTTTATGGTCACTTGGGATATTTACTAATCTCAAAGTGATACTCCCTTTATAAACCTTTTAACAAATATACTCAATACTTAAATATTTCTTTTTAGTGTTTTAAAATTTACTTATTGAGCTTATTTTCCTGAAACTACTTACTCTATTGAATCATTGCAGCTGCTGTAGTTTATGCTACAAAGTTAATAGCGATTTATGTAACTTTATTTCTCTAGTTTGCTCAATGGCTTATATCCCGTAAGGCTCAGGGCATTTTATAAATTAATAATTTTTCAAAGCCTGAGATGTTAGTTGCAAAACCAGCAAAACCCACAGTGGGAAGATTGCACTTTCTGTTTCAAATTGCTAGCACAGATCTATTAGCAACCAGAGCCATGGTCAGATTATAACATTTTAGGGTTTTTTGTGTGTGCTTTGCATCGTAAAAGAAGATTCAGCAGGGTAAGTTCAGGTGAAAACAGTAGAAACTTCTCGTTCTTGTTATAATTCAGAAAGTACTGATATTTATTATTATTACCATTATCATCATTGTTGTCATCATCTTCATCATCATCATTACAAATAGTAAAAGTAGGGTGCATAAATAAAGCCTGCCCTACGGGCTGCCTGAGGCTATATCCAGCAAGTTACCGTGCTACAGTATTATGAGAATTTTTATCCGTCATCAATAAAAAATGAGCATAGCAGTTATCATGGCAGTTTCCACAGTCAAGACCATTTCTGCTATTATATCTCTTAGTAAAAGGGTGATATGCTCTCCATTATATGATGTCAACTCATCTGCCTTTTTGACATTCCCGTTTAATATACAGTCTCCACATGGATTCTTCCCCAGTGAAGTCACCTTTCTATAAATTTGAGGCTAAATAACTAGGAAGAGAGTAAAATAAAGTATATTTAAAAAATAAGCCAAGAGTTCTGTCTCATTTCTTTGGCTAAACGGAATGGAATTAAAATCAATGAAATAAATATTTTAACAGAGCCAGACTGTGCTCATCAGTGGTGGAATTATGCCAGATCAATGTCTTTGCTACTCCAGAGATATACGTTATAGCAGAAGAGCAAGGCAGAACAGAGCACGCCTCTACCTGCCTACTGTCTACCTCGATAAATGCAAGTAAGCCACACATATACGTCTTCAACATATATATGCAAGAATGATAAATGTTTTGTTCTTGCAGTGTTGGAGTACACGGAGCTTAGGTTTATCAGGTTGCACCCATCACAGTGCTCCCGAGTCACTCCCATTACTTTGTCTGTCTGTAACCACTTCTATGCTCTCTTCCCCAACCAATTTGTAAGGTCTCATCCTGCTTAGACACTGAAGCTGTACTGTAAGTTAATATTGCCTTTCTCCTCTCCTTATGTCTTTTGAACAGTTTACTTTAATGCAAGATCAAGCGAGCTTTTGCCCTTCTGCTCCACAGGAGGTTTCTGTCCTCCCTGAGCTCGCCTTAGGACACCTGCGTTACCGTTTGACAGGTGTACCGCCCCAGTCAAACTCCTCACCTGGCACTGTCCCCGGAGCGGGTCGCGCCCGACTGGCGCGCGGCTGGGCGCTTGGTGCCAGAAGCGAGAGCCCCTCGGGGCTCGCCCCCCCCCCCCCCCCCCGCCTCACCGGGTCAGTGAGCAGCGGGTAGGGCGTCTGCCTTGCATGCGGCCAACATGGCCGACCCGAGTTCGATTCCTCCGCCCCTCTCGGAGAGCCCGGCAAGCTACTGAGAGTATTCGATATGCCAGACACAGTAACAACAAAGTCTCCAATGGAGACGTTACTGGGCCTGCTCGAGCAAATCGACGATCAACGGGAGGGCCTTTACTTTTACTTTTACTTTACTTTAATGCAATGTCCTTTTGTATAGATACAGGAAGACAATTAATTAATATTATGCTTTATAACTTAGGAATTGATTGGCTTTGAATATTATTCACTCCTGGGCATCTGCCTTCTCAACTTAAGCCTCAGTTTCCCTCACTTCCTAGCACCCCAAGGGCAGGGTCCCGAAGTGGGACTGGATGGAACCAGGGCAAGCCGGTAAGTTATGTGCTACCCTGGCATCGCGATGGGCCAGGCCAAGGTGCCACGATTCTTAACTATAAGTTAAGAGGTTGATCATAGGCAAATGATGTCATGATCCAAAAGCAACTGATGTAGGCAGGTAGACAGGGAGGGCCCCCTCCCGAGGCAAGGACAAAAGCCAGCTCTGCAGAAAATAGGAAAACAGGAACTAAGGCTTGATAAGACCCTCACCTGGCTCCAGCAACAGACCCAAAGAAGCTCCTCTAGGAACAAAAGGCCAGGAAAGGAATTTCAAAGAAGACCATCACCACTCCCATCCTCCCTGGCAACCTCCTTAGCAATGGACATTTACCTGGGAAGAAGCCCCCACGTGGGGGCAGGTTGGAGAAACCCTATAAAGGCCACCTTGAACAAAGGAAGGGCAGCACATATGCTGCCTGAGCTCATGTGCTGCTTGTGCCCACGTAGCCGAGCACATGTGGTTCTGGAGCACATGTGTCGCCCGCATCTCCCCTCTTGAGATGTGTACTTTCATGCTTTCGTGTCTAACTTTACTCTCTCACTCTCTCTCCCTCCCTCCATACCTAAAAATCCTCCAAATAAAATCTATTTACTTCACTGCTTGTCTACTCCTGAAATTCCTTTCTGCGAGGCGAGACAAGAACCCAGCAACCCTGGGTCCCGAGTGGCAGAGGCGGGTGGGGAGAAAGTGACTGTCTTTCTCCTCTCCGCTTCACATAAGTCACCCGTGGGGCCCACCGACATCACAACGACGAGACTAGGGCCCTGCTGCTAGGAATAGGAAAGATATCTGGCCTGAGCACTGCAGTCTGAGATCGAGATGGCCCTAGGAGAGCAATTCTATAAGCTCAAAGTATTTCTAACTGTGTCCATACAAAATGATTAATATTATGTATGCTTATATGTTGGTTGGACAAGGAGAGGAGAAACGTGTCCTAGAAGCAGTTTTCCTGTGTGTCCTGACTGGCTTGGATGAGACTGCTTTCTCCCCTTCAAACTGCCTTCACTAAATGATTTCAGTATATTGAGGTAGTTTCTCTTATCTCACAGGAACCTAGCTGGCCTTAGGTATACAGATCCCAGGTGCTAAGCCAGGCCTGGTCTTTGGGATGTAGATGCCTGGCTCCAGGCTGGCTGATTTTGGAGATGTAGATTCCAAGCTCTAGCAGACTGGTCTTTGTTGTGCTAATCTAAGTGCTTATAGCTTGTAAAAAGGTGAGGCTAGGATTCCTGGCCTGCGGATGTAAAGAAACAATGTATGGTTTGTGGCCTCAATGTTCTTTCTGTAACTCCTTTTGATGACATCACTATTTTGCACCCTTTAGAGGTACTATGATCTATATAAGGGAGATTTCAGGGCTCTGGGGGGGACACGTGCATCAGAGAACCTGGGAAGATGGGACTGAGGACAGAAGCTGAGAGAACAAAGGTGCACGTGCTTGAGAGATCCTGGGACCTCCATGACATGCATCTCTTCCATGTAATAAACTGCTGCTAAGACCAACCAGCTTGGCCTCATTTCCTTCCTTCGCCTGACCATCGCCATCGACCTCTGTGGAGTGGGGAAACGGCCTGACTGCCGGCCTTTTTATTTTTTGTGTGTTTACACATTGCAGTCATATTTTCAGTCCCGTGACATGTAGCTGGGGTTGATAGTGGAGAATATGAAGGTCCCCATCATTACAGGCTGATTTTTTGCTTTCCCTAAATAATTTTTCTTTTCAATTGTAATATTTTCAATGAGCCTGGCAAGCTACCGAGAGTATTCAATATGCCAAACACAGTAACAAGAAGTCTCACAATGGAGATGTTACTGGGCCTGCTCGAGCAAGGAAGGACAATATGTTCATCAAAGACAGATAAGTGTATTTGGGAACTATGAGGTGAAACAAAGAATTTTGTACTGGAGAGAGAATACCACACTTCTGCCGGGTAACTTTGGGGACAGAGCTATACACAGAATTTCCATAATCACCCTGGTTTGGAATTCTGTGCACAGCAATTAATTGGGGAATTTTCAGGGATAAAGTTTTGAACTTATGGTGTCATTTTCACGTTATTATCAGAAACTTTAACTTTATAGTCTTCCCAGGTGGTCCAGATAACACTCAGGGCCTGGAATTTTGCATCTTAAAGGTTAACAGTCTTCTTGGATGAATTCTGTATTTCAAAAGACTTCAGGACTTTGGGCTGGTTTGGACTCTAGATAGTACTTTCCCAATACACATCACCAGGACCCACTATCTCCAAGCCTGTTCAAAGAGTATCTCACTAGCCGGAAATGATC
Source organism: Sorex fumeus (assembly GCF_029834395.1). Taxonomy (NCBI): domain Eukaryota; kingdom Metazoa; phylum Chordata; class Mammalia; order Eulipotyphla; family Soricidae; genus Sorex; species Sorex fumeus. Next base: position 6,572,113 of record NW_026606240.1, read on the forward strand.
TTCAGTTCTCTTGGGAAGCTCTCTTAGTATTGTCTGCGTGCCCCTGACCGATAAACTAATTGGAGCTTGCCAATCATATTTTCCTTCCCCAGCAGGGTTAATAAAACGTAATCTGTGAATATTTCTAGTCTGTTAATCAGTGGAGAAAATATGGTAGAAAGGAAGAGAAAGCAAACATGAAAGAGAAACTAAATTGATGAATCCTTGAAGAATTCAAGGGAAGGAGAGAAATATTGATGTTATTCCCACCCCCACAACCTCCATCTGATACTACCTGAGTTTGGGTGCTCCTACCTCCAGTTTTGTAAGACACCTATGCCTTCTTGCTGAAATTCTTTCTATTCTTGTCAGGATTTTGTTACTTGCCACCATAGGAGACTTAAGAGGTTTCCTGAGACCTTAGCATTTCTATTTTCTGCCAAGAAATTAAGAATTTTTGACCCTCTATCATTATGGGCTCATTGTGACTGTGTTATAAACAACGTTATAAATATTGTAAGTGTTACAAGGCATCATTTGTTGGTAATCATTTATAGTTCATTCATTTAGTTAACAAATGTTAACTGGGCATCCATTATGTGCCTGGTTGAGAATGTACTGGATGTGAGATGTGTTCCAAGAGCTCTGAGCAACTAAAAGAGTCACTGAGAATGGATCTCATGTTCTGAAAAAGAGAAACTGAAAGCAAAAGTGTAAAAGCAAGGCAATATAGTTTGTCACTTAAAAAAAGACATAAAAATAGCATCAAGGTAACAGGAATTTAGCGAGGTAAGGAAGTTATTTATTTAAGTTGGTTAGTTAGAAAAATGCCTTAATAATGCAATGACTATTGAGACAGAAGGAAACTAGACACGAAAGAAAACTTGTCACTTGTCATCCTGTTGATCTTTTATTTGCTTGAGCAGGCACCTGTAGCGTCTCCATTCGTCCCGTCCCTGTCACGTGTAGCCCAGTGGCATCTGCTCGCTCCAGGAACACGAAGGATGAAATGAAGAATATCTGAAGATTAAAATTCCAACAGACGGAAGAGATGTACCTAATCCCTGAGGAAGTAGTGAATAAGATGTGTTTGAGCACCAGAAAGAGCAGAGTGGCATGGTAGAAAAATCAAATCCTGAGATGGTTGGTGTATTATGTCCAGGAATCAATTTTATTCTGGATTAGCTGGGAAGCTATTGGAAGCTTTTGAACAGACGTGATATAATTTGACTTCCATCTTTAAAGGATTATTAGGATGCTGTATTAATAATAAAGGGAAAAGGAAAAGCAAAAATAAAAAATAATGAAAAAACGTTTCAGAATCTTTTGCAATGATCTTGAGGACTCCATTCTGTGACTTGAATAAGAATAGTGGTCAAAGAAGGCAGCAGCATGTGAGATTCTTAACTTTGTTAGGATGCAGATCTGATCTCCTTTTAAGGACAAAGAGACTCCAGAGACTGCAAACAGCAAGCAAGGTTTATTGTAAGACTGGCTAGCCAGGGTCAAGCCACCTACACAGACACGCAGGTCAGATAGGTGAGGCAAGACCCTGAACTTCTTCAAAGGGGATCTTATATAGGCCTTCACTGGCCGTTACAGCAAAGCCTGCGCATTTAATAGCCAATAGATTTGTAACAACATATACTTTCTTAACCAATCCATTTAAAAGTACATCACTCCTTAGCCTATAGATTCAAAGATCAGCATTTACGTACATAGGCATTGTGGCTAGTGGGCATCTGGTAACTCGGACATTTGGTTATCACCTGGCTTCCTTTGATTCTCTGCTCTGCATTCCGGTGGAGGTGGATAAGGGAAAAGTTCCTAACAGAGGTAATAGATAAGGGAGGGCCAACAAATGGTTTCTGAATTTACATCCCAGCAGGGAAGAGTCAACAAATGGTTTCAGAATTTACATCCCAATAAGGAAGGGCTTCACAGCTAAGGCTCTACTAGGGAGGGTGCAGGAAAGGGAGAGTTACTAATTAGTAGAGTTTTTAACTCTGGAATCTCCCTGGGGTCCCAAGGGACCTTACAAACTTGAAGGTAGAAACTACAGGATTTATTTAGTTTAAAGATGGGTTTATGGGTTTAGAAGAAAATTAGGTAAAGATTTCAGACAAACAGGAAAACAGAACTATTGTTGATGAAATGGGTTAGTGGAGGCGGCTTGCAGGAATTACAGGATCAGCTGCAGAAACGAGATGAATGGGAGGAAAGTATTTATTTCTAGAGATGTTACATTTCAAGCAATGATTAAATGTCTAACTAGAAAAGTCAAGTAGAAATCTTATGCCTGCATTGGGACCAGAGAGAGGGTACAGTAGGAAGATATTTGCCCTGCATGCAGCTGACCTGAGTTCAATTCTTAGCACCCCATGTTGTTCCCCAAGACTGCCAGGACTAATCCCTGAGTGTAGTGCCAGGAATAAATCCTAAACAGAAATGGTTATGGCTCAGAAAAAAAAGAATTGTGCTCGCAAATCAAGCTGTTGCAAAAATAACTATGGGCCAAAGATTTGGTTTATATTGATGCCCCCTCCACTCACTTTTTACCACTAGAGAAGCATCACACATAGGCCTGTCAGACTGACTATGTTTTTTAGTCAGTGATGTTAAAAATTAAAGGAACTACAGACTACATTATGCTTTAAGATCAGGATATTTGGATGGAAAGCAAAAGAAACTTTAAAATCTTTGAATGACTTGGATTTGAGTTCTGCTCAAAGATATATTTTATCTTTGAACAAATATCAAAATATTTTATAGCTGTATTTATTGAATACATTTTGAATTTTTTACTCAGAAAAAATATGTCATTAAAAGTCCATGGCTTTCCTATACGCAAACAGTGAGAGAGAAGAAAACAACATGAAAAAAACAATCCCATTCACAATTGTGCCCCAGAAAATCAAGTACCTAGGAATCAGCTTAACTAAGGAAGTAAAGGACCTGTACAAAGAAAACTACAAAACGCTACTTCAGGAAATAAAAGAGGACATGAGGAAATGGAAAGATATCCCCTGCTCATGGGTCGGGAAACTTAACATTGTCAAAATGGCAATACTACCGAAAGCATTGTATAAATTCAATGCAATCCCTATAAGGATACCCATGACATTCTTCAAAGAAATGGAGCAAACAGTCCTGAAATTTATATGGAACAATAAGCCCCCACGAATAGCTAAAGCAATTCTTGGGAAAAAGAAAATGGGAGGAATCAACCTCCCGAACTTCAAACTGTACTACAAAGCAGTAATAATTAAAACAGCATGGTACTGGAACAAAGGCAGAACTGCAGACCAATGGAACAGGGTTGAATACACTGACATCTCTCCTCAATCATATGCTCATCTAATCTTTGATAAAGGTGCAAGTAATGTGAAGTGGAGTAAGGAAAGCCTCTTTAATAAATTGTGTTGGCATCACTGGACGGCTACATGCAAAAAAGTAGGCTCAGAACTCTGCCTAACACCATGTACAAAAGTAAGATCAAAATGGATTAAAGACCTCAACATCAGACCAGAAACCATAAGGTACATTGAAGATAAAGTTGGCAAAACCCTCCATGACATTGAAGCTAATGGTATCTTCAAAGATGCCACGCCACTGGCCGAGCAAGTGAAAACAGAGATAGATAAATGGGACTATCTTAAACTAAGAAGCTTCTGCACCTCCAAAGAAACAGTGACCAAAATACAAAGACAGTCTACAGAATGGGAAAGGATATTCACCAAATACACATCTGACAAGGGGTTGATATCCAGGATATACAAAATACTGGTTAAACTCCACAAGAAGAAAACATCCAACCCCATCCAAAAATGGGGCAATGAAATGAACAGAAACTTTCTCAAAGAAGAAATCCGAATGGCAAAAAAGCACATGAGAAAATGCTCTACATCATTAATCATCAGGGAGATGCAGATCAAAACCACAATGAGATACCATCTCACACCTCTGAGACTGGCCCACATTCAAAAGAACAAAAGCAACCGATGCTGGCGTGGATGTGGCGAGAAAGGGACACTCCTTCACTGTTGGTGGGAATGTCAGCCCTGGTTCAGCCCTTCTGGAAAACAGTATGGACGATTCTCAAAAAATTAGAAATTGAGCTCCCATTTGACCCAGCAATACCACTCCTGGGAATATATCCCAGAGAGGCAAAAATGTATAGTCGAAGTGACATCTGCACTTGTTTGTTCATTGCAGCCCTCTTTACAATAGCCAGAAACTGGAAGAAACCTGAATGCCCAAGAACAGATGACTGGTTAAAGAAACTTTGGTACATCTACACAATGGAGTACTATGTAGCTCTTAGAAAAGATGAAATCATGAAATTTACATACAAGTGGTACAATATGGAAAGTATCATGCTAAGCGAAATGAGTCAGAAAGAGAGGGATAGACATAGAAAGATTGCATTCATCTGGGGGATATAAAGTAACAAAGTATGAGATTAATACCCAAGAATAGCTGAGATCAGCACCAGGAGGATTACTCCATAACTTAGAGGCCAGCCGGGTATCCTAGAGGAAAGGGCTGTTCAGATAGAGAAGGGAGCACCAAATAAAGGATGTTTGGAGGATCCTCCCAGGGGGGGAGATGCATGTCGAAAGTAGACTATGGACTGAACATGTTTGCCACTCAATGCCTCTTTTGCAGACCACAACACCCAAAAGGAGAGAGAGAACACAGGGGATTGCCCTGCCACAGAGACAGGGGGGATGGGGGGATGGGGGTGGGAGGGATATTATCCATGGTGGTGGAAAATGGGCACTGGTGGAGGGATGGGTATCTGATCATTGTATAATTGAAACCAAAGCACAAAAAATTGTAAATCTACAACTTTAAAAAAAATAAAATAAAATAAAGGGGAAAAAAATATGTCATTGTTATAATAGCTAACGAATTTTTATTGAATACATTAATTATTGGATAGGCTTATCTTCAGTCAATATTTATTAAGCACTGATTTTGTGAGGCTGAGGACACCTTGTTGAGGCAAAATTAATAAAACTCAACCCCTATTTTCAAGTGGTTTACAGCAGAGAGGTTGAAATTTGGCATATTCCCATAGTCATCTAACAGAAAATCACACATTTTTAAAAATCTGCTCTTTTATAGTACTATTTCAGCCTTTAACTTTCCTTATTTAATTCACAAACTGTTTTATAGATATAAAAGTTGTATCTATAAAACAGAGTGATTGTGTAATCTAAAATCTCATACAAATTAAAAAACTATATTTAGGAGGTGGACTATAGCTGAGAACCATGAATTCAACATAATTTTGGATAAAGAACGTTAAAAAAGAGCTAACTCTGTAATATTATTTAGCGTTTAAATTATCAAATGTACTCATTTTGGCAGCACATATACTAAATTATCAAGTGTTATTCATTCATTTGTATGGAGCACTTCAGCAACTCTTTGATGCAAGAGAGCATTTATCCAACAAAAGCATCTTCAGAAAGTTGTATCTTTAATGACTTAAACATTTTTGTTATTTTATATAGAGATCTTACATATCAAACTCCTAAATTCTATCAAACATAGTACTCAGGAACATAGTAACATTAATGGTGCATCTATTATGTTCCACAGTAGTAACACAAAGAACAACATTCAGTCCATTCTTCCTTTCAATTGGGGATAAGAAAAATACATAATTAGAATGCATAATGAAAAATGCAAAAGTAACTCTTCACAGTAGATATGAGAGCTCAGAAGAAGCATATGTCAATCGAGGAGGCCAATAAAGCTAATTTAAGGAAAATTAGAGAACAATGGGAGTTCATCAGGTAAAGAAACAAGAAGGTCATGGGCAGAAAGAAAGATCACTGTTATTTGAGAGAATAAAAAGAAACAACGAGTTTACTTTGCCTCTATAACATTAGTGCCATTGGAATACAACTTTCAAAACAGGGAGTTGTGAATTGCAAGTGGAAATATATAATAGAACAAGAACATAGAATATCTGATGTCTGAATATAATTCTGCTTTTGCTAGGGAACCATTAATTCTTTCCTAAAGAACTTAGATCATTTATTCTGGGGGGTACTGGGATAACATATTAAACAGCTAAAAACAAAAATAAATATCCCTTTACATTTATAGAGATTTCTTCATTTATATTTCTTGATGCCTAAGGAGAAACAATGCAAAATGCAAAAAGGTAAAGGCCCTCCCGTTGATCATCGATTTGCTCGAGCGGGCCCAGTAACGTCTCCATTGGAGACTTTGTTGTTACTGTGTCTGGCATATCCAATACTCTCGGTAGCTTGCCAGGCTCTCCGAGAGGGGCGGAGGAATCGAACTCGGGTCGGCCATGTTGGCCTCTTGTAAGGCGAACGCCCTACCCGCTGTGCTATCGCTCCAGGGGCCGGAGCGATAGCACAGCAAAATGCAAAAAAAATCAATATTATGGGAGTTAATTGGAATACTGCCTGTTGTATTTAAAAGTCATAAAAAATAGTAATACATGCTGCAAGCATGTTTTATATGATGATTAGAGTTCACAATCAGAAAGCATAAACACCAAGTAAAGAACCTCTGGAGTCAGTTCTAACAGCTGTAAAATTCTGTAATTATGACTTTACTTTGTTTACTGCATGAGAAATTTCCAGGGTGGAAGAACCTCTAACATAGGAATTAGTAAGTGTCACTTTTTTGGGTAGATTCTCTCTTCTTAGAACTCACTTAATAATAACCGATTCCCTCCATGAAGCAGTTCTCCATGATGGGCTGCTTTCTCTCGTTCCGAGCTTAAGGATACTGACCCTGAATATGTGGTTGGTTCTATGCATTTCTCCTTTTTCCTCACTTAATAATAATAGATGAGGATATTAAGGAATATTTTCTTAAATAATTTCAAATTTCAAGAAACTAAATTATTAAGAACTCAGAAAATCAGCCAGCCGGAATTATAAGAAAGAAACAAACTCTACAAAAACAGTAAGTATTAATGTAGCAAACTAATACTAAAATAAAAAGGTTTATAAGACGTATATGTGTATATATATATATTATAAACCATACTTAATTAGTGCTTTTTATGAGGTGTGTCTGATTCTATGACTAAAATTTATATCCACTAACGCACGTATTTTTGATCTGGCACATTTATCATTCTCAAAAATCTGTAATTACTGAGATTGCTGACAAGCGCAATTTGAAAACTCATAGTCCAGGTTACTTATCATCATGTTGGACAAAAATAGGCAAGTGACATCTGCTCCCTTTTAAGAAACAGAGTTCCTCGCTTCATCTAACCTAATTAACTGGTTAGAGTAGCCATTCACAAAAGCAGAAGCTAGCACTTCAGGGCCCATTAGCATCGCCCCACGAAGCAGTTCTCCATGATGGGCTGCTTTCTCTCTTTCCAAGCCGAAGGAGACTGACCCTGAATATGTGGTTGGTTCTATGTGTTTCTCCTTTTCCCTCTAGTTCTGTAAGTGGTTAGTGCTGGTTGCTAATGGGGTTAAATAATGGGCCAAAGTTCTAGATAACTTTTCTCATATTCTTATTGTTGTTTCAGTTCTTTGACTCCTTATCATCAACATTATGATAGCAAATAATTCGTCAGAGCTTACCTAACATTCATATGTTCCCTTTTAGAAAAAAAATGTAATAATAATTTTTAAAAAATTTTTATTAATGAAACACCATGAGGTACAGTTGTAGACTTACAAATTTTGTGCCTGGCTTTCAATTATTCAATGATCAAATACCCATCCCTCCACCTGTGCCCTTTCTCCACCACCACTGATCCCAGTAGCCCTCCCAACCCCTGGCCCCCCATCCCACCCTGCCTCTGTGGCAGGGCGTTTTCTTTTGTTCTCTCTCTCCTTTTTTGGTGCTGTGGTTTGCAAAAGAGGCATTGGTGGCAATCATGTTCGGTCTATAGTCTACTTTCAGCATGCATCTCCCATCCTGGGAGGGTCTTCCCAACACCCTTTATTTGGTGCTCCCTTCTCTATCTGAGCTGCCTTTTCCTCTAGCATGTGTGGCTGGCCTCCAAGCCATGGAGCAAAATTCCGGGTACTAATCTCGCTGCTCTTGGGTGTTTTAGTCTCCTATTTTGTTACTTTGTTTCCAGACGAATGCAATCTTTGTATGTCTGTCCCTTTCTTTCTGACTCATTTTGCTTAATATGATACTTTCCATGTAATACCACTTGAATGTAAATTTCATAACTTCATCTTTTCTAACAGCTACATAGTACTCCATTGTGTAGATGTACCAAAGTTTCTTTAACCAGTCATCTGTTCTTGGGCACTCAGTTTTTTTTTTCCAAATTCTAGCTATTGTAAAAGAGTGCTGCAATGAACAAACAATTGCAGATGTCACTTCGACTATACTTTTTTGCCTCTCTGGGATATATTTGCAGGAGTCGTATTGCTGGGTCAAATGGAAGCTCAATTTCTAATTTTTGGAGAATCGTCCATACTGTTTTCCAAAAGGGCTGAACCATTCAGCATTCCCACCAGCAATGAAGGAGGGTCCCTTTCTCGCCACATCTGTGCCAACACCGGTTGCTTTTGTTCTTTTGGATGTGGGCCAGTCTCTGTGGTATGAAATGATATCTCACTGTATTTTTAATCTGCATCTCCCTGATGATTAATGATGTAGAGCATTTTCTTATGTGCCTTTTCAGATTTCTTTTTTGAGAAAGTTTCTGTTCATATCGTCAGCCCATTTTTTGATGGGGTTGGATGTTTTCTTCTTTTGGAGTTCAACCAGTACTTTGTATATCCTTGATATCAAACCCTTGTCAGATGTGGATTGGGCGAATATCCTTTCCCATTCTGTAGACTCTCTTTGTATTTTGGTCACTGTTTCTTTGGAGGTGCAGAAGCTTCATAGTCCGATTTGTTTATCTCTGTTTTCACTTGCTTGACCAGTGGCGTGACATCTTTGAAGACACCATTAGCTTCTATGTCATGGAGGGTTTTGCCAACTTTGTCTTCAGTATACCTTATGGATTCCAGTCTGATGTTGAGGTCTTTAATTCATTTTGATATTACTTTTGTACATGGTGTTAGGCAGAGATCTGAGCCCATTTTTTGCATGTAGCTGTCCAGTTTTGCCAGCACAATTTGTTAAAGAGGCTTTCGTTGCTTCACTTCACATTTCTTGCCCCCTTATCAAAGAGTAGATGATCATATGTTTGGAAGGAGATGTCAGTATATTCAACCCTTGTTCCATTGGTCTACAGCTCTGACTTTGTTCCAGTACCATGCTGTTTTACTTATTACTTTGTAGTAGAGTTTGAAGTTAGGGAGGTTGATTCCTCCCATTTTCTTTTTCCCAAGAATTGCTTTAGCTATTCATGGGGGTTTATTGTTCCATATGAATTTCTGGAGTGTTTGCTGCATTTCTTTGAAGAATGTCTTGTGTATCATTATAGGGATCACATTGAATTTGTACAATGCTTTGGGAAGTATTGCCATTTTGACAATGTTAATTCTCCCGATCTATGAGCAGAGGATATCTTTCCATTTTCTTGTTTTCTCTCTTATTTCCTGAAGTAGCATTTTGTACTCTCTCCACTGCTGTTCAATATAGTACTGGAAGTATTTGCAATAGCGATAGACAAAAAAAAGATATTAAGGGCAATCAGGAACGAAAGGAAGAAATCAAGCTCTCACTATTCACAGATGATATGATACTATACGTAGAGAACCCTAAATCCTCCAAGAAACTCCTAGAAACCATAGACTTGTATAGTAAAGTTGCAAGCTATAAAATCAATACCCAAAAGTTCATGGCTTTCTTATATGCAAATAGTGAGAGAGAAGAAAGTGACATGAAATAAACAATCCTGTTCACAATTGTGCCCCAGAATGTCAAGTACCTAGGAATCAGCTTAATTAAGGAAGTACAATACCTGTACAAAGAAAACTGTAATGGTAACTTTTTTTTAATCAAATACTCAATTTAAAACTTTCTTCATGCTAAACTATTCTCAGGAAAAAATTTTTAGAAAGGAAAGAAGGACATTGCCCCCCCCCATGAGCAGCTCTCCGGCAAGGCCATGGCTCCAGAAGCACAAGAACTTAATGCAGAGCCCAGCAGCTTGCAGCAGAAAAGTGAACAGACTATGCATTAATCCATGCCACCATGTCTGCCCAGAGGGGAAAGCGTGTTGGTCCCTTCCGCCTTCTTCCCTCTGGAAAGAAAGATGGCAGCCGCTTGGGAGCTTTGTGGAAAGCCAGGTATGAGCTGGTCGTGACGGGGCGACGAAAATCTCATGGGAAGAGGATGTTCACGGCTCGTCCTTCAGGCCCTACCGAGGTCACCAGTTGTCCCCCAGGAGCGGCTCTCTGGCATGGCCATGGCTCCAGAGCACAGAAACCAATCTCTTAATTATCTGACTCTCAGCAGATATACTTCCAGGGTTAATAAATAAAATAGTAGAAATACATTTAATTCTTGAACCCAGCTGTAGAAAGCAAATCATTTCGCAATGCCTTTTCAGCATGTCTGATTTGGGGGTGTAAACACTAAATAATAATGATGCATCTTTTATCGAACCAATGAATCTAGTCAAAGTAGATAGAGTGTTAACTAGAATTCATCTGCCTCACAGGCATTGGGAGGGTTGGGCGGGGGTGGGGGTTTATTGGGGTTCTTCGTGGTGAAAAATAAGTATTGGTAAAGGGAAATGTGTTTGATATTTGCATGACCGAGAACTAAACCTAAAAGCTTTGTAACTTTTCCCAGAGTGATTCAATAAATAAATAAATTTTAAAAAAAAGGAAAGGAGGACAGAGGCTCCAAAATTAATACAAATTTCTGGTTGATCTGGTATCTCAGATATGACTCTTGAAGTGTTGTAAGGATAGGTCACTCCAGAAGAATAACAACCATTAAAAAACTTAAAGATTCTGAGACTTCTAGTAATAAAGATTGCCTTCTTCACTCGACAGGAATTATCAAACATGTGATAAAGAAATATTTTCCTTTTTGAAAAATTTCAATATTCCATGGAGTTTGACAATTTTGTAAAGGAAGAAATTTCATTAGAAATTTGGAGATTGTATTCAAAATTTATCTCCTTTACCCATAATGAATCCCATTTATCAGATATTTTGAGGGCCATAGATTTCAATACAAAATTGCCTTTCTCTAATTGCCAATTTTTATACGGCAATAAAACTTTTTAATTCCAAATCACTTTATAAGTGGCAAATGATTCCTTGTTAGTTCCCAAAGCTATTCTCTACTCTTTATCTGAAGGTAGAACATACTTTCTACCAGATTTGGTACATGGACATTTTCATAATTTTAATCTAATTATAAAGAAATCCCCTCCAAGCAAGCAAATGGAGAAGAGTTTGATATATCCCATGCACAGTTCAAAAATTATATAATTAAGAGGAAAATGTAATATTAGGCATTCAGAATAACATAATAAGACTGACTAGGGTATAAATTAGAAATGTAAAAGCAAGTGGTAAGCAAGGACAAATACTAGAGACCAGATTTTGTTGCAATACCTGATACCAGAGATTTAAAAGAATTTCTACCTGAATTAGAACACAAAATTTTACCACTGTGTGAAAATAGGAACTAGTGTGGGGTTTTCCTGCTGACAGCAGGTACAGCATTTACCTTGCATGTGACCAACCCAGATTTGATCTCCTGCACCCCATATGGTCCACCAAGCACCGCCAGGTGTTAGCCAAGAGTGCAGAGCAAGAACTAGACCCTGAGGACAGTAGTGTGCCCAAAAATAAAAACAACATAAAAAGCAGAAGAAGAAGCAGGAGAAGCAGGAGAAGCAGAAGCAGATGCAGACGCAGACACAGGGGAAGAAGAAGAAGAAGAAGAAGAAGAAGAAGAAGAAGAAGAAGAAGAAGAAGAAGAAGAAGAAGAAGAAGAAGAAGAAGAAGAAGAAGAAGAAGAAGAAGAAGAAGAAGAAGAAGAAGAAGAAGAAGACGAGGAGGAGGATGAGGAGGAGGAGGAGAAGGAAGAGGAGCAGGAAGAGCAGAAGGAGGAGCAGAAGGAGGAGCAGAAGGAGGAGGAGAAGGAGATAAATGCTACAACAACTGACAAATTTGCTTCCTAAAACTATGGAATTTTAGGACTATAGGAATTCAATTATGTAATCTCAAAAAAATTCCTGTCTCAAGCACAGAAATCTATGAAAAATAATATTTGGAAGAAAAGTACAGTCATTGAAATTGAACAGAACCAAACCCCAAAGGCCATGAAATTATTCTAGATTGAGCAACAAAGGATACTAAGAGAAATACCAAGATAGAAAATTACACTGATGGCAGAATCTCACGATCCCCTGCCAGCCTGTCTTCACTGGGGCACCTCGGTGTGTGTGGGGGGCAGACTGAGTTTCCCTCCCCACCCCAAGCAGATCCCCGACAGCTGAAAACCTTCAAAAACAAGCCATGCCCAGTCACAGCCATGCGCAAGGCCACCCTCTACATGCCCAGACAAGCCTCACGCATGGAGGAACCAACAGAGGAGCTCAGGTATGCGGGACCCACGGCTGAGATCTCCAATCCTGTTTGGATCGGGACTGGGCCTCCTCCACCCAGATCCCCAGTTTTCCAGTAGCTTGGCAGTCACACCCACATTCTGCCCCAGCACCATGTAATCTCATCAACGGCCAAGATCCAGAGACTATAAAATAAAGTACCTGGAAGAGAGCGAAGAAGAATCTCCTGAAGGGCATGGGCACATTTGCAGCTGCGTGACCTCTTATACTCTAGCCCACTGATGTACATAAAGTAACACATGTGTGTTTGGTTTTAACATACTTGCTTGTGTTCTTGTATATACGGGTTTCAATGGACCCAGAATGAAACACAACAACTTTCACACACTTGCCTTTTATTGTGGTGGGAAGATGTTCGCCAGTTGAGTGGGTATTTGAATATTTTCTGTAATGAACTATTGTGGACTGGAGTGATAGCACAGCGGGTAGGGCTTTTGCCTTGCAAGAGGCCAACATGGTCGACCTGAGTTCGATTCCTCCGCCCCTCTCGGAGAGCCTGGCAAGCTACCAAGACTATCTCTCCCACACGGCAAAGCCTGGCAAGCTCCCCATGACGCACTCAATATGCCAAACACAGTAACAAGTGTCACAATGGAGATGTTACTGGGCCTGCTCGAGCAAATCGATGAACAATGGGAGGACAGTGACAGTGAATTAATTATTGTAAATTACTTTATGAAAATAAAATGTATAAAAATCGCAAAAAATTTGCACTGATGAATTCCTAAAGAGTACATCACAAACAGCAAAATACATTTCTAATGATAAGGAAAAGAAGTTAAGAAATATGAATGAATTATTTAAGATGGTCCAGGATGGCACAAGAATGATGAAGGAACAGTAGCAGAACGGATATTCACAGATAAAAGTTTCCCAAAGCAAAGAGAGGCAAACCATATTCTGAGTGGTGTGAAAAATAAACACAGAGCTAGAAATTTAATGGCATTAAAAGATGGAGGCAAAACATTATTTGTATTTTTTAAAATGAGTTATAATGCCAGAAGATTTCTCTAGATTTACGAAAGCAGAAGGACATGAAGAATGCTGTGGGCAATATGTATGACCTAGAATTTTATACCTAATTAAACTATAAGCATAAAAGCAAAGTGAAAACATTTGCAAATGTACAAACACAAAGAAAAACAACTAGTACTTTTCTTAGGGGAGAGTTTTTGGGCCTAGCGCAGAAGTATTTAAGGGCTATTTACAACTCTATACTAAGGGCTAACTCCAAGAGGTGTTAGGGGAATCATGTGGTGTCTAGGGTTGGTCCTGGGTTTCCTTTCTGGAAAGCCCACACTTGGTCCTTTGAACTCTCTTCCTGGTCTGTTGCTACTACTTTAAAAGAATAAAGATTGTGCTCTGAGTTTTGTTCTGGAACAAAAATTTTAAAAGGCAAGGGATGTAAGTCGGCCATTTGCGTTGTAAGCATGAAGCCCTTGGTTCCATCCATCTATGCAAAAAATAAACAAGAAACTAACCGAAACAATTGTCAACATCAAGAAAATGAAGTCAGAAATCGATAAAATATATCACTAAGTTTATTGACTAAAAACTTACTGCTATTATGTTTGAAATGCAAAATATTAGTGAAAATAATGAGATGATAGGCTGAAGTGATTATTGCAGACTACTCATTGCTGTCGGTTTTGTAATATAGGAGAAACGAGAAGAGATGTCACAACTTGGGTATTTATTAAAAAATACAATTAACAAGCTATGATTATTTCCTAGGTATCCAAAATACCCAGTAAAATGATATTTAATTTTCTAGAGGAAATAAAATGAACTTCTTTCTTTCTTTTTATTTATTTATTCTCTTAGTGGAGCTTTGGTGTTGCGTGCAACTTTGCTCAGGGTTTACTCCTTTTTCTGTGCTCAGAAATCACTTCTGGCAGTGCTTGGAGGATTATATTCAGTGGCAGAGATCACACCCTAATTAGCCTGCATATGCAAGACAGTCACCTTGTTCATTGTACTATGCTTTTGGCCTAAAATGAGCTTTTTAAAGATTTTATGAATCAAAACAATATAAGAATAAGAAATAGTAAAAAATGTAAACAGAAATGACAAAATGAAATGATAAAAAGAATACTAGATTAAAAGTATAAACTATTATTTAACAAAAGGCTGATTTGTTAAATTAAATTTAGAAAATGAAATCTATCCAATATAAAACTACCCTGAAGAGTTTAAAATATGGGACTGGGAAAGATGCCATATGAACGTTAGCCAAAAGAAAACTAGCAGGAAATTAATATCAGATGAAATAAAAACTAAGAAAAGAAGAATTGATTAGAACCAAAAGTAATGCAGAATAATAATTTACAAAATAAATTTGTGTACCACAAAACATGTAGGCTTTACCCATATAAATAAATAAGAATTAAAGGGTAAATTTCACGGAATAATAATATTAATGGGCAAGCTATTTTAATTTAACTCTATTAGAAATTCCATAGGCCAAGTACTCCATGTCAGCAACAATTCAGTGTTGTTTTAAGCTTGTGGCAATTTGTTATATCAATAGTAGGAAGCTTATACATTATCATTTATCATTTAAAAACTCTTGGCAACTAGGAAACAAAGAAAATTTCCTTAATGTATATAGGACATGTACAAAAATATGCGGTGCCAACAACATCATTAAAGGAGAAGTTTTGAAGCGTTCCCTCTAAAATAAGAAAAGGATGCTCAACATCACTCTTTTCTATATAAAAATGAATTGAAAGATAGGAATGTTATGCAATAAGAAAAATAAGTGCTTAAAGGACCATAAAGAAATGAATTCATTTTGGAAGTGTAATTTTTATGTGTATTAAGTCCCAGAGAGCCATAATAAATGTTAGAAAAAGTTAATGTAGCAGATTAATACAAATAAGACTCCTTGAAGATTTGACTAATCCCAGAGTCATTCCAGTAAAAGCAAAATAATAACTTGGAACATATTGTTTGTTAAAAGGAAAAGTGCTCAGAAAAAAGGGAAGAAAACATAGCAAATCTGCAGACACCACTACCCACTGAACCTCAAAATGAATAATCATCTTTACTACTAAAATAAGAATTTAAAAGTTTATTTTGTTAAGGCATCATTATTTACCAAGTTCTTTACAGTTGAGATTTAGACACGCACCAATCCCATCACGAGTCATCCTTCTACTAGCGTTCAGAATATTCTTGCTAAAATTACATTAAAAATAGAATTTTTTAATTGTACGAAGATAATATAAAAATTCACCAATAATCATAATTTAGTGTTTACTGGGTAAATATTTAAAGAACAAGCTACTATTCTCAAAATTTCTTTTTTTGGTTTCATTTTCTAATAAAAAATGAGGCAGTATGCAATACAGAGAAACAAATTGTAACTCTAAAGAGAAAAAAATATGGTGAAAGAAGCACAGCAGTAGGCCGTTCGCCTTACAAGCGGCCAACATGGCCAACCCGAGTTCGATTCCTCCACCCCTCTCGGAGAGCCCAGCAAGCTACCGAGAGTATCTCGCCTACACGGCAGAGCCTGGCAAGTCCCCGTGAGGTATTTGATATGCCAGACACAGTAACAACAAAGTCTCCAATGGAGACGTTACTGGGCCCGCTCGAGCAAATCGACGATCAATAGGAGGGCCTTTTAACCTTAATCAAATGTTTAAACTTAATGTCACATTATGTGATAACTTACACTAAGTGCCTTCTGCAACACTTTGCTGGGAAGGAGAGTTAGACAGAAGATTGATGAATTACAGGTATAGAGACAGATAATAGACAGTAGTTACACATGTCTATGTGTGTATATATATGTGTGTGTGTGTGTGTGTGTGTGTGTGTGTGTGTGAAGTATTAACAATTAGCGAGACTAAATAGGCATTATTTGAAATATTTATACTGGGGGCCTCAATAATTTCTCAGGGGACGCTGGGGGCAACCTGTTCATGTACAGTGACCTCCATCATCACACCCGTTGTTGCTCAGGAACCTTCAAGGATTATACCTACAAGTGCTCCTGGGTGCCATGAGGTTCTAGGGCAACAGCTCAGTCTAGCAGTTCCATGCATCACTGATCACTGAGCTTTATCTCCAGCCAACTATTTGAAATATTTTTATGAAATGTGCACCAAATCTGTACACAGAACATTTTGAAAAATTCAAGAAATTTTTAAATAAACAGAGAAATGACATAGACATGAGTGAAAATACTCAATGTTGTAAAAAAGGTATATAATAGTTTCAAGAATTAAATTTCTTTCAAACAAGTTCAAACAAAATTTTTTTAAAAGTAGATACTGAGAAATATCTCCTTAAATAGCAATCAAATTGTAAGTGCTAAAATAGCCGCGCGATCATGAAAGGTATATTTTTCATTTTTCTCTCTTGAATAGGAAGAAATGGGTAGAAATAGTTCCTTCAGATGGTGTGGCTACATTGCTGCAAAGCAGTAAACTATATAAATATTGAAACATGGCATCACCACAAAGGTTGATAAAGAGTTCAGAATAAACAAAGCTGAGCTCATCTCTGGTGCTACTTCCATTAAGGTCTTCAGAATAGTGGTCAGTCTCATTGCCTTTAGGGAATTATAAACAAAATCACAGAAACATTTCACACACTTTAAAAGTCTAAACTTAGAAGGCCTATTGCCAAGTGTTGGAGAAAATGCAGAGCAATTACAGCTCTCACAATGCAACTGTCAATCGCAACCCCTCTGCTGGTAGGAGCAAGCACTGTAGTGCTGTCCTCCTGTTGTTCATCAATTTGCTCGAGCGGGCACCAGTAACGTCTCTGTTGTGAGATTGTTATTACTGTTTTTGGCATATCGAATGTGCCACAGGGAGCTTGCCAGGCTCTACCATGCAGGCGGGATACTCTCAGTATCTTGCCAGGCTCTCCAAAAGGGGCAGAGGAATTGAACCCTGGTCTGCCACGTGCAAGACAAACGCCTTACCTGCTGTGCTATCCGCTCCAGCCCAGGTAGGAGCATACTTGTTAAAATCATTTTGGAAACGGGCATTATCTATTAAAAACTCCAAAATTTTTCTTTTTGGATATATGTATCCATCAGAATATGAAAATAATTTGAAAAATGACAGCAGTATTATTAATTTGGAAACTGGGCACAATGTAATAGAGTGGTCAAATCAATTCTGGCATTGAAATCATTGGACACTACACAACTAAACAGTCATACAAAAGAGCAATGACTATTTCAGACATCAGTTAAGAAAGGAAGCAAAACAAAGGAAGACATACAATTTGACTTCAAATATGTTGATTAAAACAAAACTGTGATTATTTTTTGAAAACAGAGATTTTCAAGAGGGAGAAGTTTGGGCAGGATGGTTCCAGACAGACAAAATGTTTTATTTCCAGCCTGAATAGCACAGCGGGTAGGGCGTTCGCCTTACAAGTGGCCAACATGGCCGACCCGAGTTCAATTCCTCTGCCCCTCTTGGAGAGCTCGGCAAGCTACCGAGAGTATTTGATATGCCAGATACAGTAACAACAAAGTCTCCAATGGAGATGTTACTGGGCCCGCTCAAGCAAATCGACGATCAACGGGAGGGCCATGAATACACATGAATACACTTTATGATAATTGGTTTCACCATGTGTTTAAAATTCAACTTACATTTTTTGAATGTGTACAAATAACAGATATCAAAATCATGTAATGATTGATCAGTTATAGAAAGAGTGAAAACTGAAATTTGGAAGTGGCTGGTGTTGGGAGGATTCATCTCTGTTTTATTTCGTATTAAGAATATAATGCAAATATAACAGCTCTTAAGACATAAGGTTAAGCTGAGGTTTGTTACACAGTAATTTGTTATATTTCTGTTAATACATATACAAATTTCTGCAAGTTTAAGATCTTTCCATCACAAATAAAAATCTGTCAGTACGATTATTCCGAGTAGTATGTTTATAAATGCAAGAGACACTTCCTGGCTCATACCATTATGATCTCTAATTGGCTCTCAGAGATTAGAATAATATCATTTAAATAAATTGTTGCAGACTGCGTTCATTGTAGTTCAAAGGGCTTACTTTATTAAGCTTTTGTAGAAATTTATCTCTAGCCTAAAACTGGGATTATTAGGGTGTCTCTTCCCTTAAGGGAAATAATTTTAAATCACTATATAATTAGTTCTGTTTTTACTTTTATATTAGTAATTAAAACCCTTAGACAAATTTGTGGTCCTGTTACTGAAGTGTATGTTTGTATTACTAATGTAAGTCTTAGCTTAATTTTACATATCAGAATATTAATTATTATTTTTCCTGATATTTTTTAGCTTTGTTAGATCTTGACTCAGCACTGCTTCCCTCCCATTCCCTTTCCCTTGTGTTGTTCCAGCGATTAGGAGTTGCATACACTTGGTTGTGGCGTGTGCACTTTTGGTTGTGGTGCTCACAGGGGTTGCATATTTTGTTGTAATGCTGGGGATTCCAATCTGAAGTTCAATCAGGATCACACTCAATCTAAGGGTGGTGGTGTCAGGGATCTAATTTTCAGCCTCATATTTATAATGCAGTCGGCTGTGCCACTCAGCTATTTCCCCCATCTCTCCCTTCCCTCCGTGAAACTACTTAATTTAAATATTAATTGAATGAATAGTTTAAAAGTATTAAATATATGATGAATTTGACTTGTGATTTTTGAATGCCATTTCAATAATTTATCTTTTGTGTTTGTACACATGAAGAGATTTGATTGACAGAACAGTTGAAGAACAGGTTACAATGACTTCCTTTTTCAATCAGAAATGATATACGATTTTATAGCCTGACACTGCTCTGTTCGCTATAAGAAAATTCTACATCTTGATGATCCTTAAAGAATAAGCTGCTTCATGAATTTTTCATAGGATTGACATATAATTCTACTTAGAAAAATTTTACGTCTGCACCTAGTTGTTTTGGAAGTAAATATCTCATGACTTTTCTTGTTACTTTCATTGAAGTCAATTCCACAACTTTGGCTCATTTGTGTTATTTTTTATTTTGTTAATTTAATTTCATTATTTTGAATTCTTTGATTTAGAGTAGCTAATTTATCATTGATAGACACTCTAGCTTCTCTGGATCCCCTATGTTCCTTTTATTGGTACACACACACCCACCCACATACACACACACACAGACACACACACACAGACACACACACCACAGACATATAGATGTATCTTTAAAATAAAGCTAGTTCTCACCTGTTCTCCATTTCAATATTATTAAAATTCCCAATCTGTTCTAGAGTTTTAGCTTTCTCAGAGAGATCAATACAGACTTTACTTGCTCTGTATTTTAATGACTAATTCTTCAAGAAGCCAATTTAAATTTCTCCGTACTAAAAAAAAAATCGCTATTTCTACATCAATGTTTATTTTGAGTTCTTTCAACTTGATAGAGTTCATCAGATATATAAAGTATTTTCATAGTGCTTCAAGAATATTTTATATATGAACATATGTCATCTACATATTCATGTAATATAAAATATATCCTATATATGTACATATTTAACATATGAAATGTGAATGTGCATGTAATAGGAAGCAACTTCAAACTTTTCCAAAGGGCCTTCTTAAATGATCATTTTATTAGTTTCCCAGAAAAAAATTAACTCAGACATTTGAAAGAAATACAACACTCATATTTAGTGAAATGTATTGAGATGAAAGAATGAAATACATTTATATTTATAATTCGTCATAACGTTTTATATTCAATTTTTACATTGTAAAATTACATCCATCACTGTATTTTAGAAGAGTAGAGGAATTTCTAATACTTTTGAATAAGTCTGTGGTAGAAACGTCCCTTTGACCAGACTTTAATATTAATACAATTCTTAAATTCTTTGATGCAGGCAAAAATCCCAAAGAAAAAGTTTAAATGTTGTAACATGCTCACTACTTGTAATGTAAGAGTAGTAACTCCTGAGACTCAAAAACAGCTGAGGTAACCACCTCCCACCTGTGAGCCCATCAACTTTGGGTCTTGAATGTAGGAAGACAGGTTTTGGCCAGTAAAAGAATAACATTTCTTAGAGTTCATTTTACTAGAGACACTTTTACATGAAATAATAGCATCCCTTCTGGGTATTGGCTTCAATGTCTCTCTCTGTAAATTACTTCCCATTTTTCAGCCTGGATTCAATAGACTATAAAATATAGGCACTTTTTTACTAGTAAGAATATTTTACAAGACACTTTTACAATGGAAAATAATGCTCTTTCACGGGATAATTGAAAAGAATAAAGAGTTACATAACTACAAGGAGAAACTGACCACAGATTCCTTTGAAAATTTCTTCACTTATCTTTTCCAGGTCTTTCATGTACCTACCACCTTCTAATTCTCTTAAAGAAAAGAAGACTGAAGTAGCAAAAATAATTCTAACTTAAAACTCTTTGATTTGATTCATAATTTAACAGCAGCTCAAATTTTCTTTTTCCTTAACCTCTTTTTTCCCCCCTAGCTGCATGGCTTTTTGTAGGAATTTGAATTTTCTATTTGAGTCCCCTCAGAGCCTGATTTCATGTCATAATACAGGAGACCAGAGAGGAAAACTGTGTCTTATGGGTTCTACCTTCACTCTTAAATGTAATTCTTCTTGGATTAATACATGGTGAAGGAAAGAATTTAACTTTTAGTGTTGTACTCAATGTAATATATACATGTACTGATGCACATATAAAACATATAATGATATAATGCAATGTGGGTACAGCTATCAAATAGTGAATAAATGGCCAGAGAAATCAAATGGTAGAACATATGCTAAGCATGAGGAAGGCCCTAGGTGTAATCCCCAGCACCACATGATCCTTCTTCCCCCCCGCCCCCCGTGACCCCTTTCAACTCCCAGTAATCATTAAGCGCATTCCTGAGATGGCAGAGTATTTCAGGATGATTCTGTTGGCCTCTGAGCATACTTGTTAGGTCTAAACTACTGTGTCAAGCACTGCTGAAGTGGTCACTATAAAAGTAAAATATTGGGGGTCTGAGAAATAGTATAGCAGGTAGGGTGCTTGCCTTGCAGGTAGCTAACTCAGGTCCAATCCTCAGAACCCTATATGTTCCCCAAACCCTCCAGGTGTGATCCTTGAGCACAGAGCCAGAAGTAATCCCTGAGCACAGACAGGTGTTGCCCCCAAATAAACCAAATAAAATATTAAATATTGAATTAATTAATTTTCAGGAAAGTACTTCTAGGTAGTAGATAAGAATAATTAACTTATCACTTAAGGTATCCCTTAAACTTATCTATTTAAATGAATCAGCGAAACAATTTAAACAAACGAACAGAAAAAGAACAAAATCAATTATTGCCCAAAGAAAATATTCCTGAAACAGACAGACACCTTTAGAAAGTTAAGTAAGAGTAACAAATAATGAAAGCGTATTTTAAAACAGTCATACTCAAAGGACAGGGAGATAGTCTAGGGGTTAGAGCACTAGCCTGGCTTATGCCTGAGCTGGATTTGACCCTGACTCCACGTGGCCTCTAGAGCACCACCCGAAATAGGCCTGGAGGTCCCAAGCATATGAATATTGCCAAAGTGGCCCTGGAGTTCTCCAGCACCTAGGGTCTAAGTGGTACCTTTTCCTCAAGCTCTTGAACTGAATTGTCAGCCCAGTTGGTTGAGCTTGGGAGGACTTGTCCCCACATTTCCTATCACTTAAAAGACACACAAGTGAAATGAAAAGACCTGACTAGAATGTTGTAGTGGCTAAAAATATTGGATAAAAAGATTAAAATATGGTACTAACATATTTTAAAAATTAACATTCTTGAAAAATATGATTTGCTAGAACATTGATAAATTAGAGCACTTAATTATTTCCATATGTACTTAAAAAGTGGACCCACAATTAAAATTCTTTCATCCAAAATACCAGACCTAGAAAATCTCAGAAATAAATTTACCAAATGGTTGTAAAATTAATTCATACTTTTAAAAGCTTCCTGAAAGAAGGATGGGAAGAAAATCTCAGCCTATTTTCTGAGACTG
The DNA here is from genome assembly GCF_029834395.1 of Sorex fumeus. Lineage (NCBI taxonomy): Eukaryota > Metazoa > Chordata > Mammalia > Eulipotyphla > Soricidae > Sorex > Sorex fumeus. Next base: position 6,594,631 of record NW_026606240.1, read on the forward strand.
GCAGTAATCTTGATTCTCCAAGCCTAAAAAATATATAGTATTTTAAAGGCAAAAGTTATGTAGCACCACTGTATATGAACTTGGATCAAGATCTCAAATAAACCCCAGTAACATAATTAAAGAGAGATTCTTTACTAAGGATATACAGGATGCTTTGATCTAATCAAGAAGAATTTGTTTCTTCATCCTTAACTATTATAAGACATTTCTTTCAGAAATAAAATTATATATCTAGGGCATAAATCTATTTTTAAAGTTTCATTGCTGTGTTTAGTTTTGATGTTTAAAGGGTTTAAAACAAGTCACGGGCTCCCTCTTTAAGGAAACTATGGCATAAATCCAGGTTCATGCATACATACTGGCAAATCCAAATAGAAGTTCAACAAAGAGCCATTTAGTAGAATAAGCTCTTAATAAGGCATAAATATGAATTCAGTTTTGAAATTTAAAAAAATGCTGTAGTTCCTAGAGGAAAAACCCTAACTATTGGAAAAAGATCATCATGAGTCATACTGCTGACCCAACTATTTAGCCTGCCTTATTTTCCTTTTTTTCCCCTTGTGACTAAGGAGAAAAAACAAACAGTAACCAAATAAATAAATATAACTGGAGAACCTAAAGTTGAGAGAAAAATAAAATTAGAATTCCCCAGCTAGAGGAGAGAAAAAGTTAGGAAAATCAGAGCCATTAAAGTTCTTACTTATAACAAGCTATATTCTAGGCAATAAGTTGTCTGGTTCTATGAAAAATGGCTTTTTTTTTGAAACAAATAGATTTTATTTGGAGGATTTTTGGAGAGGGAGGGGCAGAGAGAGAGAGAGAGAGAGAGAGAGAGAGACGAAAGCATGAAAGTCCGCATCTCAAGAGGAGATGCGGGCAACACAAGCGCTGGGGCACCACATGTGCTCAACCACATGGGCGTAAGCACACATGGGCCCAGGCAGCATATGCTCGCCCTTCCTTTGTTCAAGGTGGCCTTTATAAGGTTTCTCCAACCTGCCCCCACGTGGGGCTTCTTCCCAGGTAAAAGTGTAAAGAGGGGTCAGTGCCCTCAAGCAATGGTCAGATGGCAAGGGGTAAGGTGGGGGTCACATCCTAGCATGGTAACTCAGGCTAGACAGCTGTTCCAATTCAGTGCTTCTCTATATTGAGGGTTGGTGGGATCTGGATCTATTCATCAAGTCTAGGTGGGATCTCCAGGGCTACCCTTGGTGATGCTTGGAGCAGCATGCAGTGCTGTAGATCAAATTAGGTTCCTGAGGATAAAAGGCATATACCCTTACTGCCAAGATATCTCCCCTTTCGAATACTTGGTTATGAAGAAGATAAAAGTGTTTCACCTTTATATGTAAAAGCAAAGCTGCTTTTAACCAAAAATTGCCAACAAAAGGGCTTCTAGTAAGTTCAGTTACCTTCTCAGAAGGAAGTAGGAGTGATTAAAGGAATGTAATGGTTTGTCCAAATTTACACAATTTGCTTATGATGGAGTTAAGACAACGTATCCTGGAACTTCCATTGGCATTAACAAAAATAATATTTGGCATTAACAAAATAATGTGTGCCCTAAAACTATTCACTAATTTGTGTTTGTTCTACACTTATGCATTAAGAATCTCCTGCATACCACAAATAATGTTTAATTCTTAGAATACAGGATACAGAAGTATGAAACAAAAGGTACTTTCACTATATTAATGGATCTTAGAATATTTGAAGAAAGACAACATCAAATCACTATTTACATACAGAATTAATTACAAGTATAATGAATGTTACAAAAAAATAATGGGAGGTGGAAAAAAATTGGAGGTATCAATTAGTACTTTTTGTTGATTTGTTTGATTGACTTGAGGACCACACCAGGGAGTGCTCAAAGGCCACTCCAGCTGGTGGTGCCTGGGGACAGAATCCAGGCCTTCTGCCTGCTTGTGCTCTGACATTTGTGAGATCTCTCTGGTCTTCTATTAGAACTTCTTTTTTCTATTTTTTTGGTTGTTGTATATTTGTTTTTGTTTTGGGGCCACAAACAGAAAGCTCAGGGGTTACTATGGACTCTGCCCTCATGAATTTTTCCTGATGATGCTCTAAGAACCACATGAGGTGCTGGTTTGACTGCATGCAAGGCAAAGACCCAACCCTCTGTAAAATGAAAAATATCAATATGGGACACATGGAAAAATTCTGGTGAAAATTTCTCCAGTATCTTTTTTATAATTGTTGTAAAATACAAAGCAATTTTTCACAGTAGCAGAGTTCCTAAAGAAAGAATTAATGTAAAATAACCCATATGGGAAGAAATATTTACATTACATATATCACTGTTAAACAAGAAAAGAGGATAATCTCATGCTAAATATAAAATATATTTTCATTTTCCCTGATATCATATTGTCCTGTGGCCCTAATGCCAGGACTGTTCAAAGAAGTAAGGCAAAAAATGATAGTTCATAAAGAATAATATGTAGTTGTAAAGTTGTAAATGTTTTTAGAGTTACAGGAGAAGGAAAGGCAGGATAGAAAGTCTGAGGAAATGTCTTTTTTTTCAAAGTCAAAACATCCTACACCAAGAAGAGCAGGAAAACCCAGACAAAGTGTGTGTGTGTGTGTGTGTGTGTGTGTGTGTGTGTGTGTGTGTGTGTGTGTGTAAAGGTGGTGGCAAATGGTGACTAGTAAACAAGAAGAAACAGCTGCTTGACTTTTCAGAGAAATGGAGAGGGCATTTGAGAAAACTTAAGCAGATATTTTACTTTCTTAACACATCCAACTCGACTCAGAAAAGAAAAGTGGTGAAAGGTAGCTTTCAGAGTTTCCACTGATTTTGTGTTCCAACATGTGGTACATCAGATATTCAGAAACTTCTAAATGTTTCTCAGAATATGCCACATACTAGTAATATAGAGGGTGAGGTGCAAGCTTGCATTTCTACAAGAGGCCTTCTGCGATGGGAGATAAAATGTAGCCATCGTGGAAATATTATTAAGAGCAATCTTATTAACTAGGAATGAGATGAAGGAAGTGGTTGAGAAAAATGAAGATCTGCATGCTCGTGACAATGCGTGCCAGCAAGAGTAGAAGTCATACATTGAGAATTGCCACATACGTGAGCAATTCTATTGCCAGGTAGAGACCGGAAAGAATTCGAAACAGCTGAGACCTGGGAGATAGCTCAAAGGACAGTGTGGAGCCCCACGCGTGCATGCCAAAGGTCCTGAGATTAACTGTGGGCAATGCAGGGCACTCAGATCACTGCCAGGTATATTCATCTTCCAGCACAGCTAGGTCCAAATAACATCATATTTCCAATCCCTGGGATCCTTTCCGTGCTGCTTTGGAAACTTCTCCTGCCTTAAACAATAATTCAAAACAAGTCTCCAAACGGAAACTTCAGCCGTTATTTATGACAGCTGATTGAGTTCACTGTGACAACAGATGTTACCTTGAGCAAAATTCCATATGAAGTCAATATTCCATGACGTTTAGATAGTATATCTCTATACTTAGGTAATGACCACCACCATTAAATGCCTACAATAAAAATACTTACATTACAGTGGTTGAAACTGCTAACCATTTAATTTCTACTTACTCATTCAGGTGGTACACACCTAGTACTCAGAACTGGTGAGTACTTCCGGGAACTTACAGCATAGTGCTCAGGAGATGATTTCATAATGAACTTTTGATAATCTGACACTTAACAGTATATATATGTGTGTGTGTGTGTGTGTATCACATATATCATGTGATAACACAGAGATACTTTTGAGTCCTCTGAACGGTTAATTAAATATTATTTTTAAAATGTGGTGTTTTCAATAATGTACACAGATTTCATGATATCTGAAACATTTGAAGATCTTTGGACTTGAGTTGCCATATGGAAACTCTCAGAACGAGGTTTTCTGCTTAACTGAGTTTCTATTTTGCCCTCATTTCCTCAAAAAAATATCACTTGTAAGTGCCGGGGCAATAGTACAGCAGGTGGAGCACTGGCTTTACATGTGACTAGGTTCACTCTCTGGAGCTCTATACGGCCCCCAAGCCCCACAAGAAGTGGTCTCTGAGCACAGAGCTAGGAGTAAGCGCAGAGCATTGCTGCTGAGTGTGCTGGCCCAAAACAAAAATACCTCTTTCTCTTCATTATTTTTAAATATCTTGATCTGTAAAATTACACTTCCTGGTATGCAGATGTGTCTCATCACAGCCAATTAAGATGGTTACACTGGGAATCATGTAGTTTAACTTAAGTGACAAAAGTTCTAGAAATTTTTGGCAAACTCCATGAACTCTCTTGTGCAAGACTAAATTCATCATAAATGTACCATTACCCTTAAAACAAAATCAGTTCTAACAAAAATATCACTATGTAAAATAGACTGTGAAATACAAAGTCATAAAGAGCATTTAGTCTTGTAATCTATAGGTATTCTGGTGTTCAGCCAAGTATCTCGAAGACTATTAGATGATGACAACTTAGACACTACAAATACAGCCCATGAGATTAGATTAGCTTAAAACCATTCTGGGAATACTCAAACCGTTTCAGACCTTCATAAAGAAAAATGGCATTTGACATATCTGTATTTGTATTAAGAGACGACAGTCCTCCATATAGGTAAGCATAAGCATTAATTTTGAAATACAGTTATTTCATTTTAGTACATTTGAATACATGCTTGTACTTCCAGGAAAATGATATCTTCTAATATTTCTGGCATCTGTGTTGACCAGTGTCTTAAATTTATTCTCATTTTTACAAGAGGTAAAATGAAACAAAAAAGATCTAGCAAATGGGGAAAAGGAAAGGAATCTCCTGATTTCTATATTAGATTTATATTGTGACCTAGTTTAAACCAGATGTGAGGACTCTATTAAATAATCTTATCATTTTCCATTTTAAAGCCACTGATTAAATAATGGCTCAATATTGTCATTCAACTTTTATAATTTTAATTGCATAACTATCAATAGCTAAAGATCCATAAAATGAATGTTCTTGATGTGATGTAATAATTGATTTCCTTTCAGATAATTGATCACACAGAATTTTGAGTGTGGAATTCACTTAGAACTGTACTTTGATTTCTTAATAGGATTATGGTTAATCTCTTAATGAATAGTAATGCAGAATCCTCTTTTTTCTTGGCTCTTAATGTTTTAGTAGTTCAATTTGTTACACTCTTTAATTACATGCTTTTGCCATCTCTGTCAATAACCACAAATATTGAATAGTCTAAAGATCTTTCTAACAAGCCCCCTTTCTCTGAAAAGTATTAGTATAAAAATAAGAAAAAAATCATTTGCTATTTGGCATAAAATAAACTCATGCTGCGTGACAAAAAGAGGCAATTTGCAGAGTTTACTTGAAAAATCTACTTTCCTAGATATTTTGGGCTAGGAATAAGCCATGTAATCATTTATCATCTCTGTGTCCTATAGTCTATTTACAAATTTATGGTAAGAAACAAAAATGGGACAGTGAGAAATAATAATTGAGTCAATGATAAAAACTGAAATTTGTGGCTGTGGCTTGTCTTTGTTTCAGCTAAAACATAATAGAGGTTTTCTGTTAAGTGTAGTGGAAAATAAAGAAAGAGGAATTATGGCTCACAAAATAAAAATGAAAACTCCACAGCGATGGCTATATATTTATAAATGTATATGTACATGTACATATATATGTATATATATATAATTATTTTCAAAGAAGCTTTTGTTTGAGAACCTGTCTGATAGTACACTTCAATACATTTACATCTTGGAATTTTAAAAGGTCTGTCTATCAGTGTGCTTTCTGAATGGGTTTTCAATTGCATAAATGGTCTCTATCACATGAAAAGCAATACTGTTTTTTGAAAGGCAATGTACTTATTGTGCTTCCCACATGGGACTATCAGTGCCTATTGGCTACCAACAATTACCTTTGAAATGAAAAATATTGTTTGTATCAAAGAACTGTTTGAGTATAAAGAAAAAGCTTTGCAGTCTGTCAATCATCCCCATATCCTGAGGTTTATATTGTTGGGAGTTTCATACATGCAGAACCTGAAAATGACTCCAGTGAGTTATATAACCCCATGGGGTGATTTCGTTCTAGTTAGGTTGTATTTTTTGACACTACTGACATCAGAATCTTTTTGTTGAAGTAGGAACCAATGTCCTTCTATTTTTGGATATCTGAAGTCTATCCAACAATTGTTATCATTAGTGATTACTTGGAACACCTCTTTCTTCCTGATTTCAGAAAGTTACCTTTATCAGTTCAGCAGGGAATTAAGGAAAATCATTATTATAAAAAAATCTCCCCATATGACTGGTTTCTAAACGTAGCAAATAGAATAGAAACTATCAAATAGATAGCTAGAATAAGTTATGAGGGTTGGCAAACTTTTAGTAACCAACACAAGTTTGGGAATTATTATGAATCAGTAATCTAAAATTCATTTTCGATTCAGTCTTTTGAAAAGTCTGGTATTCATCTTTATATCATGGAGATAGCCAGGATGTTATTATAAAATATTCCTCTCTCAAACATATATCAGTTTTTCCTTCATATTGTGTAGATGTCACAGCAAGGAACTGCTATCGAAACAGAAAACATGCCAAAGTCATTAAACAATCCATATATCTTTCTATCTTTCTAATGTATGAGAGTGAGCTATTGTAATGCTTAACATAAACAGACATGTTATTTGATAAATATGCAGTAGGGTAGTTAGTGAAAGTTTAAATGTAACCAGACGTTCATAGGGTCTCTTAGGCATATTTCCAAAGAAATTTTAGTCTTAGCTTTCCCTGAAATTATTTCTGATTATTAATTGAAAAGCTTTTATTTTAATAAAAATATACCAAATTTATATTTCAAAATCTGTAAAAGCAAAAATGGGGATAAAATAGGGACACATAGAGAATTTTTTTGCTTTCATTTTTATAAAGCAAAACAGTGAGGTTATAAATGCCACAAGGAGGAAAAAACCACATGAATAATACTTGAAGTATATCTAAATATGTATTTATTTAAATTATATCTTACCCAAAATATATACAACAGAATTAGTAGATATGCATATTTGATGACAAATATAGCTACTTGATGACACACTTTTCTATCATGTGACATTTACCAATTATCAACAAATTCACTCTGTGACCATAAAAAATATGCAAGTCTTTTACTCTTAAGGTGCTGCTTTAAATTTCATATATGAAATTCCAAACACAAGTATTCACAAAATTAAGTCAATGAATAGATTCTCATTGATCACTTAAGTACTTTTATTTTTGTTGTGTGCTATGAATGAGAGAAATGCAAAGGGGAATTAAAATGAGAAAATTCAATCCATTTAATTAATTATTTTTCTGTAATAGAGAAAACTATCCTTTATTTGTAGTTTTCGGTAGAACACCTGGACACCAGAAAAAAGATAAGCATGATGTGAGAGCTGTTTGCTAAGGAGTCAAATATCATGAATTCTTAAGTGGAGAGGATATAAAATAATGAAAGCAGGTATTTGGGGCCTCAAGTGACATGAATGCTAAAGAAAAGACAAAATAGTTTAGGAAGTTTTGAATTAAGGTATGGAACACAATAGGTTATGAGTCAACAAATAGGTAAACTCTGAATCAGCATGTACTCACCGGGTCCCACTTTAATTCCTGGATGCCTTTTATTTATTTGTTTTTATTTGATCCTCCTGGTTTCTGCAAGAAGTTAAGGTGTTTGTAAAAGCAATAAGATCAAGTTAAATTCTGGAGGGTAAATAAATAAAAAAAACTGGGAACATTTGAGTATCCACATTGATAACCAGATAAATATCAAGAGTGGGGACAGAAATAAAGAGAGCCAGATGTTAATCAGGCACTCAGAAAACTACAAAAGAAAACTGGACACAAATGTGCTCAGAGAAAACTGTACTACAGTACTGTACCTACTCTCAGTCCATCCCTTCTTGGCATAAAAGACGCCTGAAGTTGGATTAATGAAATAATATTTGGTATAGCTCCTATTTTGTCACAAATCCTCAAGCTTGGAGTTACAAGACTAACAAAAATGTCCATCTGATTGAAGGAAAACAGAGAGGGGCATGAATAGGAGTATTCTAAGATGGAGATAGAAGACAGATGGATATAGGAAGAGATTAAAGGCAATTTAGCAGGCATAAACTGACACAAGTATAAAACAAAGAGTGAGCATTGAAAATGGAGTAAAAGGGAAAAGAAAATCTAAATGAGAACATGATTTTTCCAGTGAAATATGCTCTATTAATCCGAAAAGGGTCAAAAAGCAGCTTCATCTCTTTCATCGTTAGTTTAGTTCAACATCTGATTTTTAGCCTCAAGAGGGTTTCCAGAGTTGTTTTGTTACTTTGTCTTTTATCAGCTTCCCACTTGTCCTGTTGTTGCTTAGGACTCTGTGACAATCTCAGAGCTGCTGGCATTTGAACATCAGAATATTCAAGTTTCAGTGTTTGTATTTAATAACTGCTAGGATTATATTACAAAATGATAGTTTTCAAGTTCTTAACATGAATTAACATGTTTTAATCCTTCACATGAATGACATTTTAAGGAACACAGATTTTGTTTTCATTAGTGGAAAGGAAATGTTTCTTGAAAATGTCTTTTTCCATTCTCCATCAATATTGCTTCTTCTACTAAGACCCCCCCCCCCCCAAGAAACAGAATTTCTTAGTTTGAATTAAAATGAGACTGGAGCCAACTAAAAGAATCAGAAAAATCAGACAAGAGAGATAGTATAGCTCTTGCCTTGCTCAAGGCCAACCAGTTTGATCCCCAGCACCATATAAGATGCCCTACGCCCTGCCAGGAGTTATTCCTGAGCTCAGAAGTAAGCCCTGAGCATATGTGGATATGGCCCATCTCCACGCCAAATAAATTAAAATAAAATTTCTAGTATCTTAGGGGCTGGAGCAATAGCATAGTGGGTAGGGCATTTGCCTTGCACGTGGCCAACCCAGTTTTGATTTCCAGCATCCTATATGGTCCCCTGAACACAGAAAGGGGTAATTCCTGAGTGCAGAGCCAGGAGTAACCCCTGTGCATCTCCCGGTGTGACCCAAAGAGAAAAAAAATTCAAAATAAAATAAAAATTTTAGTATCTTAAAAAGAAAAAAAGAGAGGGTATGGTGCCGCCAGCAGGTCAATTTGTACCTGTGAGGTGAGTGCATCAGCAGCCTGATGGCACCGTCAGTCTTTCAGATACCCCAAAATTGCTGCTGTGCCTTTGGCCAGACCCCAAAAACTTGGGGCAACGTTTACCAAGAAAGTAAACAGCCAAAAGTTAGGGATGTGGGAGACACACTCACAAGCCAACTCTGGCTCAGCTATATAAGTGGAGGCATGGCCTCTCTGGTTCCTGATTAATGGACATGATCCCAGAGACTCAGAAACGAACCTCGGAACCCAAAGGCTTTTGGCAGAAATGCATCCTGTTCCTGCAGTAGGTTACTGGCGCTGGGCCACTCCAGGTGGGAATAGGTTTTGTGCCTTGGCCTGTTCCCCCTGGCAGCCTGGTGACCACCATCCTTCAGAGGCCACTGGACAGTCAGGTTTGGGCCTGCAGTGACGAGACATGCAGGGCCTCACCAGATGGGGGTAGAACCAGCCCTTTTCTCCCCATCCCAGCGAGACCCCGAGTCACTGCCTACAAATGGCCTCTCTGGCTCCTAATCAAGGTAATTAACGGCCATGATCCCAGAGACTCAGAAACAAATCTTGAAATCCAGAGGCTTTTGGCAGAAATGCATCTGGACCACATACAAGGTGGCCGCCGCCTCAGAGCTTCTTGAAAAGCCAGATATGAGCCGGCGGTGACGGGGCAACTACAGTCTCATGGGAAGGGGGGCAGTACCGGCTTGTCCTTCATGCCCTACCGAGGTCATGAGTTGCCCCCACGAGCGGCTTTCCAGCACGGCCATGGCTCCAGAGGCAGAAGGACTTAATCAAGAGCCTGGCAGCTTGAGGCAGAAAAGTGAATGGACTATTCATTAAACTACGGTGCCATGCCTCCTCGGGAGGGAAAGGGTGTTGCTCCCTTCCGCCTTTCCCCCCCAACCAGCAGCAAGGTGACCGCCGCCTCAGAGCTTATAAGAAAGCCAGGTATGAGCCAGCAGTGATGGGGCAACTGCAGTCTCATGGGAAAGGGGGTGGTACTGGCTCATCCTTCACGCCCTACCGAGGTCACGAGTTGCCCCCTACAATCAGCTCTCTGGCACAGCCATAACACCAGATGCACAGAAACCAATCTCGTAATTATTTGGCTCTTTGCAGAAATTCAAAATCGCGAGGCCGCTATTGCAGCCACGCGAGATTATATGATTCTCATAACCAGCTATTAAAAACCAAGTATTTCTCAACACCTTTCCAGAAATTCTGATTGCTGAGGGGAAAAGAGATAAACAATAATGGTGCATCTTTTGTCAAAATAATGAATGTAATCAATGCAGAGAATAGTTAAGTGGAAATCATCTGCCTCACAAGCATTGGGAGGTGTGGGAGGGGGGTATATCGGGGTTCTTGGTGGTGAAAAATGAGTACTGGTGAAGGGAGAGGTGTTTGATCATTGTATGACCAAAACTTAAACCTGAAAGCTTAGTAACTTTTCCCACAGTGATTCAATAAATAAATATAAGAAAAAATAGTAAGTAAAATTATGAAAAAAAAAGTAAGGTGGAGTTCATGCCCAATTCAATCAGCTAATCAGTGGCTGAATAAATAGCAGTACTCCTAAATTAAAACAAAAAGGAAAAAAGAAATACAAGGTTTATTCATGTTCAGAGTAACATCACGATTTTAAGTTTATTCTCTCAATTCCTTCACTCTTGCTCCTTTGTTGAGTATTTATTGATTTATGACCTTGATGGGTGATATAGTGAAAAATATCTTGCATTTTTCTGATGGAATACTTTTAAGAAGAAATTAAATTAAATAATTATGACAATACAAATACTCTCAAAAATATGTATTAATTGCTAGAATGTGGCTTAGGGGAATAGAGTAATCAAATACTTTTCATTAGAAACTGTTGTTTAAAATAATTCTTGTTAAACCACACAACTATTTAACAAAGTTGGTATGTTAGAAGAGAGAAACTTGGTCTATCCTGACAGTCACAGGGAAGAATAAAAGGTAAAGGTAAAGGTAAAGGCCCTTCCATTGATCATCGACTTGCTCGAGCGGGCCCAGTAACGTCTCCATTGGAGACTTTGTTGTTACTGTGTCTGGCATATCGAATACGTCAGGGGGAGCTTGCCAGGCTCTGCCATGCGGGCGAGATACTCTCGGTAGCTTGACGGGCTCTCCGAGAGGGGCGGAGGAATCGAACTCGGGTTGGCCATGTTGGCTACGTGCAAGGCAAACGCCCTACCCTTGTGCTATCGCTCCAGCCCAAAGCACCACATATATTGAGGAAAATAAAATGCATTCAAAGAATTCAAAGTAGTTTAAATAGAACTAGGCCAGGCTGTTAAATATGGTCATTACGGAAACTGGCAAAAAATGAGACTGAAAATATAAAGAGGACCAGGAATATGAAGATGGTCTGGTCTTCAAATTAAATTGATGTAATATACAGTATTAGTAGAATAAGAGAAATAGCTCCCTATGTAGTTATGAAAGGAAGGCATTATATAAAAATTAACATTCATGGACATTTCCTAGCAAACTGGTATCAGATAGTCACTTCATTAACTTGGTAGTATCCATCCCTCAATACACCTAAAGAAACATCCTAACTAATAAATACAGAGACACAAGAAGCATCTTCCTAAAAGGAACAATGTATTTTCTATTAAACGTTTCTTTCGCATTATATTTGTAGTTGTAGGTCATTGATTCTAAAAAGAAAAGAAAGGAAAATATGAGGACTGGAAAAATTGTTGGGCAATGCTTTGTTAGAGAATTTTATTTTCTATCTGGTAAATAATTACATTTTGAAGGGTTAATAAAACTTTTATTTTAACGGATATGCTAATTAAAGTAAAAATATCAACCCACCAAGCATTTTAGTTGTTTACTTAAATGAAGCAATGACATTATGTCAGTGAATTACCAACCAAAGTAAATACTCCACTCAGTTATGTTTTACTTTCTGTGCTTTTTTCAACTTCCTTGCCAGTTGTACTTTGGTAGTTAATTACGAATACATGAAAACTAAAAGTGATTATGGGAATTTGTCCTGTCACTTATTTTAATATTGTGCGCCATAACTAGGTAAAAGCTATGGTGATCATAATATTATATGTAATTCAGAACTTTCCCAAGAAATATTATTGGGGGGGGGCATACCAAGTGCTGCTCAGAGTTTACTCCTAGGTCTTTGTTCAGGGATCATCCCTGGTTGAGTTATGGGGCCTATATGGGATGCCAGGGATTTAATCCTGGTGTGATATAATATATGTCCCGCTACAATATCTCTCTAGGTTTTCCCAAGACATTTTATGACAATGTCCTGCCTTAGATGAAAAAAAAAATCAAACAGAGAAACTGAACATTAACAGCTAATTTTAACATGTAGATAACTATATCTCTCTATGTATCATTGGCTTCTAATTAGCTTTATACATCTCGTTAATTATGTATTTTTGACATCTGTAATTATAAGGCCAAATTTCTCAGGAAATATAAATTTAATGTCACATGTACTCTAAATTTTATATGAGTAATTGTAGGTTTACAAAAATTATATTATAGTAGCAAACAGAGCTATTAGAAAAATCTGTGGGTTTATGGACTTCAACTCCTTGTATACAATTTAAAAAATCTGTAATATAATAAGATTTACTTGTCTTCCTTAAGATTTGACTCATCCATAAATTTTATAAGGTGTTTATTTCACATTTATGTTTTTGTGCTGGAGCGATAGCACAGCGGTAGGGCATTTGCCTTGCACACAGCCAACATGGCCGACCCGAGTTCGATTCCTCCACCCCTCTCGGAGAGCCCGGCAAGCTACCGAGAGTATCTCGCCCGCTCGGCAGAGCCTGGCAAGCTCCCCGTGACGTATTTGATATGCCAAACACAGTAACAACAAAGTCTCCAATGGAGACGTTACTGGGCCCGCTCGAGCAAATCGATGAACAACGGGAGGGCCTTTGCCTTTACCTTTACCTTTATTTCACATGAGTCATGAGAATTAAATGAGATAAGCCCAGACGCGTATATAGTGATTCTACTGCTCAGAGCTGAGTAAATGATAGTCCATTTCCTTTATTTTGTCTGTTTTTAATATCAAATAATATTAACAAATAATAGCATCAAATCATTATCAAGTTTTCCAACCTTCAAAGTATCTATTAACATAAAGGGAACAAAGCTATAAACTAGGATGACCAGTAAGAAGGCAAAACTCCAAAGACAGATTTTCCTAAGATTAGGGAACGTGTATTTTTCGTTCATTTTTATGCCTTAACTGTAGAGCAAATGATCTGTTATGCAATGCTTGTACAGAAACAATTTTATTGAATGACTAAAGTGAACTGTGAGGAATCTTTATATTGTCTGCTTTTTATTGAGATTAAATATAACACAATGTTTACCAGTCCTAAGGTGTATAATTCAATAGCTTTTAGTACAGTCACAGTGGTGCAAAACCATCACCAGTAATTCCATAGCACTTGTGTCACTCTCCCCCAGATACCTAGTACTAATAGAAGCGTCAACTTTCCTTCACCCTTCTTTCCTGTTCTTGCAATGACTATTATTGCTAATCAGCCTTCTCTCTCCATCAGTCACATTACTTGTAAATGAAGGGACGCTGATATTTAGATATACCATATAACTTCCAACATTACAAATTTAACCTTAGCACTAACATTTTATCTCAAGTATGACTCTCTCTCTGGAGCACCATTGTATAATGCTTTATATATAATTTTAATAACTTCTACACTAAGAAGGGCATCCCAATTTTCCCCCTTTTCAGGTATGCATAAAATGAAAATAAAATTTAAAAATTAAATTCTTAATGTCCTCTTATTGGAGGTAGATTCTCCATTTTCAAAACATGTTTCAAAGAGTTACAGAACATTATCTCATTCATTCTCACTATTCTTAATAGACAGGGACTGGTGTCTTATTTTTCAGTTGAGGATACTGGGAATCAATTTAAGTGACTCACCCATGATCACGGACCTCATAAATTGATACTCTATGGATATTAATAGGAGTTAAGCCTTAAATGGAAGGGATTGGAACTTACATAGTTCAGGGAATGTGAAAATCAATAGTTAATCGGTGTTCTAAACCACAGGATTTCTCAGAGCTTTTCATGATTCAGTTGCCTTTAGCGAATTAATAGTCTAATTGCTTCTGAATTTCTGGGAGGAGAATATTAGATACAATATTTCTTAAGCATATTTGAGCAAAGAAGTTCTTGATCCAACTTAATGAATTAAAATTTACAGATAGCAAGCAGACAACTTTAAGTGAACAGTGTTTAAGTGTACAGTTCAAAGAATTTTAACCAGTGAAGCCACTATCATAATCCAGATAGAAACTCATTCTATCAACCTCTTATCAGAGAATTTCTTCCCTTTTCTCACCCCATACAACTGCTTATCTATCTGTGTTTTAGAAATACAGAAAATTAATATATGGATTTTTATAGGACATTCCTTTCTGGCAACCTTCACTCATTATCATGTTGCTATATCATTATCATTATGCATGCTGCTGTATATGATATTGGAAATACTTCACATTTATTTTTAAACGACATTTCATTGTAGGAGAATATCACAATATGTTACCCATACACTTGTTAATAAATATTTCTATTTTGCTTAATTTTTTTTTGATGAGTATCTTTCACTTTGAAAAACAGTGATATGAATCCTGGCTGATGTCAGATTTTGAACTCTACTTAAGACACATTTTTGGGAAGTAGAAACCAGAGATGTTAGGTACATATCAGTTCTTCTGGTCATATGATAGCTGGAAGGGGGAAAAATAGCTGGGGAGCTTCTTCAGTCCGATATTTTGTTGGACATTTAACATATCTTACCCAACCTAATTTTGAAACATAACGTATTTTGTAAACCACTGTGGTGTGTTGTGTTGTTGTTGTTATGGTGGTGGTGGTGGTGTGTGTGTGTGTATGTGTGTGTGTGCGTTCGCACACATGCATATGCACAGGTATATGCTAAACTCACTGTACTGAATACAACAGAAGACAACAGAAACGTAAAAACGTAAAAAATTTCAACCTTTGTCTGCATAGATTGCAGTTTTTGTTGTTTTTTTTTTTAATTATAGATTCTTCATCTTGGAGCCTGGGAGTAGCCCAAAGAACTGGAGTACAGGATCTTTCCAGCTCAAGGCACAATTTGTTCTCTGACTCTGCCTTTCTCCTGCCCCAGATGCCTCTGGGTATAGCCCTGGAGGCTCCTACAATACTGGGTGTGGCAACTCCAGCCCCAGCAGGGCTGAGCCCAAAGCAGCATACCATTGCCAAGCCAAGCATGGACTCAATTAGCTGAAAATCCCTGAGAATGACCCCTGGTTCCCTGCACATTGTGTGGAAAGTCCCGTTTCCCTCAAAGACAATGTTAATTTTGCTTCAGTCTATAGATTCATGGTACTACTTGTTTAAAGAATTAGATATTGCATTTGATATCTGTTGACCTTGTAATTCTACAAAACATATAGGCAATAAAAAATCCTTGTATGTTCTATGGAATCTGTCTTATTTTTGCAATTATCCTTGTAATTGGTTTTATTCTGTTACCATTACAGAGAGCTCCTCTTCACTATTACAGCCCTAATAAATTAGGAGTTTCATACGTGCCTTTGTTCAGATTCACAGTCTTTCTTCAGTTAATGAACAGAGATCTGTAGCTGCTCCTCTATCTTAATCAATCTGTATGGTGATACCATTGTTCGATACAGTATTCTCTAAGTATCACTATGTTGACAAGCTAACTGGGGGGGTGGGGTGGAGGGGGGGGTTCTTTTTCTTATTATTATCCCTGATTAAGAGAGGCCAGATTGACAATACAAGAGCCCTAGGATCTCTTTATTTCTGTAAATTGTATATTCACAAAATTATATTTCTAGTAACAATATTATAGTATGGATTACAATCATCATTGTGCTTGTTATTTTTTATTCACTGACATTTTATATTTTCAGCATAAAAAAACACAGCATGTAGGAAGACTGTTCAGTCTTAAAATGTTCAAAATATTCTTGTTATAAAAATAAGGATTATCGGCCTAACTGAACTGAGCTCTGAACGTAGATAAGGTGTCTTATGACACATTTATATGTCATGGACCTTTTACACGATAAGAGGTGAGTTAGACTAATTATACATCAGCATTCATGTACACAGTGGGATCAGTCTGTAATTCCTGCACTAATGTAATAGATTAGAAGAGAAAGACCTTCATTTTGATTGATTTTTTTAAAAGAATATTTTATGGGGCTAAGGAGATAATATTGGGATTAGGATATGTGCTTTGTTTGATCCCTGAAACCACAAAGTCCTCAATCATCACAGAGTCCCCAGTGCCAGTTGTGTCCAAGTAGCCCCAGAGCAACACCAGAGAGAGGGCACTGCAGACATATTCTCAAACCCTGGCAGTCAGCCGTATTGCCGGAGTGAATGAGAATCACTTGGAATGGCCACCATCCCATCACCTCCCCTAAGTACCACGCCCCCCCCCCCCCAAAAAAAGAAATAACAGTTTAAAATATGTTTACAACTAGTGAGAAAACTAACATTACCACTAACATTATCATGTACGTGGGCTATCTGTATTCAGAAATGTGGGAGATAACAATATGAGTATGGTCAGTTCTCACTAATTGTGTGCTGAGAACACAGTTATGAACAAGAAAACCAAGAGTCCTACCCGAGCAGACATTGTATTCTAGTGAGTCAAGACAAATTCCAAACAAAGAATCACAACTGCAGCTCTGGAGAAGGGTAGGATGCAGTGGAGAATGTAAAGGAAGAAAATAGGGAAATGCAGCGTATGAAACATATTTTCTTTTGAAATGTAATAAGTATCTTGAGGTAGGTAAATGATTCTGGATTACTGGGTGAGCCCTAAATGCAATAACAAGCGTTATTATAAGAGAAAAACAGAAGAGGCTTGGAACATATAAAAGAGGAAAAATCACAGAATGAAGAGGAGGCAATGTTTGGCCACGAAATCTAAGACTGACGTAGTATGAGAAAAAAATGAAGGAGTGCTTTCAGACTCCTGAAGCTGAAGCAAGAAAACAAATATGTTTTAAGTTTTAAGTTTATGTTTATAAAACAAAGAATGGGCCCTCTTCTAACTAAAACACTACAAGAAAGTATGTTCCTTTTTACACCTTAAAATTGTATTTCTAGCTGCTAGAAGAATGAAATAATTAATTTCAGTTGGTCAGAAATTTCATTGTGTGGAAATTTATTACTGCACTTCTAGAACCCTAAACTGTGATCTACACTCCAATCACCAGGAATCACTCTGAGGGAGGAGAAAAATCACCAGGAATCACTCTGAGAGAGGAGAAAAACAAAAAAGAGAGCCAGACAGGTGGTCCTACTAAGCTTGATAAGTTTAATGATGACAATTAGATCTCCTAGATCGAAACTAGACCCAGGACATATACTAGTAGGAGAGTCCTTATCTAGAGAATTTTCTAGATCTTCTAGATCTTCTACCATTGTCTATGGTAAATAAGTCCACAACATAGGCGTCTATGACCCATGGTTTCCTAGAGAAAATAAATCTCTACATGGTATAAAATGGGTGTGTTTAATAATTCAACGACATCTTTCATCAAGATTACATATTCTTGTGGATATTTTTCTTTTTATTGTTGTTTGTTTATTTGATTTTGGATTATACCCAGCTATCATTAGTGCTTACTCCTGACTCTGTGTTTAGGGATCACTCCTGGCGGTACTCAAGGAACCATTTGTGATACTGGGGATTGAACTGGGGCCAGTCACATGTTAAAAAAATTGTCTAAACCCTGTCCTATCTCTAAGGCCCCCACATTTAATATCTTAGGCTGAAGAGTGCACTCCTGATGCAAAAGAAAAGAAGAATGAGCTATCTCTGACCTCCCTCTAATTGGTCTATGACTTTTTTTCTTACATTCTAAAAATAGCAAATCTCAATCCTAAAATCTTTTATTTCTATGAGAATAATTTCACAATCTGAAAACTAACAAGTCTGAGACAGGGCAATTATTACAATTTTTCCTAGAGAAGGTATGTAGTATTAACTGAGATCTGCAGAATGTGTGCTTATTACTCCAAATGGAAGAGAGAAGGCAATAAAGACAGCTCAACTTACTAAATTCATGTTTTGCACCCAGGAGTTCATTCCCTAGCACAACACCGTCCTCTCAGGCACTGCCAATAGCAACATCTGAGGACTGTGCTGGGAGAACTGTCCTTGGAAACCACTGGACACCACTGGACACCACTTCATTATATCTTTGAAGATTTTGTTTAGTTTGTTTTTTTGTTGTTGCTTTTTTTGTATATTAGCTAATATATGTGAAGTGATTGAAAAGGAATTTTTAGGGAGCCTTCTACTTAACCACAGCCTCATTGACTGTCTGTATAGACTGACTGGATGTGGCCAAATTTGATTTTCAATGATATAATTCTAAAATGACTCCCAAGATCTACAGAAACTCCTGTTATGAATACCCTGTGTTAACACCTTGTTTGAGGATATACAGAGACCTATGACAATAAGGATGTAGTTCCTTCCTAAATTAGGTTAGGTTATATGACAAAAGTGATAGGACAGTGACTTCTAAGATCATCTCATTAAGTAAGACTATCTTAAAGGACTAAAGAAGAGTTATCTTGGGAGGCAGGGAGGGGGGAAAGCAGTCTTCTCAAAGCCATACGATAAATATGTTAGAAAGGCCTAGAGTGGTGTTTCATTGTTTAAAGCTATCACAAACCAACAACTAAAAACACAGCAACCTTTGTTAAATGACTTCCAGGAAATGAACTGTGCTTCTATGTTTGGAAAGAGATTCTTCTCTTTGCTCAGATGGGCATGTGGCTCTCCTGACACCTTGATCATTATCTAGTAGTGCCCTGAGGAAAAAATCTAGAAAAATGACTTAAGGTGCTGTCCCACAAAAATTGTGGGGTAATATATGTGTATCATTCCATCTCCAAAAGTATTTGCAATACTTTTTACATGGCAACCAAAAATAAATACATCCACTGAAAAGGTAATGAGGTTGAGTAGAATGCACAGATCAAAAGAAACTGATTGTAACAACATAATGCTGAAATTGACTGAGCTTGATACACATATGTAAAGAAGTCAGTTCACCCGTGTGGTGTGGGAACTGGGGAGAAGACCAGATAGAGGTCGAAGAGAGAGATACAGGCAGGCTGAGCAGGGCTCTCAGACAGAGCTAAAGGGATTTTGACTATTTTAGTGCAATTGCAAACATTTAAAAGTAAAATCAAATTTTAGATTTTGTAATATCATACTTACTGTTGCCATAGAATGGAGCAAAGATCAGAGTATCTGCAGGGTCTTTATATTCCTTTCTAAAGATTCTAGGAGAAAATATGTGCTTTACCTTTTCTAAGATTTAGAGGGCATCTGCATTTCTTTGCTTACAGCCCCCTCTCTTGTGAAGCTGATATTACTTATGCCTTTGGCTACAGTCAAGGTAATAGAATTTTAAAGACTGCATTTAGAGTAGTTTCCCCCCATAATTCAGCATAAACCTTCTATATCATTGTATCTTTGAAGATTTTGCTTGGTTTGGTTTTTTGTTGTTGTTGTTGTCGTTTGCATCACAGATCACAGATATTAATATTAATATTGCATATTAACCAATATATGTGAAATGATTGAAAAGGAATTTTTAGGGAGTCATTCTACTTAACCACAGCCTCATTGACTGTCTGTATGAAGAGTAAGAAGACAAAAGAGGTAGCTATTTGAGTAATCTCAAAGAGACATCTTGAGAGTTTAAACTAGAGTGGTGGGAACAAGAATGCAAAGATCTCCTGAAATCTGTGATATATTTGAGTTGTATTTGTACTTGATGTAGACGCAGGAGCAGAGAAAGGAATTAAGAATG
Organism: Sorex fumeus; assembly: GCF_029834395.1. Lineage (NCBI taxonomy): Eukaryota > Metazoa > Chordata > Mammalia > Eulipotyphla > Soricidae > Sorex > Sorex fumeus. The sequence continues at coordinate 6,614,722 of NW_026606240.1, forward strand.
ATTCTCAGGATTTTGACTTCTGAATACGTGTGAATAGTGATGACATTTGCTACTAGGAAATAAAGATGATAGAGTTGGTTTGTGTTTTATGCTTTTTTTTACTGATATCATCATTTTACTCTACTGGATTTAATATCCTCCTTTCCCCATTAGTGACTGCAGCAGAGAAAGAAGATCAAAGGAAGAGAGGATATGAGGACTGGTTGCATATTCCACTGCGTCTGTTCCTGTAGTATTTTCTCAGGTTGGCTTTGTCCACTATGTATCAGACATCTCACTGCATGCGATTTTCTCATTTTCTGAATTCTTGAAACCACTTCCTTTCCTTGCCCTACAAATCCAAAGCTGCTAATAGCTTCCTGATGTTGCTAAGCATAAAACAATGCAGCAGTCCTGTTGCCTTTTCTAATCCGTGTCCACAATTTTGCAAAAAAGTATTACAGTTTCTTCCATTTCCTGCTAGAAACATGACCAATACATCTTCAGTTTAGACATATTGATATATGTAAGATATCCAAGAGGAAACTATGATACATGGGTCTGTGTTCAGAAGCCAAGTGTGAATTAGAGATATTAATGTAGATATCACTAGCAAAGAGATAATTCCTGGAACTTTGACAACGGTTCAGATCTTTAAAATAGAATAAGAGTTAAAAAATAAAAGAATATCAAGAACAAGAACAGAGAACTATACTTAAATAGAATTAACCAGGAACCAAGAGAAGACAATGTTTCAACAAACAGCGAAAGAACCCATTGGCTGGGGCTACCATAAACAAACCACTATAGACTTAAACAATAAAATTTATTTCTCATAGATCTGAGAGTCCAAGATTAGGGTGTCAGCATGTTCAGTTTCTGCAAGAGCTCTTTTATGTTTTGCGGATGGTTGCTTCCTTACAGAATCCTCATATGGGTAGAGATGGAGAAAAATCTTTTCTGTGTCTCTTGTTTGAGTGTAACTAATCCCATCATGAGGGCCTCACCCTTATGACCTTATCTGAACTCAATTACCTCACAAAGTCCTCACTTCCAAATACCATTACATAGGGGGAAGGGTTTAAACACACAAATGTGAATTTGTGTGTGTGAATGTAGGAGGAAAATAAAAGTCAATCATAGGATTTAAAACAGGAAAACGGTCAACTATGTCAACTGATGCTTAAATTAAGTAACAGAAAACACAAAAGTGACCACCGGATGTATACTGAAGATTATACATCTGATAATTATTTATTGATAACTGAATACAGTAATTACTAGGTACTAATAGTGCTACTGGTACTTGAAATATAATTCAGTATATGAGCTCGCAAAGTTTTGTCTCCAGTTGCAAAGTCAAATAATAAATACAGATATATTTAATTGTAAGTGAGATAAAGTGAGGTTCATATGTTTACGAAATGTCTTTCATGTAAATGAATATCTGAAAGGTTAAGTTGTTATTTATGGGGTATATTTAGAAGACAGTCATTGTGCTAAGGACAATATATGAATTATAGAATGCTAATCTTTGTAAAATACTAAAACATGAGAATTATTATTCTCATAGTTATATTTTAATAGGAAAGAAAATTAAAATTTGTACACAATACATTTTATATAGAAATGAAAGAGTAGATAAAAACTGACATCAAAAATCTAGACTTAACATTCATTTCTAAACATAAATTCATTAAAAAATGTTTTTCATCTTGATAGAATTATTATTATTTAACAAGAAGTCTATGCATTCTAAATAACTCTATGAGATCTTATAAATGTTTTTACATCAAATGATCACATATTTACAGTAAATTTCCAAGCAATAGAAAGAACCTTTCACTCAGTTCCTACAACGAGCACATTTTATATTACTATACTACAGTTTCAAAACCAAGAAGTTGACATTGATATATGTGTGTATGAATTCTGTCATTTTATCACATCTGAAGATTTATGTAGGCATCACAAATCAATATACAGAATTATTCCATCACCACTGAAATTTCCTTCATGCTAGTGATTCATAGTTAAATCTACTACCCATTGTTTTTTCATCTTTAACTCATAACAACTACTAATCTGTTATCCATTTCTATAGCGTTGTCATTTTGGGAGTGGTATAGAAAAAAATAACACAGCATGAGGCACTTGGGGAGTACCTCGTGCTGTGTTATCCATTAAAGGACATTTGATTATTTCTTTGAGGAGCTATACAAATAAAGTAGATATGAAAATTTATGTACAGTTTTTTGTATGGGTATGTTTTTATTTCTCTGACTTTACTGTCTAAAAGAACAATGGTTGGTTTGTATGTCTTGGCATGTACACCATACAACTTTATACAGTTGGGTTGCTGGTTTGTAACATTGCTTAATTTTAAAATATCTGCCAAATTATTTTCCAAGGTGGCTTATTATCTGACATTCCTTTCAATAATATATAATAAATCCAGTTTCTAAAGTTCTTCAGAAACATTGGTATTCCATTTTATATTTTTAGCTGCTTTAGTAAGTTTACTAGGTATACCTTTCGATGGGCTTTATTTAATTGCCTGATAGCTAGCATTTTTGAACACTTTTTGATGCTTTCACAAGTAGTCTGTATTCCTTTTATTGTGAAATATCTCTTCACATATTCTTCCCATTTCCAATGAAATATTTTACTTTGAATTTATGACTTCTTTTATTTTTGATACAGATCCTCTCTTTTCAAATATTTTCTCCTAATATTTAATTTGCCTTTACATGTTCCTAACCGGGCCCTTCAGAAAGTAAAAGTTTCTAATTTTGTATGTGTACGGGGTTCGATTCTTTCGTCCCTCTCGGAGAGCCCGACAAGCTACCGAGAGTATCCTGCCCACATGGCAGAGCCTGGCAAGCTCCCCACGGCATATTCAATATGCCAAAAACAGTAAGAACAAGTCTCACGATAGAGACATTACTGGTGCCTGCTTGAGCAAATCAATGAACAACGGGAGGACAGTGCTATATATATATATATCCTATATGTATGTATATTGTGTGATTTCTATTTGTAAAACTGAAGATTTATCAGATGGAAAGTCTCTTACAATGACATTGTCATCTGGATCTGAATTCTGATAGTGTTTACAAGTCTTGTACTGGAAATAGCACATGAAATAGGAAATGTCTTAGCTTATCCTATGGCAGAAACGTTCATTTATATGCATTTCTAACACACAGAACTATATGGGAAGGTTGCTACTAATATATGCAGAATATACAAAAATGAAAAGGCCTACATTTCCTATTTTTGAGGACTTTTAATTCAGGATGCTGTTTCATAAGCAGTCACTGTCACTGTCTCTGTCCTCCCGTTGTTCATCGATTTGCTTGAGGGGGCCCAGTAACTTCTCCATGTGACTATTGTTACTGTGTTTGGCATATCGAATATGTCACGGGTAGCTTGCCAGCTCTGCCGCAGGGCAAGAGATACTCTCGGTAGCCTGCTGGGCTCTCCGAGAGGGGCAGAGGAATCGGGAATTTTCAGCGTTATATTAAGGAAATTTGAAGATGACAAAACTTGATATAGAAATTATATAATACAATTTTATGCATTTTTTAAGTATTAAAGTTTGTAAGAAATTACTATGTTACATATCATAGTGGGCTGGAGCAAGAGCACAGCGGTAGGACGCTTGCTTTGCATGCAGCCGACCCAGGTTGCACCTCTCAGAGAGCCCGGCAAGCTACCAAGAGTATCCTGCCCTCACAGAAGAGCCGGGCAAACTCCCAGTGATGTATCTCACAATGGAGACATTACTGTTGCCCGCTCAAGCAAATCAATGAACAACGGGATGACAATGACAGTGACAGTGAAATATCATAGTCGTTAAACTGAAATGCATATATTGGAAAGTAAAATCCAGACTTTCAAAGACTGTACATATATAAATATATTAGTCTTGGGGCCACACCCAACAGTGTTCAGGGTTTGCCCTTGGCCCTGTGATCACTCTTGTGGTATCAGTGGACCATATGTGGTGCCTGAGATTGAACCTGGGTTGGCCATACGAAGGCAGAGCACTGCCATATATACTATTGCTCAGGCCTCCAAAGAATGTATTTTATAATCTGTACTTGAGAAATAGTCTGATAACGGGCAACTCTATGGAATGACTAAGTTTTTGTAGTAGTAAAATAAAAAATGAAGTTAATTATCTAGCATCTAAAATTGTGTATTTTTTTTGTTTTTTAAGTTTTATTTTAATATTTTTTTCTTAGACGTTGGGCCATACCTGGCAATTCTCAGGACTTACTCCTGACTTTGCTCAGGGATCACTACTGGTGGGGGACTCTATGGGGTGCCAGGGATCAAACCTCAGGCAGGATATGTGCAAAGAAAATACCTGCTGTACTATCACTCCAGTCACACCTTTCATTTTTCAAGTCAAAATTTTATCAATTTACTAGTGCCTTACAAGACTCTGTAAATTTCAGGAGTACATCTTCAAATTCGTTTATGTATATAATCTCACTATGTCTAACACAAAAGCTATAAGACTAATTTTCTTGATCTATTTAAATATATTTAGGATGGCTAACACAAAACACTTCCTTGTACAATGGTGAGATTCTGGTAGTGAATTCGTAATGCAGATCACAGAGGATCCTGATGTATTGAGTTTGAACACCATGTTTGGCTCGGGCTTCAATGACCGCTGGACTAGAGCTATTACTGACTGGATTCCATGGGACGTCAAAAGATTGCATGGCCATCCACCTAGAAGATGGTCAGACTTCTTTGTCAAGACCCTGAATGAATGGTTTGAAGCTCTTCATGTTCCTGGAGGGAGCAGACACCATTGGGCTACACTCGCACATGACAGGGATGATTGGAGATGTTACTGGCACCTGCTCAAAAAAAATCGATGAGTAACAGTCAAGCGATCAAGTGATCAAGTGAACATGAAGCAATATAATTATTATATTAATCCTCAGTTTTAGCTAATAAACTATGTATGGCTTCTCTAAATTTGGATTATACACTAAGTGAAAATTATTTAGTGTGTGTGTGTGTGGTTTTTTTTTTTTGGTGCCAGGGATTGAATCCAGGATCTCATGTGCAAAGCAAGCATTCTACCCCTGAGCCACATCCCTGGTCCTATGGAATCTCTTTAATTACTTTCTGACAAGGAAAGCAGGTAACTTAAATCTATGCATATCTGATATCTATTAACTGTGAAGAAACCACTTTTCCTGGTAGTTCTTTCCTGATAATTACAAAAGACCAAGTCCAGAAATAATAAAATACTCTAAATTCTCAAATGTGTTTGTCATTAAAATATAACTTTAGCATTGTACTTGAAATTTCTTTTGACTCTTCGCTTAGAAGATATGTCCAAAAATTTAATATAATAATATGTTCTTAAGTACTAAAAGATCTGTTTCCAGAAAAAATGAGTTTTTGACATAACTTTTGCTTGAACTGCAAAAAGAAAATAAAAGGAAATTTTAGAATTCATAGCATATAAAACAGTCCATAAATTTCTATTTCTCCCTCTCTCTAAACTACCATCTTTGGACAAAGAAACTTTTATGGCACAAACAGGCTCAGAGAATCATCCAGGACCAGAGGTTATAGGAGAAGAGGTCAACAATCAGCCAAGGTGCTGGTGAATTGACTATAACACCCAGGACTGTTCAGCAGGAGCTTAATGTTCCTTCTGTCCTTTAAATTCAGTTTCTAACAGATTCCTAAGAAAAACTAACTTGAGAATCTGAACATAAAAAAATAGAGCAAGAAGCACAGGAACCCAAATGCATTCCAGATCAATCTTTCTACAGCCAGCAAACAAAATGTCATGAAAATAAAAGATTTAGGGATAAAAAAAATATTTGTTGAGTTCAACACTGGTGTTGCTTATTTTAGTAATAAGTATTGAAATCCAAAAATAAATTTTATACATTCTTATATTAAAAATTAACCGAATTTATCCCCCAAATACTTTAAGCCTCTTTTCCTCCCCCCTCTCTATATTTCTCTCTCTCCTTTTCTCTCTCTCTCTCTCTCTCTCTCTCTCTCTCTCTCTCTCTGTCTCATCCCCTTCTCTTTATATCTCTGTCTCTGACTGTGGTATGATAATGGTTTTATATTATGTTTATATTTTATTCTAACTTTTCATTGATCTCTTTTAGACAAGTGTTTCTTGTCTACTTATCAGATTAACTGTTAACACATGTACTTTTAAAATTCACAATCGTTAGAAAAGTTAAAATTTAATCTCATGATACTTGTGGTCTAGGGTTTGATTATGCTACTACATTGATCACTGTTGCTCTTCTGTGTTGATGTAAATGTTCCTGTTATGTTCCTGTTTTTCTTTATAGTTAAGGAATTCTCTTTCTCTTTTAAATTGTTCTTATTCCTCAAGTTACAACTGACTAAATTGAAATGTGTGCAAAACGTGGCCACTAGGATCGCAAAATGACTCTGAAATGAAAATTTCAAAGTTGAGGCTGAAAAGCCAAAACTGAACCACAAATGTGTTCTGTTTGCTTACACAGTGCTTAGATGTTTTTAAGTTAATTGCCAGAAATTCAAGATTGGGATATTTCTAAAAGGAATTTTTAATGTTCATTTCTTTAAAATCTTCATTGACTGGTTGATGCTGCCCAGTATCTGCCTCATTCCTCAGGCTGTCCCCTTTCTTCCACCTGGGTTTCATGACCATACTGCACTTGTTTACAACATTCAATACCTTTCCCCTGTTCTGTCTCATTTTCAGACTCCTTTCTTTACTCTTGTTAAGACACAAAGGGACTTTAGAAAGAACTGGTAGTTTGTAACCTAAATGACAACCATGAAGGACAGATGTCTACCCTCAGATACATGAAACCTTATTCCTGGAGAGCTGTGATCAGATCAGTAAAATACTATCACCTTGTAGGCAAAATAACTTCTAGATGAATTCAAATGTTACCCATAAGTAAGAAACACTGTACTGTAGCACTGTCCTCCTGTTGTTCATCGATTTGCTCAGGTGGGCATCAGTAATGTCTCCATTATGAGACTTGTCGTTACTGTTTTTGGCATATCGAATGTGCCACAGGGAGCTTGCCAGGCTTTACCTTGCACGCGGGATACTCTCAGTAGCTTGCTGGGTTCTCCGAGAGGGATGGAGGAATCGAACCTGGGTCTGCGATGTGCAAGGCAAATGCCCTACCTGTTGTGCTATCACTCCAGCCTCCCCCCCAAGTAAGTAGCAATGACATTTTGAATGACAAATGAGCCAATCCCAAAAGCAATGCCCCTAGCTCAGAGGCAACCATAGACTCCATTCCAAGCATGGTGCAATGTCCAAAGGAAGAATTGGCTGTTAAATTGATCAATAAACTTCAAAACAGCCTTTTAGCTCCCTGCATCTATTACCAGAAAAAAGACTTCCTATGTTTATTCCTTCTTTTGAGGAAGTCATTATTTTTGAAGCTGTAAAGTGAGGATTGTATTAACTGGGTAAAAACTGGAATTTAAAGAACATTATACAATCGTTTAGGTGTTTGACTTTTTTTTAACTCTGGGCTAAGGCTGAGTGAAGAAATGACAGCATAATGCTTATGAATCAAGGGTGGTGGCATTATGGTTAGATTTGTTTAGAGTGTTAATCGTTAGTCATAGGGCATTTACTTTTCTCTCTAACAACACAGGACAATCAATACAGCTTCTGTATTTTTTTCCTGGAAAATTGTTGATTATTTTTAGAACTAACATGAGCAAAACAGTCTGGAAAGAAAAGGACAATTGTTTTTAAAATTATTTTTTAAAATTTATTTGCTCAAACAAACTTATTTAATATGCTTAATGTCTTTTAAAATGAGAGAATTATAATTGTTTTGCAAGTAAATGATTAATAAGAAAACATGACATTGAGGTGAGCCTCAATACCTATGAACCTTTTTCTCTGTAAAGTTTTGCCTTTAAAAAAGTTTTTAATTTTTATTTATTTTTTTCTTGCAGTTATAATAACACATAACAATGTTATTATTTAGGGTTTTATAGATAGAATTACTCTACCACATCTCCACCTCATTTCTTAAGATCTTCCATCATTGTCTCTATATGACCTCTAGTTCACCTCTTTATTGTTTCCCACCATTAATCTGAATATTTGGTAATCTGAATTTTGTACTCTCTTGTTTTGTCTCTCTATATTTACCTCGGAAGAGTGGGATGATCCAGTGGGTTTTCCTTTACATTGTCCTACTGTCTCTGATTTGTTTTAATGAGTATGAAACTCTTGGGTTCCATAAGTATTGAGCAAACTGCAGAATTAAATCTTTCCTTTTTTTATTTCTACTTTTCTGTTCTCTTTGTGTCACACTCATTGATGCTCAGGGATTACTCATGACTCTACACTCGGGAATTACTCCTGGTGATGCTGAGGGACTATATGGAAGACCAGGGATCAAACCTGGGTCAGGTATGTGCAAGGCAAACACTCTCCCTGCTGTACTATCCCTCCTACCCTCTATTTTTAATTATGGTGCATAGTTCCATACTATATGTGTATAAACCACAATTTCCCTACCCGTTCATCTGTCATTGAACTTTTGGGTTGTTTTTATATTCTATTTGTTTCCATCTTTATTTCCATAATTGTTTCCATATTTCTACTGTTCTTAGTGCTGTAATGAACATTAAGGTGTACATATATTTCTGAACTAATGTGTCTTTATTTTGTTGAGTTTATTAGGATTTCAGGGTCAGCTGGGTGTGCTAATATTTTTTTAGGAAGTCTCCATACTGTTTTCCAAGAAAACCAAACATTACCATAAACAGTGAATGAGCATTCCTTTTCTATCACATTCTCATTAATCCCAGTTATTTTCCAGTACTTTCAATATATTCTATTTCCACTGGCATGATATACTATCTCATTGTGGTTTTCCTTTACATTTTCCTAATAGTAAGTGATAAAGAACACATTTTTATAAGCCCACTGGTCGTACTTATATCTTATCTGGAGAAATGTCTGTACATCCTCTCCTCAGTTTTGATGGGATTATTGTTTTTGTTGTCAGTCTGGGCTAGTGTTATGGATAGATAGAGATATAAGCTATTTAGCGTTTTATCTGGTATATTGTGTGCTCATATTTTTTCCATTTAGTAAGGTGACTTATAAGTCAAAATCTATGTCACTATTGAAAGAAATAGAAGATGAAGACAGAAATTGGAAAAAATATCCCATGTTTATGAATTGACACAATTAACACTGTCAAAAAGGCCTTCCTGTCTATAGCATTAGACAGATTCAGTGTAATTCCCATCGAATTTTGTGACATTCTTCAAGGACCTAGAATTAATTCTATTAAAAATTGTATGGGACCATTAAACTCACTGAATAGCCAAAATATTTTGAGTAAAGTGAAGATTGGAAGTATTATATTTCCTGATTTTAAGTTATACCACAATTCTGTACTAATCAAAATTATGTGATACTGGAATAGAATTAGACTTCTCAGAACAATAGAATATAATTGAGAGACCAGAGGTAAACCCTCAGATTTATGGAAATCAATCTATGCCAAAGATAGTGAGGGCATCAGTGGAGAGAGGAAAGGTTCTTTAACAATTGTTCTTGGGAAAATTACATAGCCATATGCAAAAAAAGAAAAAACGTGAAAAGAAAGAAAGGAAAGGAAAAAAGAGAAGGAAAGAAAAGAAATCGGTCTTGAATTTCACACCATCCACAAAAACTAATTCAAAGAGATCAGGGGAGAATCCATAAAACACATTCAGAAAAAGCTACGCAGAAGCCTCTAGGATATGACCAGAGGAGTTCAGTGATTGAACTCCATTGACAAAGGCAGCAAAAACAAAAAGGGTTACATCAAATTAAAAAGAAATTTAGCTAGAATAAGGTTTTACCTTTTGACACAGGTCATTGTTTGACAAACCACTCAGGCCCAAACCAGAGTACACTAAGTAAATAAAGATTACAAGTCACACCCAATCTTCTCTAAATTGTTTCGGTTCCTTTTGTGCTACAATGAGAGTTCTAATGCAAACAATCTGATCCACAGTGCCTAAAATACTTATGATCTGATCCGAAGAAAAAGTCTGCTTACGTTTCAGACCAACATTACCTAATATCCTCTTGATGCTACAATTTCTTATCAGCTAAACAGAATACTGAATAATCTTCTGAGATATTGCTGCAGAAGAAACATTTTTTGGTGGTTAAAAAATAAGACAGATTTTTGCCTGGAATTTTGTCTTACATTTGCTGAGAGATAAAACTCAAATTCATTTTTTAGCCCCTCATAAGGTATTCACTTACACAGAAGTAATAGTGAGAAATGTGAACTTCACCATTGTGTTTGGGGTGTTAGATTGGTGGAAAAAAGGCGATAAATTCATGCTGTAAATCATTTTAAAAATCCCTTTAATTTTTTTATTCAGATTTCTTACTGCTGAAATTTGTTAAAATTTTAGTGAAAGCAAATTTCTTACCAATTTTGATTTTCTCATAGATAACTGAGAGGGAGAAAATAGGAAAGTTGTTTTCTTGCCATAATTACCTTCATTTCGGTTTCTCAGTTCTTGCAAAGAAGAGTAAAGGACTGTATCATAGTTGCTTAAAGTCTGTCCCCTATTTCTGGTCAAAATTTTGAGAGTACAGATTTATACAATTGATCTGTTCATTATGATAATATTATCTATAACTTTTAATCATGTATTTTACATACATTTTAGAAAGGTCACCTTATTGTTTGTGTTTCCATAATTTTGAATGATGCAAAGAGAACATATTGTTGTTCAATATACTTTCAAAGTAGAGTACAGTGAGTGGTTTTACTCAAACTTTAAGTAAACTAGAATGTTTGTTGTTGGTATGTCAAACATATAAAAGAAAGTACACACTATAATATAAAATATTATATATAAAATATAAATATAATGTATATATAAAATATATATTATATATTACATAATATATAATACAAAATATAAAAGAAAGTACACACTATTAACTGTATAATATACACTGTTAATAGAATCTGGTGTATGGAATTTCTCATTTAATTATTCATGCTCAATAAGGGATTTTTACAAATGGGTGAACCATTTGTAAAATGGGGTTTTGTCACCCCAACATAAATATGAGAAAGTTAACTTTCAGAGAAGCAACAGAAAGAGACAGATCTAGTCAACACACAGCCACAGTTCTGTGCCATCTTTGTATCAGTTCCGAAACCTTTCTCTACCATTTCTAGCCACTTGTTGACAAATGGGCCATGTGGGGTTAGTATATGGAAAATGTTTTTCCAAATACATTCTGCTGGAGTTATATGTTTCAGTGGGTGACATTGGCTAAATGAAGGAGAGCTCCGTTTCCTCCCTTGCTTAAGTGACACAGAGGTCACCAAATAGCTCTCTTCTCAGAAGCTTTCCCAAACCTGACTCTTTTGCAAGAGTGCATGTTTTCAGAGCTGGAAACTGGCTGTGGATGAATGGGTGCAGCCGTAGTGCGTGGGTGACAGGACACTGCTATGGTTGTATGCCAGCGATATTTTCCTCTTCCAAGAGTGCCATGTCTTAAATTGGTGAAAGCAAACTTACAAGTTAATATTATATGTCAAATGCATAAACCATAAGCACAATGCCATATATTTCACATGGTTACATACACCCATATAACACTCATAATCACGATACAAGATATTTCTAGTTATACCAGAAACACAGTCCTTGTTCTTCATCTAGTATGATAAATTACTGTATATAAATGGACACCTGTATGTACTCCCTCAAGTCTATCTTCTGTCACTCTACATTTAAAAGATTTGTGTATGCATTTAACTATATTAACTTGTTCATTTTTACAGATGTGTGGAATTTTAATAGGGAATTAGAGTTTGATATCCATCCTCCTGATGATGAGCATTGGTTATTACCAAATAAAAATGATGCTTCTATGAACATTTTTGCATATGTCATTTAAGCAGATCTTTGAAGACTTTTATGCTGCTATATCCAGGAGAATTTTTGGAGTATAAAGCATGATATTAGGCTTTAACATCAGTAGTTCTCCCAAGTGGTTGTACTGGTTTACACACTTATCAGCAGGACTCTATTGCTCCACCTTCAGATATTATATCCATAATTTTTATTTTAATTCCTCTGATGGGCATTTTAAATTAAAAAGCATGGGTTTTAGAATTAGACAGATAAGACTTTTATGCTTTTTTATGTACTAATAGTTTATGTGGTCTCAAGCAAATAAGGTTTCATCATTGAGTTTTGTGTGGTTTATCTGAAATGTGGTAAGAAAAATAGTTATTTCTTAGGGGAGTTGCAAGTGACAAAATGAGTATGAAATAATTATTATTTTGTAATTCTTAACATATACCAATTTAACTATAATGAAACTTAAAACAATATTTAAGACTTACACAAATGTAACAGTTTTTTAACCTACTATAATCCTTATATAAAAACTACCTATTAACATTATTTCCAGTAAATTGGACTGATTTATCTCACAGAACTAAAAGAGTAGGGCCTCGTACAGTGCAGTTATTCCAAAAGTATACCATGCTGTTGGGACATATGTGATTTTGCTATTTCTGTGTGTTATTCAGGGTTGAGCTCCAACTTTACATCACAGTATCTTGACACAAATGACTTAAAGGAAATCAAAGAACTAGCAGGTGAAGACAAGAACTTGTATTTTTCACCAAATTAATAACAAGAAATGACTGTTTGGGCACATCAATCATGCTTTTTTTTATTATAGTCTATGTATCAATGTACTCATTTGTCAAAATGTCACCAACCACACCTTCTTCTGCAAAGTAGTGTCATAGCACCTTAAGAATTGAATAGTAAAGTTATTTATAGTCTGTCTTCTTGCCCAACTTATGGTAGCCAAATAAGTTTTTTTTTTCTTTTTTGGGTCAGGGGTTACTCCTGCTCTGCACTCAGGAATCACTCCTGAAGGTGCTCAGGGAACCATATGGGATGCTGGGAATCGAACCCTGGTTGGCTGCATGCAAGGCAAACCCCTACTCGCTGTGCTATTGCTCCAGCCCCCAAATAAGCAATTTTTTAAATCTCCATTTTCAAAGAATAACCCAAGATATCCTGAGATTCAAAGAAACATTTAGGTAGATAAATCTCTTTCAACAAATAGTTATCAATTTAATAATCCTTCATTAGGAAAAGTTTTGTCTATATAATTATAAAATAAACATTGAAGCGAAAATAAAATATTACAGAAAGATGCAATTGTAAGCTGAAAGCATACCATCCGTTCTCCTTCTAAATGCAGTATTATTGGGGAGGGGAGGAGAAGAGGTGATTTTTGTTATTTCTCATGGACTTTTGGGATCAACTTCCTTTTAGAATCATAAACATGAACCTCTTGGTTCTCTCTGAACTGTGTTCTCACTGGTGTTTAGATTTAATAAATAATTGCAATGTCCCTCCACTAGAAGTCTGTTTAGAAACCATGAAAGACTGATTGTTAATAAACCTGAAACACATTTGCCCAACATAGTTTCTTTAATTTTTAAAGGCTTGTATAATTCAAGGGAATTTAAATCCATGTGTTTTTTATTCACTTGCACTGACATCGTCAAAATAGCCCTTTTAAACAGCTGGTTGAGCCTCTTTTGACTTGCTTCTTTTTGAAAACAAGATCTTTCAGCCAAAGGCAAATGAACTGAAATGCGAAAAGATTTGGATTTCAATAAAAATTCCAAACCCTTAAATTTTGAAGTTGAAATTTTTGCACATGGGTTTCTGATTCTCCATTGAATTTAGTCGTAAAGGAGGGAATAGGATCATCTGAACGAACATCATGGTCAAACCTGTTATCAGAGACAGAAGAAATGTCTATATTTGCTGCTTTATTTTGTTCCTATCTGAAACAAATCAGCGTACAATGTGTATTGGATTATTGGTGAAATGTGATCTACTGCCAAGTAGTTAACTTTTCCACCATGTCTGTTTATCATGAATAAACCACAGAGCTATACTCTCCAGAGGTTAGAAACCTAGCATACTGAGGCTGCCTAGAATTTGTGAGATGTGATTGTTTTAACAGAGTTATTTGGAGAAAAATCCTTTACTAAATGTTATGGATGCTCATGACACACACACACAAGTATGTATAAATATCTTTATCTGTCTATTAATTTATATAAATACATGTGTATATGTTTATATTCCTAATGACTTTTCTTTCTATAATAAAAACCCTCTAAAGGTATGCTTAATGATTTAGCAAGTGGAATTATAACTCAAGCACAAAATATGTAAAAGATTTCAGCATTTAAACATAACCATATGCTGCAGTTGAAACAAAATTCTGAAAGCTTTTGGGTATTAACAATTTGAAACTGTTTTTCTCCTTGTCAAAATATATATAGCTAAGCAGTAATCAGAAAGATGTATGACAGAGAGAACTTAAATTTTACAGGAATCTGTGAAGCAAACATGCATTCTGATCTCCTCCAGCCCTCGAGCATAATTGCAAAAACCAATGCATTTGAGAAACAAAATTGCCTGCCATCATAAAATTCCTTAAAAATAATTCCTCTGAACTTGTAAAATTAAGAGAGGATGAGAATAAAGAGATTCATTCTCTGATTTCACTTTACATTTGAGATTTTTAAGAGGAGGAGCTTAACATATATAAACACATAGAAGTGGATAAATATGAATTGGTCTTGGCTATTAACAAAAATTGAAATCAGGATGTTAAAAAGTCATTACTATCCAGATGTGATTGCATCTTTTATTTAAAAGAAAAGGCCTAGAGTTACTATAGGAAAATATTATTTACTGTCAAAACATTAAACCTTGTTTCCAAAACACTTTCATATACTCTTAAAAGAATATTCATGAGTTTACAAATATTCTCTTTTTAAGAAAACTTAATAATAAAAATTTATATTTGCAAATGAGATAATTTTAAATATATATATATATATATATATATATATATATATATTGCCTTTTGGTTCACATCCGGCAATGCACGTGGGTTGTTCCTGACTATGCACTCAGGAATTACTCCTGGCGGTACTCTGGAGATCATATGGGATGTGGGAATCGAACCCAGGTCGGCCACATGAAAGGCAAATGCCCCACCCGCTGTGCTATTGCTCCAGTCCCAATGTTTTTACTTTAATCCAAGCTCCTTAAATTAAAAAAAAAGAAAAGAAAAGAAAGAAAGGTTTGCCAAGGAGACTGTTTTGACAGTTGATAAACACAAAATCCTTGACATCTTAACTTGAAGTATTATAAATGAATTAATTTTGTAAGAATATTAGTCAGAATTTTTAGAGAACACACTACAGTGTCATTTAAATATGAATTTTCATTGTGCACTGAATAACTGAATAAAAGTCAGAGACAAAGTAAGGGGAACAAAAAGGCAAGGCAGAGAAAGGAACAAAGGATAAAATGAAATGACATCTGTTGATTGGAGAATATATTTGGAAATCATATATAAGACATGAGGTTGATATTTGAAATATATAAACAACTCAAACAACTGAATTACATAGAACTGTGGTCTAAGTAGCTAACTAGACATTTCATCAAAGAAGGCAGACATATGGCAAGCATATATAGCCGACTATACAGACGCATAAAATTTTTTTCTTTACTGCTTATGATTAGTGAAATGTAAATCAAAACCACAATAAGATATCATGACATACCTGTCATAATGGCTATTATAAAGAAACTAGAAAAAGTACATTTTGGTGAGTCTATAGAGGGAAAGAAAACCCTCATATTTTGTTGGTAAGAAGTTAAATTGGTCCAATCACTATGAAAAAAAGCCCAGAAATTCCTAGAATTATTGAAAATAAAACTAGCACATGATCCTTCAATTCCACTTTGGTACACATTTGAAGAAAAAATAGTAATTTAAATATATCTATGCTCCTCTGCATTAATCGCTGTACTACACAAAATAGTAGAGATATGAAAATAGCAGAAGTGCCTATAAACAGAAGAATGGGTAAAGAATATAGTATATGTCTATATATGTATATACATGCATTCACAGTAGACTATTATTCAACCATAAAAAATGTTGCTATTTTCAATAGCATAAATGAAACTAGAAGGAATTTTTCTAAGTAAAATAAGTCAGATAGAGAAAGACAGAGACCATAATG
Source organism: Sorex fumeus (assembly GCF_029834395.1). Lineage (NCBI taxonomy): Eukaryota > Metazoa > Chordata > Mammalia > Eulipotyphla > Soricidae > Sorex > Sorex fumeus. The sequence continues at coordinate 6,630,867 of NW_026606240.1, forward strand.
ACTCTATCTATATGTGTAAATCAACATATGAAAGAAAACAAATAATAATCTTTATACTGACAAAAGAATGTTGGTCACAAGATAAAAAAAAAGGTGAAAGAATAGGTAGAGAATGTAGATAACTCATCCCAAGGTAATGAATAAAAACTATCTTTTGTGGTGGATGAGTGGTATAGTGTGTGCAGATTTCTAAATGTAAAACTTTAAACAACTTAAATTAATACAGTTGTAAGCCAATTTTACATTCATACTTAAATGCATACATATATTTATAAAATAAATAAAAGAGGAACTGGACCTCTCTATGGTTTAATGAGCCTGCCAGGAGTGATTCCTAAGACAGAGTAGACCCTGAAGACTGTTGGGAGTTGCACCCAAAAAACAAACAAAAAAACTAAGAGAAAAGAATATTAGTAAAATAAATAAGGCAAGAGACAAAACCTAAAAGAGCTAGAACCTATTTAGTATCAGGCTGAAATTAAGAGTTTCCACTGACACGTGTATTTAGCTTAAAGATATTTGATTTGTATCTATCAATTTTTAATGGCATCACATGAAGTATATGCAACCTGCATTATTAAACAATAGAAGTTTTCAGAAGTATTTTATATATTGACTTTTCAGACTAAAACAGCATAATGTTGATTCACATCGACAATGAAACTACTTGATAATATGACTAATTTATGTGACCTTGAAAATTTACATAATTTCTATACAAAAATTTCCTGTTATAAATGATGGCTTTGGTATATAGACATACCGATAAATAAGAATAAATATGCTGAAATATCTATATTCTGACATCTTAATTAGCTACCAAATGTCACTGTATACAATTATAATTATACAATGAAGACTCATCTCTTCCTCCTTCCTTCACCGTTTCCTATTCATCTTCCTTTTCCTTTCCAAACATACATACTCTGCTCTTAAGAAATCACAAGTTTACAATATTGGAAAAAGGTCATAGGAATCATGAAGTTCTATCAAAGGGAAAATCAAGTTACAAAGGAATGAAATAATTTACTCTGACTATTGAGATGAGTTTCTTGTAGGCAGCAGAATGTTGGGTTCCTGAATCCATTTTGCCACTCGGTGTCTCTTAATTGGTGAATTTAGACCGTTGACGTTGAGAGAGATTATAAAAAAAAAGAAAAAGAAATGAAATAATTTAACCAAGTTCAAAAACTACAGAGATAGTTAATTGTATAAGTAGGTTTACATCCAAAGTGTCTGAAATTCCCAGTTTTACCTTCAAGGGAAGAAACACCAAATGAATATTTTTAATGTCAGCCCACTCTTTCTTATCTCACTCTGTCTCTCGGCTTTTGTAGACTGCAATCACTTAATTTTTTTAAGATTGAGCTAATAATCCCAAATTCCTGTCTCAATTTTTAAGAAAGTGTCTCTACTATAGGATATGGTAAAGAAAACTTACTACAAAGGAAAAAACTGAGGTAGAGAGTAGTACCTTTTTCAAGAGCAGCAGGATACTGCATGGCTCATAAGCCCATGCTTTCTTTCTTTGTTTTTAAAATAATTCTTATATATTATAGTTAAAACAATGGAGATCTTCCAGATTTAGCAAGTTCAAATGAGCAGAGATGGGAAGTCAGGAAGTGTGACTTCTTCTCCATCCACTTTGTACATCCACAGAGATCTTTCTCCAGAGAATTAATGCTGCTATAATTCACAACAGACAAGGACCATAGCTCCACAATTTTACCATGGCAGAATCATGGCTGGCTGGGAGACCTACTCCAAATCTCTCAAATGAAAAAAATAAACAAACATGATGTCATATTTAAGTCCCTATAGCTTCTTGTCTCAGCTCAATTGTGAAGGGATATTTGCTTTGTTGGACCAATCCTGGATAGCAGTCATATATGGGAGATACTGCAGCTCAAAGTCAAAATAGATTCTATAGGTAAATGTACCCACTGATGTCAATATTCTTGGAAACTGCATTCCTCCATCATTTCTAGAAGCATTAGATTCATAGATACACTGGTTATAAAAAGCTCATTTAAAAATTGGAAATGTGGGAGCTGGAGTGATAGCACAGTGGGTATGGTATTTGCCTTGCACGCAACTGACCCGGGTTCAACTCCCGGTATCCCATATGGTCCCCTGAGCACCACCAGGAGTGATTCCTGAGTGCGGAGCCAGGAGTCGCCCCTGTGCATCGCCAGGTGTGACCCAAAAATAAATAAATAAATAAATAAATAAATAAATAAATAGAGAAGGTTGTTTAATTATTATTTGATTTGTGATTATAGCCTTTCATTTTCTGAACTATCTTAATGTAGAAAGCATTGTTACCTTAAGAAACTGTTGAAATTCTCTTAACTATTCTGGGTATGTATTATGTATTCCATGAGTTTTCTGCCAGGAGTATAAGTCAGAAATGCTCCCGCTGGTTTTGATTACAGCTGCAAAGTCACAGATTTGAACAGCTCTAGACAATCATTCTTCTGAACCTGCACATAAATATAAAACATTTTCTTTATCCTTATCACATAAAGCTTCAATGAGGTTTTCTTCAAAGTAAATACCAGTTTCCTTCTGGCTTTTTTTTCTCATTTATCACTTTAACAATTAACAATTGCATTCATTTTTTGCAAAAAAAAAAGTGCATATTTAAAGGTCATATAACAGATTCAAACTATTCTATATTATGGCAATGATAATTTAACAATCTTTGCTCCCAGACTCAGATAAAATGCAAAATTACCTTTGGCTTTTTAATTTTTCATATTTACAGATGCATGTAAAAGATGAGATTAAGATACTGGCATGAGCAATATAATAAACCATCAGCTAAATTGGTAACTTTCCTCATATCCCGCTTCAGGTCTTTGCATTGTCAGTTTATTATTTAAAATAGAGCCACCGCATTTCAGTAAGTGATATCAAGAATATAATTTGCAAAGACACCTCTTTATTTGAGACACTGTCAAGACTGGCAATGAGAAATGACACAATCCCTCAGTTGAAAGTGACAGGCGCCACTATATTAGTCTAGTGCTTGTATATTTCTCGGCTGTTCCTGAAAAATTGCATTTCCTTTGTGTAAGCAGAACAAAAAGAAATAGAAATCGGTTCCATGTGAATTCTGTGATCCTCTATATTAAACTGTAATTGTTTCCTGGTTAAAAACCAAGCCTGGAGGATTTCCTGAAAAATAATTTACAAGAATGGGTTCTGGGTCCAGTTTGCTTTTTTTTTCCCCCTGTGCTTCTGTGATTGATGACACTGCAAGGAGCTGATAGATTTGCTGCTGCTGCATCTCTGCAAAGTTCTTTTGCTTTAAACAAACTGCAATCTTAAAAAAAAATCTTTACATGGCACTCACTCTCCTTGCCTCTTAGTTGGTGGTTACTTTTCAGCTCTGGTACTACTCTGAGAGACCCAGTTAATGAACCCAGCTAGATCAATAGAGCATGACAACAATTTGAATAAATTAAGTTAATGGCTAGCAAATATTTGCAATTCAATCTAGTTAGTTCAATATGAGCAATGACTTTTTTTTAAGAAAGGTAATGATGAAAAAATGCTGGCTTTGGGTCCTACACACCTAGGTTCAGATCTTTCCTTTCCCATTGCTACATAACTTGCATATGTCATAGATCTTACTAGCCACGGTTTCCTGCAGGGAATAATAAAAAACTCTTGGTTTCTGGTGAGGACCTAGGGAGTGAAGGTTAGAAAACATTCTAAGTTGTGTGTAATATTGCAAATAATAATGCCCTAAAACTAGCAAATCTGCCCTTGGTCCTATTCTTTGAAAATGTTGTATTATTTTAATAATAAACACTAAAGCAATAAACCAACTGTACTTAGAGCCTTATTGTGCACCAGGCATTATGCCAGGCATATCACATATATCATCTCATTTATTTTTCACAGAAGTTCTGTAAGGGATAATTCAATCCTCTTATGAGGCAATAACTATACCTAATAATTATTTGCTGCATAGCATATACTTTTTAACATGCTAAATAATCCACGTACATAATTTCATGCAATGTTTAGATAATCTAATGAAGAAATTGAAGATGTTACTCCTACCAAATAAACAGGCTTATCAAAATTAATCTACCAAGTGACATGAATGATTGATGTGAAACTCATTACTACTTCACATTAAAATTCTTCATATCCTGGGACTGGGTGATAGTATGGTGGTCGGGTCTTGCATGTGGTCAGCCCAAGTTCAATCTGATATGGCCTCACTGCTAAGCACCACCAGCAGTGATTCCTGATGGTCGAGTAACCCTGGAGCATTGCTGGGTGTGGCCCCCAGACAAACAAAAATTTCTTCAGTTCCCATTCTCTTAATACACTCTTTGATCTGATTTGTTGTTGTTGTTTGTGTTGTTTTTTATTTTCTGCCCTGATGATCTCTTTAAGGCTTGGGTATAGTAAAATATAACATTATAAAGCTGAACAATGAATCGTGAAAGAGAGATAGATTGTGACTTCTTTTCATGTCTGCAAATTTTCTTTCTCATCTCCCTTCTCAGTGCAGTCCTGAATACTCTTTAGTTTTAGATAAAACCTTAAGCCTGAAAATGTTCATTCTCACATCCGTTAGTAAAATCATGGGCAGACAATAGTAGCACAAAAGGACTAAAGAGTTAGACAAATTATGTCTGATAAAATGAGGTGAGAATAATGACTTGAACTTTCTTTTATCTTTTTTCTTTTTGTTTTTTTTGCTTTTGGGGTCACATCCAGCAATGCACAGGGGTTACTCCTGGTTCATGTAATCAGGTATTACTCCTGGCAGTGTTTGGGGGACCATATGGGATGCTGGGAAGAGAACCCGGATTGGCTGCGTGCATGGCAAACACCCTGCCCGCTGTGCTATCACTCCAGCCCCCTGACTTGAGCTTTCTAATAAATTCCACTTGTTATAACTTGACTCTATGTCCAACACATGTTATAATCTGGCAATTTGTTATTGGAATTGTGTCTTTGGGTTTTAGAATTAAGTACTAAAACACAAGTTTCATAAAAGTCTCTTCCACTTGACCCTAATATTTGAATAATAATAAAAATAAAAATCTCTAGAGATACATGTCATAAAATAAACTGTCACAACCCTTTAAATCTGTTCTGGTGGGATCATATTGTTGAAATAAATAGTTGACAAATTATCATTTCTGAAGACATTGAAGAAGGATAACCGTGTAGCAAATGAGAATTTGAGGATATCAAAGGCTAATAAAAATAATTCCAAAGGTTTCTCAGGCATTAGTTTTATTATCAGAAACATTTTCTATCTAAGGGCCTTTTTGATTGCTAAATATAACAAATGTGTTATAGGTTTGTTTTCATCCCATATGCTAGATGGTTTATTAATAAATATTAAGCTTTGTTTTTTTTTGCCATGTGTGCAATGTAACTGAGAGTAAAGTCAACAGAATGAGATTTCTGTTCCAACAAGGCAATTATTTGTATCAGCTCTTTACTTTCTGTCCCCAAAATTAAATAAAATTAAATAACATTAATATGTTCTGACCACATTTTCATTATATTCCAGTAGGCAGGGGTTACACCCACCAACTGGCCCCCTGGCGCCATGTAATCCCATCAACGGCCAAGACCCAGAGACTATAAAACCCAGCTCCCGGAAGCAAGAGACATCTTATTATCTCATCCCTACTTCGGACAAAATGGCAGTCTACCGAATGTAACCTGCCCACACGGCAGAGTCTGGCAAGCTCCCCGTGACGTACCCAATGTGCCAAATACCAGTAACAATGATGGGTCTCATTCTCCTAACCCTGAAAGAGCCTTTAATATGGCACTTTTTAAAAAATCTCAGGGCTAGGACAAAGGAGACATTACTGGGGCCTGCTCGAGGCAATCAACGAACAACAGGATGATCATGATCGTGATCATGGTTGTTCTGACCACTACATGTGCAGTAAGAACATAGCAGGACTGTGCTGGCACAGAGAAAAAAAATGTAATACTTGTTGGTTAGTGTTGCTGTTTCTGTTATTTTAATTGTACACTCATCTTTTCTTTTTTATGCTTTTTCAACTAGACAAGCATGTCTGTATCTGGTCATACAACATTTGGAGACAAGACAAAAGCAAAAGAAAGAAATAAAGAGACGCTTATAATCATAGAAGAAAATGTGATTCCTAAAAATTTGCTGAAGCTCTAATTCTTTGATTTCATGTATTTCCAAGGGAGTTTATTAGGTCTAGAAGAATGCTACCTCGGTATTTTTGTCCTTAAAGTGGGAATGTGATGGATATGGATGTATTTTCTTCATGTAGTCAAGGCATATTATTTGGCAAGTTTATAGAATAGTTGAACATTAATGTACAGGCAAAAAGTGAAGAATTTGGTTTTCTGCTGAATTCCTGTCACTGGAGATGTCATGATTACGTGTAAGCTCTCGTTCACTACATCTCCTCTTGCCACAATGATTTGCTATATATTGGGCATTGTTTTATGAATAAGCTCTCAAGAGTCTCTCTTATAAGGACAAAGCAACATGTGATAATTTCATCTGAACTTCCTAATATGAGGAGAGTCAGGTATGTAAGTTTACATACATGCGTGTCATCACACTATTGTGCTTAGCATATTTTTGTTCATGGTACATATTTGTTAATTTGTACAAGGTTTCTTTTGTTTATTTTAGTAAGGTCTTATAAAAACAGAACACTCCATCCTGGAAACCAGAAGCCAGTGATTACTTACATATATTTCATTGATTTTACCTTAGTCTTATTTTTAAGACTTTAATTTACCATAAATTACCATTTACCTTAAATTGCCATATTATAAATTATGTGTGCATTGTTAGCTAAATAAATAAGAGATGCTTATAATCATAGAAGAAAATGTGATTCCTAAAAATTTGCATTGTTATTATGTGTGCATTGTTAGCTAAATAAATATCCTATTTATTCACCTAATCATGTCTAAAAATGATATTCTTCTTATTTTTGTTTATCTTAAAAGCTTATACTAAGAAATATTCAATATTCCTTTATTTTTAATTATTACTAAAATTAATCCATTTGGTTATGGTAGTTATATTCCATTCTTATCTATGTCTAAATAATCACATTTTATTTTTATCCACTCTTCTTTTGGGAATTTGGATTGTTCCTATATATTACAATCTTCCTGGTCAAAAACATAGTTTATTAAGTTATGATACTCTAATAAGCATGTAGAGCTTCTCTTCATAGACTTTTACTTTCAGATGCAGAGTCATTAAGCCAATGAAATAAAGAAGGAATAAGGGTGAATTCACTTTAGTAAGCATTACTATTTAGGATGGCAAAGTTCTTTTTATTCTATTTCATTCACCTTTTTCTAAACAAAGAAATTTTTAATGAATAATAATTTTACTGCTTAAGCTAGTCAGTATGCCTCAGTTTCTTCTTCTGTGAAAATAATAGGCTGGTCTTTTTTTTTTCTATAATCTGTAACACCATCTTTCCTGTTAATACCATAAGGCCTAAAGAAAAGGGAAATATTGCTAGACTATGAAAGCCTAACATTTACTGCATAATTATGGAGTTTTGACATCTGTATTTTATTAATATGTTTATATTTAATTTTGTTTTTGCTATATTAATTAAGTAGATTCTATTATTATCATTTTGGCGACAAATAAAGTGGGCTAGAGATATTTTTTTAAACTACCGAAAGCTCTGCATATCAATTTGTAGATAAAAAGATGAAGCAAAACCTGAAGCAAAAATCCCATGCATTTAGCTGAGTACTCTGGAACTCTGAAGTCCTCAAATGCTTACTTGCCTTCTTTAAATTTTCCTAAAATTCTAATAGTAATATTTAAAAATTGAATCATACATTTGTACCTAGATATTCCTATCCACCAAAGAAAGAACTAAGTCCATACTGTTCTTGAACTAGAGGTTACTGATTAAAATAACCACATATGCAGTTTTTAAATGTATCAATGCTCTTCAAAACTAAAAACACAGAATAATTCAAGTTGTCAAGACTGAAGATGTCATAATGAATTCTGATAAAGAATTCTGTATCCTGGTATTTCAAATTGTCATATGATGACATATTTTCATGATGTTTTTCATACTTATTCCTTCGGCATTTACTCATAATGTGACTGTAGTAACATGGAAATTTTAATTTAAAGTACAGAAATTAGTGCAATATTTGAATATTTTTTGCTGAAATGCAAAGTTGTGGTATTTTAAGATTATTAAACAGTATATGAAAGATTCAGCTCATTATAAATCTGAAAGAATACAGTGTTGCCAACTTACCATCAGTCACTGAGTGAACATTCATCTTGTGTTGTGTGTAGAATACTTATTAGGCAATTGGGACACAAGAAAATAAAGGTTGACAACTTTCTGCATCAAATGCTTTTATAATTTATTTGAACTAATTCTCAAACTTAAGGGCAGCTTATATAGCATCAAATAAAAGTTAAATTACATGAATTATATTGGAATGTACTAGTAGAAAAATAGAGTAAAAGAGGTTATACTGAGTAGGGGAAATGCCTAAAAGAAATAATATTTGAACTACATGTCATTTAGTTTACTATGCGTAAATTCACATACTGAGCCCAACCCAATAAGTATTTCATGTATACTCACAAACATTACTGAATAAGTTATTGATTTGTTCCCATTTTAAAGTTATGAAAAGGAATAATTAGAAAGGCAACACAATACACTTAAGTTTACCCAGCAAATGAAAGACTTGAGTTCAAGTCAGACTGACATCAAAAATGAAGTGCAAGCACTATGTACATTGTGTTTTTAAAAAATTGTGTTTAACCAGTCATCTAAGGGCCAGGAGAATTGCTCCATAGCTGGAAGCCCACCTCATGAGTGGAGGTGAGAAGGCAGATGGAACTGAGAAGAGTTCTCTAAGAAAATGATGGCTCAAGGAATTGGTCGGGTTGGGAGATGTGTGCTGAAAGTAGATAATGGACAAAACATGATGACCTCTAGCTACCGAGAGCATTTGATATGCCAGACACAGTAACAACAAAGTCTCCAATGGAGACGTTACTGGGCCCACTCGAGCAAATCGATGATCAACGGGAGGGCCTTTACTTTTTTACTTTTTTTATTGTCTGTATTGCAAACCATAATGCCCAAAAGTTGTGAGAGAGTATAGGGAGTATCATCTACCATGGAGGCAGGGGGAGGGTGGGGAATGGGTGGGGATATGGGGATATTGGTGGTGGGGAATGTGCGCTGGTTGAGGGACGAGTGTTTGATCATTGTGTGGTTGTAACAGAAACATGAAAGCTTGTAATTATCTCATAATGATTCAATAGTTTTTTTTAATTGTGTTTAGAGAGACATTGTCTGTAAAGAGATGGATAAGGTAAGATGGACATATTCCTAAAGAATAGAGCAAAGATATGAAGCTCATGGATCATGTCAAAGATTATTTTAGCAATTTAAAAACAAATACTATAATTATTGACAGGTTATAACATATATTTCAAAACAGAATGAAGTCAATATGATCAAATTGGGACAATTTTTGTTTATCTCCTCTAACGATCTTATCAAATCAAAATTTGACTTAGTAATGCATAAGAAACCCACTTTAAGTCTCTGTAAACATACCTTCTACAATAAAGAACAAAAGGACACTAACCAGGTAAATAGCAGGTGGAAGTTCTTATAAGAAAAGAAACCCCAGCATTGGGCAACATGCTACAATTTGGAAGAGATTCAAAGGGTGGGAGTTGTCCCTAACATTTGAAACCACAATCCTACAAAATTATACTTACAAGGGTAGCAGGGAGATTAGAAGCTGTAGGAATACACGGGTCAGAGTGGCCACCAGGCACCATTTTAATGACCTCTCATAACTTCGCTGATAGCAGCGCTGGTGGTACCCTATTGGGTATCACTCTCCATGCTAATAGAGCCTCTAGAAAAATCCCTGAGCAGCTTCCAACTCACTCATAACAAATATATGAATTTTATGGGACATAGAAAACAACAATTAAGAATAATTACTTAATAGACCTGACCCAGACCAGTTTCCACTTGACTGTTAGCAAGAAAATTAAACCCTTGTCGTTAGCAGGAACTTTTGGACTTCCCAAGGCATAAAAAACTTGTGATCCACTTTCTGCCCTCCCACCCTGCTTTGGCAATGCCAGTAATTGAACTCAGGGTCTCACATACAAAATTTTTTTTTAATGTTGAGATTTTAATAACACCAAACACCAAATTTTTTTAATGTTGAGATTTTAATAACACCAAATATCAGCCAAGTGGCACAAATGCTGGCTGACTTCGACCATGAGTGTGAAAAGGTAGGACTACAGCTGAATCTTATGAAGACAATGTTTATGAGAAACAGCCTCATTCCTGATGCCCCATTCGCTCTCAATGGAACGACCATCTCCGAATGCAACAGTTATGTGTACCTAGGTCGAGAAGTCAACATGACAAATGACCTGGCACCCGAGCTGCGCAGGAGGAAGAGAGCGGCTTGGAACGCCTTCAAGAACATCGAAGAAATAGCTAAGAGGACGAAGAACCTCTGGCTCCAGGCACATCTCTTTGATTCCACTGTTCTTCCTGCATTAACATATGCCTCAGAGACCTGGGCCCTACGCAAACAGGATGAGAATGCTATTCAGGTTTCCCAAAGAAGAATTGAAAGAGCTATGCTTGGAATATCACGTTTCACTCAAATGAGAGAGAGAATCTGGAGTTCTGACATCCGTCGACGATCAAGAATCAGGGACGCTGTCTCGTTTGCCAAGGTGTTGAAAATCAGATGGGCTGGTCACGTAATGAAATTTAAAGACGACCGCTGGAGTAGAGCTGTTACCGACTGGATTCCACGGGATGTCAAAAGACTGCGTGGCCCCCCACCTACCAAATGGTCAGACTTCTTCATCAAGAATGATCAGTTTGAGGCTCTTCATGTTCCCAGAGTGAACAGATGCCATTGGACCACACTAGCACGCGACAGGGACAAATGGAGACGTTACTGGCGCCCACTAGAGCAAATCAACAACTAACGGGAAGTTAAGTGATTAAGTGATCAAGTGAATGTTGAGATACATGTTAAATCCTACACCAAGCACCCAATATAACAAATTATTTTGCTGCCTTAAATGTTTTACCTTTAGTTATTTCAAGCTAGAATCATTTACTCACTTTCTGATATCACAAAATATTCCAAGGTGATTTCTCTAGCCAGTATTCAAATAATTTTCCATGTAATATGATTCCTTTTATTGGATAGTGACAACATTTGTATATTAGATATGATCAGATCACATCTTTTTAAAATTACTATTCTTAGACTTTTCACTAGGTGGGTGGTAAAACTGTGTTACAAGATTTCACTTGAATCCTTAGGTGCTAGTTTTTAATGGTGGTATCGGCAAAATTCTGATTATTAACAATGTATTGGAGGTGTGCGGACATTTCACCTCCCCCAAGCCTGAAGTCCAACCCCCACACAAAGGGAAAGCTGGATCCCAAACTAGCGCTAAACTCCAAGATGAGGTGCAGAGAATCTCCAGATAATAGCAGAATAAGGAAAAGAGCCTCAAAATAAACAAACAGATATCAAGAGAAAAAATCAGGATAAAGACAAGAGGAATAATATAAGAATGATTGGAGCCTCAGAAGGACAGGAAGAAAACCCTAATGAAAAAGCAACTGTCAAAGCCATGAATGCTAAGCCATTCCCAGAGCTGAAGAGTTCATGCACTCAGATTCAGCAGGCCCAAAGGTACCAGATAAAAGAAATCCAAATAAAAATACTCCAAGACGAATCCTTATCAGAATGACAAAAACTGTAAGTAGAGATAGAATACTGAAAACAGCAAGATCAAAGAAGGAAATTGCTTATAAAGGAGCATCTTTTTTTAAAAATTTTTTATTAGTGAAACACTATGAGGTACAGTTATAGACTTACAAATTTTTGTGCTTGGGTTTCAGTTATACAATGATCAAGTACCCATCCCTCCACCAGTGCACCAGTGCCCATCCTCCACCACCACGGGTTCCAGCATCCCCCTCAACCCCCCCCCCCGTCCCACCCTGCCTCTGTGGCAGGGTATTCCCCCTTGTTCTCTCTCTCTTCTTTTGGGTACTGTGATTTGCAAGAGAGGCATTGAGTGGCAATCATGTTTGGTCTATAGACTACTTTTAGCATGTCTCTCCCACCCTGGGAGGTTCCTCACAACACCCTTTATTTGGTGCTCTCTTCTCTATCTGAGCTTCCTTTTCACCTAGCACGTATGGCTGGCCTTCACGTCATGGAGCAAAATTCCTGGTACTAATCTCAGCCATTCCTGGGTGTTAGTCTCCCTTTTTGTTGCTTTATGTTCCCCAGATGAATGCAATCTTTCTGTGTCTATCCCGCTCTCTCTGACTCATTTCGGTTAACATGATATTTTCCATGTAGTACCACTTGTATGTAAATTTCATGACTTCGTTTTTTCTAACAGCTACATAGTACTCCATTGTGTAAATGTACCAAAGTTTCTTTAACCAGTCATCTGTTCTCGGGCACTCAGGTTTTTTCCAGATTCTTGCTATTGTAAAGAGTGCTGCAATGAACAAACAATTGCAGAGGTCACTTCGACTATACCTTTTTGCCTCTCTGGGATATATTCCCAGGAGTGATATAGCTGGGTCAAATGGGAGATCAAATTCTAATTTTTTGTATCGTCCATACTGTTTTCCAAAAGGGTTGGACCAGCCGGCATTCCCACCAGCAGTGAAGGAGGGTCCCTTTCTCGCCACATCCGGGCCAGCATTGGTTGCTTTTGTTCTTGTGGATGTGGGCCAGTCTCTGTGGTGTGAAATGATATCTCATTGTTGTTTTGATCTGCATCTCTCTGATGATTAGTGATGTAGAGCATTTTCTCATGTGCCTTTTGCCATTCGGATTTCTTCTTTGCGAAAGTTTCTGTTCATTCCCTTGCCCCATTTTTTGATGGAGTTGGGTGATTTCTCCTTGTGGAGTTCAACCAGTATCTTGTATATCCTTGATATCAACCCCTTGTCAGATGTGTATTTGGTGAATATCCTTTCCCATTCTGTAGACTGTCTTTGTATTTTGGTCACTGTTTCTTTTGAGGTGCAGAAGCTTCTTAGTTTAAGAAAGTCCCATTTGTCTATCTCGGCCAGTGGCGTGACATCTTTGAAGATACCATTAGCTTCAATATCATGGAGAGTTTTGCCGACTTTGTCTTCAATAAACATTATGGATTCTGGTCTGATGTTGAGGTCACAAATCCATTTCAATCTTACTTTTGTGCATGGTGTTAGGCAGAGATCTGAGCCCACTTTTTTGCATGTAACCATCCTGTTTTGCCAGCACAGTTTATTAAAGAGGCTTTCCCTGCTCCACTTCACTTTTCTTGCCCCCTTATCAAAGATTAGATGATTATATGTTTGGGAGGAAATGTCAGTATATTCAACTCTGTTCCATTGGTCTGCAACTCTGCTTTTTTTCCAGTACCATGCTGTTTTAATTATTACTGCTTTGTAGTGGAGTTTAAAGTTAGGGAGGTTGATTCCTCCCATTTTCTTTTTCCCCAGAATTTCTTTAGCTATTCGTGGGGGCTTATTGTTCCATATAAATTTCAGGAGTGTTTGCTTAAAGGAGCATCCTTAAGACTTACAGCAGACTTCTCTGATGAAACTCTCCATGCCCAAAGATGGTGAGGGGGTATTGTGCTAAAACTTGATGAAACAAATGCCTTGTCAAGAATACTTACAAAGTTAGACTCTCATTCATATTTGAAAGAACAATACACAGCTTCATAAACAAACGACAACACAGGGACTTCATAGACCCAAAACCATGTTTACGAGAAAAAATAAACAGGCTACTTTTAGACAAGACAAGCCCCTCAAACACACCCAATTCCCATAGAAAGATGAGACAAAACTCCATAACAATAATCTCTCAATGTCAATGGGCTAAACAGCTAAACACACCAATTAGAAGACCACAGAATAGTAGGATGGACCCAAAAATTGAACCCAATATTCTGCTGCCTGTCAGAAACATATCTGAACAGTCAGAGCAAACACTGACTCAAATTCATAGGCTAAAATGTAATCCTACAGCAAACAATTCCCTCAATAAAGCTGGGTTGGTCACACTAGTACCAGACAATGTAAACTTCAAACTAAAGAAGGTTATAAGAGACAGTGAAGGACATTTCTTAATGATCAAGGGATCTGTACATTCCTAAATGTATATGCACCTAATGAGGATCCAGCAAAATACTTAAAACAACCACTTGTAGACTTGCAGAAAACATTGATAGCAACACAATAGTAATTGAAAATTTCAACATTGATTTATCAACACTTGATATATCAACCAGACAAAAGCTCAGCAAGGAAATATTTTATTTGAGGGAAGAAATGGAAGAGAGGGGGTTAATGAACATATATAGAACATTTTATACTAAAAAGCTGAATATACATAAAAAGCTGAATATACATTATTCTCCTGTGCACATGGGTCACATTCTCCAAGACAAACCATACACTGGGCCATAAAACATACCTCCATAGAATTAAGAGGATAAAAATTGTTTCAGCAATCTTTTCAAAACATGTATCACTGTATTACTGTCATTCCATTGTTCATCGAATTCCACAAGCAGGCACCAGTGACGTCTCCATTCACTCTAGCCCTGAGATTTTAACAAGTGCCAGCTCTTGGGTCATGGGAATGAGGCCCATCATTGTTACTGGATTTTGGCATATCCAATACGCCATGGGGAGCTTCCCAGACTCTGCCATGTGGACAGGATACTCTCGGTAGCCTGCTGGGTTCTCTGAGAGTAAGAAATAGACAATAATAGGTCACCCGGCCTCAGAGCTATAGCACAGTGGGTAGGGTATTTGCCTTGCATGCGGCCAACTCGGGTTCGATTCCTCTGCCTTTCTCGGAGAGCCAGGCAAGATACCAAGAGTATTCTGCCTGCACGGCAAGCCTAGCAAGCTACCTGTGACATATTCAATATGCCCAAAATCATAACAAGAAGTCTCACAGTGGAAATGTTACTGTTGCCCGCTCTAGCTTCAAAACATGATTCACTGAAAATAGAACTGAATCACACAAAGAAACAGATTATCAAATAAAACACCTGAAAATTAAACATGTCACTACTGAACAACCAGGGACTTACACAGGAAATCAAAGAGAAAAATCAAAAGATTCCTGGAAATAGACAAGAATGAAGACACGCATTATGGGACATGGCATAAGCAGTGTTAAGAGGAAAGTTTATAGCTCTGCAAGCATTCCTCAGGAAGGAGAAGTGAGCTCAATAAGTAATTTAATCTCAGAGCCTAAGATCTTGGAAAATGATAAATAAAGGGAGTCCAAACTAGGCATGAGAAAATAAATACTAAAACATAGAGTGGAAATTAATGAACTGGAAACCCAAAAACCAATCTGAAATGTCAATGAAACCAAAATCAGTTTCTTTGAGAAAATAAACAAGATTGATAAACCACTACCAGGACTTACAAAGGAAAAGAAGGAAAGAACCCTAATAAATAGAATCAGAAATGAAAGAGGGGCCATCACAACAGAAACCACAGAAATTCAAAGGATCATCAGAAATTACTTTGAGAATCTTTATAATATGACACAAATAGAACCCTGAAGAAATGGATAAGTTCCTGGACTCTTATAATCTCCCAAGGTTGATCTAAGAAGATTTGGCATACCTAAAAAAAACTATCACTATCAAGGAATTTGAAATAGTAATAAAAACTCTCCCTCCAAACAAAAGCCCTCGCCCAGATGCATTCACTAGTGAATTCTAAACCTTTATAGAGGACGTACTACCAATCCTGTTCAAGCTTTTCCAGGAAATTGAAGAAACATAAAAATACTTCCAAACAGTTTCTATGAGGCAAATATCACCCTGATACCAAAAGCAGACAGAAACACACACACATAAAGAAGAAGAAGAAGAAGAAGAAGAAGAAGAAGAAGAAGAAGAAGAAGAAGAAGAAGAAGAAGAAGAAGAAGAAGAAGAAGAAGAAGAAGAAGAAGAAGAATAGGCTAATATCCCGGATGAACATAGACACAAAGATCTTTAACAAAATACTCGCAAATAGAATTCAACAATTCATCATAAAGATCATACACCCCTACTAAGTACGATTCATCCTGGGGATGCAAGGATGGTTTAACACTTGTAAGCTGATAAACATAATACACCATATTGGTTAAAGAAAGGATAAAAAACATATGATCGTATCAATAGATGCAGAAAACGTATTTGACAAGATGCAGCACCCATTCATGATAAAAAAAAAAACTCTCAACAAAATGGGAGTTGAAGGAACTTTCCTCAGTAAAATCAATGACATCTACCAGAAGCCCACAGCAAGCATGATTCTCAATGGGAAAAACTAAAAGCTTTTCCTCTAAGGGCTGGAGCGATAGCACAGCGGGTAGGGCGTTCGCCTTACAAGCGGCCAACATGGCCGACCCGAGTTCGATTCCTCCACCCCTCTCGGAGAGCCCGGCAAGCTACCGAGAGTATTCGATATGCCAGACACAGTAACAACAAAGTCTCCAATGGAGACGTTACTGGGCCCGCTCGAGCAAATCGACGATCAACAGGAGGGCCTTTACCTTTACCTTTACCTTTCCCTCTAAGATCAGGGACAAGATAAGGTTGATCATGCTTGCCACTTCTATTCAATATGAAAGTACTTGTCATAGCAGTTAGGCAAGAAAAAGATATCATGGACATCCAGATATGAAACAAAGGAGTCAAGATATCACTGTTTGCAGATGACATGGTACTATACTGAGAAAATCTTCAAGACTACAAAAAAAAGCTCCTAGCAGCAATAGGTTTGGATAATAAAGTGGGAGATTACAAAATCAATACCCAGAAATTCATGGCTTTCCTATATACAAATAATGAAAAATAAGATGGCAATACTAAAAAGAAAAACAATCCCATTCACAGTTGTGCCTCAGTAAATCAAGTACCTTGGAAAAGGCTTAATGAAAGACATGAAGGAGCTGTACAAAGAAAAAACAAAATTCTACTCCAGGAAATAAAACAGGGAAACACATCCCCTGCTCATGGATCAGAAGAATCAACATCATCTAAATGGCAGTACTCCCAAAAGCATTGTACAGATTCAATGCGGTCCCTATAAGGATAATCATGATTTTTTTCACCGAAATAGACAAAACACTCCTGAAACTCTTATGGAACAATAAATTCCCATGAATCACTAAAGCTATCTTTGGGAGGCAACACTTCCCTAACTTCAAACTGTACTGCAAAGCACTATTAACTAAAACAGCATGGTATTAGAATGGAGACAGACCTGCAGTCAATGGAAGAGAGTTGAATATATTGACATAGACCCTAAAAAATATGATCACTCAGCACAGCGGGTAGGGCGTTCGCCTTACAAGCGGCCAACATGGCCGACCCGAGTTCGATTCCTCCACCCCTCTTGGAGAGCCCGGCAAGCTACTGAGAGTATTCGATATGCCAGACACAGTAACAACAAAGTCTCCAATGGAGATGTTACTGGGCCCGCTCGAGCAAATATTAAACGGAAAAACTGGCAGGGTACCAAATGTAACCTGCCCACACGGCAGAGTCTGGCAAACTCCCCATGGTGTACCCAATATGCCATATACCAGTAACAACGATGGGTCTCATTCTCCTAACCCTGAAAGAGCCTTGAATATGGCACTTTTTAAAAAATTCTCAGGGCTAGGACGAAGGAGACGTTACTGGGGCCTGCTTGAGGCAATCGACGAACAACAGGATGGTCGTGATCATCGTGATCTTTGAAAAAGGAGTAAGAAATGTGAAGTGGAGTAAGGAAAGCCTCTTCAACAAGTGCTGCTGGAAAAACTGAACAGCTACAATGCAAAAAAAAAAAAAAAGAACTCAGACCCCTCTCTAACGTCAGGCACAAAAGTCAGATAAAAATGGATTAAAGACCTCAATATCAGACCTGAATCCATAAGGTACATGGAGGAAAACGTAGGCAGAATCCTACATGACAGTGAAGCTAAAGGTGTCTTTAAAGATGAAACACCTTGTGGAAGCAAAGATAAACAAATGAGACTACATTAAGCTAAGAAGCTTCTAGACCTCAAAAGTAATGGTGACCAAGATACAGAGACATCCCAGGAATGGAAAAATTATTTATCCACTACTCATCAGATAAGGGGTTAATATTCAGATATCCAAGGCACTGGTAAAATGTTATAAGAAAAAACTTCTACCCCATCAAAAAGTGGGGA
Source organism: Sorex fumeus (assembly GCF_029834395.1). Lineage (NCBI taxonomy): Eukaryota > Metazoa > Chordata > Mammalia > Eulipotyphla > Soricidae > Sorex > Sorex fumeus. The sequence continues at coordinate 6,649,173 of NW_026606240.1, forward strand.
GAAGAAATGAACAAAAACTTCCTCGAAGCAGAAATACAAGTACCAAAAGGCACATAAAAATTCTCTACATTGCTAATCACCAGGGAGATGCAAATCAAAACAATGAGATACCACCGTTTACCATAGAGACTGATACATCAAAAAGAATAAGAACAACCAGTGCAGGGATGGATGCAGGGAGAAAGGGACTCCCATTCACTGTTGGTGGAAATACTGACTGGTCCAGTTTTTTAAAAAAACAATATGAGCAGTCCTCAAAATACTGGAAATTGAGCTCCCATATGCCCCCAGCAATTCCATTTCTGGGAATATGACACCAAGATGCAAAAACACAGAGCAAAAATAACATCTGCATCTGTACGTTCATTGCAGTACTGTTTACAATGGCCAGAATCTGGATACAGCCCAAGTCCTGAGAACAGATGACTGGTTAAAAAAACTATGGTACATTTACACAATGGAATATTGTGCAGCTGTTAGAATAAATGAAGTCATGAAATTCCTTTATAAATGGAGAGTGTCATGTTGAGTGAAAACAGTCAGAAGGAGAGGGACAGACATAGAATGACTATACTCACTTGTGGGATATGAAAAAAACAAACATAGTATGAGACTAATACCCAAAGACAGTAGAAATGCCAGGACGAATGGTCCCCAATTGGAAATCTGTATCAAGAACGAAGGCCATTGGGATAGAGAAGGGACCATTATGACAATGATGGTTTATAGCAATTGCTCTGGATTAGGGATGTGTGCTGAAGGTGGGCAAAGGACCAAACACGATGGCCTCTCATTATTTGTATTGCAAACTATAACTCACAAAAAGCAAGAGAAGAGAGAGAATGTATGTGAAAGAGAGACAGAGAGAGAAACTTAAGTGTACTTATCATAGAGAAAGGCTGGGGACGAGGGTTGCAGGAGGTATATGAGGAATATTGGTGGTGGAAGGATGGGTGTTGGGGCATTGAATGACTGAAACCCAATCGTGAAAGTTTTGTAACTGTAGCCCACGGTGATTAAAAAAAATTAAAAAATGAAAAGAATAAGATTTCTTGGGCTTTTTAAAATAGGTGCTGATAAAGAACTTCTTAAGTCTAGAATAAAGTGTTAAAAGAAGGAGTAAATGTAAATCTTGTGATTGAAGAAAATCATTGACTAGAGCTTGCAACACAATAGAGGTTTGGGATGAAATATTGTTTATTATCTCAGAAAGCTGAAGATATGGAGGTGCAACTGGTCTTATAAAGAATGATTGGCTCTGTGTCAAAAGCACAGACTTAGATTTTGACACATTTAGTATAAAACAATTAACATATGTTAATGAAAATAGATCAAGTAGAGTATGGGAAAAGTATTATACTAAAGATAGACATTACATTTTAGAATACAGAATGTCTAGCCCAGTATCTCAGTTTCAGTAGATGCCAATATTTAACATTTTGAAGTCTGTGCTTGTTTGGAGGTTCTAGCAACTATCGCCTAATCTGCCTATTGTCTGTCATCTACAAGTTGTTCACTCGAGTCATCCTAAATAGGATTGGCAGAACACTAGATGAAGGACAACCATGCGAGCAAGCCGGGTTCCGCAAAGGATTCAGCACCATCGACCATATCCACACGATAACCAAGCTCATTGAGGTTTCTCGGGAGTTCAAGATGCCGCTCTGTCTAACGTTCATTGACTTAAAGAAGGCCTTTGATTCTGTTGAGACAGAAGTGGTCATTGAAGCCCTAGCCAATCAGGGCATTCAAGCCCAATACATCAGGATCCTCCGTGAGCTGTATTGCGGATTCACTACCAGGATCTCACCATTCTACAAAGAATTGATCATTGACGTCAAGAGAGGGGTGCAGCAGGGTGATACCATTTCACCGAAACTCTTCAGTGCCACCCTCGAGAACATCATGCGATGACTGGAATGGGAAGGAATGGGAGTGAAGATAGATGGTCGGCAACTACCCCACCTCCGCTTTGCTGATGACATTGTTTTAATAACACCGAACATCAGCCAAGCGGCACAAATGCTGGCTGACTTTGACCGTGAGTGTGGAAAGGTAGGACTACAGCTGAATCTTACGAAGACAATGTTTATAAGAAACAGCCTTGTTCCTGACGCCCCATTCGCTCTCAACGGAACGACCATCTCCAAATGCAACAGCTATGTGTACCTAGGTCGAGAGGTCAACATAACAAATGACCTGGCACCCGAGCTGCGCAGGAGGAAGAGAGCAGCTTGGAACGCCTTCAAGAACGTCGAAGCAATAGCTAAGAGGACGAAGAACCTCCGGCTCTGGGCACATCTCTTTGATTCCACTGTTCTTCCTGCATTAACATATGCCTCAGAGACCTGGGCCCTACGCAAACAAGATGAGAACGCCATTCAGGTCTCCCAAAGAAGAATAGAAAGAGCTATGCTTGGAATATCACGTTTCACTCAAATGAGAGAAAGAATCCGGAGTTCTGACATCTGTCGACGATCAAGAATCAGGGACGCTGTCTCGATTGCCAAGGTGTCAAAAATCAGATGGGCTGGTCACATAATGAGATTTAAAGACAACCGCTGGACTAGAGCTGTTACCGACTGGATTCCACGGGATGTCAAAAGACCGCGTGGCCGCCCACCTACCAGATGGTCAGACTTCTTCGTGAAGATCATGAACGATCGGCTTGAGGCCCTTCATGTTCCTGGAGCGAACAGATGCCATTGGGCTACACTAGCACGCGACAGGGACAAATGGAAACGTTACTGGCGCCCGCTTGAGCAAATCGACGACTAACGGGAAGTTAAGTGATTAAGTGATTAAGTGAAGTCTGTGCCTTGTGTCAGGCTATGTCAAGCACATTTTTAAAATAATACCTTACTTAGTCCTCAATATAATGCTAGTCATATTATTTTAATGTTTTATGGTCTTAAGTATAAATAGGTTACATAGATAGTAATTAGTGAAATAAAGATTTGATTCCAATACATATTATTCCAGTGCCCATAATCCTGATGATATACTACTTTTTATTTTTTATATAATTAATCTTGCCGAATAAATGAACCCAAAATATACTTTATGGATATAGATTTGAGAGTCAACTATAATCCCTAAAAATAAAGAATTTAGGACACAAATTCTGTGGCACTCTTAAAAAAGAAATGAAATAAAATTTTTTAAAAATTAAATGATTAATGAGAATAGAAGAGACTATGAGCATCTTAAAAGAAGAAATTAAAATGCTAAAGTGAGATATTTATTCATCCAGTAATGATAGAAGAGCTTACTATAAACCGATACTCCTACAAAGACAGACAACATTCAGAAACTAGATTAAAGTATTTGCCTTATGGCATCCTAAAACTCACCAAATTAACAAAGACTAGTGCATGTGGTACCTGAGCACAGTTGTTACCACATGTCCCCTCTTGAAATGTGTTCTTTCATATCTTGATATTTTAATGTTGGAATCTGCCCTGGGACTTTCTCTACACCCTGGAGAAGCCTCTCTTCTCTCTTTGGCAAGTCCTGGCTAAGGTCTAGGACTGACTTTCCTTTCATGCAAGAAGCAGGGCTCACAGATCTAAATTTCCCCAGCTGTTCCCCAAGTGTCAGGGATAGAGAAAAAGTGACATATTTGTTTTTCAGAATGCCTCTTCTCTCCTCTCCACTTATCCCAGAAACCCCACCAGCATCAAAACTTACATTTTCTCTTTCAAACACTCTGTGCAATAGTCAATGAAAATAAACCATAACTGAAAGATAAAAATATGTGCACCAAATCCAAATTTTTTTAAAAAGGAAAGAAACATCTAAGCAAAATCCAGGTAATGATATTGATAGACTTAGATCCTAAACTATTTGGGATTAGATACAATAAAATATATTAAAAACAATAAAAGATTTCAGAAGTTATGAAAAATACAAAATGATTAAATGGGAAGAATAGAATGAACATATAAAAATAAAATAACCTCTAAATACATTTTATGAAAAATTAGACAAAATTGAAGGAAATATTACTAAACTATAATTTGTCAGAAAATAATCAAACTGAATGACTGAGAGTAGTGAAAATTGTTAAAAAGAAATTGGCATAAAGAGCAGAATAAAGGTATATTATACATAAATAGCACAGCGGGTAGGGCGTTCGCCTTACAAGCGGCCAACATGGCCGACCCGAGTTCGATTCCTCCGCCCCTCTCGGAGAGCCCGGCAAGCTACCGAGAGTATTCGATATGCCAGACACAGTAACAACAAAGTCTCCAATGGAGACGTTACTGGGCCCGCTCGAGCAAATCGACGATCAACGGGAGGGCCTTTACCTTTTACCTTTTTATACATAAAATTAGAACATGGAGTAGAAAAATAATAGGACAAATGGAGAAAAAATAATTGCTTGAGATAATGACCAGGAATACTTAAAAAACTGAATAAAATACATCATAGTTTAGACAGAGAAGTGCAGCAACCAAAGAAAAATACATGTACTTTGATACATCAAGAACTCTCTAAGATAAAAAAATAAATCAATGAAAGTAGAGAATAACTAAATTCTCAACAGAAAAACACGATAATGTGATACTGTTTTCTATTCTGAGGGAGGCAAAATATAAAAATTATATGAACCTGGATTTCAACATCACCTGGTAAATTGTCTCAGACCAGCACAGAGATTCCATAGCCTGAATTAAAGAAAATGTGTGAAGGCTTTCATAGGAAGAAGTAAGATATTCCTCATATAAGTACTGAATTTCTAGAAGAAAGGAGAATTTGAAAAAGATAATCACATGAGTAAATCTAAATGAATATTGGTTGTGCACAAGAATACTAATATTGCTAAAAATACACACAGGCCATATGCATTTGTAGATATGTTCTATATGTTTAATCATGCGTATTAATAAAATATATAACAGTAAAAATCACAATATGTGGAAGTAACAGGAATAAAATGCTCTAAGGGATTTATTCTACTAAGAGTAGCACTGTAGCACTGTCCTCCCATTGTTCATCGATTTGCTCAAGCTGGCCCAGTAACGTCTCCATTGTGAGATTTGTTGTTACTGTGTTTGGCATATCGAATATGTCATGGGTAACTTGCCAGGCTTTGCCGTGCTGGCGAAATACTCTTGATAGCTTGCGGGATCTCTGAGAGGGGCAGAGGAATCGAACTTGGCTCAGCCGGGCTGTGGCATGCAAGATAAATGCCGTACCGCTGTGCTATCTCTCCAGCCCATTCTACTAAGAGTAATAGATATAATTTAAATTGAAATATAACTTTGCTATAGTCAAAGATTTGGCTATAAAATCCTAGAGTAATCTCTGAAAGAACAGTGAAAAAATCGGAGCAACTTCTGCTTTGATTTGGGGGGGATGCCTTTCCAACATTGCTGGGGTGAGCCCCAGCAATGCTTGGATTTCCAAACAGCGCCAGGGATCAAGCTTTGGGCCCTGGGAGCTCTCCACTTGTACTCTCGTCCTGGCCCCAGCAACTACTGCTTTAAAAGAAGTCAAGAAAAGAAAACGAGTAATATTTAGTATAGGAGGGCAAATAGATGACAAGTAAGAGAACAGATTTAAATCCAAGTAAATCACTAATGGCTGTAAATATAAATATATAAAACATGGTAATAAAAAAGAAATCATCAGCATAAAATTATAGCTCCTTTAAGGGACATTTTACATATAAGAAAACAAAACTTGAAAGTTAAATAATGTAAAATATACAATACAAAATAAATTAAAGTTGATACAAATATATTAAGCCATCAGACAAACAGCAGAACATTTTCCAAAATTAAAAAGGTGCTAAGCCATAGAGAAAATTTTAATAAATTTCAAAAGGCAGATACCACACATAGTATATTTTCTAACTGGAGAGGAATTGAGCTAAAATTAATAACCTCAAAACAACTGAAATACCCAGAGATATATGAATTAAGAATTAACCAATATGCTTGCCAATATATATATATATATCAATGTATAATATGAAATCAGACATATTCCCACACAGCATAAAGCTATGATATGTCAGAACTTAGGTTACACAGATACAGTTGCTGAGGAGGGAAATTAGAGCGTTAAAAATTTGAATTAGGATAGGAAAGAAGCTGAAAATCAGTTCACTACATGTTTATCCTTAGGATATACACAAAGCAGAGCAAATTAAGGCCCAAGGGGATAGTTTTGTGGTCAGGTCTACAAGGACCCAAGTTTGATCCTGGCATCACATGGATCCTGACTACTACTGGGGTTGCCATGGTGGCCCCCCGTCCCACTAGAACAAGAAGCATGCTGCTGACTTGAACATTGAACTGTCTGGTCTAGTAGCTGAGCATCACCAAGACCCCCTGTCCTCTAAACAGTGGTTGGGACCCTTTGTACCCACCAAAAAAAAGAAGAGAAAATTGAAAATAATAAATAGAAAGAAGAAAATAACATATTGCAAAGATAAAATATAATGCATTAGTGAACAAAGAATAGCATTTTAGAAAGACAAAATAAAATTTTAGAATTATCTTCTAAATAAACTGAGTAGCAATAATAGAAAGAATAAACACATTACCAATAGCAGAAGAAAAAGAAGCAGGGGGGATCAAATATTTTGAAATTATCATATAACAAAAAAGTTAGATAAAAGAGCTGAGTAATGTCTTATCTAGTAAAGAATCTGACGATAATTAGAAGCCCTCCTGCAAGAGAGCAGTACTCCCAAAGGTCTACAAGCTGAATTTTCTAATCATTTAAAATAGGTAGAATACTAATCTTATATTAAACCTTTCCCCATAAATAAAATTAAAATTTATTATTTTAAGATACCCATATCTAATGAAAAAGTGATAAAAACATGCTAGGAAAATTAATTTCATTACATAATATAGATTTTATTTTGTTTGTATGACGTTTTGTGGGCCCATTCTGGTGTTACTCAGGGTTTTGAGGCCTCAGAGGAACATATGAGTGAGAGGTTGGCCATGTGCAATGCAAATACTTTATCCTTATTCTGGTCCCTAGCTGCATGTTTTAAGATTATTAGATTAAGATCAAATGTGAGATTCTCAAACTAAAATTTTTTCAGTATTTAACAATGAATCTATATCATTCATTATATTCACAGAATAATAGAGAAAAATCACATGATTAACTCTATAAATGTAAAGTGACTGATGAAAAAACCAACATCTATTTATGACAAAATATTTTAGTGCAAAAGGTATAGTATAAAATGATCTCATATTGTAAAAAAATTTTGTTAAAATGCGCACTGCAAGAACTGCATTAAATGGCAGATCATCAAAGGATTTCTAGCCAAGATCAGTGAAAACAATGCAAAACATCTTCGTTTCTATTTATCATTGTATAAGAGATTCTTCCTAGTTTGCTCCATGAGGTGAAAAAAAAGGTCAAATTCTCCACATTTCCAAGAGACATAACTGCATATATAAATACTGAAAGGGATATTTACAGAAACAAATAATTAACAAAATTCATTAAATGTGAAATTATCATATAGAAATAAGATGACTCTAATCCTAGAATGTACTAGAAAATATGATAAAAATTTAAAATAGATCTAACAATAATTTTAAGACATACACAGTGAACTATTGTGTATTTTCAAAAGTCCAGTGGCACTCTATCTCTCCCGCTGCCCGCGTTCGGTAGTCTCGAGCCGTTTCCCCCACCCCTGGGAGGTCGATGGTGATGGGCAGGCGAAGGAAGGAAACGAGGGCCAGGCTGGTCGGTATCAATTGTAGTTTATTCCTATCTTCACTCTCACCTCTAACTCTGCCCTCTGGAGCCCGAGCTTGAGCCTGAGTCTGAGACTCAGCCTCTTCCTCAGTCTCCGCCTTCTCCCTTTTCTCTCTCAAGCCCAAACCCCCTTCGAGTTTACAGTCTTAGTTTATATAGCAATCACGTAGGGTGGTGACACAAAGGTGGGTTGAACATTAACAAATGAGCAAAGAGAGGTAAAGAGATTATTCCAGATTACTAGGAGATCTGCTCAAGGGTGGGATCCCAACAAGGGTGTATTCTTTCCTCAGCTAGTAATCTACTTAAATAGTTGTAGTAAGTCTACTTCTAATATTTCTAGCAATGTCATTCAGTATGAGCACAGTTAGAGATAAACTTACAGTTTGGTTCTCCCTGAGGACAATCACACAATCACAACCATCCTGTTATTCGTTGATTGCCTCAAGCAGGCCCCAGTAAGTCTCTTCGTCCTAGCCTTGAGATTTTTTTTTTTTAAAGTGCAATACTCTAGGCTCTTTCAGAGTTAGGAGAATGAGACCCTTCATTGCTACTGGTATTTGGCATATTGGGTACGCCACGGGGAGTTTGCCAGACTTTGCCGTGTGGGCAGGTTACATTCGGTAGCCTGCCAGTTTGTCTAAAGTAGGAATGAGATGATAAGATGTCGCATGGCCTCAAATGCAGCCGTGCGCTTCCGGGAGCTGGGTTTTATAGTCTCTGAATCTTGGCCGTTGATGGGATTACATGGCGTCAGGGGGCCAGTTGGTGGGTGTAACCCCCGCCTACTGGAATTTGGAGGATCTGGGTGGAGGATGCCCAGCCTCAATCCGAGTAGACTTGGAGATCTCGGCCCGGAACCTGCGTGGCTTTGTCCCTCTGCCGTACCTTCATGTGTGCGGAGAGTGGTCTCAGCATGATGGTGGCTGGTTCTGGAGGTCTTCGGCTGCCGGAGCCTTGGTAGGGGCAGGGAGGAAAACTCAACCTGCTCCCCTCCAAGGGGCCCCGGCGAGGACAGCCAGGCACGGGGGCAGGAGACTCTGTGCTATTCTCTTCCGGGAGCTGGGTTTTATAGTCTGAGGACATCTCACTATATATTCCACTCGCTATATATATATATATATGTATATATATATATATACATATATATATATACATATATATATACATATATATATATATATATATATATAAAACAGTCCTCAGGCCAGGCCAGGTTAGTCTTCCTAGCCCCAGCAGGGTCCTAGTCTCATCATTACTTACTTTTGGATCATGACATTTGTCCATGATCGTGCCCTCAACTTATAGTTCAGTATTGTGGAGCTTTGGCCTGGCCCATTTTGATGCCAGGGTAGCTCACAGCTTGCCCTGGGTCCATTCAGTCCCTCGTCGGGACCCTGCTTTTGAGGTGCTAGGAACTAAGGGCAACTGAGTCAAGAAAGTAGATGCTCAGGAGTAAATATTATTCGGAATCAATCAACTCCCAAGTTACAAACCATAATATTAACTGTCATCCTGTGTCCATACAGAAAGAACACTGCTCTAAGGTAAACTATGCAAAGGACATAATTCACAATACAACTTCAGTGTCCTTAGAAGGATCTGATCTTACAAGCTAACAGAAGAATCTGATTAGGTCGAAAAGGTGATTAACTGGCTGGGGAGGAGAGCACAGAGAAGAGTTCCCAGACAAACAGAGAAATGGGAGTGACTGGGGAGCACTGTGATGGGTGTAACCCAATAAATCTGAGCTCCCTGTGGCAATGTTATTCTACAAACTATAAAAATTATTTAAAACATTATAGAGATGTAAATAGGTGAAATAATATATGAAGACCATGAACTAGAAGACAAAATATCCAAGTAGCATTTGTTTTCTAGAGGCCACACCCAGGACTAGAACTAGTCCTGGCAATGCTCAGCTTGGCTATATGAACCAAAACTCATTGTTTGGTCCTGCTGGTACTGTATTTGAACCAACAGTGCCCAGGGGCTGCTAGAGTTATACCTGGGGATCTCCAGAGCCGTCTGGTACCTCAGGAATCAAACTAAGAGCCTAGCAGATGCTAGGCATATGTTTGACCATTTTGAGTCATATCTTTGGTTACAAGACTCAATATTTATATGTTGAGTCTGTTTAAAAACAGCTACATGTGAAATACTGCCCCAGTAAAAATAGCAGGGTAATTTAAGGAAGTGTTGAAAATTTTAAATTTTATTTAGAAATACAAAACTATTTTTAAAAGAACTATTTTAAAACTAATTTAAATTTTAAAAAGAATATATTATTAACTATTAAAAACATATGGTGAGCAATGTTTTCTTAATTTAGACACGCAATTTTCGGGAAAAAAACAGTACCACTATGCATATATTTCTTAATTCATCTCTACTATTTCCGTCATTATTTTTACCTATAGTACTCAGCGACTTTCAAATTGGTATAGCTAATAATGCCTCCATCTACTCTGTCTAAAATTACTCTGAGTGGTCAGGGAATGTATCTCAGTGATAGAGTTCATGCTTTTTATTCATGAGGCCTTGGGTCAAATCCCTTGTGAAAGGAAGGAAAGAAAGGAGGAAGGAAGGGAGGAGGGAAGGAAGAAAGGGAGAGAGGAGGGAAGGGAGGGGGAGGAAAAGGAGGGAAGAAAGAAGGGAGGAAGGAAGGAAGGAAGGAGGCTTGGGAGGAAGGAAGAGAGGAGGGAAGAGAGGAAGGAGGCAAGGAAGGAAGGAAGGAAGGAAGGAAGGAAGGAAGGAAGGAAGGAAGGAAGGAAGGAAGGAAGGAAGGAGGGAGGGAGGGAGGGAGGGAGGGAGGGAGGGAGGGAGGAAGGAAGGAAGGAAGGAAGGGAGGGAGGGAGGGATTCCTCATTCTTCCTTATCCATAGTTCCTGGTTAATAAAAATTAATTAATTTTAAAATGATAGATCTTGGGGTTATAATTTGTTTGGGTGCTATTCTCTAAGCATATTGAGTGCATTTCTATCTCAGGACATTTGCACCTACTAATCGCTCTTTGGCAATCTGTCTCCAGTGTTCACATTCCTTCCTCCCCTTTTCAAGTCATTGCTCTGCTCATTGTCAGGCTTCGTTTGCCATATCTGAAGCAGCCTTTCTCAATCCCACCTTGTACTCTATGGCCTCCTCTATTCTTCTCAATATCAAGTATCAGCTTTAAATGCACTGTTTGCTTTAGTTGTTTATCGGCCTCTCCCCTCTACCACTAATCTTTGTGAAATGAGATTTGTAACTTATTTGTTCACTATTATATCACAGCACTGATAAAAATGCCATGTAGGAAACTCTCTGGAAATATTCTTTATTTGACTGAAGTTAATAATGACCTGAGTTACATTCTAAAGTCTCAAGAAGATTTTACTAAAAAGAACTCATTTTAACACTTTATTCTCCTTGTTTTGTTTTCATATAGCTGACTGGTATTTTTCTCAATGGTGTCCATCCTTAGATTCTGAGGGACCCACAAAAGCCATGTTTCACAGATTGGCTGGAATGTTCCATAAAATGTAGAGTGAGAAGGAGCAAGCGCAACTCTGCTAGGAGTGTTGAGCATTTTAATGTTGACTGCAATATTTTTAGCGCATTCATAAAATGTGTAATAAAAGTGTGATAAAAAAGAAGAGTGGTTTTATTAAAAGAAAAATAAAAAGGTTTTCTTGTGTTGTTTCAAGGTATCATCATTTGGTTTGAGACTCAAAATGAACTGAACTGTGAGAACAAATATACACTTGCAAATAACTGATTCCGTGTGTTATTTATAATCTATAATGGAATATGTTCCAGAGAAAGTAGGTTATTTCTTTATGCACATATAAATTTGAAATTAATACAATAAAAAGTTGAACATTTTGGCCAAGGAGGACAGTCAGGTCAGATGTCAAACTCATAAAAAATTGCTAAATCCAGAACAGAAAGTAATTCTCTGATCTTTTTAGGGTTTTCAATAAGTTTTTCTGATGATTTCCTTCTCTTATTCAGTTTTCATATCCTGAGTTTTAAAAAACTCATTTTCTTTCAAGAATAATCACTTCAGAAAAAAGAGAAAAAAGAAGAAAAGAAAAGATCTCTGATTTCAGCATTGTGGGGGTTTAACATTTCAGCTTTACAAAGTAGATAAATAAGAAAGTACTTTGGAGAAAACTGACTAATATTGTGCTCTTTAACTATTTCTAGAGCATCTGTGAGTAATTTTGGCTTGCCGCCTTGCAAATTTTTGTTATGTCTTGAATTAATGCTCACATCTAAATAACTATAACTTTAGAAAAAAATCATGAAAAACAATTCAATTTCTGGCAGCCAAAATATTTAACTTCACATCACTTGAGGAAAAGAAGGACTTCAAATTATCATAATTTAAGGGAAAATATTATCAAGCTTCCAACAGTCTTAAGGAAATTTCCTTGAAGCTGAAGTATCTTGATCATATTCATATGCTTAAAGCTCCTTAAAAACATACCAGCAGGTACAAAATGACATAGGTTAACTTTGAACAACAAAAATAAATTTCCCAGACAAAGCCCTTATGCCTTCCATTTTCCTTAGACTCCTGTCCCTCATACCAACTGAAGGGCACATAAAATTCTAAATTAGACTGGATTCTAAAGCCAGTCAAATAGATGCAAATCTTAATTCTCCCACGTACTAGTTATCTGAATTCAAATGAGCTACACCCCTCTTTGAGCCTCAATTTACTCACCAGAAAAATGGTAATTGTAGTACTTTATCAAAATTAAGGTAAAGGTAAAGGCCCTCCCGTTGATCGTCGATTTGCTCGAGCGGGCCCAGTAATGTCTCCGTTGGAGACTTTGTTGTTACTGTGTCTGGCATATCGAATACTCTCGGTAGCTTGCCGGGCTCTCTGAGAGGGGTGGAGGAATCGAACTCGGGTCGGCCATGTTGGCCGCTTGTAAGGCTAACGCCCTACCGCTGTGCTATCGCTCCAGCCCAAATGGGGGTAATTTATAAATATAAATTGAGCAGTATCCCATATGGGTATCCCAAAGAGGAATTGAAAGAGCTATGCTTGGAGTATCATGCTTCACTCAAGTGAGAGAAGGAATCTGAAGTTCCCACGTCCTTTAACAATCAAGAATCAGGGACGCTGTCTTGTTTGCCAAGGTGTCGAAAATCAGATGGGATGGACATGTAATGCAATTTAGAGACGACTGCTGGACTAGAGGTGTTACCGACTGGATTCCATGGGACATCAAAAGGAGGCATGGCCGCCCACCTACAAGATGGTTAGATTTCTTCATCAAAACCCTGAACAAACGATGTGAGGCTCTTCGTATTTCTGGAGTGAGCAGGTGCCATTGGGCTACACTAGCACGTGACAGGGACGGATGGAGACGTTACTGGTGCCCGCTAGAGCAAGTCAATGACCAAAGGGATGACAAGTGATATGATACAATTTATAAATATGAATACCATATAGTAGGCATTTTGGTGTATAAGAAACAGTTCTTTGAGCAATGTTTCTGTACATCTATTTTTTGCAGAGCTTGTGATATGTCCGTTTCATTCCCAATGCATATATAAGTACCATAATTCTTTACTTAGCATTTCACTCTGTTCTACTAATTGTACTATCTCTGTTCAGACATTCATACAGCTAAAGTTCATGCCCTCTTTTTCTTTCTCTCTAGTAAATACAATAAGTAGAAATAAAACCTAAAAATAAATAATCTCTACTATGTGATGAGAGTGCCCTAAGTAATAACTCATTTACTTTTACATCAAGTCCTTGAAATGTGTGCTTTTATAATATTTTCATGTTATAGAGGGAGAGAGTGACAAAGAGATAAAATAACTTGTCTGATTATCCATAATCAGATATCACCAGAGATAAGAGCTGAAACAAGAACCTACTTCTTGAAATAATTGTGAGGAGATACATAGTTTTGTTTTAATTTGAATAATTTATGTTGCATCAAGACAGTCCTCTTGAAATGTAAAATTAAAAAACCAAAACAAAATTAGGAAGCTAGACAATTCTTAACAAGAGACAACTGTGAAGTATATCCCCAGAAGTTCACCTTTTTTTTGGGAGAAGACTTGTTCTTTGCTTGGTTTTCCTTGTATAGGAAATAAATGGATGGGACCATATAGAAAAGTTGATATGATAATTACTATTGTTATAAATATTGATTTCTGTGTAACTGCAGGTATTTGTTGTGATCTTATCAAATCTAATCAAATCATGTATTTTGAAGTCAACTTTAAAACAAGACACTACATACTAAATGTTTACTTTGTGGAGATCGCTGGTTCATATCATCATTTATCAAATCTTCAGGAAAATATATTTCCTCCATTCTATTGACATGGAAGCTCACATTGCAAAAGACTAATGTATTATGCTGATACATAGTAGAATTAGTGGGATAACTTGTTTCACAGATTTCATTTACTGAGTGAAGGCAGAAAATTTAAATTATACAATATTACAGTTGAGTTTCTTGGTTTGAGATACACGGGCTTATTAAACTCTGCATGGACAAAAAAAAATAAAGGAAAATCATACTCAAACAAATAGTTTGACTCAGCCTAGGACTCCCATCATTAACAAGTGACAGGGTTAGAATCCCACTTTACTATTAGCTTTCTTCTATATTTTTCCTGCAAAGCCTTTCAGATGGGGCTAAACAGAGATTATAAGACCCAGGACTCAAAATTTGAAAACTCCCATGTTTGTTTTCTAAAGTTAATTGGAAGGGAATGAGAAAACGGAAGTTGAAGTTTGCGAGGATAGAGAAGATTTGGAGGTGGGTTAAAGAGAGTCAAATATGGAGTAAGAGTTCCTAAAAAGTGTCCTTAGCTGGTCCCTAGTGAATACTGAAGAGCTTTGTTCAAAAGAACTTAACTAAAAATAAACTGAGAAAAGTTCCCCTATAGGAAAAACATTTCTTGTAAAAGTATGATTTCAATAAGCCAACCCAGTCCAAGTTTAGACTGTGATTCATTTTACAAATGAAGTTACACCCCCAGTTCATGTATGCCTCCAATTTCAGCCTTTGGCCATAATCTTTATTGGTCTTTCGGAACATGTGTTTACTAAGTTATAGCCCAGACCCTTTCCTTTGGTGTGGACTGCTTGTCCTGTAAATCTAAAATAACATAATTATTTAAAATATGAACAGCATATTATTAGATTCCAATATTTTCCTTTCCTGCTGACAGGAGGTAGTCCCACTTTCTAAATCTAAAATATTTATCTCTTTAAATTTTGATACAGTATCTTTGATACATACACAATAACATTTAAAGTTGAATGTGTAATTACACTGTCAAATGATTCTGTCTTCCCTCTTAATCTTCCTTCAGCATTTTCAGCTTTGAAGAAGCAGTGCTGCCGGACTATAATAAATCATCCCTGCAAGCCTTGATTTGTGTGCCGTACAAGAGGAATTTGGGAAGGAAACATTTTAAAGGAATTCAGATAGGATTTTTGTATTTGTACACATGGTTGCATATTTTGGGGAACTGGACTTAATTGCCTAACTTTAAAAAAAATAGATCTCCAAGAATAGCAGATCTATTCCACACAAGGCCTGAAACATTAGCATTTGGTATTCATTAGTTGAATTAATTGTTCTGTGCAAGAAAAATCGATGCAAAATTGTGTGAATGCAACACTTCCAATTGCAAGAGTCCATTATGTGATAAGCATAGTATCTTTAAAGCTCATAGACTCTCTACAAAGTAAATCATATCAACATTTTTTTTATTAGATGAAAATCTCTAGAGTTCACAGGGTTTATGCAGTTGAAGGAGGTCAAACAGTAAGTGGCAGATATTTCTACCTTAATTAACATGGGTTGGAAAACACTTCGTGAAAGGTTGACATAAAGGATTTGTAAAATGCCAACCTTGAAATTCTTGATTTTTAAAGAGCACACCCCATGTCTTGCTCAAAGGTACAACTCTTTTCTTCTTTCCGTGCTATATTCTGGCATTTTCTAAGGAAAGAAAACCAACATTTATGTGTATTTGACTTCTACCAGTTTTTTTGCTGGCTTTTGAACCTGTTCCTTTATTAAAATTTTCAAAAACACACTCAAAACCCTCTGACTCTCCTGATCTTGTATTATGGCCCAAAGTTGAGCCCTTTAAGCAGATCATAGAAGATATATATTTTGAGCCTAAATGGGAGCAGATCACAAATTCTCTCTGCATCATTATTCACCTGTAAAATAAGATAATACTATCAATGATAGTAATTATTTTCTGTCTGCTTATTTGTCATGTAAAGGGAACAAGTTAAACTAGGGGAAAAGGGATAGAGAAGGGAGCACCAAATAAAGGGTGTTGGGAGGATCCTCCCAGGATGGAAGAAGCATGCCGAAAGTAGACTATAGACCAAACATGATTGCCACCCATTGCCTCTTTTGCAAACCACAACACCCAATAGGAGAGAGAGAACAAAAGGGAATGCCCTGCCACAGAGGCAGGGTGGGATGGGGGGATGGGGGGTGGGAGGAATACTTGCATCCGTGCTGTTGGGAAATGGGCACTGGTGGAGGGATGGATATTTGATCATTGTATAATTGAAACCCAAGCACAAAAATTTGTAAGTCTACAACTGTATCTCATGGTGTCTCATTAATAAAAAAAGTTGGGAAAGAATGAAATTATATGTATGCACATATGAGGGTGATCACTGTATGATAAAATTTCAGGTCTTAATATCAAATATATGGGAGGAAGGAGGAGAAAATAATAAGGAAAGGAGTCAGAGAAAATTATCTGAAGGGACTCACTGCTTTATCCTGATTTTCTATTCAATGACAATAAACTCTCAGTAAAAAGAAAACAGGAAGTTTATAGTACCACCTACTTCACTTATAATTCTCCAGGTTGGGGGATATGGTATAATTGGTATGACTTTAGGGATTAGATTTAAAAAAATTCTAAGGGTCAGAATGATAGTACATCAGGTAGAACATTTGCCTTGTAGGCAGCCAACCCAGGTTCATTTCCTGTCATCCCATATGGTCCCCCAATCACTGACAGGAGTAATTTCTGATCACAGAGTCAGGAATAACTTCTGAACATTGCTGGGTGTGGTCCACAAACAAAACAAATTTTTTTCTAGTAATATGTCCTATAGAGACAAGATGGTTTTTGGAAGAAAATTTTTTAGCAAATGTTTTAATTACCTTTTTTAATAAATAAAATAAAATTAATTACTAGAAATACCCACTTGCTTGGACATTTGGCCCTGCCATCTGGCTTGTTCTCACTTTCAATACTCCATTGTGTACCAGAAACGAACCAGAAAAAAACCAGAAGCTAATCAGTGGTTCCCAAACCATGAGCATCAACTACTAGTGTCAATTTTAAAAACTTCATTAAAAATAGTTTCAGGCTCCCCAGCGCCATCTTACAGCACACAGCAACAAAGAAGAAAACCTGCTGGGGGGCCCACAGCTCCTGGAGAATGCTCCAGGTCCCAAACAGAGCCAATATCACTGGGAGATCCCAGATGGGCTAGGTGTTCCCGTCCCACCTTCTCCAGATGGGACCCCGGTGACCATGAGCCTGCAAGCGGGCACCAGGACATTCTTTCCAAACTGCAATGGGGCCTTATATACAAAGTGATCAATGGAAAGTAAATCATTCAACGTTTCTCCCTGAAAATCAGACTTAACTCTTTTGCAAACCACAACATCCAAAAGGAGAGAGAGAACAAAGGGGAATGCCCTGCCACAGAGGCAGGATGGAATGAAGGGGATGGAAATAGTTTCACCTTTTACTCAAATAAAGACTTTTTATTTCACTTTGATAATGTCTTCCCCCACTCCCTTCTGTTCTTGCTGTTATAGAATTAATCTCTTTGTTTTTTCCAAGTTGTCACCTCTTCCAATTTATTCTTGTTACTGTAAATAATTTTATTTTGGTAGTCATTGCTCTCAAACCTCCATCCATATAAACCCATGTCCTCTACGAGTCTTGTATGTAATAACTGATTAGCTTGTGTGTCAACGAATGAGCTTATGCTGAGATGTATAAATTAGCATTTAACTCTGTGTCATGGGATTCTGTATGCAAAATTTTTGTTTATTTGTGCCTGCTGTGATTAAGGCATTTATTCAACTTAGGAGGGTACCATAGTTTGCTGAACTTTGTCAATTCCAAATTAACTAAATTATTCAACTTTCTCATACTGCACTCTCCTTATCAGACTTAATTTCTTAGCTTGGATCACTTCACTACATTTTAAATACCATGTAATTTTTTAAATTTTAATTTCCTTATGACATTTGGTTATGATTTTTTTATTATATTCCAGATGTCTTTTTTTCCCTGGCCCTTCTTCCAGACCCTGTATAAGGTCTGTCTTCATTGTGAATCACTTATCCAGAACTCTGTTGAGCCAAATAGATCTGCCCTCCTCTGGGGTATTATTTAATTTAGAGCCATGACCTTTAATGCAGCACCACACCATGTGTTGTTTTGAGTCACTAAAATATTATTTGTCTTTCTGAATATTTAGATTTTAGATCCCTCCTGAGGATCATCTTCGTGTTTGGCGTGATGAAACAAATGTTTATCCAACACCTTTATTTATTCCCCACTAAGAACAAGACTGGGTCCTTTACTGGCTGATACTTACAAAAATCCTCTTGAGAAATTTACAATTCCAGAGATAAGATCTACTCTGTATTGTCAAGTATTTTGTGTAACACTGTCTCATCACATGCTAAATAAAAATAGACAAATAAAAATAAAATTACTTGACAGTTAACTTTCAAAATGTCTGTATTTCCACTATCTGAAAGGTAGATGGAAACTAACATAAAAAGCTTTAAGACGTTACAAATGAATAATTTTTGTATTTATTTAATGCAATAGTTCTTCAAAATAATTTGACCATGACAGTCTCTGAAAAATAGTCTTTGTTAGCTCTCTAATGGATTTAATTATAAAAATTCAATATATCCCAAAACTAATGTTATCCAAGACTAGTTCAATAGAGAAACACTGCTTGGGTTACAATTATAAGGTTACCATACCCTGACTATACTGTATTAAAGAGTTTCTATCGATTTAGTTGTGTCATAGTAGCAGATAATTTTTGCTTCATGTTTAGAAATACATACTAAATTATTTGTACATGAAATAATACAGAGATTTAAACTTTCTTAAAACAGATTAAAGTTTAAATGTAGAGTCTTCTCCAAACTTAGCAGAAGACACATTTACAAATCAAATTTACAAATCAAATCCTCGGAGTGCCCTGTAAAAGACTCAGAGGCACTCTGAATGCAACATATCATCAGGTAAGCTTCAGCTATGTTCCAAGAAATTCCACCCCATTAAATGCTTTGGGGTTTGGGAGATCAATTTGAGAATTCTTTCTTATAAAGGGCTCCATTGTTTAAAAATGTAAAAAGTGTGAAAACCACTGCTTACACCACCACACTAAATCAGATGGAAGTGGGCTACTACTAGACCTAATTTGGTAAAGACTGAATGGTTCTGATTTACCTTGATTTTAAAAATGATAAGTAGAATTCCCACATCCTCTTTTATGTATCTTCCCACAGAGTCCTGGGAGAGCTGCATTTTGATGTTTTGGGGGTTTGTGGTTTCTGAGTTGGCAACATGCTTGCAAGGACCTTTCGCTCAGTCTTCTGCATATCAGTCTTCTGCATAACACACCCCCTAGCTCTGCTGCCTGCCTATCCCCAGATGTGTTTCTCCATCATAAAGCAGCATTTGGAGGAGGTCTACAAGATCCAACTTATCTTCTCATGCACATTCTTTTCAGAAAACAAGACAGGACAAGCTCTTTCTCCAAAGATGTTCTAGGGACTAATTCTTAGATTTATGGGAAGCATTTTGAAGAACAGTGAGCACCGTTAATAAAGGTACTTACATGATAACTGAAGAAAAAGAAAATGGGTTCATTGGTGGGAGGAAGGGGACATTGGGACTGGAACAGGTGTTGAAACATTGTATTCCTGAAACAACCTGATTAAGAACAACTTTGTAAACCATGGTGTCTTAAAATACAAAGGTTTAAAAAGGAGAAAAAAGAAAGAAAAAGTCTCCAAGAGTTCTTACTCAAAATAGGAAAAAAGGAAACAAAAGAGACCAGAAAAGGGTTATTTTATTGTACCCTTTGTACATTAACAGCCAGGTAAATTTTAGTTGATTTTTAGTTTGGGGGTGAGCACACCTAAGTTTATCTGAGGACTTACTCCTGCTTCTGTGCTCAGAAATCACTTCTGGCAGGTCCGGGGATCTTAGATGTTGCCAGGGATCAAAATCAGGTCAGCTGTGTAAGGCAAGTGCCCTGTCCACACTGTCCTTTCTCTCCAGGCCTAAAGTTTCTTATTAAATAGCAGTATGAGGCTTTTTCATATTGGTTACGAAGTCATATCATTTGGGGAATGTCCCAGCTGTGCCATCCTCATGACCGTGGCCAAGATATTTATTTCTCATTTCCTAAACTTCTATCTTCTCATATCTCTGAAGGTTGCAAATAGCATCACCTACTCCATGGGATTATCCCCAGTGTTTTCAAATCTGCTTATGTATTACCTAATATCAAGACAAAATGAGAGGGGAGGCAGGGATGTTGTAGGACGCCCACCACGGTACACAGGAGAAATTGTACATGCCCTTTTCTCAGATTGTTGCTTCAGTCATTTGGTGCTTTGGTGGTTGCAGTAGGGGGGACCACTATTAATAAGATTAGGAACCCCTGTTTCCCAACAGGACCCACGTGAAGCAGGCCACATAAAGTACTTCTCTCTTTGTCAAGATTAGCATCCGGGAAAATCTTAATATAATAAACAACTTTGGCATGCCTGCAAATGAGGAAAGCAATTCCTGATTGAAGTCGTGTCTTTTTTCTGAAAGACTTGTTAGTCTCACTGGCCCTCTCTGCTATGTCACTACCTCATCATAATTAGTGAAGATCAGGAGAGTGTATTGAGACCCCGTAGGGGACTATTTAGCAATTAGCCTCTGTAGTGATCCCACACTTCGATAAAAATTTCAATCCAATCCAATGTAATATTTTGGAGACAGTAAACTTCATATAATTAGACTGCTAGTGCTCTTTGAAACCCATAGCCACTGGGGCAAATTTCCAAACACCACAGACAGAGTGACACATTTGCAAACGGACAACATCTTTCCAGGAATAAGATCTTATCTACACAATAGCTATTGATTTCAGTGCTCAACTTTTCTGCTTCAGATATTTTCTCCTTCCTCTACTCCTCTTTTCTTTATATCGGATGCCTTTTTAGGATAGTCATTTCAATTAAAGTGAAATTTCCTCTGTTGACAAATGTGTTTACTAAATGGATGCTTTCTTCCACAAAAGAGTGTGAATCTCTGCTACAAACTTCAGTTTGTTTTCAGAACATGTGAACGAAAAAGCCTCAGGAAGACAATTTTAAATACTTCAGAATGAAGCTTCTTAATAAAGACTCTCAAAGTATAGGCAAGCAAATCAAAGAAAAATGTCAAACTACAAATGCTTTCCCAGTCCAGTTGCATGTCAACGGAGCTTATAGAAAGGGAGGAATAGGCCTCCAAATCATGTCTGGGCAGGCAGAGAAGAGAAAGAAAAAAAGATAGCATCCGATCTATAAATATTTATAGAACAATCATTAGACTTGGCTAGAACATGCAGTTCTTCTCTGAGTTCGCTGTTGGGAAACAATAATAAAAAAATCAGGGAATTATTCAAATACAGGTGAGAGGGAATTTAATTCTATACTTTTAGAAATCTCTCTGAAGCTCTACATGTGGCATAATGAAAAAGGGTATGCTAAATAAACAGTATCATGTATACAAAACACACTCATGCATATTATCTAAGAATCTCTGTAAAATCTTGTATCTGGGTTGGGTTCAGTAAACCAGCTAAGTTGCAGGTTTCAGAGCCTCAATTCAGCCTTCTGTCTCTACTGGACAGACTCTGGCCACCAGAACTCCCATAACTTGACGCTTGGCTACCATTCTGCAGCTTTTATCTGAATTGTGGTTGCTCCTGCCACCTGCTGCGCTCCAACTATTTATAAGAGCATGTGGTGACTGAACTATGTAAGGACTGAAATAATTCCTCCATTGGAAGATGTAGCTTTGATCTTATTTTTAAAACTGAGAGCATTTAGTAAATTTCTTCTGAAAGGGGCTTTCATTAGGAAACATCCATTTCACTCATATTTATTCTGGGTGAAGCTTACAGCAAATAAGGGAGGTGAGGGGCCAAGTCAGGGCTTCCCAACCACTGGGACAAGCACACCAATTCATGTCAAAAGCCAGCTACAAGTTGGCCAAGAGATATGAACTGCTATAAATCTTGATAGTACTAAAAATATTCAATTTTTAAAAAATAATTTTTTGTTTCGCTGCAGGTTGACTTCAGGTTGACCTTGCGACCACTCCTACTTTCGGACTAGACAGAATCTCCTGCCCCCGCACCAGGCTGTCTTCACTGGGGCCCCTTAGATGGGAGTGGGTTGAGTTTCCTTCCCTGCCCCAAGCAGAACCCCAATAGCCGAAAACCTCCAGAACCCAGCCACAGGCATGCTCAAGGCCACTCTCCACATGGATGAGCCTCAGGCATGAAGGAACCGGCAGAGGAACCCAGATGTGCAGGACCCATGGCTGAGATCTCCAAGCCTGCTCGGATCGGGACTGGGCCTCCTCCACCCAGATCCCCCATTTTCCAGTAGCTTGGCAGTCACACCCACAAACTACCCCCAGTGCCATATAATCTCATCAATGGCCAAGATCCAGAGATTATAAAGCAGAGCTCCTGGAAGAGGGCAAAGTCCCTCTCAGAGAGCTGGCAAGCTACCGAGAGTATCCCGCCCGCACGGTAGAGTCTGGCAAGCTACCCGTGGTGTATTCGGTAAGCTAAAAACAGTAACAATAATGGGCCGCATTCCCTTGACCCTGAAAGAACCTCCTATACAGAGCATTGGGAAGGACGAGTAAGGAGAGGCTGCTAAAATCTCAGGGATGGGACGAATGGAGAGGCATTTCTGGCGCCTGCTAGAGCAATTTCATGAACAATGGGACCACAGTGATACAGTGATACCGTGGATTTTTGTTTTGGGGATACATCAATTGGTACTCAGGATGGGCTCCTGGCTCTGAGTTTAGGGATCATCCTGGCAGGTTAAGAGAACCACAAGAGAGCCAGAGTCACACTCATATCAGCCACATACAAGGCAAATACCCTACCCACTGTACTATCTCTCTGGCCCATTTTAAACCTTTTAAAAATATATAAATAAATAAAAATACAGAACAGATAAGCAATAGTTCAAAAAAGTTAAAATACAGGATTGCTTTAAGGTAGGTTTTCAATGACACTATCTACAAACTGTCTGAATTTAGATTATTATCGCAACATTAAGGAAACTTAAGCATGGCCTCCTACACCACTTTTGACCACCTGTAAATCCAAATATTTCTGTGACGCATGGCATCACAGAAATATTTCTCGTTAATTTTTTAAAAAAAATATTTAACTTTGTAGTTGTATACAAATTAAGAGTGAAGTGGTGGAAGATCTCTGGTCCTTCTTTGGTGATGGTAGAAGTGCAATGACTTTGTATATGAACACTACGGTAACCAAGTTACCACAACTGGAATAAAAAATTAATAGGACCCTGAGACAGTGGATGAGTGAGGTGCTTGAGGCAACGGTCAAGGGATGGGAAACTGGTGGGGGATGAATTGCTGGAATACCAAACTATGAAATCTTATTATGAGCAGTACAGTTAGCAACAGCGCAGTAATTAAAAATAAAGCATAGATATAAAACTGTCTGCTTTTAAATAAAAACAATGCGATACAAAATGTTTCCCTCAAATCCCACATAGATGTTCCAATTATCTCCCTCAATTTCAGTTTTTAGAATTTATATGTTCTCAAACATGAAATAGTATATCTACTGCTCTAATATTTTATTCCAACTCTTCCTTCAGGACGGAATGTAAGAAATTATTTGTAATAGGGACTATCGTCAGTACTTTCTTCAGAGGTTGCTGCTGGCAGTGCCCAGGACACCAAGTGGTATAAGGCAGCAAACCGGGGCCTCCTACATGCGAAGCACATGCTCAGCCCATGGTGCTCTCATCTGGCCCTAATTATCTGGTAAAAGTGAAATAGTTCCATTAAGGCAGATTCTCAAAGCAGAGGACAACATGAACTTTTTGACAAAGAGAGGAAGAGATAAAAGAAAGGCCAAAGAGTAAAGGAAGAGAAATTATGCAACCTAGCTTGGATACAGTTGACTACAAAATGGTATACAGTGGACTTTTTACATCCTGAGGAAATCTATGAAGTAATAACTATTATTAACCTGTTTTTTATGTTGAGGAATTGATGCACAAAAATATTAAACGGTCTGGCTAGGTCACACAACCAGGGCATAATGGAAGTTGGGTTTTAACTCAGAATGTATGCTCTAGGAGGTAGGAGAACAATATTCTATCTGCACGGATGCATTTTCCTCCAAATCACACATTCACAGAGAGGTAAAAATTGGCCTTAGATAGTTTAAAAAAATAAAACTTACATTTTTACATACAAAGTATACATGCAAACAGAGATCATTATATTTTATGAAGTGGGGATTAGGAAAAATGTTTTTATAATAATAATTTTAAAAGATGGAAAAACTCTGCATTGTGACATATGTAAAGAGAATGTCATTAAAGCCTTTCCATTTCAGCTCCTTCTCAAATACAAATAAAAATGCACACAGTCCACATCAAACTTGTACAAATATTATATATTGATCAGCCTGGTTTGATGCCTGAATTTTTCCATAGTAGAGAATCAATTTTTTTGAATCATGATAATTAAAGCTATCCATAGTGCATGTTCCTATAATTATACACATCATTATCAAAAGGCTAATGCTGTTCTTCAAAATGCAAGTTTTTTGTGATAATTACTTTATTATCTTTATGGTAAATAGTATGTTATCTCATTTAGTACAAAGTAGAATTATGCTGAGGAAATAAGAATAAAACATGTCAAAGTCATGGTGGAATACTGGGCTATGTGGAGACATTTGAGAAGCAAGTGACCAATCTTAGCACAAATTATGATACAGTAAGAATTTATAAGAGTTCAGGTACCCAAGCACCTGAAAAAACTAGGATGAAGACAGAAAAGGACAAACAATATTATGCTTATGACCTTTGATATCAGATAGAATTAATATCTCATCTTGGCTCAGCATTCTTTAGAAAATGAGTTTCCTCACTTGGTCCCACTATTTTTGTCATGGATGTACTGAATCTTAGACTAAAGTAAAATTGCCTAAGAGATGAGAAGAAACTGGAATGGAGAAAAGATGAACCTACAGTAGCTCTAAATGTTGCTGTTTCATCTCTATGTTTTCGATGGCATTTATATAATTATGATCGCCTCAAAGTTTCACTCAAAATTAGTAATGTGTTTTAAAAACATGTACCCGGTACTCCAGAGACAGCACGGGGTAAAGATGTTTATCTTGTACGAATCTGACTAGTTCAATCCAACACCATACATGTTCTCCACTAGGATACTATAGTCACATTGCCAGGAGTGATCTCTGAGGGGAAAAAATAGGTGTGCACCCTGAACACTCTCAGGTGTAGCCCAAAGCAACTCCCAAAACTACACCCTTTCCTTTTTGGATGTTGTGAGAAGTCAACCAAAGAGAGGGTGGAGCTCATTGCACTCCCCCTCACCCCACAGAAACTGGCTTCAGTGGCGCCTCCAGTTAGCTTTTCTACTGATTCACTAATTGCATTACTGTGAAAACACCACATCAAGGCAACTTTTTGCCTTCAGGAGAGAACATGCTCCTTTTTGTTGTTGTGAATACTTCTAAATGGACATTAAAAGTATAATTTTTCAGAATCAGTCAAGCGATTGCCAATATAAAGTAAATAAAGGGCTTTTTCACAGAAAAGGATCAAAAGGAACTGATAATTCATCCTTTCATCTCCAAATTTACTGGTACTTTGATTCATCTAAACTTAGGTTTTTCTGTATTTGACCTATGTTTAGTTCCAGTTTGGTGCTTTGAGAGAAAAGACTGGATTTAGGGAAAAGCAGACATAAATAAAAGAAGTGAAAATTTGGAATGAATATACTTTTATTTGGGCCGAACTATCACATAATTAGTTGTGCAGATCCATATTGTTCAAATCTACTATAAATTCCAACATAGCTATGCACAATTAAGGCTTACCTCACAACCAGACTAAGTTACGTCCAGAACTGAAAATAAGAGGCTCCCAACTCCTCTCAGAAGTCAAAACTCTTTTCTGAAATAATCTCTAAAGAATTGTTTCTTCTCAGTTCCTCAGAGGGGACTATGAGCAAATTGACCATGTGACCACAGAACGTGAGTTATCCCACTTAAACCTCTTTTCTCAACTTATTTTGAACTCTCCCGCCATGATCCATTTATTGGCCAATCTTTCAAGGACCAGAGGCACTTTTTGCAGCTCAGACATACCTTTTTCTTTCTTTCTCTTTCTTTCCTCTCTTTTCTTCTCTTTAACTATCTCTCTTACTCCCTCCTTCCCTTCCTTCCTTCCCTTCCTTCCTTCCTTCCTTCCTTCCTTCCTTCCTTCCTTCCTTCCCTTTCTTCCTTTTTCCCTCCCTCCCTTCCTTCCTTCCTTCCTTCCTTCCTTCCTTCCTTCCTTCCTCCTTTCCATCTTTCTTTTTTCATAATTTCAAATTATCTCAAAAAACTAAACAGATATTTTCAGACGTTGGCACCTGCTTTGCATCTCATTGATTATGTCCTATTACTCAAAGAAACCAGAGGAGGAGCATGAGTTAAGATCCCTTGAAAAGTTCTATAGCCATCTGCAGGCGATGGACATGTCCAAAGGACAACAAGAACACTAATAGTTTTCTGTCCAGCACAATAGACACTAAGCATGTGTGACTAAACTTTAATAAAGAATTGAAATTCAGCTTTTCAGTTATAGTGATCACATTTCAAACGCTCAACAGCCATCTGCACTTAATTGCTAATGGATAGCCAAAGAACTATTCCATCATCACATAAAAGTTGTATTAGACAACACTGATTTAAGTTTCTCATTAAAGATCTCTTGACCAAGGCAAGGAATAGTGTTATTCCCGAAAATTGTTGTAGGCTCAGTTCCTCTCATCCAGAACCTTCTGAACATGTCCTCTATAGGTAGATTCGAACCTAGAATTTATCATGGTTGTGGGACACAGATTTTTCACATCATAAATTTCTTACTTTGAACCAAATTCCTAACTGAGTAGCAGTCAGAATAAATAACATTTTAAAGAGGGTGTGCATTTTTTGAAAAATTGATTTTATTTTTTAATTCTGTATACATAACAAAGTTTTGTTATGTATACATAACAAAAATGTACAATATTTTTGAGTACTGTGGCACAGTAGTGTTAAATATAACTATAATGATGTGAAATCACCACCACTACCAATTTCTGGAGCATGATTATACTATACAAAAATTCCTTCTGTATTAAGTGATAATTACTCCTTCTCCACCCAACCTTTAGTTATTCGAAATTTATCTGTGTTTCAATGAGTATTATATTTCATAAGTAAAATCCTATAATAGTTGCTCATCATGTCTGGCTTATTTTATTTAGCATATTGTTTTGAAAGTCCATGCATGATGTAACAAGTATCAGAACTTCATTTATTTTTAATATTTTAAAAGCACTCGATGGTATAAGCACACACTGTTTTGCTTTTGAAATGTCATCATTGAAAAATATCAAAGAACTGAGATACATTATGAAATCATTGCCATTCCACTTATCCTATATTGTAAAAAATTTAAAATAAAATTATAAGATCAGAGTTTAAGCTGAATAGTGAGGCCATAAGTTTGATCACTGACAATGCCTGTCACGGCATGGCGAGTGATGCTCTGGCAGCAGTGCTGGTGTGGTATCTAGACTCAAAACAAAGTATGCATACCACCATCAAATCATGTGGACACTGAAGTGCAACAATAGCAACAACAACAAAAGAAAGAAAAGGAGGGTTAGGGGGCAGGGCATAGAATTTTTCTCTGTCTCACAGCAGGAGTAAAAGATTTCTCTGGGGATGTTTTCTATAAGCTTTTTGGGTCACACCCGGGGATGCACAGGGGTTACGCCTGGCTTTGCACTCAGAAATTACTCCTGATGGTGCTCAGGAACCATATGGGATGCTGGGAATCGAACCCGGGTCGGCTGCAAGCATTGTAAACACCCTGCCCTCTGTACTATCGCTCCAGCCCCCAAGGATGTTATATTCTTTTATTTTTTCTTTTTGGGTCACACCCGGCGATGCACAGGGGTTAATTCTGGCTCTGCCCTCAGGAATTACTCCTGGCAGTGCTCAGGGGACCATATGGGATGCTGGGAATCAAACCTGGGGTTGGCTACGTGCAAGACAAACACCCTACCCACTGTGCTATTGCTCCAGCCCCGGATGTTATATTCTTATATGGAAATTGCACATGATGCCTGGCATATGTTGTGCTATGTAAATGTTAGCTACAATTATTATCTTACAGCTATTGTTGTATCATTAGTACAGAGTTGAAAACCTAAGTCTGGATTTCTAAGTTTCTGAAACATTTCAGCATTGTTTCTTTAGCTACCAAGGTGGCAAGGGCACGTGAAGTCACATGGGCTAGTTAGATGGGCTGGGCACTGTGGAAAAGGTGTGCAGGCTGTTCTGTATGATTTGCTGTATTCACAGTTCGTTAGAAAGTAGAATAGGTACTGAATCAATCTTTCTATCTGTGGCCTCTGCCAGTTATCCTCATTCTAATCTTGAACTGACATAGTCTTTTATCTCCCCAGGTCATATTGCACTAAGATTTGAAAATCTGCTTTGATTTCTTTAGAGCAACAATACCTATATTCTCTTCATTTATTTTACCTAATAGCTTTCCTCCATTTAGATTTCTTCTCTCTTTTTTTACTTATTTAGGATTCTCATTACATAATGTAGAGCTGGAGCGATAGCACAGCAGGTAGGGCGTTTGCCTTGCACGCGGCTGACCTGGGTTTGATCCATCCCTCTCAGAGAGCCTGGCAAACTACTGAGAGTATCCCACCTGCGAGGCAGAGCCTGAAAAGCTCCCCATGGTGTATTCCATATGCCAAAAACAGTAACACCAAGTCTCACAATGGAGATGTTACTGGTGCCCACTAGAACAAATCAACAAACAACAGGAGAAGAGTGCAGTGATACAGTGCAATGCATTAAATAATGTGACAGATGTGATATGGTAAAGGTAAAGGTAAAGGCCCTCCCGTTGATCGTCGATTTGCTCGAGCGGGCCCAGTAACGACTCCATTGGAGACTTTGTTGTTACTGTGTCTGGCATATCGAATACTCTCGGTAGCTTGCTGGGCTCTCCGAGAGGGGCGGAGGAATCGAACTCGGGTCGGCCATGTTGGCCGCTTGTAAGGCGAACGCCCTACCCACTGTGCTATCGCTCCAGCCCATGTGATATGAACATAAGCTATTATTTAAACATCCCTAATGAAATATACATTCACATAGATCATATATAAACATATGTGTATATCTCTGTGCATACATAAATTTAACAAGAACATAAACATAAACACATTCAGACTTTGATTGTTCTAATTTTCATAAACTGCTTTAAGTATTTAACAACTCTGAAGAACACAATGTTCTCTGAGGTCAGGTCCCTCAAAAGGCCATAGTGGTGACATGATTCTCTCACTCAGCTGTAGGGTTGGACTTGTACACCAATGGTGCTAATGACATATTGTCTTTGGAGGGCTCCCAGAATAACTACGTGTTAGGTAGTGAGAGGGACATAAAAAATTGTTGGTCCTGACTCTGAAATAGTTCCCTCTTTTGAACAATAAAGTGGCCCCAAGGACTTGGATAGTTCTCAAAGATGTTATGAATGGTGCTTAGATTTCCAATACTTAAAAAAATTGACATAGCCATCAAGCATTGTTTTCACCCTGTACATCTATAGTAATTGCTTCTCTCTCTCAGTTCACTTCTTTCTCAGCCCTTGCAAAAACACAATGTGATCTTCTGCACTGCACTGTCCTTCTGATTTGCTTGAGCGGGCCCAGTAACATCTCCATTGTGAGACTTGTTGTTACTGTGTTAGGCATGTTGAATATGCCAGGAGCAGCTTGCCAGGCTCTGCCGTGCGGGCGAGATACTCTCAGCAGCTTGCCGGGCTCTCCGAGAGGGGCAGAGGAATCGAACCCGGGTGGCCCATTCTGGCTGTGTGCAAGGCAAACGCCCTACCGCTGTGCCATCGCTCCAGCCCGGATCTTCAATCAGTGAAAAAAAAGTCTTTATGTGTTTGTATGCAGAAATGAGGACTGACAATAAAGGGTTTACATGAAGGCTAGAATCATTTCAAAAAGAGGAGGTCAGCAGCACAGGTTTCTATACAGCTTGATCGGATAAGGCTGCTTATTTGTTTTACGAGGAGATAATGTAGAAAAAAACACATGGAATTTCAACAATAAAATGACTTTTCTACAGAATAGATCACTTTGTAAGTAAAATGATTTAAGGCTCAATCACATATCTGGGCAATAGAGCCCTCTGTTTCCAAAGACAGATGTGATTATGACACATAGTCAACAATGATTTTTTCATCATTATTTGGCCTAAATATGGTGTTTCTAGTGGTAAAAGAGATACAGAAGGGGTTGAGAATAGAAGAATATTAGGAAGTAATTGGCAATGTATTCATGAGCAAATGTTTCTAATACAGAGTTTAATCTCTGGTTTAGGGAAATGACATTTGAACTTTTCCTTACAAAGCTCTCCTAGACTCTGGTAGATCATATTCAAATTAAAGGATAACAACTACATTTTGTCAAGTGGTTTTTCATTAACTAAGCAGAAAACCATCTTGTTAGAATGAGTTTTATCAAGGCCATGGTGCAGGTTGTCTAAGCTACCACAAAGTTTTAGCTGAGTGCAGATAAAATTCACGTAGAGCAGTGTAGTATAATGTATGCCCTGCTTTTCGTTATATATGACTCTTTGATGACAAGTTAAATTGTTCTCTGACAACTGTTCTCAGAGAGCAGTTGGTCTCCTGGCCTGTGAGATTCCTATAGAACGATCACAACATTCTATGCATAGAATTGTGAGGATGTTCCTTGCCCAGCTAGCTCACTGGGAAATTTAAAAGGAAAATCCAATTTGGAAAGAAAAACTAGCTGGGAAAGGATTGCGTTGAATACAGGTCTACTTCCAACATCTACTAGCAAGCCATTCTGGTGTCCAAAATATTTTAATGGGTAAAAGCTGTTAAACCATACCAATCTTACAGGGATTGCTGTGAGAAAAAAAAATATCAGAAACACAAGAAGAATCTGTAGAATTAAAACACAAATTCACAAGTATCTTTAGACTGGATCAGCTGAAATATATTGCTGTCTTCATGTGTCAGGCACTATGGGTTAAACAACTTACTGATACCATTCCATTAAATACTCATGACAGATTTATGAGGTAAATTCTTTAATAATGTCAACTTGCTGCTTAGACATGGAAGCACCAACAAGATCACAGTTAGGAAATAAAGAAGCTAGAATTTGAATCTAGCTTATCTAACATCAGAACTAGCTCTCTATAAATTATAAGAGCCCTGTCAGGAAATTTACAAAGCATTCTTGACTAATGTGAAGACAATTATCCTCTAGAATATTACAGAGCAATTTTAATAGTTAATACTCAATGGATATATTATGATTGGGAGTCTCGCAGGTGGACCCCCAAGATTCCATCAAGCTGTTAAGTATACACTTGTGCAATATCGTCCCCTTGAGTGGGAGAAATTTCATGAGTCACTTTGAAGGAATAAAACACAAGAGAAAAGATCTTTCTAAGATAAGATAGAGCAAACAGACTGTGACTTCCATCTTAGGCATTTTCTCTCCTTTGCTTCTACATCATTCAGTTTGGAGGAACCTATTTACCATATTGGGAAGCTAACCTGTAACATGTAAGCGCACATGGTAGAGAGATGAAATCAGCCAGTGACTGCATGGATGTAGATCTTCTGGGCCTGCCAAGAGCCATGGTAATGATTTCAGAGGACAATTCTGCCCTCACTGAGTTGTGGGGTAGATGTGATTAGAAAAAAAAATCAAGTGATGCCCAGAAAACAGTCTGGATTCCTGACCCACAAAAACTGAGAAATTTTTAAGTCTTGAAACTGGGAGGAGATCATTTACAAGGCAAAATACAATATAAGTGATAAAAGGACTGATCTGGAAACTGCAACTTTCAAGACTGCCTCATTCAACTCATTAAGAAATAATGAATGAGCTCTTACATGCTGGGCATTAGCTGTGTTTCCTGCCCTCACACTGTAGATCATCTGGTGGGGCATGAATAGAAGTAAATCTTTCAAAAATAATTTACAAAAACAAATTGAAAAAACTTGTTTTACTAGGACTAGAGAAATCGCCACCACATATGGTCCTCCAGACCCCTGCCAGGAGCGATTATTGAGCTCAGAGTCTAGAGTAAGCCCTGGGCACAGCCAGGGGTGGCCCAGAAATCAAAGGAAAATTAAAAGGGAAAAAGATTCTCTCTGAAATACTGGAACAGGGAAAAAAGCAGAATATAGAGCCTCTTGAAGGACTCAGTTCCAACCCTGACATATGGGTCACGGTCACGTTCCTCCCGTTGTTCATCGATTTGCTCTAGCAGGCCCAGTAATGTCTCCATCATGAGACTTGTTGTTGTTGTGTTTGCTATATCAGATACGTCACGGGTAGCTTGCCAGGCGAGATACTCTCGGTAGCTTCCCGG
Organism: Sorex fumeus; assembly: GCF_029834395.1. Lineage (NCBI taxonomy): Eukaryota > Metazoa > Chordata > Mammalia > Eulipotyphla > Soricidae > Sorex > Sorex fumeus. The sequence continues at coordinate 6,681,766 of NW_026606240.1, forward strand.
GCTCTTCGAGAGGGACGGAGGAATCGAACTCGGGTCGGCCATGTTGGCCGCTTGTAAGGCAAATGCCCTACCGCTGTGCTATCACTCCAGACATAAGGGACTTAAGGAAAATACTTTATTCTTCAGTTTCTTATCTGAACATATCACATTACTTCTGAAGAATCTAAAGGAGTAAGTAATACATCATATAAAAACATCTTTTCAAAAGACAATCCTACGGGGCTGGAGTGATAGCACAGCGGGTAGGGCGTTTGCCTTGCACCCTGCTGACCCAGGTTCGATTCCCAGCATTCCATATGGCCCCCTGAGCACCGCCAGGAGTAATTCCTGAGTGCATGAGCCAGGAGTAACCCCTGTGCATTGCCAGGTATGACCCAAAAAGAAAAAAAAAAGACAACCCTATGTATCTATTGTCCCTCTTTTCAAAATATTTAGTAATTATCCAAATTGTACTGAACTACATTATATGTATGTGTACGTGTATACATACATACATATATACACATATATAATCTTAGTATAGGACATGGTTTATTTAGTATGTGTTCAGAATAGTAACTCTCATTAGCTTCCATGGACACTGTTAATCATGCTGTAGCTTTATAGCTATAGGGTATGAAAATAATTTTATAAAAAATTCTTGGAAGCTCTGACTTTTATCTAAAATTACCTTTCTAGTTTGTTCTTCCAACTGAAGATTCAATTATAATTTGAAAAATGCCTCACAATAACTAATTAAGTACAGGACAGGACATCTGAATATACTAAAAAGTAGAGTAGAAGTGAGCCATTGGATATTAAAATATCTGTGTTCGTACTTGACTCAGGGAAATAGCTAATATCTACCATCAAAAATAGTCAAATAATTTTAGACGCTTAAAGATTATATAACTTAATATGAAATGCAACCTAATGCAATTATTATTTATAAAACTCCTAGAGGTTAAATTTTTCATAATTTATAGAATTTTACCAAATGGAATTTATTAATATAACTAAAGTAATGTGCAAAACTAGATATATAAACAAACGTGCAACCTCCTACAAAAGGGAAAGAAATGGAGGGGAAAAAATTCCAAACAGAAGTATGGAGGATTTTATTTCTAGAGAAAATAAATATGACCACTAGATGGCACTAGAGTCTGATCTCCTGTTACTACTTAAAAAAAAAATCCTTTGGAAAACCACAGTAAAACCATCATAAATTTTCTGAGTCAGTTACTTCTCTGGTGTGGTGTAAGGTACAAGACATTTCAATATTCCATTGAAAGTTACTAGCAATCTCCCATCAGCAAATGAAAATGCCAACTCTTAACCTGAAGTAAACTGCTCTTGTCCAAACAAGTGAGCTTTGTGATCCCTTAAAGAGCTTCGAGGCAGGGTGGGATGGGGGAATGGGGGTGGGAGGGATACTGGGATCCGTGGTCGTGGAAAATGGGCACTGGTGGAGGGATGGGTATTTGATCTTTGTATAATTAAAACCCAAGCACAAAATTCGTAAATCTACAACTGTACCTCATGGTGTCTCACTGATAAAAATTAAAAAAAAAAAAATAAGGAGCTTCATAGAAGTAAACCAGAATTTCTAAAAATAAAATAAATTAAAATTTATTGGATTTTAATTACCAATATGAAGTCACTGAACATAGAAACAGAAAATGTTAACAATAAACTCTCAGATACTAAGGTAAAAAAAAAGGTAAAGGCCCTCCCGTTGATCGTCGATTTGCTCGAGCGGGCCCAGTAACGTCTCCATTGGAGACTTTGTTGTTACTGTGTCTGGCATATCGAATACTCTCGGTAGCTTGCCAGGCTCTCCGAGAGGGGCAGAGGAATCGAACTCGGGTCGGCCATGTTGGCCGCGTGTAAGGCGAACACCCTACCCGCTGTGCTATCGCTCCAGCCCAGGTACTAACGTGAGCCAATTCCAGGACTCTAAAACCTCAAAGTAAGGAGTACTGTTTTCCAGGCATATACAACTAATCTTTCATGTTACTAAGCACCTACTCTTTCCCTAAAATCTATTTCCATGGTAATATAAACATTCCAGAAGTTTCTCTCACATTATCTAACACAAAAGAAGAAGCCAACGCTTGTAGTTAATAAAGAGGCCCTTGTCAAGACTATTTACATTTCTTTGAAATGGAAGTCTCAAAGAAATTCTCTGTGGAATTTTATGTATGATTTTAGAAAACAGAAATCTTTGAAAGGTTTCTCCTCTTACTCTTCTTATTCTGCCTTACCTACATTTTTGTTATTGTGTTAAAAAATATGGTGCTAAAAACAAAGGAAAGTAAACTTTATTTCAGGGTGAATTACAATGGGTTGCATTTGAAGAAATGACTGGTATAGTCGCTTCTATATTATTCCTGTAAATGCCCAGTTCTCCTTCATATTCCAATATCTACCTCAGCTTCTGATAAACCATTCTTCAAATGTATAATATTTTACCATAATTTTTTGCAAATTAGTATGTATTCTTCCTCTGCCTGGAATTCTTATCACCTCACTAAGGGTTTCTCAGACCCAAAGACGCAAGGACAACTTGTGAGATTTACAAATAACTGTTCTTACTTCTTGGTCTACTAAATTAGAGTCACCAAGCAAAGGTATATAGACAGCCGCAATTTTAAATAAGTCCCAGAAAATTTTCTTCAGCCAGTTCTAGAATCCACCAGGTTTACATCTCTTTTTCCATTGATTTGCAGCTTTACCACTGTTTCCTCAAGGGAGTAGTAGGTGACCCAGATGAGTCTGGGACCGTCTCTAATCAGTCTGGCTTCCAAAACTTTGAGCTGCCTTTTAGCCTTTGCTCAAGTAAACTTTATTGAAACAACTCTGGGCAAAGACATAATTAACGATTGTAAAACTGGTAGATAGTATCTCTTATTTATGAGCATATCTTGAATACCCACTACCAGCTGTGACATACCATAGAAGGTGCTCAATAAATAAACCTGATCAATTTTTAGATTTATCTGAACTCTGAATACAGAGAAAAATGCAAATATTATCAAAGAATGTTCTTAAAATCAAATCCATCTGAATGATCCCATAGCCTTAATGCATATCTTTGTACAAGTTCCGTACCCCTCTTGGTTCTCAATTTTCTTCTAAAAGAAAAAGTAAAGGACAAACAAGGATTACTCATATCAAGTTATTTATTACATATTAAGGTTAAGAAAGAACATTAGAAAGCTGGAAAAGTAGAGAAAATAATCCCTACTCATGGACCACCTCAACTATGCCTCTTTATAGCATATGTCTAAACAGAATTTCTTTGACTTCCATTCTGAGATAATCTTCATTTCTAATGGTTATAGTCCCATGTAGTGTTGGTTGGGCTAAAGCCTTTCAGCCCATTGTCTCCAGAGGGCAAATGTTCAACATCAGATATTTAACACCATGTGTCAAGAGGGAGGCACAGGAGGCGGAGATCAAAAAGGAGATGCAGCTTTTTCAAAGAGCACCATATGCCTATTTTCATTTCCAAACCAAATGAGATGCAGTAGGAAATAAGTGTAGAATTTGTCTCAGTTTCTTGATTCCAAGGGATCAAGCACCTTAGCTTTATTTTTATATTCTTCTCTGTCTGCTACAGTGCCAATTTTTTGACCTTATAATTCTGGGCCATTCTCATCAGTTCCTATGGCTACAACATGGAATTATAAATTTTATATAGTCCAACTAACCATTTCAAACCTCTTTACTGTATTATCTTATGTACCAGACATTTGTCCAGTTAGTTAAGTCAATAGGATCAGAAGTGACCAGTGAAAAACAATTGAGAATCAGAGGTCACTACATTTAAATCTATTCTTTATATTTGCAGACAAAATTCAATTTTATTGAGGCATAACATAACATTACTTTCAAATGTACAACAAAGTGATTTTAAGTTTATATATATATTGTGATGGGAAATTGAATTCTTCATCATAAATCTAATGGACAAAAAGGCTCAATTGCTCTCAAGGTGACCAGGTTGATGGAGATACAAAAGATCTTCAAGATGCTCTAGTGCCATAGTTTCAAATTCTTGTAAGCCTTAGTTTAAACAAAACCTCACTAGAAAGACATTACATAAACTAGTAACAAACCGAGCTGCTGACATAACACAGGGGCATCTTAGAGTTCCACACCCCATTCCTATGAGAGTTGGAGAAGAATTATAGTTGTTTTCATTATGAAAATTGTGAACCTTCAGCAATCTTTATTTTAAAGACAAAAAGGGGCATTAACAAAGGGAAATAATGATCTTATGTTCATAGAACTCATAAGTGAAAGACCCATATTAGAACCAGAATCTCCTGGTGATTAATACAAGGTCTGATTCTAAGTCACTATGTCATAGAGAATGGCAAATACAATTTCTTACTAATGCTATCCATTCCTATAAATCACTCTCCTAATACGTCTAGGCATTTCCAAAGGTACTTGAGACTTATATTCAGGAAAATTGTGAAAAACAAACAGAAGCTAAACCAAATCAGTCCAATACCCAACTGAGAAAATGCTTAAGTACCTACATTCTCCTTCTTGTGTAATCAGAATCTCTACATCACTGCCCCCCAATTTTTCAGAACCTATAAAATTTTCCCATTGTGTCCCTTTGTAGAGACTTTCAATAGCCCATCCTCAGTAAAACTACCCCCCCAAGTGTTCATATTTTATTTGGGGTCCAAATCCTCTGAAAACAGCAGCAATCACCAGTTCCTGACCCAAAAGGAGTTGTACAAGTGTCCAACACTTTTTTAAGTGTCCCTTAAGGATCATACTTAGCCAATTTTGCAATTACTTTTTGATCCCACTTACAATTTTAGTATAATTTAGGGACAGGATTATCTGGCCAAAATCATTTTATATCACTATGCCAGGATGAATTAACTTGAGATCCAGAAAAATGAATGCATATTCTCTTTACTTGGTTCAGCAGGTTGCACGATGTTAGCTGGAAGAGTAATTTATGACTCCTGAAATGGATATTTTTACTGGATACTCTTGACAAATTGTGTTTGTTCCTTCTTATTTATTCTTCTATTAGTAAAATTCACCTAAAATGTATTATCTTCAGAAATGGAAGTATGTCTTTACATATATTTGACTATCCTTTGTGATTTTTCTTCCAGGAAACAAGTCTATACCTAGCAAATTTTGTTACTTTGACTTGCCTGCTGCTCTCTGCCAACCACTGTATGTATCTTTTAATTAAGTAGAAAAGAGATCTTAAAAGCTCACATAAGCCCAGGAAACTCTATTTCTGCCTGACAGCAATGTCTCCTCATTTGCTAGCAAAAGCACAGATTGACAGAACAGAATAGATCAAGAAAATTGATTGTTACTCATATGCTGGATTGAGTCAATATATGTAAATCCATCCCTATTGCTAGCAGGCACTGAGATGCTTGCCATGCAGAACAGACACGGATGCAGCCTGTTTTCCAGTCCAAATGCCAGCCTTTCACTTTAATGCAGCAAAACTACAGTGATATACTCGGAAAGCTCTTTTGTATTCATAACAACTGCAGTTTGAATGTGGTTCAGGACAGAGAAACTGTATTTATGAGCCACCATCTCTTCTGCATCAATACAATTTGCAGTAAATACAGCTTAAGTTAGAACTATGGCATAGATGCTCTGGGGATTTTCTTTGTGGTTTTACTACGTTTTTGAAAACCTTTTAAATGTTCACTACTTTCAAGTTCATTTCTTCAAAGTGAACAGCTTTACATGGTTGTTGTGAAGATCAAGCAAAATAATAGGTATAAAAAAGACTTTGAAAAAATAAAAGTATTATGCAGATTGGAGATGATGATGATGATGATGATGATGATGATGATGATGATGATGATGATGATTTAGTCTCAAGGTCCTTATACTTAAGGGTAATTCTTCCAGGTTATTCAACTCTATTTTGGACCTGATTTAAAACATTTGGAAATTCAAAGAAGTGCATGAAACAGAAATAAAAATCACATTATGTGTTTGGATACCCCTTAATATCTTCTCAGCTAAGAATAATTATGAGCCTCATAGTATCAAAGAAGAGTCATGTTTCTTTCCTCCAGAGTAGGATTGAAAAGTACAAAGATTTGAGTCTTTCGAGAGCTTTTAGAATGATTTTATTCCTCTCTGAATTTAACCTGATGCCATCCATTGTATTCATTTAATTGCAGAATGATCATAGTTCAGAAATAAATATATGCAAAATATCATTCAAGTAGATTTAACATGTTCATAATATATGGCAAAAAGCTATGCCATATGTTACATATTTACAAACACTCTCTTGAAAAGAGCTTGAGCTGAATGATGAATATGAAGGCTTACTGTAACTTTGAAAGAGCCCATTTGATTTTTCTCCATTCTATTCACTCCAAACAATGGGATTCTCTATTTCTGTAACCCAAGAAAAGGCAAAAAGCCTCAAATACAAATGTGGCATGTGACCAGAAAAGCTGGCAAGCATTTAAAATTTTTTTTTAATTTCAGGCCCTCTCTAAAAAGTATTATCGACCTATAACTTCACCCCTGCTTACATTAATGTTGTCTAATCAAAGCTTTTCCCTCTGTGAATATTTTAAGGTCTTCTTGAGTTGTTGACTTTGTTGATGCCATATTTGATTATGAGGAACTCATTTGATTTAATTATTGATTCTCTCGACAAAACCTAGATAACCTTTGGTAGCTTCTTTGCTCATTCATACAATGTGGGCTAATCCCACACAGTTATAAGACAATTCTTAACTTAATATCATCATAGCTATGTTATTGGAAATGATCACTTTAAGCAAATTTATACTGAAGTCATGTCTTCAAATTATTTCACTTTGTTCAAATTAGGCCAGGAATTTTATTTCTCCATCAATGTTAAAACAAATTTTGTTTTCCAAGAACCTCCTGTATATTTCTTACTTCAAATTTTAAAAAAATCCAAATCCAAGGAATAGAAAATAATATTTCAAGACAGAAGCATGTATGTAAAATATGCTTTTTAATAATATCTTGACCACTTATTCTGAAGAATTTAAGTGGGCAGAAGTAGAAGGCAACTTTTATAAAATGTCCTTAATTCCCAGTTCCCCCAATTTTATTTTTTAAATATTTTTAATTGAATCACTGTGAGGTACAGCTACAAAGTTTTCATGATTGAGTTTCAGTCATACAGTGATTGAACACCCATCTCTCCACCAGTGTACACTTTCCACCATCAAAATCCCCAGTATCTCACCTGCCACCCCCTACACCATCCCATTTCCTGTCTCTATGACAGACAATTTTCCCCATCCTCTCTCTCTACTTTTGGGCATTATATTTTGCAATGAAGACCCTGAAAGGCCATCATACTTAGTCCTTAGTCTACTTTCAGTACATATCTTCCATCCCAAGCATTGATTTAGTGATCCCTTTTCTATCCCAGCTGCCTTCCCCCCCAGCTCACTGGGGCAGGCTTCCAACAACGGGGCAATCTTCCTAGCCTTTGTCTCCACTGTCTTTGGGTCATAGTCTCATATTATGTTATTTTATATTCCACAAATGAGTGCAGTCACTCTATGTATTTCTGACATATTTCATTTAGCATGACACTCTCCATGTCCATCCACTTATAAGCAAATTTTATAACTTCATCTTTCCTAACAGCTGGATGGCATTCCATTGCATAAATGTACCAAAGTTTCTTTAACGAGTTGTCTGTTCTCAGGCACTTGGGTTGTTTCTAGATTCTGCCTGTTGTGAGCAGTGCTGCAGTGAACACACAGGTGTATATGTCAATTCTACTGTGCTTTTTTGCACCCCCGGGATGTATTCCCTGAAGTGGTATTTTGGGGTCAGATGGAAGCTCAATTTCTAGTTTTCTGAGGAATGCCCATATTGCTTTCCAAAAGGCTGGACCAGTTGGCATTCCCACCAACAATGAAAGAGATGCCCTTTCTCCCCACATACGCACCAGCACTGGTTGTTCTTATTCTTTTTGTTGCATCTCTGCAGTGTAAATTGATATCACATTATTCTTTTGACTTGCATCTCCCAGATGATTAGTGATGTAGAGCATTTTTTCATGTGCCTTCGGCCATTTGTGTGTGTGTTTTTTTTAGAGAAGTTAATGTTCATTCCTTCTCCTCATTTTTTGATGGAGTTGGGAGTTTTTTCCTTGTACAATTCTACTAGTGTCTTGTATATCCTGGATTTTAACCTTTTATTAGATAGTTGCTCGAGCGGGCCCAGTAACGTCTCCATTGGAGACTTTGTTGTTACTGTGTCTGGCATATCGAATACGTCACGGGGAGCTTGCCAGGCTTTGCCATGCAGGCGAGATACTCTCGGTAGCTTGCCGGGCTCTCTGAGAGAGGCGGAGGAATCGAACTCGGGTTGGCCATGTTGGCCGCTTGTGAGGCGAACACCCTACCACTGTGCTATCGGTCCAGCCCTCAGATAGTTATTGAGTAAATAACTTTTCTCATTCAGTGGGTTCTCTCTGTATTTTGGTCACTGTTTCTTTTGAGGTGCAGAAGTTTCTTAGTTTAATGTAGTACAATCTGTTTATGCTTGTTTACACTTGCTTGGTCAGTGGTGTTTCGCCATTAAAGATGTCTTAGCTTCAATGTTGTAGTGGGTTTTGCCTACACTCCATAGACCTTATGGATTCAGGTCTGATATTGAGGTCTTTAACACACTTTGAGCTGATTTTTGTGCCTGGCGTTAGACAGAGGTCGAAGTCTATTTTTTTTTTTTTGTAAGTAGCTGTCCAGTTTTTCCAGCAGCACTTGTTGAACAGGTTTTCCTTGCTCCACTTCATATTTCTTGCTCCTTTATCAAAGATTAAGCAATAATATATTTGAGAGTCTGTGACAGAATATTAAGCTCTTTTCCATTGGTCTGTGGGTCTCTTTCTATTCCAACACCATGCTGTTTTAATTACTGCTACTATGTAGAACAGTTTGAAGTTAGGAAGGTGATGCCACCCATCTTCTTTTTCCGAAGGATTGCTTTAGCTATTTGTTGGGGTTTATTGTCCCATGGTAATTTCGGGAGCGTTTTGTCTATTGCTTTGAAGAATGTCATGGGTATCCTTATAGGGACTGCATTAAATCTGCATGATGCTTTGGGGAGTATTGCTGCTTTGACAATGTTAATCCTCCCGATCCATGAGCAGGGGATATCTCTACTTTCCTAGTGTCCTCTTTTATTTCTTGAAGTAGTGTTTTGTAATTTTCTTTGTATAGGTCCTTCACCTCTTTTTTTTAACTTTTTTATTGAATCACTGTGAGTTAGACCATAACAAAGCTGTTCATGATTGGATTTCAGTCATACAGTACTCCAACATCCATCCGTCCACCAGTGCACATTCCCAGCACCAATGTCCCCAGGTTCCTTCCCATCACCCCCCACTCTCACCCCCTGCTTGCCTCTATGGTAGGCACTTTTATTCTCTCTCTCCCTCTCTTTCTCTCTCTCTGTCTTTCTCTCTCCCTTTCTCTCTCTCTCACTCTCTCTCCTTTTGGGCACTGTGGTTTTCATTATTGATACTGAAAGGTTATCAATAATATCCCTTACCTACTTTTAACCCTCAGATTTTGTCCAGAGTGATAATTCCCAGATACTATTGTCATAGTCCTATCTTCTCTATTTTACCTACCCTCAGCCTACAACTAACAACTACATTTGTGATTAGTTCCGTCTCACACCAGAGAGACTGGCATACTTCCAAAAGAACAAAAGCAACTACTATTGGTGTAGATGTGGGGAGAAAGGCACTCTCCTTCACTCTTGGTGGGAATGTCAACTGGTCCAGCTTATTGGAAAACAATATGGACTCAAAAAACTAAAAACTGAGCTCTCATTTGACCCAGCAATACCACTGTCTGTAGCACTATCCTCCCGTTGTTCATCAATTTGCTAGAGCGGGCCCAGTAACATCTCCATTGTGAGACTTGTTGTTACTGTGTTTGGCATATCAAATATGTCACCGTGCAGGTGAAATACTCTCAGTAGCTTGCTGGGCTGTCCGAGTTGTAGTGTACTGTGTTGACAAGTTGACTTAGGTTTTATATCTTATAAGCAAGCCTTTACTCTTTTCTTTTTTTGTTTGTTTGATGGGTACCATTGGTACCATCAGCAGTGCTCAGGCCTTGGCCCTGGCCTCAAAGGTCATTCCTGGCAGGGTGTCATATAGAGTGCCAGGGATTGAGCCCAGGTTGACTGTGTACAAGGAAAGCACCCTGCCCACTTTATTCTCTCTCTGGCCCCAGTTTAGAACAGTTGGTCACCTATAAAAGCTTTGTGGGCCACATCTGGTGGCTCTGCACTCAGAAATCAGTTCTGGCAGTGCTCAGAGGACCATACCAGATCCTGGGAATAGAACCAAGGTCAACCCACATGTAAATGCCCTACTATCACTCTGGCCCAGAACCTTTAATCTTTTTTACAGAACTGTTGTCATTGTGAACATTGTGAACATCTGTATCTCAAAGTTTTGAGCAAGTAGTCTGCTTCAAGCAATACCACTTCTGGGAATATACCCTGGGGGCTCAAAAACACACAGCACAAACACCATGTGCACCCCTATCATCATTGCAGCAATATTCACCATAGGCAGAATCTGGAAACAATCTAAGTGCCCAAGAACAGCTGAATGTATAAAGAAATTATGGCACCTCTACACAATGGAATACTATGAAGCTGTCAGAGAAAATGAAGTCATGAAAAATCTGCCTATAAATGGATGGACATGGAAAGTATCAAGCTGAGCAAAATGATTCAGAAGGAAAGGGACAGATATAGAATGACTATAATCATTTGTGGTATATAAATATATACACATATATATTAGAAAAATAATATCCATGGCGATAGCACAGCGGTAGGGTGTTTGCCTTGTATGCAGCCAACATAGCTGAACTGAGTTCGATTCCTCCGCCCCTCTCAGAGAGCCCAGCAAGCTACTGAGAGTATCTCGCCCGCACGGCAGAGCCTGGCAAGCTCCCCGTGACATATTCGATATGCCAAACACAGTAACAAAAAAGTCTCCAATGGAGACATTACTGGGCCTGCTCGAGCAAATCGATGAACAACAGGAGGACAGTGAATATCCATGGCCAGAGAAAACAGGGGTGAGGAAGTCCTTCACCTCTTTAGTTCAGCTGATTCCGAGGTACTTGATTTTCTGGAGACACTATTGTGAACGAGATTTTTTTAAAATATCTATTTCTTATTTGTATTTAGGAAAGTATGGACTTTTGGGTCCCCCAATTTTAAATGGCCGTTATTTACATCAGTGTTTCTCAGTTGGTGGCCATAGACCCTCACCCCAGTTTGCACCCCCAGGATATTACAAGGGAAGCATAGGTGAAAATCACATAAATGAAAGGCCAGAGCAGGAGATAAGAGAATGGCTGGTAAGACAGCAGGACCACAGGAAGGAAACAAGACTGAAAAGAAGCCGCAGTGTGAAAAAGGTTGAGAAACGCTGGCCTACACTATCAGAATACACACACTACTTCCGACACTATCTTCCATTACAGTGGTTTTGGACAGGTAAATTTTTATTTAATGTTCTCTTCCCATATTTATGATTCATGTGTTTGCCTGAAGCCCAGTGTTTTGTACAGAAATTTTTAAAAAATTCCAGGCTTTTTATTTCAGACTTTTATGGACCAAATATTTTTTAGAGCACAATGAAAATAAATTACTAGAGAAATGATTCATATGCTTAGATGTCATGGCAATGTCACTGTGCTATAAAAATTTCAAAATGCTTACTCTTAAATTCCATTGTTGTTTCTTTGTGGTCTGGTGAATTCGTCAGGAAAGCACATGAGAACAATATTATCTGCATTCCTCCATGTTTACATCAGTTGACCAGAAGCTTTTTATGTTTAAAGATCAATTTGACTGCACATAGGATTCTTGGCTCACATTTTTAAATTTTTTTAAAATATGTTGCTATATATTTTTTAGTCATAAAAATGCTGCTGTTAAATAGTTTGATGGCTATCTGACTTTATACCTTTGCTCTTTTTTGTTAAAATATACAAATGATTTTTTATCAGATGGTATTGGCGTTGTATATCAATTGAATATGTATTTTTAAATTGTCAAATTTAAAAGACTTTTAATTTATAACTATACTTCATGGGTCATATTATATAATAGAGATTGCAAAATTTGTTTTGCCATGAAAACTTCTAGCAGTCTGGTGAAAGCAATAGACCTTACTCAGAATAATATTTTAGATGCATAAAACAAAATATACACTAAAATGTGAATAGAATAAAAATATAACATAAAAAGAACTCATTATGTTGAAATACAATGATACATAATTTAAAACACCATGATATAGCAATATATCTACTTCTTTATTAGAATATAAAATAATACTATCTATTTCATATCTAATAATTGAAAATCAACATCACCTATATTTTGGAGACTTTTTTATAATACTACTTTTGCATGGTCCTGTAATACTTTTTATAACAAACTAATTGTTAACACAATGTGTTTTATACACATTTATAATTTAAAAAAATATTAAGTTTGAGCCAGAAGTTAGTGTAAATAAAGAACATATTTCCTCCAACCAAGAACATGAATTTTCTATCTAGAACTTCTGCATTAGACTTATTGAAGTTTTATAATTCATCCCTTTCTGTGACTCTTTCAAAATGCTTTTCTCATATACTTTTATTTTTTAAATTCTCTTATTCCCATGTCCTATTTTTCTCATTGTACTATTATTCTGTTTACTTGTGCTTGTATTTCTCCTGGCTCAACTTAGTGCAGAAATGGTTTTGTTGTGTTATTTCTATTTTTTCATAAGTTATATTTGCTCTCTTTTAAAATAATCTTCAATCACCTTATTTCCAAGTTTTTTAATTCTTTAGTTATTGATACAGCATCTACAATGTGCTTGCTTTCTTTTCACTCATTTGCAAAGTCTGGATTTCTCCTCCTGTTTATGACAGGTCTTTTCAGTTGCCTCCCAGGCCGTAGGGAATTTATTCTGCTCCATTCACTTTATTAGACTTCATAATTTTTCCTTTGCTCATATGCAAGTAACTAAGGTTTTTGGGCTACTTTTATAAAGAAAGCAGAATAGTTTTATTGAAAAAATAAGATGTTTGAGAAGAGAGAGAGAGAACCACAGGCTTCATCTGAGAATGTTAGTTGCCCAGGCCCTGCACTGCTGGGGTCACCCCCTCCCCGACATTAGCGAGGTCTTCCAGGGCTGCACCTATGAGGCCCAGGGGCCAAGTGGTTCTAAGAATTGAAGCAGGTTGGCACACAACAAGCATATGTCTTAGCTGCTGTTCTATCTTCAATTTCCCAAAATAAAGTTGTGAAATTTTATTTGTCTTTTCTATACAATCCATCCACTCTGCAGGTTCATGTTTTATTTAATGTTAAGTTATTGCTTTTATTTATAAATTGGAATAAATCAAAATACAATCATCTAAACAATTATTACACAATGCTTTCCATTCTTTTGGCTAATGGATTATTTTTTTAAAAAATTACACTTTAGGGGCAGGAGCGATAGTTTGCCTTGCACTCAGCCAACCCAGGTTTGATTCCCAGCATCCCATATGGTCCCCAGAGCATCACCAGGAGTAATTCCTGAGTGTAAAGCCAGGAGAAAGTCCTGTGCATCGCTGGGTGTGACCTGAAAAGCAAAAAAAAAAAAAAATTACACTTTAAGCACCATGGATACAATAATGGATTTTGCTGAAGAAAGTTGCTGCAATGTTACTACCACCAAAGTGCCCAAGGCTCTTCATCACTATTCTTAAGTCATTTCGAGTTCCCTTCTGTTCTGACCCCCATCCCAAAACATGCCTGCTTGGTAGTCAAGGTTTCGCAATCAAAGGCCATGTACATGTTATATTGCTCATTGCTGCCCATCCAAAAGCCAGTGCCAGAGTACTAATTAGTGATAACAGAAATAATGTTGATTGTAGCATCTTTCATTGAAATGATCTTATTTAATTATTTATTTGGTTTTGGAGCTACATCTGGTGGTTTTCAGGAAAAGCCTCCTCGTAGCTCTACATTCAGGGATCACTCCTAGCAGAGTCAGAGGACCATGAGGCGCATCAGGGATGGAACCTGGGTCAACCGCATGCAAGGCAAGTCTCCTACCCATTGTACTGTCTCTCCAGCCCCTACTAAAATGATCTTAGAAACTCATCGTGTTTTGTTTTAGAGTCTTATAGGCTGTCAGAGATGAGTAACAAATGCTAAATATTGATGATAACTGCTTGATACTTGACATCCAGTACATATATCTAAGGAACTATTCATACCACAACCCCAACAACACTGGCTATTTCCAGGCTTTGGGGGGTATGCTATTTTCACCCGTGTGAAATCATATCTCATTATTGTTTTTATTTACATTTCCCTAAAGATAAATGATGACAATGAGAACTTTTGCATATACTCTTGGCCCATTTCATATAACCCCTGTAAGGCCTAAGCATAAACAAAAAGTGCTGCCTTCCTCCCCCCAAAAAATACTTAAATGTAAGGTCTGAAAACAAGTCTTTAAAGGAAAGCATAGGAGGTAAAGTCCCCTGGTATTTGCATAAGTGGTGGTTTTTAATTGTGATACAAGATGTGCAAACAACAAAAGAAAAACTAAATATTTGGAGCTGAAGAGCTAAAACAGAGGCTAAGATGTTTGCTTGGCACAAGCGTCTGTCCTTGGTCAGATCCTCAGTTCCGCATATGGTCCCTGACCACCCCCACGAATCAGGCATAAGCTGTAAGCACAGGCAGTTGTGACCTAAAACCCAAATAAATAAACAAGCAAACAGATAAATACATAAATAAAAAAGCTTTTGCACAGCAAAAGCAATAATCAACAAAATTGTGAAGCAACCTAGAAGTGGAAGAAAATATTTACAAAGCATACATATGAGTGGGGTTAATATTCAAAATAAATAAGGAAATCAAGCAAGTCAATGACAAGCAAACAAATAATCTTATTTTCAAATGGAAAAAGGACCTGAATAGCTTTTCTACCAAAGAAGACATACAAGTTGCTACCAGGTATGGTAATATTTATTTAGACATCAATAATCGTGAAGAAAATACAAAACAAAGTCACAATGGGATACCTATCAGAATGTCTATGCCTAAATAGATAATAGATAATAAATAATAAGTGCTGATAGGTACTCAGAGAAAAGGGAGCCTTTATAGACTGATTATGGGACAGTAAGTTGGTATAGCCAGTATGAAATGCAAGATAAATGCTCAAAGATGTAAAAAAATAGAACTGCCATATAATTCAGAAATTCCACTTCTTGGTTGTAATAAAAGAAAATGAAAATGGGGGACTGTAGAGATACTTGCATTCTAATGTAACATTGATTATAATAGCCAAGTCACACAAATAATCTATGTCCATAAGAGGATGAATAAAGTGAAATTGACATGTGCAGATATAGAATTATTTAGATCCATTTAATAATGAAAAGGGAATCCTTTCATTTACAATAACATGGATGAAAACTGAGGATATTATGCTAAGAGCAATAAATCAGAAGAGAAAAACAAATGCCTGATCTCACTTAGATATAATGTATGTTAGGGGGGAAAATCTCATAGAAACAGAATAATAGCTGCCATTTCAGGAACGAGGTATGGAGAAAACACGTGTAAAGGAGGTTAAAGGGTGCATGTTGGATAACACTGGGCTGCCCTTGCCCCTCCCGCAGGAAACTTAGGTTTATTAAGCTACTCCCACAACTGTGCCCCTCAGGTACACCCAATTCCATCAAGCACTAATAATCCTTTATAGTTTCTCTCTTTTCTTTGTGTCATTTGCTTGGTTTATTTAGCAATGAAGTTTTTGTATAGGCACAGGAAGACAGTTGATGCTATACTTTTGTTTTATGGGAGTTAATTGACTCCAAATAATATTTATTCCTGGGCATCCATATTTACTTGACATACACCTCAGTTGCCCTTAGTTCCTACCACTCTAAGAGCGGGGTCCTGATAAAGGGACTAGATGCACCTAGGATAAGCTGTAAGCCACCCTGGTATCAAAAGGAGATACACTAATCATCATAAGTATAATAAGTTAAGACCATGGTCATGGAACAAACCCTGTCATGACCCAAAGAGAAATAACTGAATAAGGACCCTGCTGGGGTTAAGAAAGACTAACCTGGCTTGAGGACTGTATTCTGGAATATGTAAGAGAGATGTCCCCGGGAAGAGCTCATCTTTAAGCTTAATAGATATCTCTTAATGTGTTCATACAAAATGACTAGAAATATTATAAGAAGTAAACGTACTATGATTGTTGGAATGGATTACTAGCTGAGGAAAGGAGAAAGCAATACACTCTGGATGGAATCCCGCCCTTGAGTGGATCTCCTAGTAACCTGGAGTGCTGAAGCCCTAGATGGATTTTGTCCTTGAGCTAATCTCCTAAAGGAGTGGTTTTACCTCTGTTTGTTGTTATGATAATGTTCAATCCCACCTTTGTGTATCCCTATCCTTTATGATTTCTATATAACTATGCTGTACGGGGTAAAAGGAGACTAGAAAGTCAACCAGTAGATGCTGAGGACTAGAAAGTCGATGCCTAGACATTGAAGACTAGGAGAACAAGAACTGAGACTTTGGAGACTTTGGAGACTTTGGGACTTTGAGGACTTTGAGGACTAGATGAGGAAGAAGACAAGGAAGAAGGCGAGGAAGAAGATATAATGGATGAAAGAACATTGAGGTCTACAAGGAGACTAGGATGATGGAACTAGGATGATGACTGGGACTAGGACCGAAACTACAACCATGACTGAGCCATAAAGGGAAAGATTGGACGACTCCAGGGAGGAGAGAGAAATAAACCAACAGCTGACAGGCCTGAGGCCTGGTTCCTGTCTCTTCATTCCCCTGGTCCTTCATCCGTTGGTCTGTTGTTGCCGTGGACCAGCCTGGGGAACAGCTCTTGGCCACCAAATGCTCATGTCCTGCGTGTCACCACGCTTTTCCTTTGGAAACTCACAGGTGCACATAACTGTAGGATGAATATGTACCATGAGTTTAACAGGATGCACAGTCACTATACTGTAGTCAACAGTATGTATAGTGTAGACTTTCCAGTTGCCAAGAGTAAGTCTCAAATATTCTCACTATATACAGACCAGGGACTACATAATGTAACAAATACATTAACTAATCACAATCTTGTATCTATTTTGTACACATATGTATATGAATATCAAAACAGCATATTACACACCTTAAATTTGTACAACATTATATGTCAGTTATATCTCAACAAGATTTGAGGTGGAAAAAAGAGAAAAAAAAACAATGAAAGAGTCTTATAGAATTCAAAGCAAATAAATAAAAGCATTTTTATTTTTTATACTTTCCCGGGAAGAAATAGATTTTTAGTTTTCTTTCTATCTAAATGCTATAAAAAATCTGCAGTGTATTAGTTACAAGAATGAGGAGCTAACCTCATTTAAAATGAGAACCTCATATCCTAAAAGCAGAAATTAAATTTAAGATTTTAAGATTTGGCTCTCAAAAAACAGATATGAAAACCAATGATTACTGGAGTCCAATGGAGCACTGCTTCAATGGACCTCAGGTTTCTTGTCTCCCGTGGAAGGAACATGCCGTTTGGAAAGAGAACAGGCTATAATTAAACAATACAAAACTGAAACACTGACTCCTCTACTTGAATGCACGACCTCTGGCAAATTTTGAACTTTGTAAATAATGATACATTCCTTATAGACATACTGTGACTATCAGGGATGAATTATGGAATGCATATACCTTATATGGTGCCTGGCACAGAATAAGTGCTTATTAACTGCTAACTGTTTCTCCCACACACAGCTTTTTCCTGGAGCACATAATGCCTTTGGGCATATAAATCATTCAATATAGAAATCCAGAGCAGAGTGTGAGTGAAGTGGAGTACATTCTAGAAGCTTCACCCCCTCCCCAATTTAAAGAAAGGGAAAGTTTTTTTAAAAAGTGCTGAGCCAATATTTCTCTATTCAAACCCTGAATATTAATTGATCTCAATGCATTTGAGGGAGCTTTTGCCTGTGACAGGTGAGCTAAAAGTAGAAATTCTGATTTAACAAGGACGCCTAGCCGCTTTGGCAAAATGTCAGGGTGTGGGGTGTGATGGAGAATAGATGACAAATAACATTCTGAAAAAAATCTGTATCTATAAAATTGGAACAAAAAGAAGATTTCTCCTATTTTCTCCAAAACATTTTCTCTTCGGGATTTCTCAGGCCTTCCTGATTCAACCCTGATTCAGCATCCTCTCGATTGGAATGCTCTTAACTGCTTTGTTTAGACTGGGCTATGAAATGATTAGGCTGTTGAAATGATGAATCAGGGAGCACTGCAGGATTTTTCAGTCTCTCTGAACAATGCCCCATATCACACTTACACTGACAGGCTGTATTTTTATATTTGACATGTGAGAGGAACATAGAAAATAACACACTGACAATGTCTTAGATACCAGTCATACATCTTCCTAACACAGATTGATGGGTGGAAAAGAATATTATTTAGTGAGCCCTTCTTGAGCTCTCCGAGGAAAATATATAGATTCACCCTGTGGATTGACTTGAAACTCATATTAACATTTCTTATGAGAAAGAAACAGAAAAGCAACTCTCATCCATTTCTGTATTAGTAAAAAGAACAGAAAAATTAGCAGAAACCAATCCAATACTTGCATATACCTCACTGAATGGGCTGTGGTTTGCATCTCCCCAACCAAAGATCAGATCAGATAGAATTTCTCCATTGGGCACATTGGTCTTTCTGAATTTCAAATCAAAGGTGAAAAAGAGCAGTTAATAAAATTAAGGCCAGATCTGTAACTGCTTAGGTGACCAAGAGAAAACAAGAAAAGAAATGAGATGGAATAGCCATGGCAAACTGTACAGAGGTAAGATTTGAAGAACAATGCGGAAAAGAGGTTCCTATATACTAAGGAAGATAAATACAAGAAAAAGAAAAGATCAATATTATCCATGTAATCACATACCCACCCCCCAAAAAAAATCTCCCTGGGGAGGTAGGATTTATGTCCATAGCTGCTGGGAATAATGCTGTTAGTCCAACTCTTATGCTTCTTCATGAATGTTTGTGCTTAAGAGAGCTATTTTATCCACCAGAATGCTAACTCATGGTGTAACTCCATCCAATGACTCATCAGAAACAATTTCCAACTCATGATTTCCAAAAGAAATTATAAGGTCATCCCAGCTACATATGGCGTACATTAAAATTTCATCTCACAAAACAAGGTAATGGACAGTATCTGATGAAAACAAATCCTTGAATTTAGACAACAGAACCAAGGCCGCCAAGTATGAGGTAGAGATAGGGATAAAGGGCAGGGAAAGATGGAATATACTAGAAGGGACATAGAGATAGTGGTGGAGGCTTTTAGGCACTTTGGTGGTGATGCAATAACTTTTTATTTCAAAAGTTTATGCATTAAGACTATTGCAAACCATGTTACCTTGATAATAATAAAATAAAGTTAATTAAAAAATTGTGGTTTGGGGGTGTGTGTGGGCACACTCAGCAGTGTTCAAGGGCTTACTACTGACTCGGTTCTCAGAAATCATTCCTATAAGGGCCTGGGGTGTCAATTTATGGTGCCAGGGATCAAAACTGGGTCTGTCCCATGCAAAGCAAGCACACTATCTGCTATACTATTGTACCTGCCCTAAAATAAAACTTTTTTAAAATTTTTTTATTTTTATTTTTTTGCTTTTTGGGTCACACCCAGTGATGCACAGGGGTTACTCCTGGCTCGTGCACTCAGGAATTACTCCTGGCGGTGCTTGGGGGACCATATGGGATGCTGGGAATTGAACCCGGGTTGGCCGCATGCAAGGCAAATGCCCTTCCCACTGTGCTATCACTCCAGCCCCAAATAAAACTTTTTTAAAGTGAAAAAAAAATTACATCAAAGCCTAAGTTCATCCTATGTCTAATACTACTTGCTTCTTTTTTCTCAATCTTATAGGGATCCCATTAAAGCTTTTCTGTAGGTTAAACTGTATCTCAGAACCCATTTCAAGGAGTCCCAAATTGCTAAACTCCCTTCTTCCCCAATACCTATAATGTATAATACAATACCTATAATGTATCATGCATCTTAAATATTCTCGTGAATAAAATCTTGTGAAAGTCCTATCAAAATATATGTAGATAATAAAATTATTTAAAAATCCAAACCAACCAACTGTCCTTCCTTCCCTCTCTCCGTCCCTCCCTCCCTTCCTCCTTTCTTTCTTTCTTTGTGGAATCAAACCCAGGGCTGCATACATGAGTGGCTTTGTGAATTTTGAAGGGTCTTTTTTTTTGCGCCTCCACTTTACTCTGCTTTGTTTTGTTTTTCTGGTGCTGGATATTGAACCTAGAACTCCACCTGTGCAAAACCAAGTGGTCTACCACTGAAGTACATTTCCAGACCCTTATTCCAGTTTTCAAGGTGTTAAAATCACTGTCACTGTCCTCCCGTTGTTCATCGATTTGCTCGAGCAGGCCCAGTAATGTCTCCATTGTGACACTTGTTATTGTGTTTGGCATATTGAATATGTAACAGGGAGCTTGCCAGGCTCTGCTGTCGGGCGAGATACTCTCTGTAGCTTGCCAGGCTCTCCGAGAGGGGCGGAGGAATCGAACTCGGGTCGGCCATTTTGGCTGCCTTGCCCGCTGTGCTACTGCTCTAGCCCAAGGTGTAAAATAAGATAAAAATATATAAAAATATTATATATATATATTTTGCTTTGGGGATGAACCGGAGTGATTAGCATAGCGGGTAGGGTGTTTGCCTTGCACATGGCCGACCCAGGTTTGATTCCTCTGCCCCTTTCGGAGAGCCCGGCAAGCTACTGAGGGTATTCCAACCGCATGACAAAGCCTGGCAAGCTATCTGTGATGTATTTGATATGCCAAACACAGTAACAACAAGTCTAAGAATGCAGATGTTACTGATGCCTGCTCAAGCAAATCGATGAACACTGGGAGGACAGTGCTAAAAAAAAAGATATAAAAAAGATGATCACCATCTTGTGGAAGGAGCTATCACTGTAAGTTTTAGGTTCTCATCTTTTGTAACATGGAATTTTTTGTCTTTCACCGTATTTCTGAAATGAGGCAAAATCGGGTGAAGAAAATATCCAGGAGCAAATGGGTTCCTGAATATATATATATATATATATATATATATATATATATATATATATAGTGAGCTCTATTGCGGATTCACTACCAAGATCTCACCATTCTACAAAGAAGTAATCATCCATATCAAGAGAGGGGTTCGGCAGGGTGATACCATTTCACCAAAACTCTTCAGTGCCACCCTCGAGAACATCATGTGACGACTGGAATGGGAAAGCATGGGAGTGAAGATAGATGGTCGGCAACTACACCACCTCTGCTTTGCTGATGACATCGTTCTAATAACACCAAACATCAGCCAAGCGGCATAAACGCTGAACGACTTTGACCGTGAATGTGGAGAGGTCGGACTACAGCTGAATCTTAAGAAGACAATGTTTATGAGAAACAGCCTTGTTCCTGACGCTCCATTCGCTCTCAACGGAACCACCATCTCCGAATGCAACAGTTATATATACCTAGGTCGAGAAATCAACATGATGAATGACCTGGCACCTGAGTTGCGCAGGAGGAAGAGAGCGGCTTGGAATGCCTTCAAGAACGTTGAAGAAATAACTAAAAGGACAAAGAACCTCCAGCTACGAGCACATCTCTTTGATTCCACTGTTCTTCCTGCATTAACATATGCCTCAGAGACCTGGACCCTACGAAAACAGGATGAGAACGCTATTTGGGTCTCTCAAAGAGGAATCGAAAGAGCTATGCTTGGAGTATCACGATTCACTCAAATGAGAGATAGAATCCGGAGTTCTGATCTTTGTCAACTCTCAAGAATCAGGGACGCTGTCTCATTTGCCAAGACATCAAAAATCAAATGGGCTGGACACATAATGAGGTTTACAGACAACCGCTGGACTAGAGCCATTACTGATTGGATTCCACAGGACATCAAAAGATAACGTGGACGCCCACCTACAAGATGGTCAGACTTCTTCGTCAAGACCCTGAATGATCGGTTTGAGGCTCTGCATGTTCCTAGAACGAACAGATACCATTGGGCTACGCTAGCACGCAACCGGGATGAATGGAGACGTTACTGGCACCCGCTCGAGTAAATCGATGAATAACGGGGATTAAGTGATCACTTAAGTGTTGTTGTTCATTGTTGATTTGCTCGAGCGGGCCCAGTAACGTCTCCATCGTGCGACTTCTTGTTACTGTGTTTGGCATATCGAATACGTCACGGGGATCTTGCCAGGCTCTGCCGTGCGGGCGAGATCCTCTCGGTAGCTTGCCGGGCTCTCCGAGAGGGGCGGAGGAATAAAACTCGGGTTGGCCATGTTGGCTGCGTGCAAGGCAAATGCCCTACCGCTGTGCTATGATATATGTATTGCACTTTAGATGATGAGCTGTGTGTCTGGAATGTCTATGAGTAGTGCATTTGGAACACTAGTTCTTAGGATGGAGGATACCTGAAGCTTCTGTTGTTAAGGAAAGCTGTGGAATAAAAACACCTTCAAGTAACAGCTTCCGGTGGTTGCAAAGGGAAGTAGATACTTGCATAGAATTTGACAGAAAGTTTTCAGCATTTGATCTAAGGGTATTACATTTTTGCTGCAGTATGATTTCATATGTATCCCCATTTCTTGCCTTCTATTTTCTATTCTTTTTCTTCTACTACTGCTGTCTCCTCATTGGCTCTTTCTTCATTTACTCTCCTCCTCCTCCCAGTTTGCTGTACTATTTATTTTTAATTGACTCGCAGTTTAATAGTATCTGAATTCCACAAATTGCTGTTTTGGTAGTAAAGCAATGATTTGGAAGATAAGAAAGAATTCCGTGTCTCTGTGTAAGTGCAATTCAAATAATGTGGACAAATTTATTCTGTACAATTTAATTAAAAGCAATAAAAAGGGAGAATGTTCTAGAGGGCAATAGCTCCCCTGACAGGACCAGGGTAAAATTCAATCAGTTGGGACTTATCAAAAGTTACCATATGATTTGACCTTATGATTTTCAGAAAACTTGGTCTGGAGTGATAACACAGCGGTAGGGTGTTTGCCTTGCATGCAGCCAACACGGCCAACCCGCGTTCAATTCCTCCGCCCCTCTTGGAGAGCCCGGCAAGCTACCGAGAGTATCTCGCCCACATGGCAGAGCCTGGCAAGCTCCCCGTGATGTATTCAATATGCCAAACACAGTAACAACAAAGTCTCCAATGGAGACGTTACTGGGCCCGCTCGAGCAAATCGACGAACAACAACAATTTTTGAATTAATTTATCTTTACCCAGAAAGATACTGGTCTAAGGATAATCTACAGAGTTTTAAATCTAGTGAAACTTTCACTCTTACTATCTAATTCAGATATCACACCATAAAAGAGTTGCTCTCCTCTGGTTTTTTAGCCATATATAACTCTAAATACATAAATAAATAGATATACAAAATAATAGATAATACAAAATCCTCTGAAAGTCCAGCAAGTTGGCCATCAGACAGGAGAGAATGAAAATGAATCGGAACCCTAATGTTTATGCATTTTATAATATTTACAAAGAATGTCAAATAATTGTATTTATAAATAAAAATAATTTGTCAGTATATGGGTAGATATTAATTGTATTATCGGTTAATAATACAAGTAGATCCTTTTAGTGTCTTATATGTCCTTGGGACATCACCTTCCTAAGGGGAAAGAGAACAACAGCAAAGGGCTCTCTGTGATGATGTGCATACTGCCATGTGTAGCTGGTGCCAAGCTGAAACCTCATTATGAGGAGGACATAGGTTGAATCTCTTCCAAATGCTGGGCTCCTTAATATCTCTGTTGACTAATTGCTTTCACCAGTATAATTATACCTAAGGAAAGGGTACAATTATTTCTACAGAGTAGAATGTTGACATAATTTAATGAAGAATTAATGCATGTGGTGACAAACTATATATTTTAGAGAGAAATTAAAGTAGATTCCAACAATCTGTATATAGGAGAGAATTTTCAGACCTCTCTGGGATATGCTTAAGTATTTAGAATGAACTAATAGGCATTTCCAAGGCATTTAAGACTCAGTCTCACTCTAAGGCAGTGCTTGCCAAAGGATTGCCATCAATTAGGCATTAATGAATCTTGTTCATAGTTGGTAAGCAAAGTAGCAATTACATTGAGCCCAGCTCATGCCCACTCACACCAACAAATTTCAAAATTACCATTTTCTGTCATGTACTTCAAAATATTGAACTCATCATTTGTAGGAGTGACATAAAAATTGCAATACTAAAAGATTGTTGTTAAAATTTTCAGTGCAATAACTGTGCATAACAGTTCATAATAGCAATTGATGGAAAAAATTCAAAAAGTTCATTCCTTAGTTACTGGTTCAACGCATATTAATCAACTCTTTATTTAAGGTGCTATGTTAACTGCCACAAAATAATCCTAAAAAATCAGAAAAGGTGCATACTATCAAGCACTGTAGCGCTATTCTCCTATTGTTCGTCAATTTGCTCGAGCGGGCACCAGTAATGTCTTCATTGTGAGATTTGTTGTTACTTTCTTTGGCATATTGGATATGCCACGTGGAGCTTCTCAGGATCTGCCATGAAACTCTTGGTAGCTTGCTGGGCTCTCTGAGAGGGAGAGAGGAATAGGACCCAGGTCGGCCACATGCAAGGCAAACGCCCTACCCACTGTGCTATCACTTCAGCATACTATCAAATGCCATAAAATCCCAAAGGATTATTCAATAATTCACTTGATCACTTGATCACTTGATAACTTCATTTCCCATTAATCGTCAATTTGTTCGAGTAACGTCTCCATTTGTCCCTGTCACATGCTAGTGTAGCCCAATGGCATCTGTTCGCCCTAGGAACATGAAGAGCCTCAAACAAATCCTTCATGATCTTGATGAAGAAGTCTGACCATCTGGTAGGTGGGCGGCCACACAATCTTTTGACATCCCGTGGAATCCAGTCGGTAACAGCTCTAGTCCAGCGGTCGTCTTTAAATCTCATTACGTGACCAGCCCATCTGATTTTTGACGCCTTGGCAAATGAGACATCGTCCCTGATTCTTGATCGTCGACAGACGTTGGAACTCCGGATTCTTTCTCTCATTTGAGTGAAACGTGATATTCCAAGCATAGCTCTTTCAATTCCTCTTTGGGAGACCCGAACAGCGTTCTCATCCTGTTTGTGTAGGGCTCAGGTCTCTGAGGCATATGTTAATGCGGGAAGAACAGTGGAATCAAAGAGATGTGCCTAGAGCCGGAGGTACTTCGTCCTCTTAGCTATTTCTTCAACACTCTTGAAGGCGTTCCAAGCCGCTCTCTTCCTCCTGCACATCTCGGGTGCCAGGTCATTTGTCATGTTGACTTCTCGACCTAGGTACACATAGCTGTTGCATTCTGAGATGGTCATTCCATTGAGAGCGAATGGGGTGTCAGGAAGAGGCTGTTTCTCATAAACATTGTAAGATTCAGCTGTAGTCCGACCTTTCCACACTCACGGTCAAAGTCGGCCAGCATTTGTGCCGCTTGGCTGATGTTTGGTGTTATTAAAACAATGTCATCAGCAAAGTGGATGTGGTGTATTGCCGACCATCTCTCTTAACTCCCATTCCTTCCCATTCCACTCATCGCATGATGTTCTCGAGGGTGGCACTGAAGAGTTTCTGTGAAATGGTATCACCCTGCTGAACCCCTCTCTTGTTATCAATGATTACTTCTTTGTAGAATGGTGAGATCCTGGTAGTGAATCCGTAATATAACTCATGGAGGATCTTGATGTATTGAGCTCGAATGCCCTGATTAGCTAGGGCTTCAGTGACCGCTTCCATCTCAACAGAATCAAAGGCCTTCTTTAAATCAGAACGTTAGATAGAGAGGCATCTTGAACTCCCGAGAAACCTCAATGAGCTTGGTTATCGCGTGGATATGGTCAATGGTGCTGAATCCTTTGCGGAACCCAGCTTGCTCGCATGGTTGTCCTTCATCTAGTGTTCTGCCAATCGTATTTAGGATGACTCAAGTGAACAACTTGTAGATGACAGACAATAGGCAGATCGGGTGATAGGTGCCAATGTCATGGATGTCTGCCTTCTTGAACAGTAGTACAGTCCTGCTGGTTTTCCATTGGGACGGAACCTTGCATTCAGACAGGTAGCGTGTGAAGAGCCGAGCCAGCGTATTGATGAGTGCTGACAGCAGGTTCTTCAGGTGTTCAGGTCTGACCTTGTCTGGGCCGAGTGCTGTTCGTTTCTTTACTGACGAAATGGCGTGTCAGATTTCGGAAGGGAGAACATTGGGAACAACATATCCATCCTGTGGAATTTAGTATGTCAGCAAGTGGACATGGCTATTGAAGAGATTTGAGTAGAAGTCATGGATAATCCTCTCCATTGCCGTTCTGGAGGATGTGATAGATCCATCAGGACATTGGAGGGCAGTCATCTTGGTCTTGTAGTTGGCAAAGGACAGGCGGGCGTTACGAATGCTTTTCCTGGCTTCTGCCGCATCTAGCAGCACTTCTACTGGCTTTTTTTTTTTGAGTGTGGCTATCTCTCTCTTGGCGTTCCTCGCACAATCATGGAGGTGCTGAACCAGTCCATCGTATTCCTCGTCAATGTTGTCAACAATGGCATCATCCCATGTTGCCGCAATAGTGCCAAAGAGCTTCCAGTTGGTGGTCGTTCTGGGAGTTCTCTTTTTAAACTTTGCAGCCCTTTCTCCCCGCTCTGTGAAGTAGAATTTTGTACGAAGGAGACGGTGGTCCAATCCCATTTGGAATTTTGGGACAACAGTGACATCGGTCAGGCAACACCGTCGATTGAATATGATGTGGTCTATTTCCTTGTGGAATCATCCACCGGGAGAGTCCCATGTCCAACGTTTAGATTCGGCCTTCTGGAACTGTGAGTTACCATGAATGGTCTTGGTCGACAAGATGAACTCAGACAGTCTCTCACCCTATTCGTTCCATTCTAGGCCATGGGTCCCGATGTGAAGTTCTTCAGCTGATCTTCTCGGTCCTATCTTGGCATTAAAATCACCCACAATGATCTTGTAGAAGGTGTGGTTTTCTTTATAGAACTTCTCCGGCTCCAAGTAGAACTTCTTAATTTCCCTTTCATCATAATGAGATGTTGGTGCGTAGACAACGAAGATAGAAACTGCCGGCAGTGAGCCACATCTATTCAAATATAAACGTCCGATTCGGGTTGTTAGGCCTTCGAATGAATCAGTGCTCATGGCCAAGTTTGTGTTGACAAGGACACCGACGCCTCCAACACCTCTTTTATTGCATGTTCCAAGGAACAATTCTTCTCCAGTGTCGAAAATGGCATGATGAGATTGATGCCTTCTTGTCTCAGTCAGACCAATGATGTCGTACTTGATCTTTCGCGCTTCTACCATCATGTCCTCGGTGGATGCATCTGATGCTAGCGTACGTGCATTGAAAGTACAGATGATCATTTTTGTCTTCCTTCGTTGTGGCAGCCTAGTTCAGCCTTGAGATTTTATCGGTCTCTCCTTTCTCATCCTTCTCAATGCTGCCATGTTGGTGAAGCCTTCAGGGTCAGGTGAATGAGACCCATTGTAATTACTGGTTTTGGCATATCAAATACACAACGGATAGCTTGCCAGGCTCTGCCATGTGGGTGGAATACTCTCGGTAGCTTGTCAGGCTTTTCGAGAGGGATAGAGGCTTTTGGGGCGACCTCTAATCGCCCTCGTAGGTGTTACCATATTTGAACCCTATCAAATATGGTAAGGCAATTTTGGAAGATGGGTATTTAGTGTCTTATAATGCGTGAAGGTAACAAAGGGTTTATAATCAAGAGCCCCACCCTACCCTGCCCTGTCTGCTTCCACCAATCACCAGAGACCCAGGGATTGGATTGCGCACAGAAGACCCACCCTACCCCTACTGGGACCAGATAAATACCTCACTGGCAGACCTCCACGACCAACACTACCTCCACTACCCAGTCATTGCCACACTCCAGGATGCTTTCTGGACCTGCATTGCTGCTCCGGCCGAGACTCACGCACGACTGAAGACCTACAGAACAAGATAAGTGGAACTCGCTGAGACCTTTGACTCCAGACTCAATAATTCATTAACTGTGAAATGTTGATCCCATGACCCAAAATGTCCATATACTCTTTCAAGACAAAAGTACCCATATCCTCAAATGCAAAAAGTATAATTTCTGATAGGCTCGATTCAGATTCTCTTCAAGAACAGTGACAGGTGAAAAGTATACATAGCCACTCTCTAGGACTGCATCGGTTTATAGTAATTGGTGGTGCTAAAGTGCAGAAATTCTTGAGACAAATAGAGTAACTGTAAAGAGCATCATAACTACAGATTAATCTGAAATCTCTCTTGCAATTGCATCATATTTATTGACTCCCTTTGCCCAATCCAGCAACTCTCACACATTATAGGTGCTATTGCTATAAGCACTAAGGAGTTATACTTCAACTGATCTCAGAGCTTTCAAATCATTCACCCAAAGAAGTCAACCTGAGACAATCCTTACTAAAAATAATTCTAGGGAATATAAAATAGGATCTGTGAGTTGGAACACTGAGCTCCAAAGTGAGAATTCTAACATTAATGTGCAGCTATGGTTCAATTGTTAAAAATTTCACTAATGGAGAACCGAGATGAAAATCAAAGCCTTAGGATGAATTATCACCAACGCTAGATAGTATCAGAACCTAAAAGACTCCTCAGTAATATAAAAAGAAACTCTCCTCTCCTGAATCCAGAAAACATCAAAAGCTACAATCTGGACTCAGAAAGAGCTTAAGAGAAGGTTGAGTTCTCAAATGCAGCATTTTCTATAGTAATGGCCAAGGCCTGCTTATCAAGGAGCACAATGAGACTTGACTAGTAACATGTTGGTTATGCATTAGAAAAAAAATTCTCAGTCTTTTGGATTGCTGCAGATTTCCCTGAAGTCTCTTCTATTCAGAAGTGCTTAATTCTTTCTTAAAGGCTTACATGCTCTGCTTTATCTTTATTTTTTAAACTATAAATGCTATTAAAGCCACTCCACCTCCATCCAGAGTGACCCTGGCAGCATGGTCTCAGGGTGAGGTACTCTGGGGAGGGGTCCTGATGAGAGAAGAGGGAGTAAGGTCACAGGTCATCAGCAGTATTCAGAGCAGTGCTGTAGATTGGCGATATCTGGGTTTCAGCTCTCCACACCAGATAGTGGGAAGTGAACAGGGGACTAACTGGACCCACTGGATCCACTTTACTTTTGTTTGAAGATAGGGTGTACTTTTCCTTACAAAGTAACATCCTTTCTTTTATGATCAACTCTGCCTTCCCTCCTGACCACCAGATTATGGGGAAAGGTATAAATGTTAGTGGAAAGTTTAAGGTCTGAAAAAATATTTAAACTTTGAGGAATAGAAGCCATTTATCAAGGATTCTGCAGTATAAAGCAAATGTATACCAGCAGGAGTCATAGAAGTTTACATGAGGTGGCAATTTGAGGACTTTGCATTTATACTGGGAATATATACTGACTGAGGAAAGGATAAGCTTATCGATATGTGAGCTCCCTGAAATCCAAGATTTACATCAATTGAGGATCCCAGGAGATAGTGCTAATACACTGCTGAGATAGTTCTTGCATGCTTAGACAAAGCAATTGCATACACCTAATGAAGTGGAAATGTGACATATGGTAAAAGCAGTGGTCAAAAGATTCTAATAATTGAAGCTGCTAGAATGGATGTACCACATAAGATATACTACCTCTCAGTTATGTTCCATAGAAGACCCTAGAGAATAATCCATTTTCCAGAGTGTTAAGAAATGTGCCAGTAATATGGACACTAGCATCATTAAGAAATTTAATTGCATCTATCCTTGGCACTCTAGAGAAAGAGATTTTGCTAAAGATTTGAACTCCTTTATATAAATGGGTATAGTTGCCGACCATCTATCTTCACTCCCATGCTTTCCCATTCCAGTCGACGCATGATGTTCTTCAGGGTGGCACTGAAGAGTTTTGGTGAAATTGTATCACCCTGCCAAACCCCTCTCTTGATATGGATGATAATAACACCTAATAACACCAAACATCAGCCAAGTGGCACAAATGCTGAACGACTTTGACCGTGAATGTGGAGAGGTCGGACTACAGCTGAATCTTACGAAGACAATGTTTATGAGAAACAGTCTTGTTCCTGATGCTCCATTCGCTCTCAACAGAACCACCATCTCTGAATGCAACAGTTATGTGTACCTAGGTCGAGAAGTCAACATGATGAATGACCTGGCACCTGAGTTGCGCAGGAGGAAGAGAGCGGCTTGGAATGCCTTCAAGAACGTTGAAGAAATAACTAAAAGGACAAAGAACCTCCAGCTACGAGCACATCTCTTTGATTCCACTGTTCTTCCTGCATTAACATATGCCTCAGAGACCTGGACCCTACAAAAACAGGATGAGAATGCTATTCGGGTCTCTCAAAGAGGAATCGAAAGAGCTATGCTTGGAATATCACGATTCACTCAAATGAGAGAAAGAATCCGGAGTTCTGATCTTCGTCAACGCTCAAGAATCAAGGACACTGTCTCATTTGCCAAGACATCAAAAGTCAGATGGGCTGGACATATAATGAGGTTTACAGACAACCGCTGGACTAGAGCCATTACTGATTGGATTCCACGGGACATCAAAAGATAACGTGGACGCCCACCTACAAGATGGTCAGACTTCTTCGTCAAGACCCTGAATGATCGGTTTGAGGCTCTGCATGTTCCTAGAACGAACAGATACCATTGGGCTACGCTAGCACGCAACCGGGATGAATGGAGACGTTACTGGCACCCACTCGAGTAAATCGATGAATAACGGGGATTAAGTGATTAAGTGATATAAATGGGCATGAGAGGATCCTGAAATTAAAGAATCTTAGTGGCTTTGCTTAACTTAAAAAAGGAAAAAATGCCACTTCGACTATACATTTTTGCCTCTCTGGGATATATTACCAGGAGTGGTATTGCTGGGTCAAATGGGAGTTCAATTTCTAATTTTTTGAGGATCGTCCATACTGTTTTCCAAAAGGGCTGAACCAGTTGGCATTCCCACCAGCAGTGAAGGAGAGTCCCTTTCTTGCCACATTGGCGCCAACACCGGTTGCTTTTGGTCTTTTGGATGTGGGCCAGTCTCTGTGGTGTGAAATGATATCTGATTGTTGTTTTGATCTACATCTCCATGATGATTAATGTTGTAGAGCATTTTCTCATGTGCCTTTTAGCCATTCGGATTTCTTCTTTGAGAAAGTTTTTGTTCATTTCGTTGCCCCATTTTTTGATGGGGCTGGTTGTTTTCTTATTGTGGAGATCAACCAGTATTTTGTATATCCTTGATATCAACCCCTTGTCCGATGTGTATTTGGCAAATATCCTTTCCCATTCTGTAGACTGTCTTTGTATTTTGGTCACTGTTTCTTTTGAGGTGCAGAAGCTTCTTAGTTTAAGATAGTCCCATTTGTCTATCTCTGTTTTCACTTGCTTGGCCAGTGGCGTGACATCTTTGAAAACACCATTAGCTGCAATGTCATGGAGGGTTTTGCCAACTTCAATGTACCCTATGGATTCCGGTCTGATGTTGAAGTCTTTAATCCACTTTGATCTTACTTTTGTACTTGGTGTTAGAGCCAGATCTGAGCCCACTTTTTTGCATGTAGTTGTCCAGTTTTGCCAGCACAATTTGTTAAGGAGACTTTCCTTGCTCCACTTCACATTTCTTGCCCCCTTATCGAAGATTAGATGATCATATGCTTGGGGGGGAGATGTCAGTATATTCGACCCTGTTCCATTGGTCTGCAGCTCTGCCTTTGTTCCAGTACCATGCTGTTTTAATTATTACTGCTTTGTAGTAGAGTTTGAAGTTAGGAACGTTGATTCCTCCCATTTTCTTTTCCCCCAGAATTGCTTTAGCTATTCGTGGGGGCTTATTGTTCCATATAAATTTCGGGAGTGAGTCGAAGTGACATCTGCACTTGTTAGTTAATTGCAGCACTCTTTACAATAGCTAGAATCTGGAAAAAAAACTGAGTGTCTGAGAACAGATGACTAGTTAAAGAAACTTTGGTACATCTACACAATGGAGTACTATGCAGCTGTTAGAAAAGATAAAGTCATGAAATTCATGTACAAGTGGTATTACATTGAAAGTATCATGCTGAGTGAAATGAGTCAGAAAGAAAGGGACAAAGAAAGATTGCATTCATCTGGGGAACATAAAATAATAAAATAGGAGACTAACATCCAAGAATAGCCGAGATAAGTACCAGGAGAATTACTTCATGGCTTTGAGGACAGCCGCACACATTAGGGGGAAAGGCAGCTCAGATAGAGAAGGGAGCACCAAATAAAGGGTGTTGGGAGGTTCCTCTCAGGATGGGAAATGTGTGTTGAGAGTAGATTGTAGACCGATCAAGAGTTCCACTCAATGTCTCTTTTGCAAACCACAGCACTTAAAAGGAGAGAGATAACAAAAGGGAATGCCCTGCCACAGAAGTAGGGTGGGATTGGGGGATAGGGGGTGGGAGGGATACTGGGACTGGTGGTGGTGGAGAATGGGCACTGGTGGAGGGATGGGTATTCGATCATTGTATAACTGAAACCCAAGCACAAAAATGTGTAAGTCTCCAACTGTACCTCATGGTCTTTCACTAATAAAAATTTAAGGAAAAAATTAAAAATTAAACAAAATATTAGGAGTTGGGCTGTGGAGATGCCTTGCATGCACTTGACCTTGATTTGAACCTCAGCACTGCATGCCCCTGCCCCCTTAAACTCTTTGGCCCCCAGGACTCCAAAAACCACCAAGATGGTGAAAAATGAGTACTGGTGAAGGGAAAGGTGTTTGATCATTGTATGACCGAGACTTAAATCTGAAAGCTTTGTAACTTTTTCCACAGTGATTCAATAAATAAATATAAAAAGAAAAAAATAAAAAAGGAAAAATATTTATAGCAAATAGTAAGAATACAGCAGTAGTCAAAAAAGCTGATTAGGGAGAGAGTTAATAGAACATGGTATCACAAATATCAAGGTAAATAGGCAACCTAAAAGAGAATTGCTCAAGCATTACAATAGGAAAAAATTATATGAAAGAATCTGGGATTAATAGTTCAATAAAAATTGCAATTCCTTCCCCTGTGTTCAGACCTGACCCACTCTCAGATGTGTAATATATTGATGAAAAATCAGGTCACTAGAAAAAGGAATTTCATTATATCATGATAGAGTTGCATGATGATTAATTATTTCACCAGATTTTCCATAGGGGTCTTTTCTGTTTACCCAAATGTAGAAAATATCCAACAATGTCAAGAGCTTTAGGACACAGAAGCTAATATGACATTAATACCTGGTAGTACAAAGCATTAACATTAACCTCTATAGAGTGGCTATATGCCATGTAATAAATGGATACCTGATTTAAGTTTAGTCCAATGACTTTAAATAATGTAGGAATTTATATTTGTATCATCATTTCCGCAGTCCCTTAATGCGTATTTGGGATGATCATAATTATTTGACAGTTGTTAGCTCTTTAGGTGAGAGTTGTTGTATTGGGAAGACCATATGGCAAGGTAATATTTTTCTCTTTTTTTATCCCTCCAGTCAAGATGGACGTTGGTATTAACCCTCCAAAGTAAGTGACAAATCTTAGCACCATAGAGGAAGCATAACCCTTCATAGGACTTTCGAGGCTCTAGACTGGTACAGCATCTTTGGTGTTTGGGAATATTT
Source organism: Sorex fumeus (assembly GCF_029834395.1). Taxonomy (NCBI): domain Eukaryota; kingdom Metazoa; phylum Chordata; class Mammalia; order Eulipotyphla; family Soricidae; genus Sorex; species Sorex fumeus. Next base: position 6,715,713 of record NW_026606240.1, read on the forward strand.
CTTCCACTAATCTTTTAAGAGAAGTCTTCCATGCCTCATAGTAAATGAGGTGAATCTCAGAGAGGGAAAGACATCTACCCAATCCATAGTACAGTGCAGGAAGTCCTACCACTTGGAGAATCACACACATAGAGGCTTTATGGCATTGGTGCGACTTGTATAGAGAATAAATGTGTAGAGTTCATGTTAAGTTCTAAAAGCAGAATGACAGACCAATAGGTCTATATGTATATCAAAACGCTGTTGAAAATATTTTTGGCCATTTATGAATAAATTTTGATATGTTACCCAGCCCAAGTTGTGAGGAGAATTGACTTAAAGTCATAAGTGTACATCAGGAACTGGGATTGTCAAACCCCCAAAGTTATAAGATTTTATGAGCTCAGCAGAAATATAAATGCAAGATAAAAATGGCACTGATGGTATAAGACACAGGCAAGTCTAGAGGGCATAAATAAGCTACATGGGCAGGTAAGACAGCCAGGCTCCTGTACTACCCTACCAGTATACTCCCCTCTCAGTTTCACATATGATCCTACAGTGGGTATAATAAGCGAGAGAACACACAAAGACAAATGAGAAAAGAAAATACAAAATAGATAAATTCTTTTTTAAAAAAATGTGTCTTCTGATTAAATATTTTTTGAGATACATACTTTTAAATAGGTAATTCTGATGACATGTCTTAACTGATCTATACTTTAAGATCTTAATTTCTTGATCACTGATTATCTTGTAACAGAACTGTCACCCGAAGTTTAGATTAAAAAGTTACATCTGTTAATCTTAGTTATTTATTCATTCATTGAATCAATTCATTACTTATCTGGGAACTAGATATACAGTAATAAATAAACCAGACAGAAATGTCCTCTTTCAAAAGGCATACATTTCAGGGATGGGAAGATTACTAAAGGGTCAGTGTACATAATTTACATATGGAAGATCTAGGTTTTTGTCCCCAGTATTGCATGATCCTCTGAATATTTCTGGGTGTGGCCCTCAAAACAAAAATGATACAAAAAGCCTAAATTTCAATGAGTACATGTACAATATAAATTATAAATATAACAAAGTGCTATGAATAAACTATGTATAATAAATACAATGCTATCAATAAAAAATAAAATAAAGAGCAATTAAAGGTGTCTGACAAGCACAGAGGCCTCATTTTTATAAGGTCATTTGAAACCATTTTAACTTCTCAGAAGTTAACTTTTGAGCAAAGGACTAAAATGCATATCTGGGCCATTAGAATTCTAAAAAGAAAGATTATCAAATGAAAAGGCCCTGAGGCATTGGGTATGCATGAAATATTTAAAGAATAGCAAAAAGACTGGTAGGGTTACTGAGGAAAGAGAGGAGGTAATTTCAGGAAGAAAGATAATTGACTACATAACCTAAGAGACTGTTTTAAGAACTTGGATGTCTTCTTTGGGTAAAATGGGAAGCTATTGGAAGGTTCTAAGCAGAGGAACTTACTTATATATAAATTTAATTGAGTTTTTCTCCATGTTGAAGACAGATAGTTGGTGAATAGGAATGGAATACGAACTAACATTAAATATTTACTGTAATAATTCGTGGAGAAGAAGATGGTGGCTTATACCAACATGACTGTGAATTGAACTTGTGTCGACCATGTTGGCTGCGTGCAAGGCAAATTCCCTACCGCTGTGCCATCGCTCCAGCCCGGAAGTGATATGTAGTATAAGTTTTGGAGTTTTAAAGCCATAATAAACTTTCAGATGTTTTAGATGTAAGATAAGAGAAACAGGTAAGAGATGGAGGAGTCTAAATAGTTCAGACTTCAACCAGAGTATATGGAGTTTCAATTATCTGAGAAGAAAAGCAATTAGGAAGAGTATACTTATAAAACAAATATGAAGAAATTGTGATACCTATTAGTCAGTGGAGCTACTGACTATGTCATAGATGTAAAGTTGAGAGTTTAGGGATGAGGTACATAGTTAAGGATCAATTCCATGTGGATATTTAAGTCTATGAGATCACTAGGATAGCAAGTGTAGTAAACTTTATGCTCATTTTAAAAGTAAAAGAGCATAAATATTGATCCTTGGTTTCACTCTGCCATTAAATGCAAAGGCATGTGAAGAAACTGAAAGGTAACCATCAATAAGGTCAGGGAACCAACAGTGTGTGCTATCTTGCAAGCCAAAATATTTTGAAAGGCAGGAGCTGTTCAGATACTTATGTACAATAAAAGCTCTATAAATCAAGTTAGGAGGCAAAAATTAAATTTTGGGATTCCCAAAGTGGGGAACAACATTAGCTTTGATCATTGAACACACCTGTTGGTCCATCTTCCCTAAACTGTTCTCCTCTCTCAATCTCAATTTCGGACTCTATTTATAATATAGAAGTTTTATATTATATTTTATAATTTATAATACAGCAGTTTCTCCCTCTTGGAGAGCCCAGATAGGGACTATCCCACCCACACAGCAGAGCCTGGCAAGCTACCCATGACATATTTGATATGCCAAAAACAGTAACAATAATGGGTCTCATACACCTGACCCTGAAAAAGCCCCAATATGCCATTGGGCTGCACTAGCACACGACAGGGATGAATGGAGATATTACTGGTGCCCACACGAGAAAATTGATGAACAACAGGATGACAAATGATACCAGTGATTTATAACGTATAAACTAATATTCTTTTTAATCCCCCTTTCCCTCCTTTCCCTTTCTCTCTATTCTTCCCTCTTTCTTTTGTCCTGACCACCTTTCTCTTCTACTTCCACTCTACATTTTATATTTCCATAACATAAAACTACAGAAAAAAAGGTATATAATGGCCAAAAATCTTCGAAAAATGTTTTAAGAGGATGATTGTTAAGGGAATATGTATCTCCAAAATCTTAAGATTGCGTAACAGTTTCCTTCAGAATACCAATAATAGCTGTCCTTTATTTATTTATTTTTTGCCCATAGGAAGCAAACATCAAGGTAAAAAATATGATATGCAATATCGTTTCTTTGGTAATTGAATGTTTTCATACTAAGTGCACTACCATGTTAATAAAAAGAGGTATTCCTGTACTATTTGAGATCAATATTCATGCCTTTGATTTCATTTCCCCATTTTTCTCTGTGTGTCCTTTAGTGACTACACATAGCAGATTAATATTTGTTTCTTTTTGGTTTTGGGGTTTGGGGTCAATGCTACCATGCTTCAGGCTTCTCCTGGCTTTGTGCTTACTCCTGGCAGGGCTGGGAGACCATGTATGGTGCAGGGGATTGAACTCTGGTTGGCTGCATGCAAGACAAGCATGCTACTCACTGTATTATCTCTTTGACACAAATAGTAGATAACTTAATATTTTAAAGTAAAATTAATATTTTCTTATTTAGAAATAGCTTTAATTACAAGAAATCTACCGACACATTCAAGCTCTAAAAGAGACATGCTGTATATACCAAAACTTGCTTTCTATCCTTTCCTCCTAAAAATAATAATAATAATGGTAAGAGGACAAGCATGGATAGAAATTGTTTCCAAACTGGGAATAATAAACAAAATTGAGAAGTAAATAAGTAGTAAGACACTAAATACAGTTAAAACAATATGTCCCCTATGAAAGAGAACGCTGTCTAACCTTGAAAACTGCAACCAAACCAAGAACACAGCCTAGATGTCTTTTTTTTCATCATTTCTCAAGAAAGGTCGGAATTAAAGTGATACCAAGCTTTTCTACAGCTGAAGAGTTAATACAGTGGATGAGGTGCTTGCTTTCTACACAGTCAATTTCGATTTGATCCCCTGCACAGCATATGGTCCTTGAGCATCACCAGGGGTGATTTCTGAGTACAGAATTAGAAGTAATTCTTGTACAGTGCTGGTGTGGTCTAAAAGCCAATAAAGTCACTGTCACTGTCTTCTCGTTGTTCATCGATTTGCTCGAGCGGGCCCAGTAATGTCTCCATTGGAGACTGTTGTTACTGTACACCGTAACAGTAAAAGCCAATAATACATTTTTAAAATTTAGTCTTTCAAAGTAACTAAGTCCACGGTGAAAAATGAGAAATATAGACGACAGAATGGCATACAGTGTACAGATTTGCCACCTCTACCTGAGAGGGTCACAAAGAACTTGGAAGAAATATGTTCTAGCTCACTTGCATCATTTATCCTTTAGTGCTGTCTGCCACCTGACTAAATGGATAAACTGGTCCTTAGTCACGTCGTAGATGGTAGAGAGAGACCTATTCTAATCCTCTAAAATATTTAAAATAAGGATGCCACATTAAACCACAAATAGAAATTACATCTTTCAATGAGAGCTACTCCTTCGTTTATTTTTCTTTGGATACTAAGCACTTTCTTTAATGAGATAACTATTCAGACTGCTTGAGATGTTCCCAGTAAGCCATCTATGTACATATTCTATTGCCTCATAAATACTCAGAATTATAGAGAGTTGTCCTATTTTTGGTGTTCTCATGGGTAATTCATGAATAGAGTTGCAGGGTTTCTTTGGAATTCCACTAACTTTTATTCTAGTCCCCTGAAGTAATGGACCCTTTCAATGTACCTGTTCCTTATACAAATTGTTCTCTTCCTGTTGTGTTTATTTGAACTTTAATCATTCTGGATGAATAATAGTTGACAACTCATTAACGTGTGTGTGTGTGTGTGTGTGTGCTTGTGTGTGTCCATGTGTGTGCAGATGTATACATAAGTATTTTTCTTCACTCATACTGTGGGAACTCTAAAATATAAACTTTTTAAAAACTTTTTAAAAGTTTCCCCATGGGGACTGAATAGTTAGTACAGTGGGTAGGGCACCAGTTCTGCACACATATTGATTACTTGGGTTTAATCTCCAACATCCCATATGGTCCTGGGATCCTCAGAAGTGATCTCTGAGCTCAGAGGCAGGAGTGTGGGCTCCAAATTGAAACATAAAAAAAAATTTCCTCAAAACTGGGGTCATGAAATCAGATATAGTTACTTATATTTCTCATAAACTAAAAATATTAATGTTCTCTACTACATTAAATATTAACATTAAAAAAATTACTGATTTTAGCTTGAGGAAAACAATTTGAACATATCCTTAAAGTATTTGTCCCATTTCAGACATAAAGTAGTTGTATAATTGTGCACAGACTAGATTTAATATGCTTTGGGGTTAAACTGTATTTTCAGGAGGAAAGGTCTCCTATAGACGCCCTAATGTTTTAAATAATAGTGAAATATTGCACTCTGCTCTAACAGTTTCCTTTTAGGAGCCCTGAAACCTTTTTTACCTAAACTATCTATATTCCTGGATATAAATAAAAGACATTTTCCTTTTGTCATTTGTAACTGCTATGGGGAATAACTAAACCTTTTTACCAGTTGGAGATTTGGGGAAACATAACAGAATTAAATGGTTGTAGAATTAGAATTGAGATGTGTTCTACTGGATCACACACACACACACACACACACACACACACACACACACACAAATCTTTGATTTTCTTTGTTACTTATGGCAACTTATTCTAGACAAAGCCAGTAATGTATTCCACTTTGTAGTGTTGGACTTTATCTAGGTTTTTCACATGGCTTGATTGCTTGTCTTTTTATCATTTGCTTCAACTCCGATGTTGAAAAAGGCATTTTCTTGACCCCGTTTTGTTGTTTTGTCCCCTTTCTTGACCCCACTTCCCTACCAATTTCTCATTCACATTAAGTTTTCCTTGTTGGTAGAACTGAAATTGTCTTTTGTGTTTGTTCTTCAAGTGTTTATTTTCTGATATCTTTCCCCTTAAAGCGTAGCCACAATAAAAACTTTATCGATTCCTTTATCAAATATTCCTTTATTGATTCTCTTTTCTCAGAACTTAAAACAAGGCATGGTACATTGAAAGTATTCAATAAGTATTTGCTAAATAAATTTTCAGTAACCAACTTACCATACACTATGAATCAGGGAAAATAGCTCATACATGGGGATAGTCCTGCATGAGAAATTAAAAACTGGAATTCTAGAATGTACCCCTACCTATAAGTCAACTTTCCCTAAATTAGTTCCTAGGTGGCAGTACATGATTGTGACAGGTTAGGTCACCTGCATCATTACTTGCAGCTTTTCCCTGAATCCTGATGGTCTGCAACCAATTGTCTTCCTAAATTAAGCACATCACCACATCCTCATAGAGAAAATTTTCCCTAATTATATCCAGTCTTAACTGTAGATGAAAGGGAAAATAACTTTACTGAAACGATTAGTTCATAGATTGCATATTTTGCTAGCCTATGAGGAAACATGTTTCCTAAATTGCTAAATCTCAGACTCCTAATTCTAGCTAACTGGAGAAAGTTCAATATTTTCCTAGGTTTCCTTGTCTACTTATTTCGAGGAATCTCCAAAATATTTTCTTATGATTCTCAATTTTAATTGTGGCTTGCACAGCAGCCAATCATCTGGTTACACACTGCTTCTCTGTTTCTCTAAAGAGCTCTAGTCATCTTGAAATCATTTTCTTTCATTTATTTCCTGTTGGGGGCTGGAGCGATGGCACAGTGGGTAAGGCATTTGCCTTGTACTTGGCCAACATGGCCAACCCAAGTTCGATTCCGAGAGTATCTTGCCCACACGGCAAGCTACGAGTGGCATATTCAATATGACTAAAACAGTAACAAGTTTCATAATTTGTTGTGAGATGTTACTGGTGCCCGCTCGAGCAAAATTGATGAACAACGGGAGGACAGTGTAGTGCTATTTTCTGTCAGGCTGCTGTTGCTTAACACTGAACTTGTTGCCTTTATCTTAGGAATGGAATTTTTTTTAGATTCCTCATGAGTATGGAGACCAAGACACAGCTCTTATTTTGTATGGAAGATTGGAATAATCAGACAAGAATAGTTATGTAGGGGAATTCAGAAATTCAAGCTATGGCTATCAAATTTCACTTGTCTTCTAAGAGAACTGTCATTCTATTACTTCCTCAAATTTATGTTTGGCTTTGCTTTATTCTTTTTCTACTATCCTACAGCTAAAATTTAAATGAATAATTTTGAACTATTTTTATTTCTCAATATAAACTAAGTCCATAAATTTCTCTCTAAACATTTTTAGCTACACCTCACTAATTTTGAGATGTTTCATTCAGTTAACAATATTTTCTTTTATTTTTACTGTGAATTCTTTCTTTATAATAAAAAAGTATGCTTGATTACAAAATATTTGAGGGATTTTCAGCTACCTTCTTTTTTTATTTATTTAGAGTTAAAATTTAATTGTAAATTGTAAATTAAACATCTAGTTTAATTTTCAAAAATCAAAAAATAATTAGTGTCTTACATGGCCAAGAATAGAAATTATTTTGTCAATGTTCAGTGCACATATTGAGAATGTGTATTCTTGCAGTCAGGGATAAGCTTAATAGTAGGGTACCTGCCTTTCACACAAAAAGATGAAACTGCAATTTCAGTACCTGGCATTCTTCTACATACTGGGATGTGGATCCCAGTGGGTCCACTACTTGGAATTCTCAGAATCATAACAAAGTATGCCATTACCAGCACAATGCAATACAGCATTCATGAGCACAACAGCTAAAAGGCATGAGCATCAAAACCAAAACATGGACACCTAATAGTGTGCAGCACAACAAAGTGTGTGAGGCCCACAATGAAATATGTGCACTTCCACTCACTGCAGAAATAACATTACAGGAGAGACAAAAGATAAATAAAATAAAAGCCGAAGTTAAAAATAAAATAAACTGTGCATTCTGCTATGCCTGGGGTGAAGTGATTCATATTGCTTTCATGAATTTCATAAAGGAAGAGTGGACATAACACTGTAGACCAAATGCCTTTCTATTTATTGTTAAGTAAAAGGTAGTTTTGAAGTCTTCTATTGTTGTTACGGATGTGTCAGTTCTTCTATTTTACAAACTTATCTGCCATTAAATCTATACACATTTGTAATTGTATATTCTGAGGTTACCTTGATTATCACCATTTCAGCTTCTTATAATAAGAACTTTTATAATAATAAAAGTCACATGCTTTATATTTTTGTGCTTATTTTGAATCTCCCTATATAGCCACAACAAATAGTATTGTGGGTAGGCATTTGCCTTGCATGTGGTCAATCTGGATCTAATCCCTGGCACCACATATATTCTACTGAGCCCACCAGGATTGGTCCGTGAGTGTAGGCCCAGGAGTAAATCTTAAGCAATGCTAGGTATAACCCCCAAATAAATTAGAAGCATCAAAAACATAATAAAAACATATGTGGGCTTAAATTGTATCATTTTACAATTTCCGCCTTTATATCAAAGTGTTAAGCCTGTTGAAACTTATATCTATATCCATATGATCGATTTTAATCTAATGTAGGGCGAAAGTGATTGTGATAGCTACAGCAAATTTCTTTTTGATAGTACAGTGGGTTGGGCACTTGCCTTGCGTGCAGTCAATCTGAATTTGATTCCTGGCACCACATACGTTCTCTTGAGCCCACCAGGAGTGGTATGTAAGTGCAAAACCAGGAATAAGTCCAGAGCACCAATGGCTGTCAGGGCACCAATGGTTGTAGCCCCCCATACAACAGCAGAAATCTATCCTATAGCTATGTTTGACTGTGTAGTTACATATACTTATCAAACTGTCATATAAAGCTGTCATACTGATATGATATAAATCATAAATGCAATTAATTTGCATTTTCCTTCTGTTCTTTTGTGTATGTATGTGCCACATGCAGTAATTTTTTTTCTTTTTCTGTTTTTAAATTTAATCATTGTGAGATACAGTTACAAGCTTTCATGTTTGAGTTTCAATCATATAATGATCAAACACCCATCCCTCCACCAGTGCAAACACATATTCTCCACCACCAATGTCCCCAGTATAGTCCCCCTTTCCAACCCTCCCTCTGTCTCCATGGCAGACAGTTTCTCACATACTCTCTCTCTACTTTTTTTTTTAGGGTTGAATGTCTTCCTTAATTTTTTTTTTTTGAATCATTGTGGGAAAAGTTACAAAGCTTTCAGGTTTAAGTCTCGGTCATGCAATCATCAAACACATTTCCCTTCACCAGTACTTATTTTTCACCACCAAGAACGCCATTATACCCCTCCTCCCAACTCTCCCAATGCCTGTGAGGCAGATCTAGTTAACACTCTATCTACTTTGATTAGATTCGTTGTTTTGACAAAAGATGCACCATTATTATTTAGAGTTTACACCCCCAAATCAGACATGCTGAAAGGCATTGTGAAATAATTTGTTTTCTAAAGCTGGTACAAGATTCAAATGATGGCCGCGCAATTTTGGATTTCTGGTATTTTACTTATTAAGCCTGGAAGTATTTCTGCTGAGAGTCAGATAATAATGAGATTGGTTTCTGTGGCTCTAGAGCCATGGCTGTGCCAGAGAGCTGCTCATGGGGGGCAACTCGTGACCTCGGTAGGGCGTGAAGGACAAGCCAGGAGCGCCTCCCTTCCCATGAGGTTATAGTCACCCTGTCAGGACCAGCTCAATCCTGGCTTACCATAAAGCTCTGAAGTGGCTGCCATCTTTCTTTCCAGAGGGAAAAAGGTGGAAGGTAGCAACACCCTTTCCCCTCAGGGCAGGTATGGTGGTGTGGATTAACACACAGTCCTTTCACTTTTCTGCCACAAGCTGCCAGGCTCTGCATTAAGTCCTTGTTCTTCTGGAGCCACAGCTATGCCAGAGAGCCGCTCGTGGGGGGCAACACGTGACCTCGGCAGGACGTGAAGGACGAGCCAGGAACGCCCCCCTTCCCAAGGGGTTTCCTCTACTTTTTAAAAAAATTTTATTAGTGTGACACCATGAGGGACAGTTGCAGACTTACACATTTTTGTGCTTGGGTTTTAGTTATACAATGATCAAATACCCATCCCTCCACCAGTGCCCATTTCCCACCACCACGAATCCCAGTATCCCTCCCACCCCCCATCCCACCCTGCCTCTCTGGCAGGGCATTCCCTTTCTCTCTCTCTCTCTCTCTCTCTCTCTCTCTCTCTCTCTCTCTCTCTCTCTCTCTCTCCTTTTGTGTCTTGTGGTTTGAAAGAGAGGCATTGAGTGGCAATCATGTTTGGTCTATAGTCTACTTTCAGCATGCTTTTCCCATCCTGGGAGGATCCTCCCAACACCCTTTATTTAGTGCTCCCTTCTCTATCTGAGCTGCCTTTTCCCCTAGCATGTGTGGCTGGCCTCCAAGCCATGGACCAAAATTCCTGGTACTAATCTCGGCCATTCTTGGGTGTTAGTCTCCTATTTTGTTACTTTATATTCCCCAGATGAATGCAATCTTTCTATATCTATCCCTCTCTTTCTGACTCATTTTGTTTAACATGATACTTTCAATGTATGTAAATTTCATGACTTCATCTTTTCTAACCGCTACATAGTACTCCATTGTGTAAATGTACCAAAGTTTCTTTAACCAGTCATCTGTCCGCAGGTATTCAGGTTTTTTCCAGATTCTGGCTATTGTAGAGTGCTGTAATGAGCAAACAAGTGCAGATATCACTTCGACTATACTTTTCTGCTTCTCTGGGATATATTCCCAGGAGTGGTATTGCTGGGTCAAATGGGAGCTCAATTTCTAATTTTTTGAGAATCGTCCATATTGTTTTCCAAAAGGGCTGAACCAGTAGGCATTCTCACCAGCAGTGAAGGAGGGTCCCTTTCTCGCCACATCCGTGCCAGCACCGGTTGCTTTTGTTCTTGTGGATGTGGTGTGAAATGATACTTCATTGTGGTTTTGATCTGCATCTCCCTGATGATTAATGAGGTGGAGCATTTTCTCATGTGCCTTTTAGCCGTTCGGATTTCTTCTTTGAGAAAGTTTCTATTCATTTTGTCGCCCCATTTTTTGATGGGGTTGGATGTTTTCTTCTTGTGGAGTTCAACCAGTACTTTGTATATCCTTGATATCACCCCTTGTCAGATGTGTACTTGGCAAATATCCTTTCCCATTCTGTAGACTGTCTTTGTATTTTGGTCACTGTTTCTTTTGTCTCTCTACTTTTGGACATTATGGTTTGCAATACGTATTCTGAGAGGTTATCATGTTTGATCCTTTATCTACTTTCAGCACACATCTCCCATCCTGAGCTATTATTCCTCCAACCACCAGTTTTTAGTGATCCCTTCTCTATTCCAGTTGCCTTCTCCCCTTTGCTTCCAGCTATGGAGCAATCCTCCTGTCCCGTTAATCTACTATCTTTAGGTGTCAGCCTCATGTTATGTTGTTTTATACTCCACAAATGAGTGCAGTCCTTCTATGTCGGTCCCTATCTTTCAGACTCATTTCACTTAGCATGATATTCTCAATGTCTATCCATTTATAAGCAAATTTTATGACTTCATTTCTCCTAACAGCTGCATAGAATTCCATTGTGTAGACATACCAAAGTTTTTTTTTAACCAGTCAGCTGTTCTCAGTCACTCAGGTTGTTTTCAGCTTCTGGCTATTGTGAACAGTGCTGCATGAATATATAATTGCAAATGTCATTCTTACTGTGCTTTTTTGCACCCTTGGGATATATTCCGGGAAGTGGTATTGCAGGGTAATATGGAAGCTCAATTTCTAGTTTTTGAATGAATGTCCACATTGTTTTCCAAAAAGGCTGGATCAATCAGCATTCCTAGCAACAGACTTCATTTTTAAGACATTCCCAGAGATGAAGAGCACATGTGACCAGATTCTGAAGCCCAAACGGTACCAGCTAGGAGAAATCCAAAGAAAAATATCTCAAGACACATCTTAATCAAAATGACAAAAACTTAGACAGAGACAAAATTCTTAAAGCAGCAAGGTCAAAGACAGAAACTGCCTATAAAGGAGCATCCTTAAGATTGACAGCTGACTTCTTTTCTATAATTTACAGATTGAGTATATTTTATGTGCGTCACTATACTATTTGTTATTAACTCCACATTATATCTATTTGGGAAATGTTCAAAAGCAGTGCTCAGGAGACCTGGGACCCTGTGCTTGATCCTGTGCAAACAGGTACGTTCAATGTGAGGGTCTGAAGAGAATGGCATATTATCCAGGCCCTGTGGTACCAGGGACTACCTGGATCAACCTAATGGTGGTGTAGCCCTCCAAAATTCAACCTGGTTATGGTGAGAGGGAATTGAAAAGTTGGTGTGGGGGAGTCAAACCTGATTTAGGCATTGCACATACCCAATTACTGGGCTATTTCCTGGCCCCATTGTTCTACTTATATATTTTTAACTGTTCTTATAAAATTTATAGGTACATCTTTAAAATCATCACTATCGCTATCACTATCACCCTGCTGTTCATCGATTTGCTCGAGCGGGAACCAGTAGCATCTCCATTCATCCCTGTCACATGCTAGTGTAGCCCGATGGTATATTGGGGGCTCTTTCAGGGTCAGGGGAATGAGGACCATCATTGTTACTGTTTTTCGCATATTGAGTATGCCACGGTATATAAATGTTTTATATATATAAAATATTTTATAGCTTTAAAATTATAACCATCTTCAAATATAATAAGTCCAAATAGATAGGATAGTGAGTAAAGTGCTTGCTTTGTATTTTGTCAACCTGGGTTTGATCTCTGGAACCACATATAGTTCTCATGAATACTGCCAGGAGTGATCCCTGGCAGTCAGGAGTAAGTACTGAGCATCACGGGGAGATTTCAAAACCAAAATAGGCCCACAGGCTCATCTCAACCAGGTCCTGCCCAGTGGCAGAGCTCCTTTCCGGAGGTACGAGTCTAACTCGACCCTAGGGTAGCCCTGTTTTCAACCTTGATCTGCGAGGGATGGGAATTGAGGCACACCGTGTGCAACCAAAACTAAAATGCTCCACGCACCCTCTGCTCATCTCGTTCAGGTACCCGCCCTGTGGCAAGGCTTCTTCCTAGAACAATATTCTCCCACTCCATATCCCATAGGAACCATAAGTTACCCTCTTAGTTGGAAATTCCACTAAGTTAGCTTAACCACTAGAAACACATTAGCAATAATTCATTAAGCCCACCTCAATTAATACTAAACCATAAGCAGAATAGTAACAGTGAGCATGAAGGGCTAAACCACACAGGTCACAATGGTAAAGCAATATAGAAGCCCACCAAGCTTACTTATTGAAGAGGCTAGCCCAGAAGACCCCAACAGTAATGAAGTGCTAGACAACCTCTCTGACAAGTAATTTAGAAGGGACCTACTGAGGATGTTTAGGGAGCTAAAAGAAAAAATGGAAAGCAATACCAATAAAAGACAAGAGGATTGGAAGGTAGAAATGTAGAAAATGCAAACAAAATTGCAAACAAAAATACAGATCTAAAAAATCTGGTAGGTGAATTGAAAAACTCAGTGGAAGGCCTCAGTAGCAGTGTAACAGCTGCTGAGGACAGAATCAGTGAACTCGAAGATGAAGTCCAGAGACTCTCCAGAAAAGAGCAGAAAATGGAAAAGAGACTCAAAATCCAGGATCAGATGGCAAGAGAAGATCATGATGAAGCCATCAGGAGTAACATAATTATTGGAGTCCCGGAGGGACATGAAGAAAACCCTGATGAAGAAGAAACTGTCAAAGACATCATTGCTACAACATTCCCAGAGATGAAGACCACATTGAGGAGTCCAGAAGGGTACCAGCTAGAAGAAATCCAATATCAAAATGGCAGTACTGCCCAAACCACTATACAAATTTAATGTGGTCCCTATCAGGATAACCATGAACTCTTTCAAAGAAATAGACAAAACACTCCTGAAGTTCATATGAAACAATAAACCCTCACGAATAGCTAAAAAAATACTTGGGAAAAAGACGATGGGTGGCATCATCCTCCCCAACTTCAAACTGTACTACAAAGCAGTAGTTATTAAAACAGCATGGTACTGGGCTAGAAACAGATCTGCAGACCAATGGAACAGAGTTGAATATTCTTTCACAGACCCCCAAATATACGACCCCTTAATCTTTGACAAAGGAGCAAGAAATGTGAAGTGGAACAAAGAAAGGCACTTCAACAGGTGGTGCTGGGAAAACTGGATAGCTACCTGCAAAAAAAATGAACGCTGACCTCTGTCTAATACCAGGCACAAAAGTCAGATCAAAGTGGATTAAAGACCTCAATATTAGACATGAATCCATAAGATACATAGAGGAAAATGTAGGGAGAACTCTCCACGACATTGAAGCTAAAAGCATCGTTAAGGATGAAACAGCACTGACCATGCAAGTGGAAGCAAACATAAACAAACGGGACTACATCAAACTAAGAAGGTTCTGCACTTCAAAAGAAACAGTAACCAAAGTACAGAAAGAGCCCACAGAATAGGAAAGAATATTTACCCAATACCCATCTGATAAGAGAATAATATCCGGATATACAAGACACTAGTAGAATTGTATAAGAGAAAAATCTCCAACCCCATAAAAAAATGGGGAGAAGAAATGAACAGAAGTTTCCTCAAAAAAAGAAACGCAAATGGCCAAAAGGCACATGAAAAAATGTTCCACATCGCTAGCCATCAGGGATATATAAATCAAAACAACAATGAGATACCATCTCACACCACAGAGACTGGCACACATTCAAAAGAACAAAAGCAAACCAGTGCTGATGTGGACGTGGGGGAAAAGGGATGCTCTTTCACTGTCGGTGGGAATGCCCACTAGTTCAGCCTTTCTGGAAAACAATATGGACAGTCCTTCAAAAACTAGAAATCGAGCTTCCATATGATCCCGCAATACCACTTCTGGGAATATATCCCAAGGATGCAAAAAGCACCGTAGAAATGACATCTGTACCTATATGTTCATTGCAGCACTGTTCACAATAGCCAAAATTTGGAAACAATCCAAGCGCCCTAGAACAGACGACTGGTTAAAGAAACTTTGGTACATCTACACAGTGGGATACTATGCAGCTGTTAGGAGAGATGAAGTCATGAAATTTGCTTATAAATGGATAGGCATGGAGAGTATGAAAATGAGTGAAATGAGTCAAAAGAGAGGGACAGACATAGAAGGACTGCACTCATTTGTGGAGTATAAAACAACATAACATGAGGCAACACCTAAGGATAGTAGATTAATGGGACAGGAGAATTGCTCTATAGCTGGAAGCCCGCTTCATGAGCAAAAAGGGGAGAAGGCAACTGGAATAGAGAAGGGATAACCAAAAAAATGATGGCTGGAGGAATCGGTTGGGATGGGAGATGTGTGCCGAAAGTAGATAAAGGACAGAACATGATAACCTCTCAGTGTCTGAATTGGAAACCATAATGTCCAAAAGTAGAGAGAGACTATGGGGAATATTGTTTGCCATGGAGACAGAGGGAGGGTAGGAAAGGGGGGGTGGGCATATACCAGGGATATTGGTGGTGGGGAATGTGAACTGGTGGAGGGATGGGTGTTTGATCATTGTGTGATCAATGATCACATCAAATCAAATCACATCATATCAAACCCAAACATGAAAGCTTGTAACAATCTCATGGTGATTCAATAAAATTTAAAAAATAAAATAAAGTAGATTATCTAGAAAGGTAAATAAAAAAACAGGCCCACAAAAATAGTCTCACAACAGTATATGCTTATCAATGTCCACTGATTTTGCTTCACTGCCCTAATAATTTTATATTTTATATTTATATTTCATTTTATTTGAATATATTTTACTTTTCCATGAACTGTAAACCCTACAATACATAGTTGTCATTTTTAGTTCAAATAGTAAGTTCCACAAATGTATTTGAGATCAGGAAAATAAGTTAGTATATATTCTTATATTTGTCATGTTGAACATTTTAATTCAATTGCATGATCCAGTTATATTTTCACTAATTTGGCATCATACTGTAATGTTATGTTATACTATACCATATTATGTCATGAATTATGCATATTTTTATGCATGAACATCATTTCCTAGGATTTAAAAAGTATTTAGGTGAAGTTATTTACAATGCTGTTAAAAATGTTTTAGGCAAACAATGTTGCTACACCATACCCATGCTTTTGCTTGTGTTGGCACTAAGAGATCCATTTTACTGTCAAAGGAAATTTATTCCTATTGCCCAAATTTGCGATCTTGATGAGTGTGTGCGCATGTGCAATCTCCCTATTAGCAATACACTTCTGATTGCAGTATTGTATAATAGATATTATCTCACAAAATTTGCTTTGGCCCTCCATGTCTGGCATTCTTCTGGAAGAGTTCTTTTTGAAACTTGTCTATGTGTTCACGGGTATCTCTTTTCCAGTCAAGATTATCTAGGCCATGTAAACTTTAGGAAAATTATTGCTAATGATAAAAGCTCAGTAATTGCCAATAAGGCAAAGATTTCCACTCTGGTCTTACTGCTGATAATAGAGTCAATGAATCTCAAGTTCAGTTTAATATTGACAAAAGCTAATGTTTGGTCTTATTAGTTTAAAAAGAAAATGATCCCTAAAGTTATCTGACTTTAGGATAGGAATCAAGACAAAATGCCAAACCAAAAAATAAAAATTAGAAGAAGTTAAAATAAGAAAAACAAATTTAAAAAAGGTAAATGAGAAAGTATAAAGAGAAAAAAATGAGAAACAGGGCATGAGAAAAATGAAACACAAAAGAATAAATAACAAAGAAACTGAATAAGTATTTTTAAAAGAGCAAATGTAAAATAAAAATGATAACACATAAAGTTAAAAAATTTAAAAGCCTGTAATACCATAGAATAAAGCTATCTTTGTAAGAATAACTCAAATCAACTAAAAACTATCTTCTTGGATCTAGGCCTAATAAATACTTAGAATTCCACAATAATGGCTCCTTAGGAAGTCATGTCAGGAAATAGAATAATCAGAGAGAGAGGTCATCTGCAGTGCTTTGCTCACATTTTGGGCACAAGAATCCTTTTCATTTTCAAAAATTATTACAAGTTTACCAAAGAAACTTGAGGTTTATGAGTTATATATTTGGCTTAGAAATAAAACCTATAGGAACCCACATGGCCTTTTCATTCCTAATATACAGATTTGTAATAAACTTTTGCTCTTAAAGAACTAAGAATGCTTACATTTCAAAAGCAATTCTATTTTGTTTAAGCTAAATAATTGATCTCAAAATAATGCCACAATTTAATTAGCTATACAAACCAGATACCATGCAAAACCGTACTATTGAATTTTTCCTTTTGCTGCAACACAAATGGAAATTGAGGTAATTATGCTAAGTAAAGTTAGTCAGAAAGTGAAAGGCAATTACCAGGTGGTTTCACACATATGTGGAATATAAAGAAAACAAATGAACAAAATACAACAAAAATGACTCAGTGTACAGTGGGCAGAGGTAGAAGGGGGAGGTGACTTCAGAGAAGGAAGAAGAACTACAAAAGGAGGAATGCATAGAGAAGGTCAACTGGGTAGTATGGAGTACATGAAAATTAAGAGAGAAGAAATAGTGAGAATTGTATAGAGTTGTGAAATTATACTCCCCAAACCTAAGTTGTGCTGCAAATGATATATCAATAAAACATTGCTTAAAAATTGCAACATAAAACATAAAGACATATTATAAATATCCAAAAAGTTGAGAGAATTAACTTGTCATATTTCAATTTCTTCTTCATAGATTTGTTCAGTATTTTTTGAAATAGGTCCCTCCTCTCTCACTCTTCTATCTCAAGTCCTTGAACTAATTCCTAACTCTGTCTTAGACTTCCTGTCCAAAGATTTCCATAATGCCCTTAAGCATCTCCTTTAATTTTTTTGCTTCAGCAACACAGTATTTCACCTTGCACTCATTACACAAACTGTAAATCACCCTATTATTTTTGTTTAAACAACACATTGTATTGTTAAAACCTTTAAACTTATACATAATTAGAAAGAAATATGTTCTTCCTCACATTTCTATTATTCAATAAATGATCAACAGGTTTTCAATCTTATGATGATAAATACTTGTCTTGAGATTTTTTTAACCATTATAGTTCTGGTAACATGCCTATAATAGTGTTAAAATTTATGGTTTTTCATCCAACCCCATCCAAAAATGGGGCAATGAAATGAACAGAAACTTTCTCAAAGAAGAAATCCGAATGGCAAAAAAGCACATGAGAAAATGCTCTACATCATTCATCATCAGGGAGATGCAGATCAAAACCACAATGAGATACCATCTCACACCTCAGAGACTGGCCCACATTCAAAAGAACAAAAGCAACCGATGCTGGCGTGGATGTGGCGAGAAAGGGACACTCCTTCACTGTTGGTGGGAATGTCGACTGGTTCAGCCCTTCTGGAAAACAGTATGGACGATTCTCAAAAAATTAGAAATTGAGCTCCCATTTGACCCAGCAATACCACTCCTGGGAATATATCCCAGAGAGGCAAAAATGTATAGTCGAAGTGACATCTGCACTTGTTTGTTCATTGCAGCACTCTTTACAATAGCCAGAAACTGGAAGAAACCTGAATGCCCAAGAACAGATGACTGGTTAAAGAAACTTTGGTACATCTACACAATGGAATACTATGTAGCTGTTAGAAAAGATGAAGTCATGAAATTTACATACAAGTGGTACAATATGGAAAGTATCATGCTAAGCGAAATGAGTCAGAAAGAGAGGGATAGACATAGAAAGATTGCATTCATCTGGGGGATATAAAGTAACAAAGTATGAGATTAATACCCAAGAATAGCTGAGATCGAGGCCCAGCTCTGGGCAACAAAGCTGAACGGCTCCAATTCCAACAGGTACAGCCTGCCCCCAAGGGCTCGGGTCCCTCTCTGGGCACGCGCAGCTAGAAACAGCCCCTAGACAGCCGGTTTTCAACCCCTGATCTGCGTGGGACGGGCACAGAGGCCCAGCTCTGGGCAACAAAGCTGAACGGCTCCAATTCCAAACAGGAGACTTTCCCAACTCCTCGCCTAGTGCCAGGGACTCTTTCCGGAGCCGCAGCCGCTAACGCGGCCGCGAAATATTTTCCCACTACATATGCCATAGGAACCATAAGCTAACTTCTTAGATGGAAACTTCTCTATTTTAGCTCAGCCACTGGGAACACAGTAGCCAATAACTCATAAGCCTATCTTAACTCACACTGCATATCAAAGCAGAATAGTAACAGTGAACGTGAAGGACTAAACCACACCTCTCACAATGGTAAAGCAACGCAAAAGCCCACCAAACTTTCATATTGAAGAGTCTAGCCCAGATGATACCAACAGTACTGTAGTGTTAGACAACCTCTCTGACAAGGAATTCAGAAGGGAGCTACTTAGGATGCTTAGGGAATTAAAAGAAACAATGGAAACCAATGCCAATAGAAGACAAGAGGATCTGAAGGCAGAAATGAGGAAAATGCAATCAGAAATGTCAGACCTGAAAAATCTCGTAGGCGAATTGAAAAGCTCAGTGGAAGGTCTCAGCAGCAGAGTAACAGCTGCTGAGAACAGAATCAGTGAGCTCGAAGATGAAGTTCAGAGACTCTCCAGAAAAGAGCAGAAAATGGAAAAGAGACTCACAATTCGGGAACAGATGGCAAGAGAAGATCGTGATGAAGCCAAGAGGGGTAACATAAGAATTATTGGAGTCCCAGAGGTACAGGAAGAAAACCTCGATGAAGAAGAAACTGTCAAAGAAATCATTGCTACAACATTTCCAGAGCTGAAGAAAACTTGTGACCACATTCAGGAGGCCCGAAGGGTACCAGCTAGAAGAAATCCGAATAAAAATACCCCAAGACACATTCTGATCAAAATGACCAAAACCTTAGACAGAGACAAAATTCTGAAAGCAGCAAGATCGAAGAAAGAAATCTCTTACAAAGGAGCATCCTTAAAATTCACAGCTGATTTTTCTGATGAAACCCTCATGGCCCGAAAACAGTGGTGGGACATAGTAAAAAAACTCAATGAAATAAATGCCTCCCCCAAAATACTTTTCCCAGCAAGACTCTCATTCATAATAGAAGGAACAACACACAGTTTCACAGACAAACAACAGCTCAGGAACTTCATAGACTCAAAACCATGGTTACAAGAACAACTAAATGGGCTACTTTAAGGCAAGATAGGCCCCTCAAATACACCAAATTTTAACAGAACAATGGGACAAAATCCCATAACAATAATCTCTCTCAATGTCAATGGGCTGAACGCACCAATTAAAAGACATAGAGTGGCAGGATGGATTAGAAAATTGAACCCAACATTCTGTTGCCTGCAAGAAACGCATCTCAATAGTCAAAGCAAACAAAGACTCAGAGTCAAAGGCTGGAAAACAATCCTACAGGCAAACAGCTCCCATAAAAAAGCTGGGGTAGCCATCCTTATATCAGACCACATCGATTTCAGAGTGAGGAAGGTCATAAGAGACAGTGAAGGCCATTTCTTATTGATCAAAGGATCTGTACAACAGGAAGAACTTACAATAATAAATGTATATGCACCTAATGAGAGACCAGCAAAGTACGTAAAACAACTACTCATAGATTTGGAAAAAGACATCAATAGCAACACAATACTAGTGGGAGACTTCAACACTGCTTTGTCACCTCTTGATAGATCAACCAGACTCAAGCTTAGCAAGGACATACTTCATTTGAGGGAAACAATGGAAGAAAGGGACTTAGTAGATATATACAGGACACTTCATCCACAAAAAGCTGAATACACATTCTTCTCAAGCGTACATGGAACATTCTCCAAGATAGACCACATGCTGAGCCACAAAACATGCCTCCATAAAATTAAGAAGGTAGAGATTGTATCAACAATCTTCTCAGACCATAATGCGCTGAAATTAGAAGTAAATCACACACAAAAACAGAAAACTAAATCAAACACCTGGAAATTAAACAGTGCACTATTGAACAACGAGTGGATTAGACAGGAAATCAAAGAGGAAATCAAAAGATTCCTAGAAACGAATGAAAATGAGAACACGAGTTACCAAAACTTATGGGACACAGCAAAGGCTGTGTTAAGAGGAAAGTTTATAGCTCTACAAGCATTCCTCAGGAAGGAGGAGCGAGCACACATAAGTAACCTAACCTCACAGCTTAAGAGCTTGGAGAAGGACCAAAAAAAGGAGCACAACCCGAACAGGAGAAAGGAAATAATAAAACTCAGAGCAGAGATTAACGAGATGGAAACCCAAAAAACAATCCGAAAGATCAATGAAACCAAAAGCTGGTTCTTCGAGAAAATTAACAAGATCGATAAGCCTCTAGCAAAACTCACAAAGAAAGGGAGAGAGAAAACCCTAATAAACCGAATCAGAAATGAAAAGGGGGTCATTACAACAGAAACCACAGAAATTCAGAGGATCCTCAGGGAGTACTTTGAAAAGCTTTATGCCACGGAACATCAAAACCTCGAGGAAATGGATAAATTCCTAGACTCCTACAGACTCCCAAGGCTGAACCAAGAAGACCTGGAATACCTGAACAGACCTATCACCATCAAGGAAATTGAAATGGTAATAAAAAGTCTCCCCAAGCACAAAAGTCCTGGCCCGGATGGATTCACTAGTGAATTCTTCCAAATCTTTAAAGAGGACTTACTCCCGATGCTCTTTAAGCTTTTCCACGAAATTGAAATATCAAAAACACTTCCGAACAGTTTCTACGAAGCAAATATCACACTGATACCAAAAGCAGACAGAGATACCACAAAGAAAGAGAATTACAGGCCGATATCCCTGATGAACACAGATGCAAAGATCCTCAACAAACTACTAGCAAATAGAATCCAACTACTCATCAAAAAGATCATACACCATGACCAAGTAGGATTCATCCCAGGGATGCAAGGATGGTTTAACATTCGGAAATCAATCAACATAATCCACCATATCAACAAAAGAAAAGATAAAAAGCATATGATCATATCAATAGATGCAGAGAAAGCATTTGATAAGATCCAGCACCCCTTTATGATGAAAACCCTAGCCAAAATGGGTATAGAGGGGACCTTCCTCAACATAATTAAAGCCATCTACCACAAGCCTACAGCAAGCATCATCCTCAATGGGGAAAAACTGAGAGCCTTCCCTCTAAGATCAGGGACGAGACAGGGATGCCCACTCTCTCCACTGCTGTTCAATATAGTACTGGAAGTACTTGCAATAGCGATTAGGCAGGAAAAAGATATTAAGGGCATTCAGGTAGGAAAGGAAGAAATCAAGCTCTCACTATTCGCAGATGATATGATACTCTACTTAGAGAACCCAATAACTTCCACCAAAAAACTCCTAGAAACAATAGACTCGTATAGTAAAGTTGCAGGTTATAAAATCAATACCCAAAAGTCCATGGCTTTCCTATACAGAAACAGTGAGAGAGAAGAAAGCAACATGAAAAAAACAATCCCGTTCACAATTGTGCCCCAGAAAATCAAGTACCTAGGAATCAGCTTAACTAAGGAAGTAAAGGACCTGTACAAAGAAAACTACAAAACGCTACTTCAGGAAATAAAAGAGGACATGAGGAAATGGAAAGATATCCCCTGCTCAAGGGTCGGGAGACTTAACATTGTCAAAATGGCAATACTACCAAAAGCATTGTATAAATTCAATGCAATCCCTATAAGGATACCCATGACATTCTTCAAAGAAATGGAGCAAACACTCCTGAAATTTATATGGAACAATAAGCCCCCACGAATAGCTAAAGCAATTCTTGGGAAAAAGAAAATGGGAGGAATCAACCTCCCGAACTTCAAACTGTACTACAAAGCAGTAATAATTAAAACAGCATGGTACTGGAACAAAGGCAGAACTGCAGACCAATGGAACAGGGTTGAATACACTGACATCTCTCCTCAATCATATGCTCATCTAATCTTTGATAAAGGAGCAAGTAATGTGAAGTGGAGTAAGGAAAGCCTCTTTAATAAATTGTGTTGGCATCACTGGACGGCTACATGCAAAAAAATAGGCTCAGAACTCTGCCTAACACCATGTACAAAAGTAAGATCAAAATGGATTAAAGACCTCAACATCAGACCAGAAACCATAAGGTACATTGAAGATAAAGTTGGCAAAACCCTCCATGACATTGAAGCTAATGGTATCTTCAAAGATGCCACGCCACTGGCCGAGCAAGTGAAAACAGAGATAGATAAATGGGACTATCTTAAACTAAGAAGCTTCTGCACCTCCAAAGAAACAGTGACCAAAATACAAAGACAGTCTACAGAATGGGAAAGGATATTCTCCGAATACACATCTGACAAGGGGTTGATATCCAGGATATACAAAATACTGGTTAAACTCCACAAGAAGAAAACATCCAACCCCATCCAAAAATGGGGCAATGAAATGAACAGAAACTTTCTCAAAGAAGAAATCCGAATGGCAAAAAAGCACATGAGAAAATGCTCTACATCATTAATCATCAGGGAGATGCAGATCAAAACCACAATGAGATACCATCTCACACCTCAGAGACTAGCCCACATTCAAAAGAACAAAAGCAACCGATGCTGGCGTGGATGTGGCGAGAAAGGGACACTCCTTCACTGTTGGTGGGAATGTCGACTGGTTCAGCCCTTCTGGAAAACAGTATGGACGATTCTCAAAAAATTAGAAATTGAGCTCCCATTTGACCCAGCAATACCACTCCTGGGAATATATCCCAGAGAGGCAAAAATGTATAGTCGAAGTGAAATCTGCACTTGTTTGTTCATTGCAGCACTCTTTACAATAGCCAGAAACTGGAAGAAACCTGAATGCCCAAGAACAGATGACTGGTTAAAGAAACTTTGGTACATCTACACAATGGAGTACTATGTAGCTCTTAGAAAAGATGAAGTCATGAAATTTACATACAAGTGGTACAATATGGAAAGTATCATGCTAAGCGAAATGAGTCAGAAAGAGAGGGATAGACATAGAAAGATTGCATTCATCTGGGGGATATAAAGTAACAAAGTAAGAGATTAATACCCAAGAATAGCTGAGATCAGCACCAGGAGGATTACTCCATAACTTAGAGGCCAGCCGGGTATCCTAGAGGAAAGGGCAGTTCAGATAGAGAAGGGAGCACCAAATAAAGGGTGTTTGGAGGATCCTCCCAGGAGGGGAGATGCATGTCGAAAGTAGACTATGGACTGAACATGTTTGCCACTCAATGCCTCTTTTGCAGACCACAACACCCAAAAGGAGAGAGAGAACACAGGGGATTGCCCTGCCACAGAGACAGGGGGGATGGGGGGATGGGGGTGGGAGGGATATTATCCATGGTGGTGGAAAATGGGCACTGGTGGAGGGATGGGTATCTGATCATTGTATAATTGAAACCAAAGCACAAAAAATTGTAAATCTACAACTTTAAAAAAAATTAAAATACAATAAAGGGAAAAAAAAAAAAGAATAGCTGAGATCAGCACCAGGAGGATTACTCCATAACTTAGAGGCCAGCCGGGTATCCTAGAGGAAAGGGCAGTTCAGATAGAGAAGGGAGCACCAAATAAAGGGTGTTTGGAGGATCCTCCCAGGAGGGGAGATGCATGTCGAAAGTAGACTATGGACTGAACATGTTTGCCACTCAATGCCTCTTTTGCAGACCACAACACCCAAAAGGAGAGAGAGAACACAAGGGATTGCCCTGCCACAGAGACAGGGGGGATGGGGGGATGGGGGTGGGAGGGATATTATCCATGGTGGTGGAAAATGGGCACTGGTGGAGGGATGGGTATCTGATCATTGTATAATTGAAACCAAAGCACAAAAAATTGTAAATCTACAACTGTAAAAATAAATAAAATAAAATAAAGGGGAAAAATTTATGGTTTTTATACACACAATTACCACAGTTAATTGCAACTTGGATAGATCTGGTACATCATGTTAGCTAAAATAAGTCAGAGAATTCTTATATTTTTCAAAACATCACAATTATATTATCAATTTAACAAAATTAACATGTTATCAGCTCATAGTCTGATTTCCCATTTGTCACAGAAATAGTTATGTTTGATATGCTTTGGATAAAGATCCAAATAAAATAAATAGATTTAAATAATATCTATGGGAATATTATACATATTTGCTTTTGTTACTTTTAGAGAAAATAAGTTCCACATTATCAATGACAACCATACTCCTTTTCTTGCCTTTTAGAGTATGCCTTTGAGTTTGAAATTTATTTTCTAAATTCTCTTTTATATAATATTTCATAGCTACTTTAAAATAGAGTGTATGTTATAGTTACCCTCTTAATCCTCAGAGCACTTATTTTTCACTTATCTGTAAACTAGAATCACTACATCCCTGCTAGTATTTTAAAACAAACTTTCATCTATTAGGACAATTAAGAAAATATATATATAATATACTATTTGATTTTCATATTCTTTTTAGCTCTCATTATATAGACAACAATTGCTTTGTCTTTTTTTTTCCTTTTTGGGTCACATCCGGCGATGCTCAGGGGTTACTCCTGGCTCTGCACTCAGGAATTTCTCCTGGCAGTGCTTAAAGGACCATATGTAATGCTGGGAATCGAACCCGGGTCGGCTGTGTGCAAAGCAGATGCCTTACCCACTGCACTATCATTTCAGCCCGAGATACCAATTTCTGACCTGTAGAATTTTCCTTCTTCTGAAGAATTTTCTTTAAATTCTTTTAAGGTGACATGTCATACAAATAAATTCCTTAGTTAACCATTATTGCTTTAAATTCTCTACCCATTAATTCTGACAACTCTGCCATAATTGATTCTGATAATGTTAAAGGTTAGCAGTGTTGGGAGCAACCAGAACTCTTGGTATTGCTCAGGAGAATGTATAGGGGATCAAACTCAAGGATTGACACATAGAGGCATGTTCTTTAGCCCTTTGTGCTATCTCCCTGACCCCCAGACTCTACTTCTGTCTTTAGCATGGCTTGCAATTTCTTTCCAAAAGGAAAGCACATACAAGGTAAGAGAAATACAACATGGGCTGGAGCAATAGCACAGCAGGTAGGGCATTTGCCTTAAACGCAGCCAACCTGGATTCAATTCCCAGCATCACATATGGTATCCCGAACACCACCAGGAGTAATTCCTGAGTGCAAAGCCAGGAGTAACCCCTGTGCATCGCCAGGTGTGACCGAAAAAGCTAAAACAACAACAACAACAACAACAACAACAACAACAACAACAACAAAATAGCCCCCTTTCATTTTATGGTAATGTGCAGTATGGAGAGGGAAAACTTGCCGGATGATTAGGTCTCAGTCCTTTACTGAGCCTATGCCTGTAGGTTTTGACCATCATCAAGTGCTTGGCTGTTTTGCTCTTTTTTTACCTGGAGGTTATAAAGAGAGTTTACTGAGGACTGGACTTGGATATTTTCTATCATACGAAAGGGCAGAATAGACTAGTTGGGTATTTTCCTTCCCCGAGGTTTTATCACTTAGGTTTTGATAAAAAGTCCGTTGAACAGACTTATAAAATAATTTTTCTTGAGGACATACCTTAAAAAAATAGGACTCTCTGGAAATGGTTTTAAGTTGGTAATTTTCTTCTTCCTTCTGCTAGATGCACGGGGCTTTTACTCTGTTATTCATGAGATAATCTTCAAAAGTTCTTTGAGATAAATTTTCAATGGTGGAATTGCCTCCGTGAACCCTCTATCCACTTATTAATTATAACTTAAGTTTTCCTTAACTAGGGCTGGTTCTGAGAGGTGTTTCCATCCTTAGACCTATTTTTCACTCTTGCCTTTTTAATAGGACCTCCCCTTTAGTGCTCTGGGTCATGCCTGATGAAATGCAGCATTTGTAAGGACCTGACAGTTAAGTGTTCAAGAAGGCCCAGTTATATGATGCTGCTCAAACAGGTTGTACTAGGGGCCATCAGGGTCACTCCTGAAGTTCTCAGGGTCCAAAACTACCAGACCTGGTAGAATTTAGGTGCCATCTGGCTGTGTGCAGCATTGCTCTGGAATCGAACACAGAGCCTAACACTTGCAAAGACATGCACTCCCCAAGGGAGTTAAAACCAGTAGTTTAGTCTGTAATCCTCATTCTCTCATGGATTTGAGAGTTGGTAATTTTCAGGGCCTTTTAAAATTTTTTGAATATTTTAACTTTTTTTCCTGCTTTTAAAGAATTCTAAGCTTCTTTTTTGTCTGATCAGAAACCAAATGTCTTTTGAAGGACTTTTATCCTTGCATTCGACATTGATTTCATCATGCTCAGTAATTTTTATTTGGTCTTAGGTATTGTGATTTGATTTTTTTGAATGTTGAATTTTGCATATCAAATTGATCCTTTTACATTTCATATTCAAAGGACTTTTTTGTTGTTGTGCTCAGTCTAGACAAATTTTCCCTTGAGATTTCTTCAATAAATGCTCCATTCGTTCATTCAAATTTTCCCAAGCTTTCAATTTAAAAGATCCTAAATCTTATATTAATTCAGAGTCTTGTTTTGTTTTCATCATTTTCACCTATCCTAGTAACTATTCCTTACTCATAGCTTTATTCAGTTTCCTAAGTAGCATGAATGTCTGCTGTGCAGACTTATTTTCAGCCAAAGACTCTAGTACAGGTATATGACTATTTCTGGAGATATTTCTTTAAAAATACTTCCTTTGTCTGGTATTCTTTATTGAAAATTCTTTAGGATTTTGAACTCCAGTGTCTAAATCGCTAACTCAACAAGACTACTTGGCTATGTTTGGATTCTTACTCTTTGTACCATGGTTTGAAACTACCCTCAAAAACAAAGCAGATAACTGAAAATCTGACTTCATTTAGTAAAAATCTTCTTTCAGAAGTCACAGTTCTTGACTGTCACTATCACTGTCACTGTCACTGTCGTCCCGTTGTTCATTGATTTGCTCAAGCGGGCCAAGTAACGTCTCCACCGTGAGACTTATTGTTACTGTGTTTGGCATATTGAATATGTCATGGGCAGCTTGCCAGGCTTTGCCGTGCGGGCGAGATACTCTTGGTAGCTTGCTGGGCTCTACTTTACAATATTTGAGAATTGTCTCTAGTTTTGAACACTAAGAGAAACATGCATATAGATGCTTTTCCTTCCTTGTGGGCAGGTATTTTTTTTTCTGGAGTAACTAATACTGCCAATACTAATTTATTTCAAGGAACTTCTCACTTGACTCTCAATATTTGACATTAGCATGATAAATGCCGCTTTCAAAGTCTAATTTATTTATATTATAACAAACTCTATTGTGCTTTTATGAATCCAATTCTAAGTCAATCAAACCTTTCATTTCAGGGTGCTTTAACAACCCTAAAACCATTGTAATCTCAACGTTATGAGTCTTTTTTAAAAGTCTCAATCGAATAATGAGACAAGAACTCATACCTGTCTACCAATTTAATTAATATTCTTTAGAGATAAATCTAACATGGAAAACATCTTTCTCCTTAGGAAAATGATATGAGATAAAATTCTAGCAAAAAAATTAAAACATTTTATACCATCATGGAGAATTATTCAACTTTACATTCACATTATCTGCCTTGAATCATTCATTCTAAGCTCAAATTTGGTTTATCTTGAAAAAACTTTAAGGTTTACCAAAGAGATCTTTGAGTGAAAAGAACAAATGCATAATG
The DNA here is from genome assembly GCF_029834395.1 of Sorex fumeus. Classification (NCBI taxonomy): domain Eukaryota; kingdom Metazoa; phylum Chordata; class Mammalia; order Eulipotyphla; family Soricidae; genus Sorex; species Sorex fumeus. Next base: position 6,744,284 of record NW_026606240.1, read on the forward strand.
AATTTATGTTCACAAATTATGTAAAAGGAGAATACAAAAAATTCCTGGAGACTTTAAGTTATAGTTCTTTCCATATCTCACTATCCCACCAGTTTTGAAGATTCACAAGGTGTAGTCTAAGCTCTGGGTTAAACTACATGTTTTCTCTTCCTCCAGCACTCTCTATAAAAGGAAATCTTTTCAGTTCAGTGGCCTAGAAAAAGAAGAAAAATAAAGAGATACATTTATATCAAAGGATCTCTCCAGTTTCAGACTTTCTCATTGTTTCTGTTGTTAGGTAAAGAAACATATATAATACCTTTATCTAATAATAATGCTAAAGATTTAGAGTCAAATAAGATCCTTGATTCAGAATAAACTCACAGATCTCTCTTTGATGTATAGAAAAATGACATCAGGTACCTCTTGAGGCTACTTTGAACATCAGATTATTTTTAGATTCCACCCCCCCAAAATCTGTATGTCTCTATTTTTATGGTATTCCCAATTTAGTTTATTCAGTACGATATTCATATATTCTCTTTTTTATCATTCTAAAATTAGATGGATAAGGTGTATCACAAAGCCATTTCAGATGAAAGGAACTTTAAATATTTTAAGATTTTTAATCACCTATATTAATTTATTTTTCCTTAAAAATTCATCAGGTGAGAGTTATATATAGGTGGATGTATAAGAGAAAATAATACAAGATCAAAGCGTGGCAGTATGCAAAAATATCATTCAGTGTTTAATAGCTTCTTTTCTCTCTGATTATAGAAAAGAAGTTAGCAGGAAGTAATCCCACCATCAACTCTCATATTTTTAGATTTCTTTGCACAATAAATACTTATGCCAGAATGCAAGCTATATATGAAACGTTGAAAATGGCTCTCTCATAATTTCTGCCTCTAAGCATCCATACTCTTGTGGAATTCACTACTTTGAGTATTTCAGTTTTGAGTTACCCATTTCTAATGAAAAGAACATAACAGAATGATGAGGTATTGATTTAAGATTATAAAAATAGTTTATCTCATATCTCAGGTGTGTTTTTTTCTCTTTTGCCACCCTCTTCCACTCTCATTACTGGAGAAAGCCTGCAATCCTCTGGAAAAGTTCATATGACAATCAGCTGAGTCTGCCCAAAATCATATGAATATGCATGGAAATGGCTCTTCCTCTACTTGGTTTTTCAGGTAAGATCCTATCAGGCTAAAACTTCATTAAACATTGGTGGAGGGATGGTTATTTGATCACTGTATAATTGAAACCCAAGCACAAAAAATTGTAAGTCTACAACTGTACCTCAAGATGTCTCACTAATAAAAATTTAAAAAAAAAAGAAAATATAAAAAAAAACTTCATTAAACATCTTGAAGCAAATCTTGAGTCAAACTAAAACTTGCTCAAATTCTGATGCATTAATCTTCAGATAATAAATATTCTTTGTGTTAAAATTTGAGTCAGTTTGTTAGAAAACATTTGGCAACAACCTATAATAAATCATTGAGAATATATAATATGATGATAGAAATGAAAAGTAAAATTCTTTATGTCAACTACTCTATGAATCAGGAAATTCAAATACTTATCCTGCTTCTATCACTAATCAGTTGAGAAAATTTTATTTCCTTTCTGGGGTTTCTGTATGTGAATGAATAATTGAAGAAAGACCTCAAGAAAATTTTTGGAGTAGACACTCACCTGCAAAGCTCCCCACTAAAGTACAACCAGAAATCAACTCTGTAACACCCCAAAACCTGGTTGACAGTGTGCTCTCCCTGAGAAACATATGCATCCATATATCTGAAGGTAGGTGACTCTGGGGTAGAACTGAGAGCAGGAGGTTGACCGCTTCATGAAGAGATCCCCAATGAGACACAGTTTGCTCCACCCTATTGGAAGACCTCACCCTCTGGGGTAAACCAAGATACAACAAAAACATTACACATTCAAGACAAAGATGAGGGGCTAGAGCAATGGCTCAGCGGGTAGGGTGTTTGCCTTGCACGCGGCCAACCTGTGTTTGATTCCCAGCATCCCACATGGTCCTCTGAGCACTGCTAGGGGTAATTCCCTAGGGCAGAGCATGGAGTAAACCCCTGTGCACAAAAAAAAAGCAAAAAAAATAAAATAAAAGAAAGAAAGACCTAGATGAAAGACTGAGATGCAGGCAGAAAATGTCTGTTTTAAATAAATAAATAAAAAGAAAGTGAAAATGAAAGAAGCCCCCACTGCCCCCGATATCTTAAAGTTTTATGGTTGTTGCACTGGACCTGATGAGTGCCTCGATACTCTCTCTGTTCCCTTCTTCAGGGCAAAGCACAGCAATCAAGCCACAGTTATGAAGCAAAGGACAGCAACACAAAATTCTGGTACAAATAGAATTACAAATAGTAATCCTAAAGGTGAAGGAGAGCAAGAGCTATGTCTGCAGGCTGTGGACTATTTCATTCCCACTCTCACTGAAAAAAACTAGAATCAATCATAGATCAATCTCATTACTTTTCATTTCAAAACCAAATAGGTATAGCTATTCTATGAAATATTCACCTATAAAATTAATGCAATTGTTATCCATTTCAGAAATAAAATAGGCACATGCATTCCATGAAATGTTAAGCTTAAAATTAATTATATTACCAAACTATAAAAATAAATGAAGGCATCTAAAATGCATAGTACTAATAGAAGTCAATCTGAAAATACTAAGCATACAATAAATCTTAACTATTATTCGACTGTGCATTATGCCTTTGGTGTTTTATATAATGTCTATATTTTTAATTCCTCTGTTGTAAATATTATATGATGTATTTTAAACTTATTGAAAAGCAAACTAACATAAAAAACACATTGGAGCTAAAGAGAGGAACTTGCATGAGCTTGCATGGTAAATATTTGTTGATGTATATTTGAAGATAAATGTAACTGATATTTGTATATTGATTTTGTCGCCTCTCACTGTACTGTGCTGATCTATCATCAGTGATATTTACCTCCACTACCTCGACCCAGCCACCGCCAAGCTCCAGGACACTCTCGAGACTCTTGGGCCAAGACTCACGCAAGAGTAAAACCACACAGAACCAGGAAAGCGGAACTCTGTGACCTTGGACTCCAGGCTCCATGGGATCAGGGAACAGAGATCCTCTGCCAGCTCCCACCAAACTCTGGCGACCAGGGATTAAACCCAGAAGCCCCACCCAACCCTGCCCTCTCTGCTTTCACCAATCTCCTGCGACCCAGGGATTACACACAGAAGACCCACCCTATCGGTACCAGATAAATACCTCATCGCAGACTTCCACTAGCTCTACTACCTCCACTTCCCAGCCACCACCACACTCCAGGATACCGTGCGACACATCATGAGACACTTAATAGCCATCTTCCAAGATTACCGCACCATATTTTATAGGGTTCAAATATGGTTTGAACCAAGGGAATGCCAGCAAGGGTTGCCCTAAAAGTCTCTATCCCTCTCAGGGAGCCTGGCAAGCTACTGAGAATATCCCGCCCACACGGCAGAGCCTGGCAAACTATCCGTGGCATATTTGATATGGCAAAAGCAGTAAATACAATGGGTCTCATTCCCCTGACCCTGAAAGAGCAACCAATAAAGCAGCGTTAAGAAGGATGATAGCACCTGGCCCCCTGGCGCCGTGTAATCCCATCAGCGGCCAAGACTCAGAGACTATAAAATCCAGATCCCGGACGAGAAAAGTGCAGTCTCTGCCCCCGCGCCTGGGTGTTCCTTCCCGGAGTCCCTTGGAGGGGAGCGGGTTGAGCTTTCCTCCCCGCCCCGACCAGGGCTACGGCAGCCGAAGACCTCCAGGACCAGCCACCACCATGCTGAGACCACTCTCCGCACACCTGAAGGTACTGGCAGAGGGACAAAGCCACGCGGGTTCCGGGGCCGAGACCTCCAAGCCTACTCGATTTGGAGTCGAGCATCTTCCACCCAGATCCTCCAAATTCCAGTAGGCGGGGGTCACACCCACCACCTGGCCCCCTGGCGCCGTGTAATCCCATCAGCGGCCAAGACTCAGAGACTATAAAATCCAGATCCCGGACGAGAAAAGTGCAGTCTCTGCCCCAGCGCCTGGGTGTTCCTTCCCGGAGTCCCTTGGAGGGGAGCGGGTTGAGCTTTCCTCCCCGCCCCGACCAGGCCTACAGCAGCCGAAGACCTCCAGGACCAGCCACCACCATGCTGAGACCACTCTCCGCACACCTGAAGGTACTGGCAGAGGGACAAAGCCACGCGGGTTCCGGGGCCGAGACCTCCAAGCCTACTCGATTTGGAGTCGAGCATCTTCCACCCAGATCCTCCAAGTTCCAGTAGGCGGGGGTCACACCCACCACCTGGCCCCCGGGCGTCGTGTAATCCCATCAGCGGCCAAGACTCAGAGACTATAAAATCCAGCCCCCCGGAACATCTTATCAGGACATCTTTTAAGACATCTTATTATCTCATTCCTACTTTGGACAAACTTGCAGGCTATCGAATGTAGCCTGCCCACAGGGCAGAGTCTGGCAAACTCCCCGTGGCCTACCAAATATGCCAAATACCAGTAACAATGATGGGTCTCATTCTCCTAAAGAGCCGTGAATATAATCTCAGGGCTAGGATGAAAGAGACGTTACTGGGGCCTGCTCGAGGCAATCGACGATTAACAGGATGATGAAATGAAAAAAAAAATGAAAAAAGAAGGATGAGGAAAGAGAGGCTGATATAATCTCAAGGCCGAACTAGGCTGCCAAAACAAAGAAGGACAAAAATGACTGTCTGTACTTTCAATGCACATACACTGGCATCAGATAAATCCAACGAGGACCAATGGTACAAGCACGAAAGATCAACTAAGACATCATTGGTATGACCGAGACAAGAAGGCATCAATCACATCAAGCCATTTTTGACACTGGAGAACTGTTTCTCAAAACATGTGACAAAAGAGGTGTCAGTGGTGTCGGTGTCCTTGTCAACACGAACTTGGGCATAAGCACTGATTCATTCGAATGCCTAGCAACCCGAATTGGACAATTACACTTGAATAGATGTGGCTCACTGCAGGAAGTTTCTATCTTCGTTGTCTATGCACCTACATCCAATTATGATGATGGAGAAATTGAGAAGTTCTACATGGAGGTGGAGAAGTTCTATAAAGAAGACCACACATTCTGAAAGATCATTGTGGGTGATTTTAATGACAACATAGGACTGAGAAGATCAGTCGAAGAACTCCACATTGGGATCCATGACCTAGCATGGAACGAACAGGGTGAGAGACTATCTGAGTTCATCATGTTGACCAAGACCATCCATGGTAACTGACAGTTCCAGAAGGCTGAATCTGAACATTGGACATGGGATTCTCTCAGTGGACCGTTCCACAACAAAATTGACCACATCATATTCAATCGATGGTTTTGCCTGACCAATGTTACTGTTGTCCCAAAATTCCAAACGGGACAGGAACACCTTCGTGCAAAATTCATGAAGCAGAGAGAAAGGGCTGCAAAGTTTAAGAAGAGAACCCCCAGAACGACCACCAACTGGGAGCTCTTTGGCACTATTGTGGCAACATGGGAAGATGCTGTCATTCATAACATTGACGAAAAATACAATCGACTGGTTCAGCACCTCCATGATTGTGCGAGGAACACCGAGAGAGAGATAGCCACAACAAGAAGCCTGTCTTTGAAAACTCTTGAGCTCATTTACCAACGTGGCTTAGTGCAAGCCTCAGGCAACTGCAAGCGAATGTCTGAGCTCGCAAAGCAGTGCAGAGAAGCAATAAAGGAAGACCTCAAAGAGAGAAGAGCAGCAGTGCTGTCAGATGCGGCAGAAGCTGGGAAAAGCATTCGCAACGCCCGCCTGTCCTTTGCCAACTACAAGACCAAGATAATTTCCCTCTGACGTCCTGATGGATCTATCACATCTTCCAGAAGGGCAATGGAGAAGATTACCCATGACTTCTATTCAGATCCCTTCGATAGCCACATCCACTTGCCCACATACCAAATTCTGCAGGATAGATATGTTGTTCCCAACGTTCTCCCTTACAAAATCTGACATGCCAATTCATCGGTAAAGAAGCGAACAGCACTCGGCTCAGACAAGGTCAGACCGGAACACCTGAAGAACCTGTTGTCAGTAATCATCAATACACTTGCTTAGCCTTTCACATGCTACCTGTCTGAATGCAAGAAATAGCTAAGAGGATGAAGAACCTCCGGCTCTGGGCACGTCTCTTAAATTCCACTGTTCTTCCTGCATTTTTAACATATGCCTCAGAGATCTGAGCCCTATGAAAACAGGATAAGAACAGCATTCGGGTCTTCCAAAGAGGAATCAAAAGAGCTATGCTTGAGTATCACGCTTCACTCAAGTGAGAGAATCTGGAGTTCCGAACTCCATCAATGCTCAAGAATCAGGGATGCTGTCTCGTTTGCCAAGGCGTCAAAAATCAGATGGGATGGACACATAATGCGATTTGGAGATGACTACTGGACTAGAGCCATTACCGACTGGATTCCATGGGACTCAAAAGATCGCGTGGCCGCCCACGTATGAGATGGTCAGACTTCTTTGTCAAGACCCTGAACGATCGGTTTGAGTCTCTAAAGGAAAAAAAAAATGCAACTGCCCTTCTGCCCCTTTCTGTTGAAGAAGCTAAATTCTCTTGCTTTCTTTTTCTCCATTTATCTGCATGCTTCCTGAGAGCCAAGGATGGAATTTTGAATTCTAGAGGGTCTGAGATGTGATCGGTTTGCCATTCACCTCACTGGATTAAAACTTATGTCTCTGCTGATGTGTCCATGGCAGCCTTGTATTTCATCCCAGGAGAGACAGGGTGGCGTCAAATCCAAACTCTAATGACTAGGGTGGGTTGAAAGCACAGCAAGAGCTGTAGACTTGTAAGGCGTCAGAGCCAGAACCTTTGTGTGGCCACGTGAGCAAACACATGGTCTGAAAAGTAGGTATTGAGTAGGACAGAGTGCCAGGTGCTGTTTAGGCCTTGCAAAGGTTACATAAATAAGTATTTTAGAACCAGCTGATAACTGAAAGAATAGTTTATATTTTCTGTGGTTTTATTTTGGAAACTCATACGTCTATTTTAATACTATAGAACCAACAGTCAGAAGCAGGCATTTGGCATTGATTATGTACTTTTTTTATTTTTTAGCCAAGTTAGCTGGAAAGAGCTTCTCCCATTCTCCAACTGCTAACATTCTCTGTCAGAGCCATCTGTAATGGCGAGCCCAGGTTCTATCAGGAAGAGTCTGATTCACAGAATTTCTCCTGCCACATTGTCCTTCAATCCCTTCCTTTGTGAAAGAATTAATTCACACATTCTCTATAAAATTAACCATAAATGTTTGCTAATAAGTATTCATTAAGTGATTATATTTCCTATATAAAAGTCATATGTGGCCTCGGAATGCTTTTTTTACCTTCATTTCATTTCATTTCATCATCCTGTTATTCGTCGATTGCCTCGAGCAGGCCCCAGTAACGTCTCTTTCATCCTAGCCCTGAGATTATATTCAAGGCTCTTTAGGAGAATGAGACCCATCATTGTTACTGGTATTTGGCATATTTGGTACGCCACGGGGAGTTTGCCAGACTCTGCCCTGTGGGCAAGCTACATTTGATAGCCTGCAAGTTTGTCCAAAGTAGGAATGAGACAATAAGATGTCATAAAAAAAAAAAAGTTCTAATTTGCGGCCGCGCGGTTCCAGAATCTGAATTTTATAGTCTCTGAGTCTTGGCCGCTGATGGGATTACACGGCGCCAGGGGGCCAGGTGGTGGGTGTGACCCCCGCCTACTGGAATTTGGAGGATCTGGGTGGAAGATGCTCGACTCCAATTCGAGTAGGCTTGGAGGTCTCGGCCCCGGAACCCGCGTGGCTTTGTCCCTCTGCCAGTACCTTCATGTGTGCGGAGAGTGGTCTCAGCATGGTGGCGGCTGGTCCTGGAGGTCTTCGGCTGCCGGAGCCTTAATTTTAAGTTTTTTATATGATTATATTAATCTGATTATATGTGGGATTATTGTAACATAGGAAACAGAGAACATCTTTTAATTTATTTTTTTAAATTAAGTTCCCTTGAGTTACACAGTTACAAAGCTGTTCATAATTGGGTTTCAGTCATACAATGTTCCAATATCCATGCCTCCAACAGCATATATTTGACACCACCAATGACCCCAGTTTCCCTACAGCCACTCTACCCCCTCTATAGTAGGCACTTCCCTTCTCTCTCTCTCATTCTCTCTCTGTCTCTCTGACTCTCTGTTTCTGTCTCTCTGTCCCCTGGTTCTCTCTCTCTCTCTCTCTCTCTCTCTCTCTCTCTCTCTCTCTCTCTCTCTCTCTCTCTCTCTCTGCCTCTCTCTCTCTGTGTCTCTCTCTCTTTCCCCTTTTGGGCATTGTGGTTTGCAATACAGATACTGAGAGGTTATCACCTCTCAGAGGTTTGTTCCTTTACCTACTTTCAGCAGTTATTATCCAGAATGATCATTTCCAACAATCATTGCCAGAGTGGTTCCTTCTCTATCCCAACTGCCTTCTCCCCAGTACCTGAGGCAGGATTCCAACCATGGACCAATCCTCTTGGTCTGTGTTTCTGTCCTTAGGTATTGGTCTCTTTTGTGTTCTTTTATGTCCCATAAATGAATGCAATCATTCTAGGTCTGCCCCTTTCCTAGTGAGTTGTTCACTCAGTATGATACTCTTTATGTCCATTCATTTATAAGAGAATTTCATGACTTCATTTTTCCTAGTGGCTGCATAGCATTCAATTGTGTAGATAAATCATAGTTTCTTTATCCAGTCTTCCATTGTCGGGCTTTTTTCCAGATTGTGTAGTGCAATGCTGTTTGAAGTTTAGGAAGGTGATGCCTCCCATCTTCTTTTTCCCAAAAACTGCTTTAACTATTTGAGCGGGGGGGGGGGGGGGGTATTGTTCCATATGAATTTCAGGAATGTTTTATCTATATCTTTGAAAAAAGACCATGGGTATCCTTATAGCGACCATATTGAATCTGTATAATGCTTTGAGGAGTATTGCCATTTTTATGATGTTAAATCCTCCCGATCCATGAGCAGGGATGTATCTCCATTTTCTCATGTCCGCTTTTATTTCTTAAAGGAGTATGTTGTAGTTTTCTTTGTATAGCTCCTTCACCTCCTTAGTTAAACTGACTCAAAGGTACCTGATTTTCTGAGGCACAATTATAAACGGATTTTTTTTATATCTCTTTCTTCTTTTACATTATTTGTATATAGGAAAGCCATGGACATTGGGTATTGATTTTGGAGCTTGCCACTTTATTATACAAACTTGTTGTTTCTGGGAGCCTTTTTTGTAGCATCTTGAGGGTTTTCTTAGTATCATATTATCTGAAAATAGTGATAGCTTGACTTCTTTCTTTATTTTCTTCTTTTCTTGACTTATTTCTTATCTGGCTGCCCTTGATATACTTTTCTTGCCTAACTGCTATTGGCAAGTACTTCCAGTATTATAATGAATAGAAGTAATGAGCATGGGCAGTCTTGTCTTTTTCCTGATCTTAGAGGGAAGCCTTTTAGTTTTTCCCCAGTAAGAATAATACAGAACTGTGGTAGATGGCTTTATACTGTGGAAAGTTTGTTCAACTTCCATTTTGTTGAGAGTTTTTATCATGAATGTGTGCTGGACCTTGTCAAATGCTTTCTCTGTCTCTATTAGTATGATCATATGGTTTCATCTTTTCTTTTATTGATATGATATATTATGTTGATTGACTTGCAAGTGTTAAACAATCTTTGCATCCCTAGGATGAATTCTATTTGTTCATCTTTTTGATGAGTCATTGGATTCTATTTGCTAGTATTTTGTTGAGGATCTTTACATTTGTGTTCATCAGGGATATCAGCCTGTAATTCTCTTTCTTTGTAATGTCTCTGTCTGCTTTGGGTATCAGAGTGAGATTTGCCTCATAGAAAGTCTTCGGGAGTATTTCTGTTTCTTCAATTTTCTGAAAAACCTTGAAAAGGATTGGGAGTAGGTCCTTTTTAAATATGTGGAAAATTCACTAGTGAATCCATTGGGGCCAGGACTTTTTTGGTGGAGAGACTTTTGATTACCATTTCAGTTTTCTCTATAGTGATAGGTCTATTCAGATATTCCAGATATTCTTGTTTTATCCTTGGGAGGTTTAGGAATCTAGGAATTTATGCATTTCTTCGGATTGTCTTGTTTTGTGGCATAAAGTTTCTAAGGTAATCTCTAATGAACCTTTGAATTTCTGTGGTTTCTGTTGTGATTCCCCCTCTTTCATTTCTGATTCATTTATTAGGGTTCTTTCTCTGTCTTTCTTTGGAGTCTTGCTAGTGGTTTATTGATCTTGTTTATTTTCTCAAACAACCAGCTGTTGGTATCATTGATCTTTTGAATTGTTTTTTTTTTTTGGTGATTCCAGCTCATTTATTTCTGCTCTTTTTAAGTTTTTTCTTCATACTACCTGGTTTGGGCTCCTTTTGTTGGTCATTTCCCAAGATCTTAAGCTGTGAAGTTAGATTAATTATGTGGGCTCTTTCTTCTACCTGACGAATGCTTTCAGAGCTATAAATTTTCCTCTTAATACCACTTTTGCTATGTCCAACAAGTTCTGAGAGCTTTTACAGTCATTTGTTTCCAAGAGTCTTTTGATGTCCTCTTTGATTTTTCTCTCTAACTCACTGGTTGTTCAATAGAGAACTATTTAATTTCCAGGTATTTGATTTTATTTTCTGTTTCTGAATGATTAGCTTCTATTTCCAGTGCATCATGGGCTGAAAATATCATTGATATTATTTCTATACTCTTAATTTTCTGAAGATTTATTTTGTGGTCCAGAATGTCTACCTTGGAGAATATTCCATGTGCAATGGAGGAGAATGTATATGTGGCTTTTGGGGGATGAAAAACCATATATATTAACTCTTTTCTTCCATTTATTATTCCCTCAAATAAAGGGTTTCCTTGCTGAGCTTTAGTCTAGTTGATCAATCATGAAATCAAGAGGTCACAAAGGATATTGAAGTCTCCACCACCATTGTGTTGCTATTGATGTCTTTCTTCAAGTCTCTTAGCAGTTGTTTTAAGTATTTTGCTGTTCCCTCATTTGGTGCATGCACATTTAAGAGTATGAGATCTTTGTGATGTATAGACCCCTTGATCATTAAGAAATGACCTTCACTGTCTCTTATAACCTTCTTCATCTTGAAGTCTATGTTGTCTGATTATAGTATAGCCACAACAAGGAGAATCTTTTAATACACCTTAAGAAATTACAGGGTTATAGAAGTTTCTTTAAGCTAAGAAAAATTGTAAGGTTAGGCTAAATAAAATTGTAAGGTCTGAGAATACTTTGACATTTGGTAAAAAGAAACTCAATTTTTGAAAAGAAAATTACTCCCAGTGATAGCAAAATAGAATGGATTTTTATGGATATATATTAGAAAATGATATATTTAGTTGTAAATGGTCCAGAAATCAAAACATGTCGCCAGAAATTAAAACATGTCGCCATGATTTTTTTCAGTCAATTTACAGGAGACAGACAGAATGATTCATTGGATGAAATACAGACATTGGAATGAGGAAGACCAAGTTCAAACTCTATATCCATCATTTTCTGCTCTGCCCTTGAATAAAAGGCTGTAGTCTCTCAATTTTCATAACTGAAAAATAATAGTGATACGGTTTCTATCCATTCTTTGGGGCAATGACCGAAGCTTGAACTTGAAGTATCCAGTAGGATTTTCTCACAAATAGCAGCATTAGAGGGAAGTATTTCTTGCAAATCCTCCTGGCTTTCTTTCTGCCAAGTCAACAGTCTTTTACTTATTAATCACTGTGTTAGTGAGTTCTCCTTGTGGTATTTAAATATTAAATCCAGCAAACAAAACTATCTCTATACTTAGTCTCTTGTTATGTCGGATCATGCTACAGCTCTGACAATATTTCTTTCTTGTATGGAAACTGTTACCAATTTATATTAATGTAAATTCTTTCATAAAAATTCACCGTGCAATGTTTGATGCTATAATAACTATGTACTCTAACCATCTGTATGAAGAGATTGTGACTTGGACATATGACATGAGTTCAAATTGATTTAAAGCATTAACATGAATCAGTCATGTAAAGACCCATTTATATAAAATATCTTCTAAGCTCCAGTGTGAATAAAATGTTCTTAGCATATTTTAAAGAATTAAAACCAGAGTACTAGGAACCTGAAAATAGACATGGTATATGTATAAAGATACATGTCCTGCATGAAGTCACTCTTGACTTGATTTTTGGTCCTACATGATCCATTGAGTATCTCCAGGTATGGTCTTGGAGTCCCTGATCAATGCTGGATGTGGCTTTGGAAGACCTGAGCAACACTGGAATTGCTTCATAACCCATGACACTGGAGCACCTCCAACTGTACCACACCTTTGGGTTTTCACCTTAAACCACAGACCCAGTTAAGCCAAATTACAGTGCTAAGAAGTCTTGAAAGCTGGTATGGCTTCATTATTCTTCTCCAGTTAACCGTGTTCATTTGTTTTATAATTTAAGAAGCATAGTTTCTTTTGACTAGGTAGAGAACTAGACTGCTGATCATTTCATCGAAGATTCTTAGTTCCAAGGTAAAAAACTAATCTAACAATTTTAAGGATAGATCCAACCTGACTTATGGGACCAAGAGTTTCTCCAAGTTTTTATATAATTTCAATTTTTATTCAGGCTTAGAATAATGACTTCTGTAGTATTCTTTACTCATTGTGCACAGCATGACTATATTAATGAAGACTTCTTTATAAAAATTGTGGCCATGGACTGAATTCCCACTAGCAAAATATGAGCGGAGCATAACTTTCAAGTTTTGACCAAAAACATCTTCTACAGAGTGCCTATTTTTCAAATGATCTTTTATAGGAGAAAAGGTGACGGGGAGGGGACACTGATGTCCTTGGGAAGCAGACACTCTGGTATTGGACATGGTGTTTGAATAATACATGCATAATAAGTATAATTAACAGTATTGAAAAATCTCAGTACCTTATCAAAAATGATTTTTAAAAAGTATTCTTTTTTTCTCTTTCCATGACTATGTCTATTCTGAGAGTCCATAAGTTGAGTTTGAGATGACAAGAGGTTGCTGAAGTGATCAAATGTTAGAATCTTAGGTTCTTAGATGGCCATATTAAACAGTTTTGTGAGTTATAAATAAAATTCTTTGGTAGAAACCCCTTGATAGTTGGTGTTTGGGTTTTTTTTGTTTGGTTTGGTTTGGTTTTTTGGGTCACAACCGGCGATGCACAGGGGTTACTCCTGGCTCTGCACTCAGGAACTTCTCCTAGCAGTGCCCAGAGGACCATATAGGATGCTAGGAATAGAACCCAGGTTGGCTGCATGCAAGGCAAATGCCCTACCCACTGTGCTATCACTCCAGCCCCCGGGATTGGGGGGTGGGGATGGTTTTAAGTCACAAAAACACTATCCAAAACACAGTAGCTTCTCTCAATTTAAATTTTGATCGAAAGTCACTTGTACTTTATGAACTGAATCCAATAATCTCCATCTTTGTGTAGTGGTAATATTAATGTGTTTTTATAAAACCCTAAGATTTATGAATGTCAATACATAGTATATTTTGGTAGCCTTGCTCAAGAATTTTCTTGTTCATTTATTGTGATACCTCTTATAGTATTTCTATATTTTAATCCCTAGGAATGAAGTAGACAGATGGTGAGGGGTGTGTCCTGTGGTTGGCAATGTCTTCTTGGGAAGTAGAAAAACTATGATCTGAAGCATCCTGTCTCTAGCTCCCATTTAACTGTCTCTAGTTATATGTGTGAAGGTCAGATTCAGTGTGAACACAGCAACTGAGGTTGAGAAGATTCTGACGCCAGAGCAGTTTCAGAGAAGTCTGAATCCCCTCTTGAGAGAAGTTCCAAAGGAATGACTGCAATGCATACATGCAGGCGTACTACCAGAAGTTCACAGCTTTTCCCTTTGCAATAGCCTAGAAATAGACACTTATCTTTATGAAACACCAATTTGGGGGCCCTTGGGAAGAAAACCTAGGAAATCAACCTGGGAAAGTCAAGTAGCATGCATTCTCTTCTCTAGAGATTGAATTTCAATCTGCGTTGTGTACTCTTGTCTCTCTCCCCTCTGGATAAGCCTGTGTTCACTCACGAATATGTGACACTTTCCATTTATTTTCTCATAATATCTAAACAAGATGTTCTATGTCACGATTCATCTCCCCTGAAATTCTTTCAATAGACCTGTGATAAACCTGGGTATAAATTAGGGCTGATTTTCTTTCCTGCAAAAAAAGCAATTTCTCACACTAGCCTGAATTCCCAGGGTCCCCAAGAAATCTGGTGGTGAGGACAATTTCCCATGCCAAGAGATCAAGTATGACTCAGGTACAATTTGATGACTGCCATGGGGAGCTAGTGAGATGAAATATTTGTACCATTCAAGTACTCTAAGCATACCTTTATCATTTTTAAACTTGATGAAAGCAAAAGACTACCTGCTTGAAGCTGCTACCTATTTTTCCCCAGTTTATAAATTACTTGAAAAGGAGGAACTAAAATAAGTAGTATTTTAAAACATATTTTAGAATTACATCACTTTATGAAACATCAATATAGAAAACTAAATTCGTGTCACATATCTTTCTTCATGAGTTTTGCTTCTGCATTATTTCTTTCTAACACAGTGTGGTTAGCATTCACATTATTTGCTGTACATATTGAGCAAGATATAGACAGTTATATATAAACATTATAATATATCATACAATTCTAATAATATTTCATAGTTAGAAAAAAGTACTTCCTGTATATATTGAGGATGAAAGAAGGATACATTGTCCCCCAAACCTAACCTCAAAGATAAAATATTTGATCTTCTGACTATTTCTGATTTCTGAAATTTCTTTGGTATTATATGCTTGATTTCATGCATTTAACTTTAGTACATAGCAATACTACCCATGACATACTCGATATGCCAAAAACAGTAACAACAAGTCTCACAATTTGTTGTGAAATGTCACTGGTGCCCACTAGAGCAAATCGATGAACAATGGGAGGACAGTGCTACAGTGCTAGGCATAAATACACTTATTTTAAGATGCAGCAAATAGCTATCTAACACTTTAGTTGGGAGGTTTGTGTGACTGCTGTGCCACTAGATCACCAATCACTCTTTTGAAAAACAGGACACAGCATAAAGAAATGATATTACAGGTAGGACAAAGAAGAAACAGAATTGTCTGACAGTAATTTTAATATGAGGTCTAGCAGAGAGTAGTAGTTTGAATCCATACATACCCAGTCTGTTTTACCACTGAATAATTACAACTTTCCTTTCTTGTGATTCAGTTTTCTACTAATTAAAGAAAGAAAAATATCTATTCTATAAGTGTTTTAAAACAACAATAATTATATTATTACCATTATTATGTTTTATTGTTATCACAGCCCTTTAGTTAGTATACAAAAATAAAGTATATATCCACCAATTAGTCGTATACCGTACTAAGCAAAAGATACTCAAGGGAACACTTTTTAGAGAAGAAAATGACTTCCTTGACTTTGATACTCCCATTCTTTTCATCTTCTTTCTTCTTTCTTCTTCCTTCTCCTCCTCCTCCTTCTCCTCCTCCTCCTCCTCCTCCTCCTCCTCCTCCTCCTCCTCCTCCTCCTCCTCCTTCTCCTCCTCCTCCTCCTTCTCCTCTGCCTATGTCTTCTCATTTTTCTTGGTTTTAGTGTTTGGGCTACACCCAGCAGTGCTGAGTTTACTCCTTCTCTGAGTTCAGGAATAACTCCTGTTGGTGTTCAGGGGATGATATGGGATGCTGATAACTGAACCCAGATTGACTGCATGCAAAGCAAATGTTCCACCCACTGCAATATCACTCTGGACCTGATTCTCCATTTTTAACTTATTTTACTATTTTTTTTGTTTTTTTTCTTTAAACAAATGAGGAAATTCTAATATATTATGGCCAATAGCAAGAGAAGCAACCTCAGAATCATAAAATAATATTGACAATATTAAAAAATTTAAAGTGAAAGAAAGGCTAGTTGAGGTGAAAATAGATGACAACTTCCTCACCCTGAAAAGCAAGAACTGTACATGGATCCAGGAAGCCCAAATAGTGTTGAACAACAAAATTCAAACAGAATATCACCAAGACACACTGTAATCAAAATGACAAGGACCAAAGAAATAGACACACTACTAAAAGCAGCAGTAGAAAAGCAAAGCCTCAAAAGCAAGAAAAATAACATAAAATTCATTCATGTCAGACTTCTCAAATGAAACTCTACTAGCAAGAAGAAAAAGGAATAACATATATTCCTTTTCCTACTAGCAAGAAGAAAAAGGAATAACATATATTCCTTTTCCTACTAGCAAGAAGAAAAAGGAATAACAATGTACTGAATGAAATAAATCACCGACTGAGGCAAGACTGCAAGACTACCATTAATATTTGAGGAGAAATAAAACATTCTCAGACAATAACTGGAGTAATTGTTAATTCTGTGCCAAGTTCTACAAGGAACAGTGAATGGTCTACTATTTTTAAAAAAATGCAAATGGTCAAAATGGCATGAACCTTCATCAAAATATGGTGTTAAACTGGTGCTAATCCTACTCAATATAACAGGCCGAGGTACCCCATCAAAAAGAATAGAGTGGTTGGATGAATAAGGAAACAAAACCCAACATTCATAGTCTTATTAGAAGCACACCTGAAATCACACAATAAACACACGCAGAGAATGAAAGAATAGAAAACAATCATACAAGGTAAACAACATATTATAAAAAGAAGTCACAGATCAAACATCATTTAAACTAGAGAAAGTAATGTAAGATAGTGATGGACATTACTTAGTGATTAAGAGATCAGCAGATCAAGAAAATATTACTCTCATTAACACATACACACCAAGTGAAAAGGAAGCAAAATTTATAAAACAGCTTTAACAGACCTAAAAAGATTCATTGATGCCAACAATTTATGGGATATTTTAATATCCTACTGTTGTTATAGGACTGATGCAGAACACAGTTAAACAGAAAATATGAGATCTAAATCAGAAGCTGGAAGAACTATGATTAATTGACATGACATGTACAGGACTGTCCACATTCAAAACACTTTTGAGTAGAAGATTGCATACTCTTCTCTGATGCACATAGAACATTCTATGGAATAGAAAATATGCTGGGCCACCATTCAAGTATTTGTAAAACTTCAAAAGTAGAAACCATTTCTTCTCAGATCACAGGCTTGCAAAATGATAGAAACTGTCCATAAGAAGAAAGTGGGGTGGGGGGGGGACTGGAGCAATAGTACAGCAGGCAGGGCATTTGCCTTGCACGTGGCCAACCTGGGTTCGATTTCCAGCATCCCATATGGTCCCCTGAGCACTGCCAAGAGTAAGTCCTGAGTGCAAAGTGAGGAGTAACCCCTGTGCATCGTTTGGTGAGACCCAAAAAGAAAAAAAAACAGAAAGTAGGGGAAAAAACAATATTTAGAAAGTGAACAATAATTACTAAATATCTTCAGAGAATCTTCAGAGAAGAAATGAAACTTTCCTTTTTGGGACCAGAGTGGGGCTGAAGAATAGCACAGCGGGCTTGCAAGGCAAACACCCAACATGACCTACCCGAGTTCGATTCCTGCGCCCCTCTCGGAGAGCCCGGCGAGCTACTGAGAGTATCTCGCCCGCTCGGCAAAGCCTGGCAAGCTACCAGTAACGTATTCGATATGCCAAACACAGTAACAACAAGTCTCAAAATGGAGATGTTACTGGGCCCACTCGAGAAAAATCGATGAACAACGGGACGACAGGACAGTGACAGTGACAGTGGGACCAGAGAGATAGTACAGGGTTAAGCGTTTGAATGCACACAGCTAACCTAGGTTTGATTATTGTTAATACAGATGGTCACTGGACACCACCAGGAATGATCTCTGAGTATAGAATCAGGAAAAAGCCCCGAGTACTACCGAGGGCAACCAAAATAAAAATAAGGACAAAAATATTATTAGAATCTATAAGACACACCCAAAGCATTACTAAAGAGAAAGTTGATCGTGATACAGGCTTACATAAGAAAGAAATAAAAAGCTCAAAAAAAAATAACCTAACCACACAGATTGGGAAACTAAAAAGGGAGCAACAAACAAATCCCAAAATCTGTAGGCGAAAAGAAATGATAAAAATCAGAATGGTGTCTCATCACTTAAATTCATCACTCATGGAATTTAGCAGTTGAAATTGAGATTGAATCATAGAAATGTTCATTCTAATTGTTAGACTCAATAAATATCCAAAACCAAAATTTACACATTATTTTTTTTAAACTTCCTATCCACACATCTACACACGAAAGTTATTTATTCATATTCTCTTCTTCCAGAAGATGCCCTATAAAAGAGCTAAGTGGTCAGTCTCTCAGACTTCTATATATTTTCAGAATTAACCAATAACCAAGAGATAAAATCTACCAAAATGATCTGCATCCAGAAGTTTTACTATTTCTGATGATAGGCTCCGTAGTTCAGGTCAACTAAATTATTTCTAAGATAGGATTTCTATATTTATGTAGCTGTCGAATTTGGAGTGATAGCACAGCAGGTACGACGTTTGCCTTGCATGCGGCCAACCCGGGTTCGATTCCTCTGTCCCTCTCGGAGAGCCCAGCAAGCTACCAAGAGTATCACACCTGTACAGCAAAGCCTGGCAAGCTCCCCTTGGCATATTCTATATTCCAAAAACAATAACAAGTCTCACGATGGAGACGTTACTGGTCCCCCACTCAAGCAAATCGATGAACAATGGGATAACAGTGCTACAGTGTGTGTAGCTGTCAGAGTTGGTTTTGATGGTAAATTATTTATAAATAACATATAAAAATAAAATTACAGAAAAATGCATAACTAAATTGTTCAGATTAACTATTTAGGATAATGTATTCAGCTTAAGTGAGATTGTTCTAAAAATCAAAATCACATTTACTTAATAAAAATTTAATTTGATACTTTCATTTAATAATTATAAAACAACCTCATTATATATGTAATTTAATCACTAGTGGAGCTTTATTTAGAGTTTTCTAGCAATGTAGAATTCATGTCAATTTATCATTAAATAAGGCTATTTTGAAAATATCATAGATTTTTTTTTACTATTGAAATATTTTTGAAAATATATGTAAAACACCTGCTTAAGATGAGTAAAAATGAACATAATTCTATGTCTCCTTAAAAATTTAGGACCCCATGAGGGGAGGAAGATACTAGGGACATTGGCGGTGAAAAATGTATACTGGTATAGGGATGGGTGTTCAATCATTGTATGACTGAAACTCAAATCTGAAAGTTTAATAACTGTAGCTCTTGGTGATTAAACAACAACAACAACAAAATTTAGGACTCTTTAATATAAAACACATAGTAATCACTTAAGTGTGATAGCACTCAAAAGTGACAGTTTATTAAATTGAAAATTCCATTTAAATTAAAATGCTAGTTTTTACATTTCCATTAATTACTGCATTGTACTATTTAATTCATGTTCTGCATTAGAGTCTCAACCAATTAAATAATACCAAAAAAGAATATTTTTTCTTCAATGCAGCGAACTATAATAATGGTATAATACAAAAGGTATTATTCAAAATATTATTAATAAGCACACTTAACCTTTATGGGTAGTTAATAAGTTCAATTCCTAAATTGAGCTAATTGCTTTATATACATTAACTTATTTAAGCCTCAAAAACACTCTCTGAGATAAGTACTATTATTATCACCTTAAGGAACATAAGATTAAGAATAAAGAAGTTTTTAAAAGACCTAAAAGTCTCTGAACCATTTTTGCATGAAGTGACTGGTCAATTTATTTATGGATGCCATTTCTTTACATTTGTCATGCCCTAAGATCAACCCAATGGAGAATTACTAAAAACTAACCATTACTTGACCCAGATTAATACATATAGATTCCATAATACAATCACTGGTCCTCAATTGAGACGAAGTGGGACAAAAGCCACTTTTATGACATTAGCTTAAGCTTTTATAAAATGTTTCTGGTGAGGAAAAATGGAAATCCACTTTAGACTTAGTATACTATAATGAGTGTGTTTTCAGTGACATAGATTCAAATATCAAAACTAAAAATAAAAGAAAACAGAGGACATGTCAAACATTCTCAGTCAACTACTCCCTGACTGCAGACAGTAGGAATAAAAAAAATAGTGAAATTATGTCTTCTTGTTCAGTAAAATATCTCTTGATCCTGTGCAAGCAAAATAAAATCCTCTGTCTGTTATGATGTAATTGATCCTACAAAGAGATATGTATTTGCACGTTTTCATCTCAGGATTAACTGAACAAATTTCTCAATCTCTAAAGTAAAACAGAAAGTAAATTGCTAAATTTAACACGCTTCTCTACAATCTATGTTGGTTTAACGTTTGGAATCTTATTATAGTGTGCTATTTCTGTTGCTTACTACCATTATATTAATTTTGGAAGAAACTGTCATATTCTATTTTCACCCAATAAATCACAATGGAATGATTAAATATCTTATACTTAGCAATTAACAAAAGACTTTGATCTTTTCCAAAATCATTCAGAAACTGCCAGTGTAATGTTAATACACACTTCACTGATTTCAAATAGGAAAACTCCCTAAAATAAAAGAGAGAAAAGAACTTCTGCTTTAAATTAAAATGAGAACTGAATTTCTGAGGATATGTGAACATTAATTTTAAAAGGCTTTGACTTCTTTATCAGGTGGCATTATTGGAGCCAGTGGTTGTACTAAAAAGAAAGAGAGAAAAATAACATACATTTGGATACTTTGGGATTAAAGGGTTGGTTTGATAGGCCAGACAAGCTATTTTCATTTACTTTTATCTGCTAAATAGCTAGATAAAACCAAATATAGTGAACCATTCGGTAATTTCAACTTGTGTCTGTGTGACTACCACACAGACACAAATGTATTATCACATTAAATAAATATTTCCAATCATGCCAGCCTATGTGATGAAAACATTTTATTAATTTACCAGAGAAAGTTGAATTCTGAAAGCTGACGATTGTATTGGAGTGTTTTGCCTGAAAATGCAGGAAATTGTACCTAGTCTGGTTTTTCTCAGTTGCTCAGATTCCATAAGGTACAATATTTAGTGCCAACATAGTTGGGAGGTTCAATTATCGGGAAGATAGTGTCATTGCAATGGCATTCAATTTAATTCTAAACATATCTGGTTTCAAATGCTGGGTCTTTGATTTAGTAGAATTTTAACTGTGGAAAAGTCTTAACCTCAAAATCTTAGTTTCCTCTAGTGTTTTAAGAATAGTAAGCCTACAGTCCGGAGCAATAGTACAGTTGGTAAGGAGCACTTGTTTTACACACGATGGAGCACTACTACGTGTTATCCTTGAATGCAAAGCCCTAACTACCCACAGGTGTGGCTAAAATAACCAAGCCCCTTCCCACCCCCTGCCCAAAGAATAGTAAACCTATTTTATGGGTAACAGATATGATGGGCAACTAAAAGATTAGTAATATTTTAAAAAAACCTCTACACTTATATATGTATATATAGATATACATTTATCAATGTCTTATGTATGGGCTGGAGCAATAGCACATTGGTAGGGCATCTGCCTTGCACGCGGCTGGCCCGCCCGAGCCGGGTTCGATTCCTCCACGATTCCTCTGCCCCTCTCCGAGAGCCCAGCAAGCTACTGAGAGTATCTCGCCACGGCAAAGCCTGGCAAGCTACCCGTGACATATTCGATATGCCAAACACAGAAACAACGAGTCTCACAACGGAGACATTACTGGGCCCGCTAGAGCAAATCAATGAACAACGGGACAGTGACAGGACAGTCTTATGTATATGAATATACAACTGTGGTACAAAGCATAATCTAATTTAATGGGTGGAGTTTAATAACTGATAGCTAGTAGCAGCAGTAGCAGTGACTATAACAATGCATGTAAGTACTGTGGAGAAATTGCATCCTAAATACAAACAAACATGAATTTGAACCCTGATGCTACTACCCAATGATATTGCAACCATGGACCAATTAATTTATCAAATTTCTTTCCAGACTAACCATTTGTAGTGATTAAATGAATCACTATTGGGCTGGAGCAATAGCACAGCAGGTAGGACGTTTGCCTTGCACCTCGCCAATCTGGGTTTGAGAGCCCAGTAAGCTACCGAGAGTATCCTGTCTGTATGGCAGAGCCTGACAAGCTACCCGTGACATATTTGATATGCCCAAAACAGTAACAAGTCTCACAATGGAGACATTACTGGTGCCCACTCGAGCAAATTGATGAACAAAGGGAGGACAGTGCTACAAATGAAGTTAAATAATATATAAAAAGCATTTTGCAGAAGCTGTCACTTAACAAACTTTTGGGGGTTTGTTTTTTATTTTGTTTGTTTGGGGGTCACACAGTGGTTGCTTAGGGCTTAATCCAGCTCTGTATTCAAGGATCACTTCTGACAATGGTCAGAAAATTGACTCTATACAGTGCTGGGGACCAAATCCAGGTTGGCCACATGTAAGACAAGCACAAATCTTCAGCTCCAACTTTTAAAGAATTAATTATAGATTATGAAATTAATCACTGTCACTGTCACTGTCCTCCCGTTGTTCATCAATTTGCTCGAGCGGGCCCAGTAATGTCTCCGTTGGAGACTTTGTTGTTACTGTGTTTGGCATATCAAATAGGTCACGGGGAGCTTGCCAGGTTTTGCCCTGCGGGCGATATACTCTCAGTAGCTTGCCAGGCTCTCTGAGAGGGGCGGAGGAATCGAACTCAGGTCAGCCATGTTGGCTGCATGCAAGGCAAATGCCCTACCCGCTGTGCTATCGCTCCAGCCCATGAAATTACTAATATATATAATTAAAGTGTAAGTATTTATATTAATGGCTCCTTAGCAGAACACGTTTCATGGTCAGATTAGTGGAGGATCACCCCTATCCCTAACTTCTTTTATATATCAGATCATCAACTTTAATTTTCAGCTTGACTGTATTTTGATTGATGCATGGTAACCTAGATTTGAATGCAGACAATAAACTGTCAGAAAAATACCTGAAAACTGCCAGACGACCATAACGTTGTTAAAATTAGCTTTCGGCAGAAGTTCTAAAACCTAGAAAGAAATGAAGTGAGAATATACTGACATGGAACCAAGCTTCACTTATCAGTATGTTGTTTGGCAGATTATTTACCACTATATGAGAACTGAAAGTTCTCATATAAAGTCCAACAAATTGATTCTAGGTTTCTTCCACTGCCAAAATTTCTCTGGACCCTTGTTATAGTCCTAACTACCACTTACTACTCTTTTTCACTCTAATTCGGTGGTGGGGCTGGGGGTCTCACAAGAAACTGAACTCAAGTCTCATACACGTGGTTCCTAAATCATACCACTAAACCATACCCCCATCATTCTCCTTTCTTTTAGAGTTACAGCTTTCCTAAATTTGTGATTCATCTCATGTTTTTAGTATGGTGTGAAATAGAGAAGTCAATTTTTGATTCATAAACTGATTCAGTTATCCATCACCATTTATCAAAAAGCATTTCCTTTCTTTATTCATTTGTCTTTGCACTTTTGAGAAAAAAAATATGTACCATTTATATGTATTTATTTCTGGAGTCTGTTGTATAGATATACCTTTGAAGTCTTTGTCTCTTATGCTCATAACCTCTTAATTACAATAACCTTCCTAGCAAATCTTCATTTATTTTTTCTTTTTTATAAATTTATTTATTGAAACACTATGAGAACAGTTACAAAGCTTTCAGGTTTAAGTCTCAGTCATACAATGATGAAACACCTGTCCCTTCACCAGTGCTCATTTTCCACCACCAAAAACCCCAGTATATCCCCCATCCCACACCCTCCCCCTACCTGTGGGGCAGATGATTTCCACATTACTCTCTCTACTTTGATTACATTCAATATTTTGACACCAGACCCACCATTATTATTTGGGATTTTACCCCAACACTCAGATCTGCCTAAAGGCAAACATAGACAATTTGTTTTCTATTTCTGGTTATTAATAACATATGATGCCACGTGGCCTCGCGATTTTGGGATTCTGAAATTTTAACAATTAAATCTGGAGGGATTTCTGCCAAAACCTGCTGGGTTCAAAGATTCATTCCTGAGTCTCCGGGATCCTGGCCTTTAAGCAGCTTGATCAGGAGCCAGAGAGGCTGTTTGTGAGCAGTGACCCAAGGTCTCGTTGGGGCAGGGAGGAAAAGGCCGGCTCCATCCCCATCCCGTGAGGCCCCACGTGTCTCTCACTGAGGGCCCAAACCTGACTGCCCAATGGCCTCTGGAGGATGTCTGCTACTGAGCCACCAAGGGGAAGCAGGGGGAGGGACAGCACCCTTTCCCCCCTGAAGTGCCCTGGCACCTGTAACCTACTGAAGGGACTGGACACATTTGTGCCAAAAGGCTCTGGGTTCCAGGATTTGTTTCTGAGTCTCTGGGATCATGGCTATTAAGAAGTTTGATAAAGAACCAGAGGGGCCTTGCCTCCAATTATATAGCTCCAATTAAATTTTGTCACTTATTCCACTTTATTTTCACTTGACTCTGGTTTCCTTTTAATACAGGCCCCTCCCGTTGATCGTCGATTTGCTTGAGCGGGCCCAGTAACGTCTCCATTGGAGACTTTGTTGTTACTGTGTCTGGCATATCGAATACTCTCGGTAGCTTGCCGGGCTCTCTATAAAAATAAGCTTTTTAGTATTCAAATACTTGATATTTTCATTTGTTTTTTCACTAGAGAACATACTTATTTCAATTTTTGAAATCTGCATAATTAGTTTATACTACTCTAGATCGGTGCTTGCCAAAATGGGTGATACTTCTCTCTAGAAGAGCACTATAAACGTATTTTTGGTTTTTTTTTTCTAAAGAGAGGATGATAGGTCATGATTGGGAACCTCTGATTACCACTTATGATCACTCCCAGTAAATATTCCATGTGTGCTTAACAACAACAAAAAATATGTGACCTATAGTTGTTAATAGTATACAAACGTTCTATATTCTTATTATTTTCTTATTATGAGTTACCAGGAGAGGTATTATATATTTTTCATATATAATTTATTTTATTTCTTACCTAGATTGAATTGATTTTTGTATATTTTTAAAATTTATTCATATTTGGGTTGGAGCCACACCTGATAGTGCTCAGAAGTTACTCCTCTTTCAGTGCTGAAGGTTGGTCCTGACCCCTTGTCATGCTCCTGGAAGGAAGGGTGGGATAACAGGTGCTACTAAGGATTACACTTGACTTGCCTGCACGCAAAACATATACTCCAGTCCATTCACTGGCCCTGGTTCATGTATTTTGTTTTTTTTATTCTTATTTATTTATTAGTGAAACACCATGAGGTACAGTTATAGACACAATTTTTGTGCTTGGGTTTCAGTTAGAGTTTCTATGATCAAGTACCCATCGCTCCACCAGTGCCCATCCTCCACCACCAGGGGTCCCAGCATCCCTCCCACCCCCAGCCCCCCCCATCCCACCCTGCCTCTGTGGCAGGGCATTCCCTTTTGTTCTCCCTCTCTCCTTTTGGGTCCTGTGGTTTGCAAAAGAGGCAATGGGTGACAATCATGTTTGGTCTATAGTCTACTTTCAGCATGCTTCTCCCACCCTAGGAGGACACTCCCAACACCCTTTATTTGGTGCTCTCTTCTCTATCTGAGCTTCCTTTTCCCCTAGCAAGTGTGGCTGGCCTGCAAGTCATGGAGAAAAATTCCTGGTACTAATCTCAGCCACTCCTGGGTGTTAGTCTCCCATTTTGTTGCTTTATGTTCCCCAGATGAATGCAATCTTTCTGTGTCTATCCTGCTCTTTCTGACTCATTTTGCTTAACATGATACTTTCCATGTAGTACCACTTGTATGTGAATTTCATGACTTCATCTTTTCTAACAGCTACATAGTACTCCATTGTGTAGATGTACCAAAGTTTCTTTAACCAGTCATCTGTTCTCGGGCACTCGGGTTTTTTTTCCAGATTCTGGCTATTGTAAAGAGTGCTGCAACATGTATTTTAATCCATATTATGATGTTCAAACACATTTAATACTGCATTCCTCATTTTTGATCAGTTAATAAAAATGTCCTTCATTTCTGATAACATTCCTTATCCTCAGGTCTATTTTGACATTAGTCACATCAGCTTTCATTTTTCTATCTTTGAGTTCACACAAGTTTATGAGAGTATTTTTATGTTTTAGGAGTAAAATGTTACCATGCCACACCACACCTACCACCAAAGTTAGGTATATTACACTTCTGATTGTTTGTGGGTTTTCTTTTGTGCCGTGAAATAAATACCTAGATGTGGAATTGTCTTCTCATATATTCATTCTGTACTCCCATTAACAATGTACAATGATTCCTTTTTCCACAGAACCTTACCAGCAGTTATTGTTTCTGCAGGGGGTGGGGAGGATATTTAATTTTAAAAGCAGATACTTTCTGTAGTATGAGATTTGATCTGCATTTTTAAGATAAGCTGCCCTTGTTTTTATTTTTTCCTGTTGGCCATTTTTATGTGTTCTTTGATAAAGTATTCAGCACTTCTCCCCATTCAGGGGTAGTTTTTATGTTCTTTTTTGCTGAGTTTTTTGAGTGCTTTATATATAAAGAATATTTTTCCTTAGATATATGTTGGGCAAAGATATATTCTCTGCTGGGACTCTCTCTGGGCATGCGCAGCTAGCTTCATCTCCTAGAAAGCCGGTTTTCTCCCCTGATCTGTGCAGGACGGGAACAGAGGCCCAGCTCTGAGCAACAAAGCTGAACGGCTCCTATTGCAACCAGGTACAGCCCGCCCCCAGGGCCTGGGACTCTCTCTGGGCATGCGCAGCTAGCTCCATCTCCTAGAAAGGTGGTTTTCTCTCCTGATCTGTGTGGGACGGGAACAGAGGCCCAGCTCTGGGCAACAAAGCTGAACGTCTCCTCATTCCAACCAGGAGATGTTCCCAACATCTCGCCCAGTGCCAGGGACTCTTTCCGGAGCTGCGGCCGCGAAATATTCCCCCACTACATTTGCCATAGGAACCATAAGCTACCTTCTTAGATGGAAACTTCTCTAGTTTAGCTCAGCCACTAGAAACACAGTAGCCAATAACTCATAAGCCTATCTTAACTCACACTGCATATCAAGCAGAATAGTAACAGTGAACGTGAAGGACTAAACCGCACTTGTCACAATGGTAAAGCAACGCAAAAGCCCACCAAACTTTCCTATTGAAGAGTCTAGCCCAGATGACACCAACAGTACTGTAGTGTTAGACAACCTCTCTGACAAGGAATTCAGAAGGGAGCTACATAGGATGCTTAGGGAACTAAAAGAAACAATGGAAAGCAATACCAATAGAAGAAAAGAGGATGTGAAGCCAGAAATGAGGAAAATGCAATCGGAAATGTCAGACCTGGAAAACCTGGTAGGCGAATTGAAAAACTCAGTGGAAGGCCTCAGCAGCAGAGTAAGAGCTGCTGAGAACAGAATCAGTGAGCTCAAAGATGAAGTTCAGAGACTCTCCAGAAAAGAGCAGAAAGTGGAAAAGAGACTCACAATTCGGGAACAGGTGACAAGAGAAGATCATGATGAAGCCAAGAGGAGTAACATAAGAATTATTGGAGTCCCAGAGGAACAGGAAGAAAACCTTGATGAGGAAGAAACTGTCAAAGACATCATTGCTACAACGTTTCCAGAACTGAAGAAAACTTGTGACCACATTCAGGAGGCCCGAAGGGTACCAGCTAGAAGAAATCCGAATAAAAATACCCCAAGACACATCCTGATCAAAATGACCAAAACCTTAGACAGAGACAAAATTCTGAAAGCAGGAAGATCGAAGAAAGAAATCTCTTACAAAGGAGCATCCTTAAAATTCACAGCTGATTTTTCTGATGAAACCCTCATGGCCAGAAAACAGTGGTGGGACATAGTGAAAAAACGTAATGAAATAAATGCCTCCCCAAAAATACCCAGCGAGACTCTCATTCATAATAGAAGGAGCAACACACAGTTTCACAGACAAACAACATCTCAGGAACTTCATAGACTCAAAACCATGGTTACAAGTACAACTAAATGGGCTACTTTAAGGCAAAACACCAAATTTCAACAGAACAATGGGACAAAATCCCATAACAATAATCTCTCTCAATGTCAACGGGCTAAACGCACCAATTAAAAGACATAGAGTGGCAGGATGGATTAGAAAATTGAACCCAACATTCTGCAGCCTGAAAGAAACACATCTCAATAGTCAAAGCAAACATAGACTCAGAGTCAAAGGCTGGAAAACAATCCTACAGGCAAACAGCTCCCATAAAAAAGCTGGGGTAACCATCCTAATATCAGACCACATAGATTTCAGGGTGAAGAAGGTCATAAGAGACAGTGAAGGCCATTTCTTATTGATCAAAGGATCTGTACAACGGGAAGAACTTACAATAATAAATGTATATGCACCTAATAAGAGACCAGCAAAGTACTTAAAACAACTACTCATAGATTTGGAAAAAGACATCAATAGCAACACAATACTAGTGGGAGACTTTAACACCGCTTTGTCACCTCTTGATAGATCAACCAGACTCAAGCTTAGCAGGACATACTTCATCTGAGGGAAATAAGGGAAGAAAGGGACTTAGTAGATATATATAGGACACTTTATCCTCAAAAAGCTGAATACACATTCTTCTCAAGCGTACATGGAACATTCTCCAAGATAGACCACATGCTGAACCACAAAACATGCCTCCATAAAATTAAGAAGATAGATATTGTATCAACAATCTTCTCAGACCACAATGCGCTGAAATTAGAAGTAAATCACACACAAAGACAGAAAACTAAATCAAAGACCTGGAAATTAAACAGTGTGCTATTGAACAACGAGTGGCTTAGAAAGGAAATCAAAGAGGAAATCAAAAGATTCCTAGAAACAAATGAAAATGAGAACACGAGTTACCAAAACTTATGGAACACAGCAAAAGCTGTGTTAAGAGGAAAGTTTATAGCTCTACAAGCATTCCTCAGGAAGGAGGAGCGAACACACATAAATAACCTAACCTCACAGCTTAAGAGCTTGGAGAAGGACCAACAAAAGGAGCACAACCCGAACAGGAGAAAGGAAATAATAAAACTCAGAGCAGAGATTAACGAGATGGAAACCCAAAAAACAATCCGAAAGATCAATGAAACCGAGAGCTCGTTCTTCAAGAAAATTAACAAGATCGATAAGCCTCTAGCAAAACTCACAAAGAAAGGGAGAGAGAAATCCCAAATAAACCGAATCAGAAATGAAAAGGGGGCCATTAAAACAGAAACTACAGAAATTCAAAAGATCCTCAGGGAGTACTTTGAGAAGCTTTATGCCACGGAACATCAAAACCTCGAGGAAATGGATAAATTCCTAGACTCCTACAGACTCCCAAGGCTGAACCAAGAAGACCTGGAATACCTGAACAGACCTATCACCATCAAGGAAATTGAAATGGTAATAAAAAGTCTCCCCAAGCACAAAAGTTCCGGCCCGGATGGATTCACTAGTGAATTCTTCCAAATCTTTAAAGAAGACTTACTCCCAATCCTCTTTAAGCTTTTCCACGAAATTGAAATATCAAAAATACTTCTGAACAGTTTCTAAGAAGCATGTATCACACTGATACGAAAAGCAGACAGAGATACTACAAAGAAAGAGAATTACAGGCCGATATCCCTGATGAACACAGATGCAAAGATCCTCAACAAATTACTAGCAAATAGAATCCAACTACTCATCAAAAAGATCATACACCATAAACAAGTAGGATTCATCCCAGGGATGCAAGGATGGTTTAACGTTCGGAAATCAAGCAACATAATCCATCATATCAACAAAAGAAAAGACAAAAAGCATATGATCATATCAATAGATGCAGAGAAAGCATTTGACAAGATCCAGCACCGCTTTATGATGAAAACCCTAGCCAAAATGGGTATAGAGGGGACTTTTCTCAACATAGTTAAAGCCATTTACCACAAGCCTACAGCAAGCATCATCCTCAATGGGGAAAAACTGAGAGCCTTCCCTCTAAGATCAGGGAAAAGACAAGGATTCCCACTCTCTCCAATGCTGTTCAATACAGTACTGGAAGTACTTGCAATAGCGATTAGGCAAGAAAAAGATATTAAGGGCATTCAGGGAGGAAAGGAAGAAATCAAACTCTCACTATTCGCAGATGATATGATCCTATACTTAGAGAACCCAATAACCTCCACCAAAAAACTCCTAGAAACAATAGACTTGTATAGTAAAGTTTCAGGCTATAAAATCAATATGCAAAAGTCCATGGCTTTCCTATATGCAAACAGTGAGAGAGAAGAAAGCTACATGAAAAAAACAATCCCATTCACAATTGTGCCCCAGAAAATCAAGTACCTAGGAATCAGCTTAACTAAGGAAGTAAAGGACCTTTACAAAGAAAACTACAAAACGCTGCTTCAGGAAATAAAAGACACGAGGAAATGGAACGATATCCTCTTGCTCATGGGCCAGGAGACTTAACCTTGTCAAAATGGCAATACTACCAAAAGCATTGTATAAATTCAATGCAATCCCTATAAGGATACCTATGACATTCTTCAAAGAAATGGAGCAAACACTCCTGAAATTTATATGGAACAATAAGCCCCCACGAATAGCTAAAGCAATTCTTGGGAAAAAGAAAATGGGAGGAATCAACCTCCTGAACTTCAAACTGTACTACAAAGCAGTAATAATTAAAACAGCATGGTACTGGAACAAAGGCTGAACTGCAGACCAATGGAACAGGGTTGAATACACTGACATCTCCCCTCAATCATATGATCATCTAATCTTTGATAAAGGTGCAAGTAATGTGAAGTGGAGTAAGGAAAGTCTCTTTAACAAATTGTGCTGGCATCACTGGACGGCTACATGCAAAAAAATGGGCTCAGAACTCTGCCTAACACCATGTACAAAAGTAAGATCGAAATGGATTAAAGACCTCAACATCAGACCAGAAACCATAAGGTACATTGAAGACAAAGTTGGCAAAACCCTCTATCACATTGAAGCTAATGGTATCTTCAAAGATGCCACGCCACTGGCCAAGCAAGTGAAAAGAGAGATAGACAAATGGGACAATCTTAAACTAAGAAGGTTCTGCACCTCCAAAGAAACAGTGACCAAAATACAAAGACAGTCTACAGAATGGGAAAGGATATTCGCCGAACACACATCTGACAAGGGGTTGATATCCAGGATATATAAAATACTGGTTGAACTCCACAAGAAGAAAACATCCAACCCCATCAAAAATGGGGCAATGAAATGAACAGAAACTTTCTCAAAGAAGAAATCCGAATGGCAAAAAAGCACATAAGAAAATGCTCTACATCATTCATCATCAGGGAGATGCAGATCAAAACCACAATGAGATACCATCTCATACCTCAGAGACTGGCCCACATCCAAAAGAACAAAAGCAACCAGTGCTGGTGCGGATGTGGCGAGAAAGGGACACTCCTTCACTGTTGGTGGGAATGTCGACTGGTTCAGCCCTTCTGGAAAACAGTATGGACGATTCTCAAAAAATTAGAAATTGAGCTCCATTTGACCCAGCAATACCACTCCTGGGAATATATCCCAGAGAGGCAAAAATGTATAGTCGAAGTGACATCTGCACTTGTTTGTTCATTGCAACACTCTTTACAATAGCCAGAAACTGGAAGAAACCTGAATGCCCACGAACAGATGACTGGTTAAAGAAACTTTGGTACATCTACACAATGGAGTACTATATAGCTGTTAGAAAAGATGAAGTCATGAAATTTACATACAAGTGGTACAACATGGAAAGTATCATGCTAAGCGAAATGAGTCAGAAAGAGAGGGGTAGACATAGAAAGATTACATTCATCTGGGGGATATAAAGTAACAAAATATGAGATTAATACCCAAGAGTAGCTGAGATCAGCACCAGGTGGATTACTCCATAGCTTAGAGGCCAGCCGGGCATTCTAGAGGAAAGGACAGCTCAGATAGAGAAGGGAGCACCAAATAAAGGGTGTCTGGAGTATCCTCCCTTTAGGGGAGATGCATGTCGAAAGTAGACTATGGACTGAACGTGTTTGCCACTCAATGCCTCTTTGCAGATCACAACACCCAAAAGGAGAGAGAGAACACAAGGGATTGCCCTGCCACAGAGGCGGGGGGGGGGGG
Source organism: Sorex fumeus (assembly GCF_029834395.1). Classification (NCBI taxonomy): domain Eukaryota; kingdom Metazoa; phylum Chordata; class Mammalia; order Eulipotyphla; family Soricidae; genus Sorex; species Sorex fumeus. Next base: position 6,776,675 of record NW_026606240.1, read on the forward strand.
GATGGGGGGATGGGGGTGGGAGGGATATTATCCATGGTGGTGGAAAATGGGCACTGGTGGAAGGATGGGTATTTGATCATTGTATAATCGAAACCCAAGCACAAAAATTTGTAAATCTAGAACTGTACCTCATGGTGATTTACTAATAAAAAAAAGATATATGTTCTCCCATTCAGCAGGATGACTTTTTGTCTTACTGATAGTTTCTTTCACAATGCATAAGTTTTTTAGATTGATGAAATTATATTTGTTTACTTTTGATTTTGCTTCTGATGTTAGTAAAGTTAAATCACTGAAGACACCACTGAACTCAATATTAAGGACTGTTTGTCTAAATTTTTTTCAATGCATTTTATGGATTCAAGTCTTACATGAATGCCTTTAGTCCATTTGGTTTAATGTTTCTACAAAGAGAGCAAAGTAGTGGTCCAGTTCCATATTTTTCAAAGCAGTTACATTTTTACCAATACCATTTGTTAATAAGAGTTGTTTATTTTTTAATCTCTCTGATTTATGCTCTTAACTCTTGTGTGGTAAGTTGAGTATTAATTTATGAGAACTATCTTGGGCTCCCAGTTCTATTCCACTAGTTTGAATGTTTGCTTTTATTTAAACACCACTCTTTTAATTACTATAGCTTTATAGTACAGTTTAAAGTCAGGGAATACAATTGCCTTTCATCTTTTTTTTGAGTATTACCTTGACTATTCAGGAAATTATGTGGTTCCATGCACATTTTCATAAAATGTGTTCTATGTTGTCAAAGAACACATTGGGAATTTTATACAGGTGGCATTAAATTAATGTAATGGGTTGTGTGGACATATTAAAATGCTAACGCTTCCAATCCATGAACATAAAATATTTTGCATTTCCTTGTATCATCTACTTACTTTAATAGTCACCTATAGTTTCCATGACTTTCAGATACTTATTACTATGTAACTGACTTTTTAATGCAACTGTAAAAATTTTGAATTTTCTTTCTCTTTAATTTCATTGTTTGAAGATGAAATGTAATAGACTGCATATCTTGTTTTGTGACTACTCACTTCATTGTGGTGGCTTATTGTTTGTAATGCCATTTTTGTAGTTTGTCATTTCTAATTATATCATTATGCTGTCTGCAAGTAGTGATAGTTTAACTCCTACAATTTGAATCCCCTTTTTAAATTTATTTATTTATTTTTTAGTTTTTATTAGTGCTTATTTTCTATGGTTCGTATATCAGTACATATAAAGTAATAGTGGTGAGAATGGACACCCTTATCACGTACTTGATCTTAGGGAAAATGTTTCCTTTTTTCACTATAAATTCGCTTTGAATTTATTACACTTGGCCTTAAATATGTTGATAGATACTTGGTTTACAATAATTCTGATCTTGTATTAATCATATAGTCTCTTGCCTTCTTTTCGAGTGGTCTAAGTATAAACTTGTTGTACATAGTTCCATGTGCTTGGTATATTTCTTCGTATTTCCCAATGAAGAGTTCCACACTTTAGAAGCCTTCCTTAAGATCATAGCTTGCTTCAATATCATGGAGAGTTTTGCTGACCTTTCCTTCAATTTACCTTATGGATTTTCATCTAATGTTGAGGTCTTTAATCCATTTTGATCTGACTTTTGTGCATGGTGTAAGGTAGAGCTCTGAGCCCATTTTTTTGCTTGTAGCTGTCCAGTTTTGCCAGCATCATTTATTAAAGAGGTTTTACTTGCTTCACTTTAAATTTCTAGCTCCCTGATCAAAGATTAGATGATCATATATTTGAGGATGTGTGTAAGGATATTCAACCCTATTCCATTGATCTGTGGATCAGACTTTTGTTTCAATGCCATGCTGTTTTAATTATTATTGCTTTGTAGTACAGTTTGAAGTTGGGGAAGGTGATGCCTCCCATCATTTTCCCCCAGGAATTGTTTAAGCTATTCGTGGGGGCTTGTTGTTCCATATGAATTTCAAGAGAGTTTGATCAACTTCTTTAAATAATATCATAGAAGCTAAAGGAATCTTCAAAGATGAAATGCCACTGACCAAGCAAGTAGAAGGAGACGTAAACAAATGGGACTATCTTAAACTTAGAAGCTTCTTCACCTCAAAAGAAACAGTGACCAGGATAAGACAGTATACAGAATAGGAAAGGATATTTACCCAATACTTTTCTGATAAGGGGTTAATCTCAAGGATACAAAGGCTGAACTCTACAAGAGGAAAATAGGGTGATGAAATGAACAAAATCGTTCTCAAATAAGAAATTCGAATGGCCAAAGGGCACATAAAAATGCTCTTCATCACTAATTACCTGGGAGGTGCAAATCAAAACAACATCAAAATATAAAAATATCATCTCACGCCACAGAGACTGGCACACATCCAAAAGAACAAAAGCAACCCGTGTTGGCATGGATATGGAGAGAAAGGTTCCCACCTTCATTGTTGGTGGGAATGCCGACAGGTTCAAACTTTCTAGAAAGCAATATGGGCATTACTCAAAAATATAGAAATTGAGCTCCCATTTGACCCAGCAATACCACCTCTGGGAATATATCCCTAGAGTGCAAAAAAGCACAGTATAAATGAAATCTGCACCTGTAAATTCATTGCAGCACTGTTCACAATAGCCAGAATCTGGAAACAACCAGAGTGCTCAAGAACAGATGACTGGTTAAAGAAACTTTGGTACACCTACGCAATGGAATACTATGCAGCTGTTAGGAAGGATGAAGTCAGGAAATTTGCTTAAGTGGATTGATATGGAGAGTATCATGCTAATTGAAATGAGTCAGAGAGGGCCAGACATAGAATGACTCATTTGTGGAATAGAAAATATTATAATATGAGACTAACACCCAAGGATAGTAAAGACAAGGGGCCGGGAAGATGGCTCCATTGTTGGAAGCCATCTATGAGCTCGGGACAAGGCAGCTGGGACAGAGAAGGAATCACTAAGTCAATGATGGTTTGAAGGGTCGCTCAGGATGGGAGATATGTGCTGAAAGTATATTAAGGACCAAACATAATGGCCTCTCACTATCTGTATTGCAAACCATAATACCCATAAGTAGAGAGAGAAAGAGGGAAATGGTCTGCCATAGAAGCAGGAGGAGGGACAGGATGGGGGAGGTAACTGGGGACAGCGGTGTTAGAAAATGTAAACTGGTGGAGAGATGGTGTTCATTCAGTGTATGACTGAAACTCAAACATGGAAGTTTTGTAACTGTAGCTCATGATGATTCAATAAAAATACAATAAAATAAAATTTTAAAAGACCACAGCTTGCTATACTATGGTGGGTAGTCTTCTTTGATGAGTAAATACCTGACTCTAATTCTAATATATGGCAACACTTTGGCTGGAGCGATAGCACAACGAGTAGGGCGTTTGCCTTACATGCAGCCAACATGGCCAAGCCAAGTTCGATTCCTCCCCCCATCAGAGAGCCCGGCAAGCTACCGAGAGTATCTCGCCTGCACAGCAAAGCCTGGCAAGCTCTCCGTAACGTATTCAATATGCCAAACATAGTAAGAAGTTTCACAATGTTACTGAGCCCGCTCAAGCAAATAGATGAAGAATGGGAGGACAGTGACAGTGACAGTGAACACTTGCCAACAGCATTAGTTGAATCTGTAACAATGTGGCACTGTCCTCCTGTTGTTCATCGATTTGCTCGAGTGGGGCCAGTAATAGCTCTGTTGTGTGTGAGACTTGTTGTTACTGTGTTTGGCATATCGAGTACGTCACGGGTAGCTTGCCAGTCTCTGCTGTGCACGCGAGATACTCTTGGTACCTTGCCGGGCTCTCCGAGAGGGGCCGAGGAATCGAACTCGGGTGGGCAGCGTGGGCCGCATGCAAGGCAAACACCCTACTCTCTGTGCTATCGCTCCAGCCCTATTTTAAAAATATTTCTTCTTTGAAATTTAATCTTAATACAATATTTGATGTGGTTGCACTTCAGTATACCATTTTGCTATAAATTTTCTATTTTTCCATCTTTTTTTCTTCATTACAGATCTTCCCCTGTTGCTAATTATATGCCTTCTTGTTGGTAAATTCAATTGATACAGCACTTAAAAACTTCTTCTACTATCTTTTAGCTATGCCCTTTTCATATGGATATTCTCTATTTACAAAATTCACCCTGAATTCATCATTCTACTCACAGTATTTAATATTTTACTATTTCAGATAAAATATACCTCACTGTAGTATAAGTATTTCCAGTTTCCTTCTTTGCCATTCTAGCCACATTTTACATTGCGTTGTAAACTACACAAAACAATGTTACCATTTTAAGACATCACTTGTCTTTCAAATAAATTAAGAGAGAAAATGTATTTTATTCACATATTGATGAATTTTATGTTATCTGACAGGAACGTCTTGTACATGAACATTTCATCTGGTATCATGTTCTTTCATCCCTTTCATTTTATTTTAGCATTTCTTATAAAGCACTTTTTTTCTGGTAACAGATTATCTTGCTTTTCTTTCTCTGGAAATGATAATTTATTAATCAAAATACTGAATCAGTTTGCCCATGGACAATTTTTGGAAAAATAGTCATATGTTTTCCACTGTGGAAGAGAAAATTATTTCTTATAAAATATCCATACCCTGGTCACATATCTCAACCCTCTTATAATTAAGCAGGCCATATACCTGTTAAAAGAGAAAAAAAAAGTTTCTCCAAAGAAAAGCTTGTAATTGCAGGTATAAATTCTCTATTAGCTTTCTTGCCCTATAATCATAGAGACCATATATTTCAACCATTTCACCTGTAAGACAGTGTGAAGACTGCTAATTTAACCATTAATTAGTCTATGGATCATGTCTTTCCCCTCCTATAATCTACTAAAATATAGAGTGCACATAGTATAAATTTTCCTCGAAATTTAATTTTAATACAATATTTGATAGTAATAATTTTAGTCTATTGAGATATGAATTTCTTAACACACCTGTTGATTTAAACTAATATATTAAATTATTATTAAAATTTATGTTTTATAGTATTTCCTTTGTATTCTGTTGATCTGTAAGTCTATCCTTGCTAATACTAATATCAAACTTTACATTTTATAACATAATATTTTGCATAGAAGTATGTTAACTTTTTTCTTCTTTTCAAAAATAATGATTAAAGCAAGAGTGATGGAGGAGTGGGTTGGGCATTTGCCTTGTAAGGGACCAACCTGGATTCAATCCCATGACCACATATGGTTCCCATTACCACATATGGTCCCCTGAGCACCTTAAGGAGTAATCTCTGAGTTCAGAGCCAGGATTGAGCCCTAAGCACAGCGGGGTGTGACCCAAAACTAAATAATATTGATTAGTCTCATTCTTATAATTATTCTTACAGTTTCCATTACTTTTGTTTTATTTTATCTTTATTTTGTTTCATTTGATATACTCTGATTTACATATGGTTAATGGCAGAGTTTCATTAATACAACTTTCTAAAACCACATCCTCCAACAGAGTGCTCACTTCCCTCCACCATTACCTTCATGTCTTTATTTTTTTTATTTATTTTTTATAGGAGTACTGCTATTTATTCAGCCACTGATTAGCTGATTGAATTGGGCATGAACTCCACCTTAATTTTTTTATATTTTTTATTTTTATATTTATTTATTGAATCACTGTGGGAAAAGTTACTAAGCTTTCAGGTTTAAGTCTCGGTCATACAATGATCAAACACCTTTCCCTTCACCAGTACTCATTTTTCACCACCAAGAACCCCAGTATACCCCCCACCCCTCCAAATGCCTGTGAGGCAGATGATTTCTACTTAACTCTTCTCTACATTGATTACATTCATTATTTCGACAAAAGATGCACCATTATTGTTTAGAATTTTCCCCCAAACAATCAGAATTGCTAAAAAGGCATTGTGAAATATTTTGTTTTCTATAGCTGGTTATGAGAATCATATAATGTCACGTGGCCACGATTTTGGATTTCTGCAAAGAGTCAGATAATTACGAGATTGGTTTCTGTGTGTCTGGTGTTGTGGCCATGCCGGAGAGCTGCTTGTGAGGGGTAACTTATGACCTCGGTAGGGCATGAAGGACTTGCCGCTTTCACCCCCCTTCCCATGAGACTGCAGTTGCCCCATCACTGCCAGCTCGTACCTGGCTTTCCTATAAGCTCTGAGGTGGTGGCCACCTTGCTGCCAGGGGGGGAAAAGGGCGGAATGGAACAACACCCTTTCCCTCCTGGGGATGCATGGCGCCGTAGTTTAATGCATGGTCCACTCACTTTTCCGCAAGCTGTCAGATTCTGGATTAACTTCTTTTGCCTCTGGAGCCATGGCCATGCCAGAGAGCAGCTTGTGGGGGGCAACTTGTGACCTCGGTAGGGCATGAAGGACAAGCCGGTACCGCCCTCCTTCCCATGAGACTGCAGTTGCCCTGTCACAGCCTGTCTTTAATTTTTAGTGACTGTGCTTTATAATTTTGTGATATTGACAATGACAGGTTTTACATAAACAATATTCCAATACCACACCCTCTCCATCAGCCTGTTCATTTTCTTCCACCATTGTCTTCATTCCCTTTATATTCTTCCCGATCCATACTTCAAAACCTCCTTCACCCCTATACTCTAAGTCTTATTATTATACTGAGCTCTGTATCAGAGACTGAGACATTCCTTTCTGTTATCTTTGGTCACTTGTTAAGCCTTAACCTATGCTTCTTTAAATACACATATGAGAGATCATTCTGAATCTTCTTCTTTGTGCTGACTTCATTCAGCACAATACTTCCCAGTTCCACCTGTGTAGTGGCAAATTGCATGATTTTGTGCTTCTTATATCCACGTAATATTCCATTGTGTATATATTCCATTGTTTCTTTACTCATTCATCTGTTATTGGAAACTTGAATTGTTTCCATATTTTGGTTACTGTAAATAATATTGCAGTGAACATAGACGCACATAGAACTTTTCTGATTAGCATTTTGGGACCTGTGGGATAAGTTCCTACAAATGGGGCTGTTGAGTCCGATGGAAACTCAATTCTTAGTTATTTGAGAAATGTCCAAAGAGCTTTTCAAAATGTTTATCAAATTGACATTCCCACAAGCAGAGTATGAGGGTTCCTTTTCTCCACTATCCACACCAACACTAGTTGTTGCTGTTGTTCTTTTCTAAAGAGTGCCAGTGCCACTGATGTGAGTATTGATTTTACGTGAATTTTCTCATGATTAGTGATGCAGAGCACATTTTCAGAAAGTTACTGTCTGTCTTCTTCTGGTCATCTCTTCTCCCCACTTTTTGGTGTGCTTAAAATTTTTTGTTATTTGTTAAGTTTCACCAGTTCCTAATATATCTCAGATATTAACTTTGTCAGGTAGTTGGTAGGTATATATTTTCTCACAGTCTGGTCATCGTGTGTTTTGTTTTGGAGCCACGTCTAACAGTGTTCCAGGCTGACTCTAGTCCTGCACTCAGAGATCACTGCTGGCTGGGTTCTGGAGAAAATGTGGTGTGCTGGGAATCAAAACAGGGTCAGTGCTTTCAGGGAAAATACCCTACCCACTATATTATGGTTATGGCCCTTGGTCATCATTTCTTTTTTACAGTGCAAAAATTCTAAATTTAATGTAATTCCATTTCATTATCTTTTCTTCCATTTGCTTGGTCAATGACATTGAATTATTGAAAATATCTTTAGATGCAATGTCCTTAAGGGATCTGTGAGGTTTTTCTCAAAATGGTTTATGGATATTTAAGTGATATCCCCAAAGGGCCTAATGTGGTTCAATTTATAGGTTTATTTAACTAAATTGAGACTTCTTATCCAAGGATACATCAATGTCTTCAATGTTTTACTTTATTTACAGCCCACAGTAAAGCTTTTGTTTTGTTTTGTCTTTGTTTTGGTGCCAGAAATCAAACCCAGCAACTCATGTGTGTAAAGCTTAGGCTCTACTGGTGAACTACATCATTGGCGAAAGCTTAAATTAAAATGACAGAGTCTATGCCTTTCATGTAAGCTCATTTCTTGGATTTTAATGTTTTCTGCTTACTATTTTTATAGTAAATAATATATTTTAATATTCTCAATGGATTATTAATGAATTTGTTTTCACTAGAACCTATATAATATATTTTAATATTCTCAATGGATTATTAATGAATTTGTTTTCACTAGAACCTATATGTTGCCCTACTTAAGACACTGAAATCATCTTCATGACTAATTCTATATAATACATAGGGAAAAACAGTATCGTGATGCATTTTGTAAACTACACTCCTTGATTAGGTCTTCATGGGAAAGAATCATTTTCCATAACATTCTATATTGTGGTACTTAAGATCTAAAACTACCTTCAGGGTTACCTGGCCTATCTCTTCCATCATTTTATCTGTCACTGTCACTGTCCTCCTGTTGTTCATCAATTTTTTTCTAGTGGGCCCAGTGACATTGTGAGACTTGTTACTGTGTTTGGCATATGAAAAATAATATATTTAAGAGAAAATATTCATTTCTTGTTCACATTTTAACATACATTTATTGAGCAGTTTCTATGCATTTGGAATCCACATTCTAGAGAGCCTAGTGTAAACCTTAATTATAATCCAAAATTGGTGCACATTTTATCAGTTCAGAAAATGTTTGCCTTGACAATATGATTGTTTTATTTTGGAAAGAAATAAAAGCATTGCTGGGGGTCACTGTACTTCATAACTATGAAATTCCAACACTATAATCTTAAAGTAAAGTAAAGCTTTATTTAAATGTTATTTACAACAAGTAATAAGTACTTCAAAGTCCTTTAGAAATTCCATAGAAGAAAATGGGCCTTGTAACTGGAAAATATAAGGCTAGTCATTTGTCTCTACTGCAGAAAGTGAAATGAAAAGATCTTTTATCACACTTGGGTTTCCTGAAATATTTTCCATCTTAGGATAAATCACACATGGTTTTCTGGCACTGGGAGTCTACTTTTCTAAGTTTGTTTTTAAACGTGGCAGGAGTTTGCAGACTACTGCTGCAGGAAACATCTCTGATCTTATCCCCTTCAGTGAACAGCTGAGTATATTAAGACATAATAGCACTTTCCCAAGGATTGCATCCACGCCAAAGAAGATTTGGGCATACTAGCTCATGCACATAAAAGGTAGCACAAGTTAAAAATAGAAAAAAAATTACAATAGACTAAATTAAGAACAATGAATAAACAAGTCAATATGGTTTAGGCAGAAAATTCAAGATGCACCAAGTTTAATGTCTGACCTTGAGTTTATATAATGAACGCTACAATGATGTTATCATAGCCTTTACTGCTCTTATATCACCTCTACTATCTGATATATATTTAATATTTACACTTTACTTTCCACTTCCTATATGCGAAGGGAAAATAACATGATGCCTACTCTCAAAGGCTTCTGTAAGACTTACATAGGATTCTTGTCACCCACTTGCCATTATGCCTTGTGTGATGCCGCATGCACATCTCAATTACAGAATATAAGCCTAAGAGAGCTAAGTGACAGATAATGGCAGCAATCAAGAGGACAACGATTACCAACAACCCTGGCCCAGAGACACAGCAACAAGCCCCAGAAGACAACACAGCACCTGATATCTCTCCAGTTTCACCAGGGCACCCCAGATGGAGCAGTTGCCCTCTCCCCGCCTACTTCAGATGGAATCCAGGAGACCAAGAGCTCCCCCCGCCCCCCGCCCAGTATGCGGGTTCCAGGACTAAATCTCCAGACTGCATGGTGGCAGAGGACCTGAGCTGCCCCTCCCTGGTCCCCTCCTGCCCAGTAGACTGGATGTCACGCCCACAATTTGCCTCCAGGTGCCATCTTAGCGCACCAACAGCACTGGCCCAGAGACTCCCAGTTGAATCCCAAAATGGGTTAGTGCCATACAGAGAAGTCTCTGGAACCCAACCATTTACAATCTAGAATTTTACATTTATAATTGCAGCCACATGATCTCTCATGATATTCAAAACGAGCAATGAAAAATAAATTATCTAGCATCTGCCCCTGGCAGGTAGGTTTGAATGTTGATGGGAAAGTTTGAGCAAAACATTATGCCCCAAAATAGAGAGAATATTGGGGAAATTGTCTGCCAAAGAGGCAGAGTGAAGACTGGGATGTGGGTGGTAGAAAATGTGCACTGGTGGAAGAATGGGTGTTCCATCATTGTATGGCTGAATGGCTGAATCTCAAACATGAAAGCTTTGTAACTCTATCTCACCGTGATCCAATTAAAAAACAAGTAATGTGTAATTCATGCTCAATTCAATCAGCTCAATCAATGGCCGAACAAATAGTAGTACTCCTACATTATTTTTAAAAAGGACAATATTTTTAAGCAATTATTTAAGTACTGGTACTAATTAATTTTTAAAAATCCGGTTTCCTAAAGCAATATCATTCATTTTAATTGAACTACATGTAAAACATATGGTAGGTCTTGTGGGTTATATGGCACCTTTTATCCACCAATGAAAACAAAATCTAAAGTGACAGTGGGGGGAGAAAAATAATCCAGGAATATAAAGACTGTACCAACTTGCACCCTGGGTTAATTCCCGGCAGCACTCAAAGGAATAAAGCAGCAGGTTTTTAAAAAAACGGGTGTCAGGGCCTGGCCAGCCCCAGGCCTACTCTGTCATTTCCTGCAGCTTCTCTCCATTTCTGGTCCCCACTTCCTCCTCACTCTCCCTCCCCCAGCTGGTCCCGGGGCTCCATTATTCAGAGGAGGGGGGTGGGGGTGAGGAAGTCTGCACTGGTCAGGAGGACTATGCCTTTTGATAAAAGAACTCTCTAATATCAGAGGGAGAGTAATTGTGTTGGTTGATGTGATGTGATCAGAAAAAACACTGAGAGGATGGGAACATTTTTACATTTCTCTAGAAAATGTTAAAGATCTGGTAGGATTTTGAGAAATAAAATCCATGAAAAGTTGACACAGTATAAACAGAAAGAAGGTTAAGAAACAATAAATTCAGATATTTAAGCAGGTGAAGGAAAAAACTGACAACCAATTTTATCTGTAAGAATAAGTCTTTTAGGCTTGCTCTTCAAGCCTGTGTTCTCCCTTGAACGTGTATCTCACTCACTCATCCACGTTTCTCTGCTTGCCGATTTCTATGCTGGCGAAGCCTGTGTCCCCTCTTGCAAGCAAACTCTCTTCTTCTTTTCCAATCCTCACATTCTACTAAATAAGTTTCCATAATAATCACTTTGCTTCACATAAGAAAAGAGCTAATGACTCATTTAATGTGCTAACTATTTCCATTGTTTTTTCAATGTGCTTTAATTCATAGCAGCTGGAGAGATAGCACAGAGTGTTGGGTGTTCAATTCCCAGCATCTCATATGGTCCCCTGAGCACCTCCAGGAATAATTCCTGAGAACAAGAGCTGATCCAGGAGTAACCCTTGTGCATCCCTGGGTGTGACTCAAAAAAGCAAAAAAGAAAAGTGCTTTAATTCACATTATGGAATTTTATCTTCACAATCACCATGAGAAGCCAGTGGCCAGTATTAGTTTATCAAGTCATTAAATAAAATCAAGAGACCCACAATGCTAAAAAACACTAAGCAACATTATACCAGATCAAAAAATTAATTAATAGGGATAGGACAAAGACCCAAATTTCTGTTACCTAGTCCAATACTGTTACTATCACTTCAAACCAAATATCCAGGGGACTCTTACCAATGTATCCCATGTTTTAGTGAATGAAAGTTCACAACCTTACATGCTAGGAAGTATTTTTCCCTGCATGTTCACAAGGTCACTGAGTGAGGGAACATGCATTAACCTCATGATCATTTAACCATTATTCTTTTGATTCATTCGAATGCCTAACAACCCGAATCGGAATCAGACGATTACACTTGAATAGATGTGGCTCACTGCCGGCAGTTTCTATCTTTGTTATCTATGCACCAACATCCAATTATGGTGAAGGAGAAATTGAGAAGTTCTACATGGAGCTGGAGAAGTTCTATAAAGATCACACCTTCTACGAGATCAGTGTTGGTGATTTTAATGCCGAGATAGGACCAAGAAGATCAGCCGACAAACTCCAAATCGGGACCCATAGCCTAGAATGGAACGAATTGGGGGACAGATTGTCTGAATTCATCATGTCAACCAAGACCATCCATGGTAACTCACAGTTCCAAAAGGCTGAATCTAAACGATGGACATGGGAGTCTCCCGGTGGACGGTTCCACAATGAAATAGACCACATCATATTCAATCGGCGGTTTTGCCTAACCAATGTTGCTGTTGTCCCAAAATTCCAAATGGGATCGGACTACCATCTCCTTCATGCAAAATTCTACCTCACAGAATGGGGAAAAAAGAATGCAAAGTTTAAGAAGAGAACTCCCAGAACAACCACCAACTGGGAGCTCTTTAGCTCTGTTGCGGCAACATGGGAAGATGCCGTCTTTGACAACATTGATGAGGAATACTATTGAATGATTTAACATCTCCATGATTGTACAAGGAAATCCAAGAGAGAGGTAACCACAAAAACACGCCTTTCTTCAAACATTCTTGAACTTATTCACCAACATGGCTTGGCACATGCCTCGGGCAACCGCAAGCAAACATCCAAGCTGGCAAAACAGTGCAGAAAAGCAACCAAGGATGACCTCAAAGACAGGAGAGCAGCAGTGCTGATAGATGCGGTAGAAGCTGGGAAAAGCATTCGTAATGCCCGCCTGTGCTTCACCAACTACAAGACCAAGACGACTGCCCTCCGACATTCTGATGGATCTATCACATCTTCCATAAGGGCATTGGAGAAGATTATTCATGACTTCTACTCAGATCTCTTTAATAGCCACGTTCACTTGCTCACGTACCAAATTCCGCAAGATGGTTATGTCGTTCCTAATGTTCTCCCTTCCGAAATGCAACACATCATCTCGTTGGTAAAGAAACAAAGAGCACCTGGCCCAGACAAGGTCAGACCTGAACACCTGAAAAACTTACCGTCAGTGCTCATCAATACACTGACTCGGCTCTTCACACGCTACATATCTGAATGCAAGGTTCCATCTCAATGGAAAACCAGCAAGACTGTACTACTATACAAGAAGGGAGACATCCACAAAATTGCCAACTATTGTCCAATCTGCCTATTGTCTGTCATCTACAAACTGTTCACTCGAGTCATCCTGAATAGGATTGGCAGAACACTAGATGAAGGACAAACATGTGAACAAGCCAGGTTCCAAAAAGGATTCAGCACCATCAACCATATCCACACGATAACCAAGCTCATTGAGGTTTCTCAGGAGTTCAAGATGCCGCTCTGTCTAACGTTCATTGATTTAAAGAAGGCCTTTGATTCTGTTGATCCGGAAACAGTCATAGAAGCCCTAGCCAATCAAGGCGTACAAACATCAGGATCCTCTGTGAGCTGTATTATGGATTCACTACCAGAATCTCACCATTCTACAAAGAAGTAATCATCCAGGTCAAGAGAGGGGTTCGGCAGGGTGATACCATTTCACCAAATCTCTTCAGGGCCACCCTCGAGAACATCATGTGATGACTGGAATGGGAAGGAATGGGAGTGAAGATAGATGGTTGGCAACTACACCACCTCCGCTTTGCTGATGACATTGTTCTAATAACACCAAACATCAGCCAAGCAGCACAAATGCTAACCATCTTCGACCATGAGTGTGGAAAGGTCAGATTACAACTGAATCTCACAAAGGCCATGCTCATGAGAAACAATCTTGTTCCTGATGTTCCATTCACTCTCAACAGAACCACCATCTCCGAATGCAACAGTTATATATACCTAGGTCGAGAAATCAACATGATGAATGACCTGGCACCTGACATATGCAGGAGGAAGAGAGTGGCTTGGAATGCCTTCAAGAGCGTTGAAGAAATAACTAAGAGGACAAAGGAACTCCAGCTCTGAGCACATCTCTTCAATTCCACTGTTCTTCCTGCATTAACATATACCTCAGAGACCTGGGCCCTACGAAAACAGGATGAGAACGCTATTTGGATCTCTCAAAGAGGAATCGAAAGAGCTATGCTTGGAGTATCACGCTTCACTCAAATGAGAGATAGAATCTGGAGTTCCGATCTCCATCAACGATCAAGAATCAGGGACGCTGTCTCATTTGCCAAGACATCAAAAATCAGATGGGCTGGACACGTAATGAGGTTTACAGACAACCGCTGGACTAGAGCCATTACTGACTGGATTCCAGGGGACGTCAAAAGATCGCGTGGATGCCCACCTACAAGATGGTCAGACTTCTTTGTCAAGACCCTGAATGATCATTTTGAAGCTCTGCATGTTCCTAGAATGAGCAGATTTCATTGGGCTACGCTAGCACGCAACAGGGATGAATGGAGACGTTACTGGCACATGTTCGAGTAAATCAAGGGTATCAAGTGATCAAGTGATCTTTTGAGGTAACTAAACCAACCCTACAGATTTATTTGTTCCATGAAATTTATCCTATACCATATAGTTTCTTGTTTTTCTTCACTGAAAACATAGGGGCTAAAATACTAATTTTGCAGAACTTAATATATTTCTACTATGTACTAAATCAGAGATTCTAAATGAATGAAATTCAGTTAGCTGCAAGACAATTCCATGAAACAGGTATTATTCCATCTGACTAGGGGATAAACTTGTAACCAAAAAATATTTTTTCAAAGGACGCAAAATTAGTTAGGGGACCATCAGGAGTCACAGAAATTTAATGTAATACCCACACTTTTGCACTTAAATATTGTGCTTTTTTCAAATTTAAATGTAGTTTAGGCAAAGTCCCTGTGGCTGTGTAGTATGGAAACTATCAAGAGGGACCTCAGGAAACTTCAATCTAGCAGGCTATTTGCTCACCAAGGCAAACCACAGAGCTTGCATCTCCCTAGATGAGGCAACAGCAATGCCTCAGAATGAACGTTACTTGCCTATGGAAATTTTTGTGTAAAGTTCATATGAAAATAAACATTGGATTACATATAGACCCTCAGTCAACCAAATCTGAACCTAAACTCTGGTTCTGTCTTCCATGAGTGCACCTATAGATTATTGAGCAAAGTTCCTGACAAGGAAGAAGTGCTCAATCCATTTCATAGGTTCTTATTGTTAGATGCTAAGATGTCTAATGATACTTTTTTCTATTTCATTTCTTTGTCCCAGCATAGAGCTCCGGCCAACCATAAATCACTTAGGTGGTCTTGAGAAGTCCTACGAAGCATGTTGAGGCACTGAACATTTCAAATGGAGAAGTGTATAACATCCCCCTACGGATCCACAGGATCTATGTCATTAGAAGAAAGACTAGGAAGTGGCAACATTAGGGATATGAAGCTTGGACTATTCACAGAGATTGAGTCTTTGGGGGAAATTTAGCATAAGTACTAGAAGAAAAGGGAACTGCAGAATAAATTGTTAGAACTGGTAAGAACAAAAATGCCTGACTCCTAGGAGGGAAAGTAAATGGGAAAATTGGTGCAAGATCTTATATACCTGGAAACTTGGAAAATATCTTTGGATTGAACAAAACTAGTAAAAACTGTGGCTATGAGAGCCCAAATGAAGCAAAGAGCACTCTTGAAAAATTTGGTGCTGAGGACATACTTTCAACTCTCTTTTTTGCTGACATTTATTTGTGGGGAGGGGAACCAACCTCTGATGATGCTCAGGTGGTGCTCCTGGCTTTGCCCTCATGCAATGCAAATGCCCTACCCGCCATACCACCACTCTTGCCCCTTTTAATTCTCTTTCAAATGATTCAGTATCTGGCTAATAGGCTTCCAGTCTCATTAGCCTTGACTAGTCAGGACCAGATGTTAAGAACAATCATGTGTCATATGTAAATTATAAGAGTATCCCTGCTTCCTCATGGAAATCTGAATGGCCATCATATTCTTTTGAACTTCCAGTACCTGATTTGTGTTTCTTGGGAACTTCACAGATTAAGTTTACTTCACCCCCTCCACCCCCCAAAAAGATGCGAAAATTTATGTTATTCTAAGTTATAGACTTCAAGCAGAGTTTAGTTTTAGAAATAAGTGAATTTGTTTCATTGAGATTTGGGAATCAGTTCTTACTATATATTGTTACTATATATGTGTATACCATTTATACATATATAGGTGATTAACTCTTACATATATGTGTGTGTATATACATATATGTAATATATATAAAATAGCGGCAATGACAGCAATGATGTATGTTTCAATGCTCACAAGAAGGCTGAGGACTATGCCTTCTGCTGAAGATTTCACCTATGTAGTAGCTCTGAGATTCTGTGAAAAAGGTTAGCCATTGAGTAATGAGGAAGGAAAAATGTGTGTTAGTTAATTCACAGGAGAGGACAATTAATTCTAGGTTTACTTGTTTTTGCAAATGTGCGACTCCAATCAACTGAGAAATGACTAGTTGACAAAGTCTATGTTTCTAAGATTACATTCAATGATTCTAATGAAATTGTTTCCTCTACCATCACTGAAAGAATTGAATTAACTCCCATAAGTGCAAATCTATACATATCACCTATAGGAGATTAATGAGGTTTCTAGAAATCAGTTTTAAACTGTTTTTCTTTTAGTGTGCCTAACTATAATTTCTTTCAGTTATACCAACTCAAATAAAGGTCAAATGTTTAGTAAGGAATTACTCTGTAGAACTTCCTCATTGAGAAAGCTCAGACATAGAGATCTACTGGGCTTAACGATAGAACTGATATGAGAATTAGTCCCTGTTTTGCCAGCCCCATCTCTTGATGGCAGGATAATCTGAATGCTCACAAATAAGGAAAAACATAAGGAAGAAATGACTATTTCTTTCATTTGGAAGTAAGAGTACTTTTCCTAATGAATATAGAACTAACTTAATTATCAGGAACACATTGGTAGTCATATTCTTCTCAACTTTCACAAAACATTTTATGTATCAAAGAAATAATGGCAAAAGTCATAGCTGCAAATATGCCACATATTAAGTATTTATTATATATATGAAAATTCAATGGGATGAAGCAGTAGCACAGAGGGTGGGGTGTTTGCCTTGCATGGGGTCGACCTGGGTTCGATACCTCTATCCCTCTTGGAGAGCCCGACAAGCTACTGAGAGTATTCCACCCACAAGACAGAGCCTGGCAAGCTTCCTGTGTTGCATTCGATATGCCAAAAACAGTAACAAGTCTCACAATGGAGACATTACTGGTGCCCACTCAAGCAAATCAATGAACAACAGGAGGACAGTGCTGCTAGAGTGCTACGTGAAAATTCAACAAATATTACACATTTCTTCTAGTTAACACTTAACTAGGTCAAGAAAGGTTTATTCTCTTCATGTTACCAGGGGGAAAAAAACTGAGCCCTAAAAAATAAAATAACTTGCTATAAATACAGGCATGTCTTTTAAGCTGTTGTTTAATGTATGATTCTAGATTCATGCTGAACTGTGTTCCCTCCCTCACATGTCTCTTAGGCTTGGAGTTACTTTGGCCTGTTCAGAGAAGACTAGATTTGCTGGCAGGCAGGCTCATGAGGCTATGAAACAGCAGTAACTATTGTCACAGAGCTGTTTAATGGGTTTAATGACAGAACTGATATGGGAATTTAGTCCATGTAAGACAGCCATGAGATACAAAGTTGCTGTGATCTTTTAGAATGCTTTGATTGTGCCAAAGTCTACAGCAATTTGGAAGCAACAGTCAGGCACTGTGAAGTCATCTCCTGGTTGTCAGCACACCAACAATCGTGGCTGCAGTTGAAGTGTCTGAAGTCTGATTCTGCATCTCAACACAGCTGTGAGAGGTGAACTAGCTACTGGAACCCTCAGTCTTTGGAAAAGTGTCTCCCTCACACCCTTTAGGTAGCAATGACCTTAGGTAAGATTTTTGCTTCTTAAAACCTGTTTTCAAAAGAGGCTCTACTCTCATTTTCGTCAAAGTGTAAAATACCTGCAAGGAAGTTAGCTTTTTCATGAAAATATTTAGTAAAAAGAAGTAGGGCTCTGATGTACAAATTCTCTGGCCCTTAACGTTTAAAAAAATAGAAAGGGAGCTCAGATAGAGAAGGGAGCACCAAATAAAGGGTGTTGGGAGGATCCTCCCAGGATGGGAGAAGCATGCCGAAAGTAAACTATAGACCAAACATGATTGCCACCCATTGCCACTTTTGCAAACCACAACACCCAATAGGAAAGAGAGAACAAAAGGGAGTGCCCTGCCACAGAGGCAGGGTGGGATGGTGGGTGGGTGGGAGGTGGGAGGGATACTGGGATCCGTGGTGGTGGGACATGGGCACTGGTGGAGGGATGGGTATTTGATCATTGTATAATTGAAACCCAAGCACAAAAATTTGTAAGTCTACAACTGTACCTCATGGTGTCTCACTAATAAAAATTAAAAAAGAAATAAAAAATTAAAATTAAAATTAAAAAATGGAGATTTAAGGGCATTTGGAGGAAACATTTTCTTTTTTTTTTCCCTTTATTTTATTTTATTTTTTTTAAAGTTGTAGATTTACAATTTTTTGTGCTTTGGTTTCAATTATACAATGATCAGATACCCATCCCTCCACCAGTGCCCATTTTCCACCACCATGGATAATATCCCTCCCACCCCCATAACATTTTCTTTTAGAAATCATTAATCACACTCCCTTAAATGTATGTCTGCATGCAAATAAAGAAGTTAGCCTCTATCCCAAAATTAAATAAATTTCAATAAAAATCTGGACTCTACATTTAAAGTAATTTAAATATTACCTATTTTATGATTATTAGAGAAGAATTCACTGCTTAACTTTTGAGGATCATTTTTAGGGTCTCAATATTGAAGCAACCAAGTTTGTTATTCGAACTATTAAATATTGGAATTACCTGATACAAGGTGAACAAATCAGATGGTAACTCTGAATGAGTGGGAGTCACTATTAAAATTCTACAAAGATATAAGTTTTCTGGAAGAGCCTTTGGGGACTGCTGGAAGGAGGTGAGTACTCTGATTGTGGCTATGGTGTTGAAGAGATGCCGCATGAAACCATCATTAACTCTATTGCAATTCACAGTTTCTAAATAAAGATTTTTTTAAATGTTAAGGGTTGGAGAGATAGTACAGCAGACAAGGTGCATTTTTTTATGAGGCCAACTTGGGTTCAATTCCAGGAACTCCATATATTTCCCCAAGTTCTACCAGGAGAGATCTCATAGTGCACAGTCAGGAGTAAGCTCTGAGAACCTGAGTATGACCCCCAAAACAACAAAAAATGCTAATACTACTCTGTGTTGAATCAGAGTGCTATCAGTAGGATAATCTATACCTCTTTCTAGAATACCCATTCATAAAATGAAACTTAGCAGATTGTTGGAAAATACAGCCTCAACTCACATACACAACATAACACACGCACATATGTAGTAAGTAGGTTTTGCTGTAATAATCATATGAAAACCCAGTGGAGAAAAATTACAGAGACAACAAAAGTTATGGAAGGTCCCATGTACCATACCCAAAGGTGAGACTGTTTCAGACAACCAAGTAACTAATGGCTTTACGGAGGGGAAAGAAATATCAAATTTGCATTTTATAGAGATCACAGAAAGAGCATTGTGCAACGCTTTACAAATTTGTTTATAAAATAAAAAATTATGGGGGAAAAATGGCCTAGTGTAGTAAAATAAAAAGATTCAGGGTATTAATAATGGATACATGACCAAGACAGTGAATATTCTTTATATAGTGGAAGATAGCATTCTCCTAGTTGTTTGAGTACAGACATTTCACTTAGAAATAATTGATTGATTTCTGGCTACTTCACAATAATTGTGAAGAATTTTTGTAGTTTTGACCATTTATCTGTTCCACAAGGAAGGAGGTTCTATGCTTGAGGGACTTAGTAAAACAAACATTACACTATAGGGAAATGTGAGTTTCTAACATTATCACTGCATTTTTAATCCCTACACTTGCACCCCAAGATAGTAAATGTCTTTATTTAAAGCAAATTCCAAATAAACTGTTGCATCATTCACTAGGACACAGAAGCAAAATATAACTGCTCCTTAGACAAAAGATTACAGGGTCAGAGAATTAGTACAGAGTTGAAGGTGCATCTAATGCATGCCTTACATGTGAATTCGAAATCTGGTACCACATCTGCTCCCCTTAGAGCAGTAGATATAGCTCTAGAGGTACCTAAGCATCACTCAGTATGGCCCTGAAGTGGGGCAGATAGTTCCTGGCACTGTGGAGTCTAAGCAGCACTGCTTCCTCAGGCCCTTTCTCAGAACCACAGGCCACATTTTCTGAGAATCACAGGGAGTGGCCATGGGTCCCAGGCTTCATGAGCAACACTTGGGAGATGCACCTCCCAGGCCTCCACCTAAAAGGAAGGTACAAAATACTTAAAATAATATAGACAAAGAAGACATATAGGCTAATATTCGGAGCCACTACTCATTAGATATCAAAGGAGATGATGACTTTATCATTTGAGCTACATCTCAGGGCTCAGGGCTCCTTCATTTCCAGATAACAGTTCTTACGTCATTGCTTGAATGTGGGCTGTCTAGACAGCATGAAGCAGAAGAATGAAACACTAGAATGGACCACAATTATTTTAGAAACTCAATAAATATATATGTCAAGCGTGTGATTGTCGGATCTTTTTTTTTTGTCTGTGCTTACTATAATTATAGTTGGGAATCGGGATCCCAGAAATAAATCTGCATGGAAATATTTCATTTGCTGGATGTAAGTGAAATACTCCATAATAATTTTGGTATCCAAAGTAAAGAACAAATCTATTCTATGCATCCTATTTGGAAAATAAATTCCTCAGTCATATGTAGACCCCTTAACTTTCTAACCTTCTCTCCCCTTTTCCACCAACATTCTTCATCTCTATTCCCCAAAACCGATACACACAAAGTCAGAGATCATTTTGATATTTTATTTATTTTTAATTATTTCATTTTCACTCATTTCAGGGGCCTAGGTGAGGGGGCACCAGCACTCTTCTGAACTAACTGGGGATAGTTTTCTTAACAGTAAGAGAGTAAATGCTGTAATTTCAATGTGAATGCTTAGTATGGCAGATTTAGAAAACACTCATGAAGAAAACATTTACTTTCTGTGGCTTTTTTTTTCAGTGCTGTCGATCAACTTCAGGGCTCAACTCTGACCTATATCCCCAGCATTTCTACGCCTTTTAAATCCACATGTTATATCAATGTCTTGGCATATATTAGATTCTGTGAGATAACTCTGAGAAACTGAACTCTTTTGACTTCAGCACTTACAAAGCTTTATAACCTTGTACATGCTACTTATCTCTCTCTGAATGATAGTTTTTTCAACCATAAACTGTGAAAAATTAAATATCCCTCCATTTAATTCAGAGTCTCCGTTAAGGTTTAGTTAAGGATTCAAGCAAAGCCTCCATCGCATCCTAGGATATACTTAACCACTCAATAAACATTAGCTACAATCATTACCTTAATTACTGGCATAAATCGGTCAGGAGCAAAATGAAGACAGAAAAAATGTTACTGAGATTTTGCCAAAATACATTTTAGTATCATGGGTGTACAGTTCTTTCAGCTTCACAGACAATCATGCTTCTCTCTTGCCCTTCTTCCATACATTTTTTACTGAATTCCATGTATAGATTTACTGAGAAAGAGAATAAGGACAACTTGAAGGCAAGAAGAATGTACCTAAATCATATTATTGCCACTTGAAAAGTTCTTTTTTCATTGTTTTGTTTTTAAGGGCACATTTGGTCGTACTCAGGACTTAGTTCTGACTTTGTGGTCAGGTATTATTTCTGTCAGTGCTCAGGGAACCATCTGTGGTGTAGAGCATCAAGCTGAGCTCAGCTACATGCAAAGCAAGTCTAATCTCAAAGACACAGCAGATAATAAGATACAGTGAATCAATTAGCATAGATATAATAACAAAATATAGTAATCATCAAAGAATAAGTCTTATGTATTATCTAATATAATTTATTTAGCAATATATTTATGTAATTTAATTTTAATTATAGCGGTTGTTAAATATAAGAATGATTAACTTGGTTTCCTCAATTATTAAAATTGGGACAATCATTAAATTCATAACAAGCTAGAGTCAGCATATCACAATATATCACTTCTTCTAAAGCACTACAAGATCTGCCCCCAGATGTTTTCTCCAGACCAATGTCTGGCCATTTTTTCCTCCATACTTTCTGTTCCAGCCATCCAGAAGACTTTTTTAATGCTGTTTTCTTTGACAGGAAAACTCTCACTTGCCCTTCACATCTCCATTTATACAATTTCCCCCCAGGCACTCTGCTCTAGAACTGTTAGCTAGTTTTATATAATAAAGATTCAACTTTTTTTTAAAGGTCTTTGTCTTCTCTAAACCACTGAAATATGCTGCCTGATGAGAATGTCTGTTTATTTGAAAGACCAGAGCCATATGTAACTGTACATGAACTAAGTCTTTTATGGTAGAGTCCTTGGGTATTTTAAGCCTTTCAGCTTGACTTCTTGAGGTAGTGGACCCTAATATCAGTCACATGGGCAGTCAGCTACAATTTTTGATTGAGCTACATCTCAAACAAAACAGTACATACCAGGTATAGGTGAGCTACTCAGGGCAACAATACATAGTATGGTTTATCACTGAGGAGAGAAGTTGACATTGTCCATAACTTCATTGAAAGATGACAATTCATAGATGTACACATAGATGTCTCTTGGTGTTGCCCATGTACCATTTCTTTCACTAACTTTATTTGATTTTAATATTGTTGTTGTTGTTGTTGTTTTGGGGCACATGCTATGGTGCTCTGGGCTTACTTCCAGATCATTCTTGGTGCGCTTAGGGGATCATAGATGAGGTGCCATGGATTGAGCCCAGGTTGGCTGAATGCAAAGAAAGTGCCCTACCCGCTGCACTATTGCTCTGGCCCTTAAATTCCTTTACTAATTTTAACCAGCATGTTTTTCTATAGAAAATTTTAATTATGGGCTATCAGAAGCTCAAATGGTGGAGCTCATGACTAGTGCATGGAAGGTCCTGAATTTGATTCCTGCTTCACCTGCCCCCCAAAACAATACCAGGTAACCATGGTGGTCCCTGATACATCACTAGGTGCAAACCAGTGAACTCATAAGATTCACACTGTTGGAGACTGAAAATCAAGGGCGTGTAGTCCCACCCCACCCTCAAACCACTGGGTGGGGGCCCTATTAACAATAACAAGCAGGGCTGGAGCAATAGCACAGTGTGTAGGGCATTTGCCTTGCATGTGGCCAATTCAGATTCGATTCCCAGCATCCCATATGGACTGAGTGCAGAGCCAGGAGTAACCTCTGTGCATTGCCAGGTGTGACATAAAAATCAAAAAAAAAAAAATCAATAATTTTGCCTCGGTGCTTTCAGTGACTCTGCATGTCTTAGCAAATTTTCAAATCTGAAGTAATTTTGAGGGGGGCTAAAATTATAAAATGGTTTCAGAAATGATAATAGTCTTAGGGATGCACAAACTTTGCGGTGGCCTTTTGGGGTGTTTTCAGCTACTATACATATACATTACATATGTAGTCTTTGCCTGCAGTTTTTATGTGCCTGAGAATAAGGTTTGTGGTTTGTACATTGTTTCGCCTCTAAAACCAAACCACATAGCCACTCAAACATCGATGGAATAAATTTAGCAAACAATATTTTTATACTGCTATCATAGCTGCATACTTGTTCCCTAGGACTATTTTTATTGAAACATGAATCAATTTAACTGAGGATAATAATGCCAATGGACATTGAATAAAGCCATTTTTTTTAACAAAAGCCAAGAAACATGTTTTTATGACTCTCCTTTCTCTCTCTGCAATGACTTCTTAATAATATTTAGACCACAGAGGATGGGAAAATTACTTGTCAGATAAGTTTCCATCAGTTTTGTTTTTCCCAAATGACCTAATGAAAATTATACTTAAAAATATGAGGAATTACTTTATGGAACCTACTAAGAGGGTTGAAAAAGGGATTTAATACAGAAATCTCTTCAGCCAGTTGAATCCAGGTGAAACTGACACAGATATGAGAAAAGAATATGTATCTAACCAAAATGCTTGGCTGAATAGAAGAGTATCATAATGCTGGAAAGGAATAATTAATTTTTTTATTCTCCACTACCTCCACTATCCAGCCGCCGCCCAGCTCCAGGATGCTTTCCGGACGCTCTGGCTGAGACTCATGCACGAGTGAAGCCCACAGAACAAGGTAAGTGGAACTCTATGACTTTGGACTGCAACCTCAACGGACCCGGGAATAGAGATCCTCTGCCTGCTGCCACCAATCTCCGGAAACCAGGGGATTAAAACCAGAAGACCCACCCAACCCTGCCCTGTTGGCTTCCACCAACCTCCAGCAACCCAGGATTACACACAGAAGACCCACTCTACTAGGACCAGATAAATACCTCATCAGCAGACCTCTGCTACCTCCACTACCTCCACTACCCAGCCATTACCACGCTCCAGGACGCTTTCCAGACACATCATAAGACACTTAATATTCATCTTCCAAGATTACCGCACTATATTTGATAGGGTTCACATATGGTTTGAACCATGTGAACATCTGCAAGGGCGATTAGAGGCCACCCTAAAACCCTCTATCCCTCTTGTTGAGCCTGGCAAGCTACTGAGAATATCCCACCCGCAAGGCAGAGCCTGGCAAGCTATCCGTGGTGTATTCGATATGCCATAACCAGTAAATACAATGGGTCTCATTCCCCTGACCCTAAAAGATCCACCAATACGGCAGCATTAAGAAGGATGAGGAAGGAGTGGCTGATAAAATCTCAGGGTCAAACTAGGCTGCCAAAACAAAGAAGGACAAAATTTGACAGTCTGTACTTTGAATGCACTTACGCTGGCATCGGATGCATCCATCGAGAACCTGGCAGAGGGATGGGTACTTGATCATTGTATAACTGAAACCCAAGCACAAAAATTTGTAAGTCTATAACTGTACTTCATGGTGTTTCACTAATTAAAAAAATTAAAAGCACAAGACAAGAAAGGAAAACTCTTCTACAATTTATATAATCTTGTTAAAAATTCTCAAGAGAAAAAAAAATTCTCAAGAACACAAATTGGATCTTCAAGAGATTATCCTACATTTCAGAACATTTTCAGATATTTAGAATATTAAATAGAATATTTTAAAACCCAAAAAATAAGTAAATAAATAATCTTTTTAAAATAATTTTCAAAAAGAAACCTCTTATGTCATGGTCATGTTTGCTCTCAGCAGCCTCCCAGCTCTATTCCCTACTGTTGAGGAAGAGCTTATTCATCCCTTAGGAAATGTTCTATTAGTGGCTACCCATACTCACTTTAACACAACATAACTTTAATGTCACATAACTTAGAAAAAACATGTATCTTTTTCCTTTTGGTTTTCCTTTTGATATGTATATTTGAGAGCTTTTGAGGAAACTGCAGTGTTTTATTATGGGTCATTTTACATATCCTGCAGATAACAGATTCTTAATAAAAGAAATATCAATTGCATTCAACTATCCAGTTTGTTTTGATTTGTTTTCAATTTTCCCTAAGTGTTCCTTCCTTTGTGAAAACAAAAACTCATTTCCCTGCCTACTAATAGCTTATTCATGAAGTGATTTTTCCTCCCCCCACTCCCAGCTTTATTTTTAAGTTCCTAAGAAGTACCAGATGTTGAAAGAAACTTTCTCTTATTGGTGTCCAGAGAAAACAAAAAGCATGTATCACTTCAAGCCTGACCTGCACAAGCAGAAAATGGACTAAACTTATGACTGCCAGAATTAAACACAGTGCAGATGGCACAAAGAAAAATCCTAATGTAGTATCATTTTACTGACTTGTGCTTTCCGTTGTCCCTCTTCACACCTGATTCCAGAGTGTTCAGAAGATATGATAGAGTAGGACACAAAAGCTACACAGAAAAGGGTTTTATTTGAGGTTCATCTTGTGACTTCGAAGCCAGAGTTTCATCATAAGAGAATCATTCTTCTATTAGCGGGTCCCAAAGACTGTCTTCTGAGAAGAGAAGTTTAATTTCAGGTAAAATTGAAATATATTGAGTTAAACAAATTAAACAACAGACTAACAGCATCATGGACTCCCCAAGTGGCACAGGTTGATGGGGAATCACTGTATCGCTGTATCACTGTAATCCTGTTGTCCATCGATTTGTTCGAGTGGGCACCAGTAACGTCTCCATTCGTCCTAGCCCGGAGATTTTAGCAGCCTCTCTATACTCGTCCTTCCCAATGGTGCCGCATTGGAGGCTCTTTAAAGGTCAGGGAGATGAGACCCCTTATTATTACTGTTTTTGGCATATGGAATATGGCACAGGGAGCTTGCCAGGCTCTGCCATCTTAAAGTCACTATCTACCCAAAATGAGTAACCACTATTTTGAGTGGTAGGGCATTTGCCTTGCGCGTAGCCAGCCCGGCCGAGCTGGGTTCGATTCCTCCACCACTCTAAGAGGACCTGGAAAGCTCCTCATGACGTATTCAATATGCCAAGCACAGTAACAAGAAGTCTCACAATGGAGATATTACTGGGCCCGCTCGAGCAAATCGATGAACAACAGGAGGACAGTGACAGCAAAAATTACTTTTTCTTGAAACTGGAGAGATAGAGTAGAGGTCAAGGCATGTTGTTGTCTAGGATGTAGTTGCAGCAGCCACCCTCATTCAAATCTGGGAACTGCATATGATTCCCCCAGCATCACCAGGTAAGCCACAAAAACAAACAAAAAAAATTCTTTCATGTGTTTGTACTAGGAAATATAGTAGGAAAAGTTCAGAGTTCCCCATCAATCTGCACAAAATATTTGTACCATAGAATATTTTATAGAATTATTGACTTTTGGAATAAACTTCAGGAACCGCCCTCTGTTAGACAAAGTTGATTTACTAGAAAATTAGGTAACAGGAGTTTTAATATAACTAACTCCATGGTATTATAAAATGTTAGCAGACTGTCGTGTATAACATGATGTGGAGAACTCTTGAGATTGTGTTCTTTATCCAGCTACAAAGAGTGTAGTCCAGATGAAAAATTATACCGTACACTTGTGAAAAGTTACCCCATGGGAAAGTGTCAGGAAAATAACAGCTATGAAATGTGTTTTTAAGCAACGTCCTATTGGACCATAGAAAGTCCCATAAGATACCACCTCTGAAAGAGGAATTGTCAAGAGTTATTTTATTTTGGTTAGGCATAGGTTGTTGAATTTTTTTTTTTGGAAACTAATATAATTCATGTTTCTATCTTCCTCTTTTGTAGCCTTGTCAACCTGCAAAATTTAAGTTCCCCAGTTTTGAGTTAGTAAATAAGATTTTTACTAGACAACAAAATCCAATTGATGTAAAATTTCAAATAATTAATAGATACATATTTGCTGAATAACCAAAAGGTCATCCCAATTTGCATGGGCCTTCAATCGGAATAGAGCATTCTATTCCTACTGTCAATGAGGTAGACACAGAAAAGAAATGTACAGTGATATAGGAGATGAGTAGTAGAAATTGGTGGGGGAAAAGTAATAAGAAAAATTAAGGAGAGTTACATAATAAATGAACAGGTTTCATATTGAAAGCCTCTGGCCTAGTGAAGCTCGGGATAAAAAACTGGAAAGGAGATAAAATCAGTATAAGACATGCTGATGGATTTATAGGGTATCCTGAATCAAGAATGGTAATTTTTCTTTAAAAAAGAACTGTTTATCACTATGTTATTCTGTATGTGTTTCCATTCAAATATTGGATTATCTGGGTTCTGAACTTGTAAACTTTATAGAGATAAATGTGCTAGGTACATTAGGCTTTCTGAAATATCACTAATAGCTTTGGGGCCTCATCATTACCTTTGGGCACTCAGAGATTCAAAGTGCAAAATTTATTGTTTAGATAATATTAAGAGCTTTAAAAATATTATTTAGAAAATGCAATTAGATTAAGAGTTTTTGCCATTGTAATAATCTTGATAAAATAAAAATCAAATTTGTTTTCAGTTACCCACTTAGAAACTTAGATCTCAATGGCTTGTAACTCTTGTTTCTAGTTGCTATAGAAATATTACAAGGAATATTAACTGATTTGTACAGATTTTCTTTCTTTCTTACACCACTACTTTGAAAGTAAAATTCAGTTTATTTGTGAAAATTGGATCTCTGTATTGCATGGTAATTATAAATACTGCTATTTTAATCCAAGGCTATGAATAAAAGTGATTTTATTTTTAATAGGCATGAGTTATTGGGTTTTTGGAAACTAATATAATTCATATCTCTATCTTTCTTCCTCTCTGTGGTTCTCCCATTTACAATTTTTTTCTGCTATTTCCTTCTTCAATTGCTTATAAGGACCCAAAACAAAGAGGAACTCTTTATTTTCATCCAAACTACTTTTGGGAAGCATTCATCTTGTCACTAACAACCATTTCATAGTATGCTGTCATAAAAAATATGAATTAATGGAAAAAGAATTCATTGCTTTGTGGAATCATCTCCTACTCTTAATTTATGGCCCATAGGGGTCCACATGGCATGCTTCTGAAGCAATTTTCTCTACAAGTGTGACAAGAATGAACTTATCAGAACCAAGAGTTCTCATTCATTGCCATAGTCTGGCACAGGCGTGAGAATGCCTTAATTGCTCTTCTGATTTGAAAAAAAAAAAAAATTGGCCAAGTCTTGTAATTAAAAGTATCCACAGAAAGTTTTGGTTACCTAAAGTGTGGATGGTCCATGTCTCATTACTACAGTTGAAATGATGACAGCTGTTGAGAGACTAGGGACACATTGTGCTTTCGATATTCTTTTTGCTCCTTGTTGACCTTATTTTGCGGCTCTTCATAAGCCACCTTATTATCGTAGTCCATAAGGCCAGATTTCAAAAAGTATTGCTCTTATGGAGAGTGTGTCTTGGTTTCAGCTCTATGCACCCCCCACCCCCAAGGCATCTTTGAATCCTTGATGTAGGGACCATTGATCTGTGTAGAATTTATTTTTAACAGACACTGTAACCTTATTTCCCCTCTGAGCTTGATAAAGATGAAGTCATAGGTATTACAGGGTGAGGAGAGCAGAAAAGAGAATCCAACAATCTCTGCAGGAAGAGACCTCTGTCTGAGGAGCACTGGGGAAATTTTCTTAGAAACAAAGTTCTAGAAATAGCAATTGCGAGTCTTTCTGTTTCCTTAGTCTTGCTATTGCCAAACATAGAAGTATTTATATCACTTGGCCTGAACAAATTATTGCCCTAACCTTTTTCCTTTAGTTCTCCTGTTGTATTCTTAAAAAGTGGCCCAGTAAGTGTTCTTCATTTTCAAAAAGTTTTCCAGGGTCTCATCTAATCCCTTGTCTCCCACTTCTAAGTCTCCATGAAAGTTCTTTTCTTGATTGCTTTTGACCTCCTTAGCGAGCTGCTCCTCCTTCCCCATCTGTGGGTGATCCTTGACCTCACCTCCTGAGCGCAGTGGGATGGTGCTCCCTGGCCTTGAGTGCTGGGATCCGGGTCTGGGATCTTGGCCTAGTGGTCTGTGTCCCATGGGGGGTCGGGGGGTGACATTTCTATGATTCGGCATCTGAATCGTGAAGTCTGAGCTGTGGGTTTGGTGGGGGGGGGGGGCAAGGGGGATGGTTTCCCCATCTGTGCCGCCAATGGGATTATGGGTTATGGATAGGTTGTTGAGGACCCCCCCCCCCCGCCCATTTCTGGTTTCTTGTGATTAGCCCCTCCTCCCGGCCATGCGGACTGTGTAGGGGAGTGTCTGTCTGTCCTGCTCCAGAGAGATGTTTAAGTAATTTTAGTGAGTCCCTGCCAGCGACCTGGAGTTGTTTATGTATGTGTATATTAATTTTTTTTATGTAGGAGTGCTACTATTTACTCAGCTACTGATTAGCTGATTGAATTGGGCATGAACTATTTTTTTCATGATTTTATTTATTTTTTTCTTCTTATATTTATCTATTGAATAACTGTGGGAAAAGTTACAAAGCTTTCAGGTTTCTTAATTTTTAAACCCTCTTCTTGCTCCGCCCCTGTGACACCCCCTGTAAACAAAGGCGCTGGCTTAATAAAACTGGATTATCTTGAACTTTGGAAACCATTAAACCTGAGGAGAAAAATACCGTCTGTTACCTGTGAGCCGGCCTTTGTAGCCGACTTTCTTGCCCTTTCCATGCTTTTCCTATCTCAGTCAGGAGCCCCTGATTGTTTACATGGTTTATGAAGAGCAAAGTCCTCTTGAGGAAACTTAAAATAGATAGTAGATGTTATAATTTACAATCTATCAGGAAAATCTTTTCTCTGCATGTTGACTAAATAGTTTTTTGACTTTTTTTTCTCCCCTCAAAGGGTTTGGATAATTCAGTGACTGAATTTTTTGCTGAAAGTGTTTAATTTCCTAACAGGGCAGCTTCTTTGTTGTTTCATGTGGTGACATCATTATCTAGTGTTGATCTTTTCTCATTCCAGTGTAAACCAGTGTCTCATCACACCAGAAAACCTGATCACACATACGCTAGTTTTCTGGCTAAAACTCTTTCATATCCACCAGTATAGTTAAGCATCAATAGTTGCGTAAGTAAATCTCCATGACTGATATTTCACATTCTGTACTCCAGGTCTACCATATAGACAGACCAGCCAGTCTGTACCTCTCTGCTTCTGCTCTCCCTTTACTTGAAACCGTCCCTAAGGTGTGCCAGGTGAATATCCAGTCCTGCTAGAGGAGTAGGTGCTCCTGTCACCTCATACCTGAACTTCCTACTTTCCCGTTCCTCTGCCCTAAATTTGTATTTATGCTGCGGGCATCCCTTCTGAGCCCTCCTACACTCAGTTCGTCTGGCACCTCTAACACTCAGGTGTTGTATCCAGACCAAGTTGCTTGAATTTATGTTCTTGAGGAATTCCTT
Source organism: Sorex fumeus (assembly GCF_029834395.1). Classification (NCBI taxonomy): domain Eukaryota; kingdom Metazoa; phylum Chordata; class Mammalia; order Eulipotyphla; family Soricidae; genus Sorex; species Sorex fumeus. The sequence goes on from NW_026606240.1 coordinate 6,807,657, forward strand.
GCCTTTATTGTTATAAGCTCACGAAGATAGTTGAGTCTCCTTGTTTGCTCTCGTATCCCCTGTATTTGAGTCAGTAGGTAATTGTGAGATAAGTGAACACAGTAAACCTTTGATAACATCTGGGTCCCCAAGGCTTGTTGGCACATGAAACACTTAAGTACGGGATGAATTAGTAAACTTGAATTTAGGTTTATTTATTTTTTTCTTTTACCCAGTTTTTCTTAACTTGCCTGGTGCTGCATAGGGATTACTGCAGGCTTGAATCCCCCAGTTGATTGGGAGCCATGCCATGGAAAGAGTAGACCTGAGCCTCCATTCCAGCACATGCCCAACATATTTTAATTGTCTGGCACAGTATTACGTATTCCATGTTTATATGCCCATTCTTCTCCCTCCCACACACACACATTGTAAAGGGGAGTCTCTTAAAAATAGAAATTATATCTTAGTCTTTTTTCTGAAACTTTGTATGTGAGTTATTATTATTCCAATTTCTTTTTAAAAAATTAAGAGAACTGTGATTTATAAAGTCATTGATAGTTGAGTTTTAGGTAATATTTCAACCCCACCACCAGTGGGCAGGAGCGATAGCACAGCGGGTAGGGTGTTTGCCTTGCATGCAGCCAACCCGGGTTCAATTCCTTCGTCCCTCTTGGAGAGCCTGGCAAGCTACCAAGAGTATCCAGCCCGCATAGCAGAGCCTGGCAAGCTACTGTGGGATATTCAGTATGCCAAAAACAGTAACAAAAAGTCTCACAATGGAGATGTTACTGGTGCCCGCTGGAGCAAATCAATGAACAACAGGAGGACAGTGCTACAGTGCTACGGTGCTTTATTTCCAGAGAGGCTCTGAATTTGCTATCTTTCTTTCCTAAAATAATCTCAAATAATTTCAGTATCTAAATTAATGTGCTCGAGGTAAAGGCCCTCCCGTTGATCGTTGATTTGCTCGAGCGGGCCCAGTAACGTCTCCATTGGAGACTTTGTTGTTACTGTATCTGGCATATCGAATACTCTTGGTAGCTTGCTGGGCTCTCCGAGAGGGGCGGAGGAATCGAACTCGGGTCGACCATGTTGGCCGCTTGTAAGGCGAACGCCCTACCACTGTGCTATCGCTCCAGCCCTTGATTCCGAAAAATTATATTTAGGGGAGAAGAAAATAATATAGACAGGGAGCCTGCTTTGCAGTCAGTTAACCCGGGTTCTGTCTCCACACTCCATATGGTCCTCTGTACAGTGCCATGAGTGATCCCTGAATGTAGAGTCAGGAGCAAGCCCTAAGCACCACCATGTGTCGCCCAAAATAAGTTTTTAAAATTCTATTTAGAACCCTCAACACGATGACATAGCTTTAGAAAAACAACCACACTGCATTATATACTTGAATAAAATACAGCTACACAAAGCTACAAAGACCTTCTAGATCTCTATACAAAGCAATATGTCAAGATTTTTTTTTAAAGTGAACCCTTAAACACGATACATACACTAAGGTAATAAATATATACTAACACACATATAATATACACATAGAAACACACAAAAACATGTATTATCAAGTTCTATTTCCTGGAAACAGTAAATCAATGTTCATTGTCAAAATATAACCACCATTTATTATAGAGAAAGAAAAAGTTTTGAGTTGACAAACCGATCTATAGTTTCAGATTTTGCCATTTTTGTTTTGTTCCTTTTTAAATTTTTTTTTTCAATGAATCACCATAAGATATACAGTTATGAAGTTGTTCCTTATTGGGTTTAAGTTCTACAATGTTTCTATACCTGTTCCTTTACCAATTCTGGTTGGCCACATGCAACCATGTTCACAATTTTCCTCCTCCACCCCAATCCAGGCTGCCTGTAAGGTAGGCATTTTTCTTCTCTCTCTCCTTCCCTGCCCCCCCTCCTGCTCTTACCTCTTGGCATAATTGTCTGCACTATAGATTACTGATAGGTTTACATGTTTACCCCTTTACCTACTTTCAGCACTCAGTTATTGTCCAGAGTGATTATTTCCAACTATCCTTGTTGTATTGGTCCCTTCTCTATCCTAATTGTCCTCTGCTCCTACCGCTGTGGCAAGCTTCCTAGTGTGGACCAGTCCTCCTGGCCTTTTCTTATCATGGAACCCATACATAAATCAATTAGCTATGGATTTTTAAACTAGCTTTACCTAGTCAGAAGAAATTAGTTTAACTATAAATGTGTTAGTCAAGACTCTCAAACTTGTTTTGTAAAGGAAACTAACATCATGAGTATATTACATGGTTATTTGCTCCATATTGAAATTTAAGCCTAACTCCAAAGAGATATGAGCAGAAGGTGACGTGAACAGAACAATGAGCAGTCATTTCCTAACATTACTTTGCTTTCTCTAAAATCCTCTTCACATACACACACTTGCAATTATTCAAGTATGTCCGAATATTTTATTTGTTAGAGCTAATGGTGTTTTTTTTTTTAACACTTTCACATTATTTTTGACTCAAGAGAATCCGATGCATTAGCAAACATAACTGGCTGAGCAGAAGAATCTTTGTTATAAAACCCCTTTTCTTCTGGCTCTCCTTCCAAACATTGTCCATGAGCTGTACAAGTATTCTAAAAACCAGGAAGAGCTGGGAGAGATTACTTCCTTACTGTGGTCTCCCTGTGCGCTCTTTCCAGATGGTCACTTCATTAGGACCCAGATTGGTTTGTTTTGTTTTGTTTATGCCACACCTAGCAGTGTTGAAGGCTTAATCCTGGCTCTGAACTCAGGGATCAATCCTGGTGGGACTCAGGGGGGCTTAGGAGATGCGGGGGATCCAATTCTGGTTGGCCACATGCAAGACAAGCACCCTACCCACAGTACTGTCTCTCGGGTCCATAACCAGACTTCTCACGTGGTTGATAAAGGCTCCCTGAGTGAGTATTCCAAAGGAAACCAGAAGATAGGGTATACTTTCTTGACTTATAAATTATCCAAGATCTACATAGCTGGTACAGCCAGAAGGAAACTTGCCTTCCACTTCGCCAACCCTGACTTGGATCCCCGGCATTCAATACGGTAACCCAAGCACTGTCAGGACTGATTGATCCCTGGGTGTAGAGCAAAGTGTAAGCCTTGAGCCAGGTGTGGCCAAAAAACAACAAAAACATACAAACAAATTTTATCTGGAATCACTTCCATCATTATCCTCCTCAAGGAAGTGAAGAAGATTTAGCCTACCTTTGGAGAAGAATAGTAAAGATGTTTAACATGTTTCAAAGCTCTGGTCTTCTAGGGTATGAATGCCCCATTTGTCTGCATTTCCACAATGTTCAACACTTGTTAATTTAGAGAAATCTCTTTTTACTCCTTCCCTTCTAAGCTCCTTTTTCTTTCCCTTCTACATTTCCATCTGGGATACCTAGCATTCTTTCTACAATGACCTTGACAAAGGAAGGTGATTAGATGAAATTAACTCAAATAGTAGGATAGATAAAATTGTTTATCATTTTAAAATTAAATAGCAATAATAAATGACATTTAACACAGGAATTTGTTTCAGGGTACAATAAGGAAGGACTAGGTTCTGGGACAACAACCAAACCAAAATATTAAGATTTTGGTTTGGGGTTTATTTATTTATTTATTTATTTATTTTCATTTTAATCAGTAGTTGTCAAAAGAAGCAGTGCTCATTTGTCATCCATGCCAGTTTTTCTGGAAAAGTCACAAATACCATTTTTATGTGAAATATTCTGTTACTTATTCAAATCTTTTCAAAATATCATTTGGTCCAAGAATAATAGGCCACTGACTATATTTAAGCTTCTAAGATGCCAATTTATAATATTTTTCTCAGATTTCAAAATAGGTAGGAAAAAAGTTCTTTTTTTATACAGTTCTCTTTTTTTGTTATTTCTAATCTTTGTTTGTTCCCAAGCTCCCGGGAGCGTGTGGCTGCATTTGTGGCCACACGACTTTTTATTTACATTTATTTAATTTTTCAGGGTTCCTTAAATATCCCGCCCACACTGCAGAGCCTGGCAAGCTATTCGATATGCCAAATCCAGTAAAAAAAAAAAAAAAAAAAGAAGAAGGATCTCATTCCCCTGACCCTGAATACGGCAGAGTAGAGAAGGCTGTGGAAAGAGAGGCTGATAAAATCCCAAGGCAGAAATAGACTGCCAAAATGAAGAAAGACAAAAATGATTGTCTGTACTTTCATTGCATATATGCTGGCATTTGATGCATTCATCGAAGACCTGATGGTACAAACGCGAAAGATCAAGTATGACATCATTGGTCCGACCGAAACGAGAAGACATCAATCACATCAGGCCGTTTTCGACACTGGAGAAGAACTGTTCCTTGGAACATGTGACAAAAGAGGCATCAGTGGTGTCGGTATCCTTGTCAACATGAACTTAGCCATGAGCATTGATTCATTTGAATGCCTAACAACCCGAATCGGACAATGTGGCTTGAACAGATGTGGCTCACTGCCGGCAGTTTCTATCTTTGTTGTCTATGCACCAACATCCAATTATGGTGAAAGAGAAATTGAGAAGTTCTACATGGAGCTGGAGAAGTTCTATAAAGAAGATCACACCTTCTACAAGATCATTGTTGGTGATTTTAATGCCAAGATAGGACCAAAAAGATCAGCCAATGAACTCCACATCAGGACCCATGGCCTAGAATGGAACGAACAGGGTGACAGACTGTCTGAGTTCATCATATCAACCAAGACCTTCTGTGGTAACTCACAATTCCAAAAGGCTGAATCTAAACATTGGACATGGGAGTCTCCCAGTGGATGGTTCCACAGTGAAATAGACCACATCATATTCAATCAGCGGTTTTGCCTAACCGATGTTGCTGTTGTCCCAAATTCCAAACAGGATTGGACCACCATCTCCTTCATGCAAAATTCTACCTCACAGAATGGAGAGAAAAGAATGCAAAGTTTAAGAAGAGAACTCCCAGAACGACCACCAACTGGGAGCTCTTTGGCTCTGTTGCGGCAACATGGGAAGATGCAGTCATTGACAACATTGACGAGGAATATGATTGAATGATTCAGCACTTCCATGATTGTGCGAGGAATGCCAAGAGAAAGATAACCATTAAAAACAGCCTTTCTTCGAACACTCTTGAACTTATTCACCAATGTGGCTTGGCACATGCCTCAGCAACCGCAAGCAAACATCCAAGCTGGCAAAACAGTGCAGAAAAGCGATCAAGGATGACCTCAAAGACAGGAGAACAGCAATGCTGGTAGATGCGGCAGAAGCCAGGAAAAGCATTCATAATGCTCGCCTGTCCTTCACCAACTACAAGACCAAGATGACTGCCCTCCGACATCGTGATGGATCTATCACATCTTCCAGAAGGCCAATGGAGAAGATTATTCATGACTTCTACTCAGATCTCTTTAATAGCCACGTCCACTTGCCCACATACCACATTCCGCACAATGGATATATCGTTCCCAATGTTCTCCCTTCCGAAATTCAACATGCCATCTTGTCGGTAAAGAAACAAAGGGCACCTGGCCCAGACAAGATCAGACCTGGACACCTGAAGAACTTACCATCAGTACTCATCAATACACTGTCTCGGCTCTTCACACGCTATCTGTCTGAATGCAAGATTCCATCCCAATGGAAAACCAGCAGGACTGTACTACTATACAAGAAGGGAGACATCCACGACATTGGCAACTATTGCCCAATCTGCCTACTGTCTGTCATCTACAAATTGTTCACTTGAGTCATTCTGAATAGGATTAGCAGAACACTAGATGAAGGACAACCATGTGAACAAGCCAGGTTCTGAAAAGGATTCACCACCATTGACCATATCCACATGATTACTAAGCTCGTTGAGGTTTCTCAGGAGTTCAAGATGCCACTCTGTCTAATGTTCATTGATTTAAAGAAGGCCTTTGATTCTGTTGAGACGGAAGTGGTCATAGAAGCCCTTGTCAATCAGGGCGTACAAACTCAATACATCAGGATCCTCCGTGAGCTCTATTACGGATTCACTACCAGGGTCTCACCATTCTACAAAGAAGTAATCATCCAGGTCAAGAGAGGGGTTCGGCAGGGTGATACCATTTCACCAAAACTCTTCAGGGCCACCCTCGAGAACATCATGCGACGACTGTAATGGGAAGGAATGGGAGTGAAGATAGATGGTCGGCAACTACGCCACCTCCGCTTTGCTGATGACATCGTTCTAATAACACCAAACATCAGCCAAGCGGCACAAATGCTGAACGACTTTGACCGTGAATGTGGAAAGGTCAGACTACAGCTGAATCTTAGAAAGACAATGTTTATGAGAAACAGCCTCATTCCTGACGCTCCATTCGCTCTCAACGGAACCACCATCTTCAAATGCAATAGTTATATATACCTAGGTCGAGAAATCAACATGATGAATGACCTGGCACCTGAGTTACGCAGGAGGAAGAGAGCGGCTTGGAATGCCTTCAAGAGCTTTCAAGAAATAACTAAGAGGACAAAGAACCTCTAGCTATAAGCACATCTCTTCGATTCCACTGTTCTTTCTGCATTAACATATGCCTCAGAGACCTGGGCCCTACGAAAACAGGATGAGAACGCTATTTGGGTGTCCCAAAGAGGAATTGAAAGAGCTATGCTTGGAGTATCACACTTCACTCAAATGAGAGATAGAATCCCGAGTTCTGATCTCCATCAACGCTCAAGAATCAGGGACGCTGTCTCATTTGCCAACGCATCAAAAATCAGATGGGCTGGACACGTAATGAGGTTTACAGACAACCACTGGACTAGAGTCATTACAGACTGGATTCCAGGGGACGTCAAAAGATCGCGTGGATGCCCATCTACAAGATGGTCAGACTTCTTCCTCAAGATCCTGAATGATCGGTTTGAGGCTCTGCATGTTGCTAGAATGAACAGATGCCATTGGGCTACGCTAGAACGCAACAGGGATGAATGGAGACGTTACTGGCACCCACTCAAGTCTCAAGTAAATCAATGAATAACAGGGGATCAAGTGATCATGTGATCAAGTTTTTTCAAAATTCCCATGTCAAGGACCTGTTCACAAATGAGGTACGAATAAATTATTATCTATATAAAAAAGAATATATACATAAATATTTCAATTAAACATCCTACCATATGATCTGTACCCAGAGTCAGTTAAGTATGCTCCACTAGCCAAGTTAGCATATTCTCGAATTTGTGACTTATTGGAACTCAGCCACAGTTATTCATATATGCAGTGTCTATGAATCCTTTCTTGCCTCAATGGAGGAGATAATTAGTTGCAACTGAATATGTGTGGTCCACAATAACTAACATATTTATTACCTGTCCCTTAACACAAAAACTTTGTTGACATATGCACAATTTCATTGAGGCTGGAAATCACGAAAATTCAAATTAAAGACTTAAATCCATTTATTTGCTCACTTTGAGGTTACAGTTGGGATATTTCCATTTTAAGGAAAAGATTGTGGTTTCTCTGAATCTCTGGTAGCAATTGAACTTTGCTGTTGAGCTTGGGCCTATAATTAGCAGTTGTAACCAACCTTGACCATTTTCCCTGTGACAGTTTAAGGTCATGAAGTTCAGCATCTTTGTTCTAGTAAAATAAAATAAAATACACTTTAGGTTTTGTTTTTCATTTTCTTCCATGCAACTTATATTTGAAACTCAATGTATCAGAGAGACAGTGCAGGAGGTAAGGCACTTGCCTTTGGCTGAGGTCATGGTTTGATCTTTGACACCACATTTGGTCCCATGAATATCTCCAGAGGTCACTCCTGAGCACAGATCCAGGAATAGCCCCAGAGAAAATCTACTTCTTGTCCAGAAATAAATCGAAATAAATCAAAGTAAACAAAAACTGATGACATGTTATTTAAGGGCATGATTTGTCCCTGTCAAGACCAGAAAGCTTAGAATTTGTGTATAATTTCCAAATCTTTAGATGTATTTAAATAGACTCTAGTTAATTTTGTTGCTGTTTGGGAAACACAGCATTGGGTGCTCAGGGCTTGCTCCTGACTCTCTGGTCAGGGATCATGCCTGATGGTGGTTAAGGGACCATATTGAGGTGCCAGGGTTAAACTGAGACCTACCAAGTGCAAAATATGAAGTCAAAATGTTCTTTTTTAGACATTTTTTGCTATTTCTGATCTTTGTTCTTTCAAAATTCCCATGTCAAGGATCTGTCAACACACGAGGAATAAATAAAGTAATATCTATATAGAAAAGAATATATATTACTATTTCAATTATTAATTTATTTCAATCAATATAGAATATGTATTAAGATTTTAAGTACTCTAACCCCTGTATTGTGAATCTGGCCCCTCATATACATGTTAAAGAAAACAAATCCCATTTATTTCGAAGAAAAAAATTAATTCATCTTCTTCTACTTTTGTATAAAAACAAAAATTTTGCCAATATTTCAAATAATAGAAGCAATCATTGACCAACAGGTAATTTTAACACATCTTCTTATACCTTTATATAAAATCAAAAAGGCTGCTAATATTGCAAATTATAGAAGCATTCATTGACCAACAGGTGCTAATTTTCTCCAAAATGACAGTTCAGAAAGAAATTAACTGGTTTAAGCAATCTAATTTTCCATCCAAAACATTACTATTGCTGTCATTTTACTTGTATTCTGTGTTTCACCTATTGCACAACAAAATGAAATAAAACTACTTGTGGTTCAGGACCAAGTTGATTTAATGTACATCCTTTAATTCTTCCTGTTACATAGAGCTGAAAAAATGTTGTGTGTATGTGTGCGTGTGTGTGTGTGTCTGTGTGTTTTTGGCACATCATATACCAGAAAAATAGAAATAAATGTTGAAAGATGCATAGAAGATAGATTACCTAGTAACCTTGAAACACAAATAACATGGTAGTGTCAACAGAAGTTGATTTGAAAACATGGATATTAACTTACTTTTGGTAGCTCTGTAGCACTGTCCTCCCGTTGTTCATTGATTTGCTCAAGCAGGACCAGTAATGTCTCCATTTTGAGACCTGTTGTTACTGTGTTTGGCATATCAAATACGTCATGGGTAGCTTGCCAGGCTTTGCCGTGCAGGCTAGGTACTCTCAGTAGCTTGCCGGGCTCTCCGAGAGGGGCAGAGGAATTGAGCCTGGCTCGGCCAGGCCAGGAGCATGCAAGGCAAATGCCCTACTGCTGTGCTATCTTTGGTAGGCAAGTCAATATCCCCCTTAATATGCTATTGTGATCTTAAAGAGATTTAAAAATAATACTTTAATAGCATACAAATTTTGTATTATGATATTCAAAATGTCTGAGATACAATTTAAAAAACATATCTAGAACTACAATAAACTAAAGTTGGACAAGAAAGGAAATGAACATGTATCAGCACCACAATAACACAGTTATAAAAATTTTTATCCTGTACAAATTTTGAAGCTATGATCATAAAAACTATAAAGCAATTATCACAAGTAGACCTTCCTTTTGGAGTTTATTAGTGGATAAAAGGAGGTAATTAAAGAAACAATCTCCTATTTTAGGACGGAAAAAAACAATAGAACCAGCTTAACTAGGGATAAACATAAAACATTATTTGTTTATTTTCTAAATTGTAAATGATAGAAGCTCATCATGTGGGATGTAACTCTGAACATATTTTAGACAATTATATCATAAATAGAAGAGAATAAAGAACTTAAAGGAAGGTGAGCTTTGCACATGTCACTCATTCTCACGAATCACGACCATCCTGTTATTCGCCGATTGCCTCAAGCAGGCCCCAGTAAGGTCTCCTTCATTCTAGCCCTGAGGTTAGTGCTATATTCAAGGCTCTTTAGGAGAATGAGACCCATCATTGTTACTGGTATTTGGCATATTGGGTACGCCACGGGGAGTTTGCCAGACTCTGCCGTGTGGGCAGGTTACAGTCGGTAGCCTGACAGTTTGTCTAAAGTAGGAATGAGATAATGAGATGTCATAATAATATGTCGCGCGGCCGACATCTTAATCTTATTCTGGATATTTTGGATTCTAGAGATCCAAAATATTTTACCCCACAATATGCCTCATTGTCATAATGATCATTATAATTAAGTTACATGAGCAATAGCTAGTACAAAATGGACACTCTTCCTTCTTTGCCCCTTAAAAGCAGGAGATAAAATCATTCATGTGAAGTACTTTCATTGTCCTGGAGGGTGGAAGACATTCTGTAACTCTTGACAGGGAATGTATGGTTAAGAGGACTGAATAAATAACCCAGTAATTCTTCACCAAACCTAATAACCCTAACCCAAAACCTCGTCAATTCATCACAAAATCAATGCTTCCTTCTCTAAAAGTAGTAACATTTTCTTTTCTGGTACTTATTTGAGTCTTATTATGGGAGCATGTATATACCAATTAAATTTGTCTTATTTGTGTAAATATTTACTATGTCAATTTCATTATTAAGGTAGCCAAAGAACAAAGAAGAAAAGAAGAAAAAAATTTTCCACCACTACACTAACCAGTACCTTGATAGTGACTGGTTACACAAGTTTACACATATAATAAAATTTCTGTTATTATCTGCATATAGATAGATTAAATATAGATATGTGTATTACTATACATAACAAAGCTGAGGTTTTGGAATAAAAACACACGATATTTATGTGAAAGAAAATGGTGCAGGCAGTATAGAAAACAGCATGGGTTTACTTTAAATATTAAAAATGGAACTGTTCTAAGATTCCGAAATCCCATTTCCCACTATTTATTCAAAGGAAATAAGATTGCTATCTGGAAAAATAGCTACAATCCTTTATCAAATGCAGCATTTTTCACAGTAACCAAGATATAGAACCTAAGTATCCAGTGATACTATTTAATGATTATAAGAAATAGTATATAAACGCTGTAATGCATTTGCAACTTTTTGTAAATTTAGAATTATTTCAAAATAAAATGTTTTAAATGACTCTAGATGGGCACAAAATTTTTCTTTGCAATAATAAAAAAAATAAATGCCCCGGAAATAGTGTTGCTTGCACAAAATTGCAAACAAATTTAACGACACTAAGTTGTATACTTAAAATTGTTAAAATGGCCAATTTTCTGTTATGTATATTTCACCACATTAAAATAAATGACTCTAGACTCTTTCCCTGGAATAATCAGGTTCAATCTTTTTTCAAATGTGAAATTAATCCATTGCAGAACCAAAGGAATGCATGGAACTGCTTAACATGGAAATTGGCTCAATTTCTGTGTACATTTTATTCCCTCAGCATTTAGCATTTTTAAATGGTTTTATTTTTCAGATAAAGCTCCAGAAAGTCAACATTCCCATTCAACTCTCTTCACCCCCACAAAGATGTTTGGTGCCATCTGGTGATGAGGTAAAAAGACTGAATTTCCAGAGGATTAGTATAGGCTGTTCAGAGTGGGAAGTAAACTTAGAAATTTTAAACCTGTTGTGGCAAATGGCTCTGGTGTATGATCAAGTTCTACAAATAGACTAAGCCCTTTTTCTTCTTATCCTGGTATGTCAGGTCCTAAAAATAGATTACTAACACTTGACCAATTTTGCCATCATTATTTGAAAAGGAAAAAAGTATTTTGGCCAGACCAGTACATTTTATTTATCTAATAAAAAATTAAAGGATTTTGATGTTTTTCATAATTGCCTTCTTAAACATGTATACGATTTCTTACACCAAACAGGTTGATATTTCAGAAAGAAGTAAAATATATAGGCAAATTTGGTCTCAAGAATATTTTGGAGGCTGGAGTGATAGCACAGTGGGTAGGGCATTTGCCTTGCACGTTGCCGACCCGGGTTCGATTCCCAGCATCTCATATGGTCCCCAGAGCACTGCCAGGGGTAATTCCTGAGTGCAGAGCCAGGATTAACCCCTGTGAATGGCTGGGTGTGACCCAAAAAGCCAAAACACAAAAGAATATTTTGAACACAGACAGCAGCTCAAACTCTTTACCTTAAATCTTGGATATCTCTTTTTTCCCCAAATAATTAAATGATTTAAATTTGGGATTCAATGTTATATTATTTGAATTTTTATAATAAATTTTTAGTTCTTTAAAGAGAGTACTTGAAAACTAATGAAGTTCCTCATTTTACAATGCATCCTAAGCTAGCAGATATTCTAACAGCATAGCAGAAACACCAGCCTCCTGAAAAAACAGATAATGTTAGCTGCAGCCAAAGCAACAGATTTCTCTAAGCCATTTTAGGTAAAAGAAATTTGCCGCTGCTTGATTTTCTTACTTGATTCAGTTTCCTGAAAATTAGTCTTCACATTTCTCTGGACAAATTATTTATGAGAACCCGCGAGACATTTCATACTCCCGACAATTAAAAATTCAGCAATAATGCTAATATTTCTTTCACTTTACTTAACTAACATGTTCCAGAATATGACAAAAATAGGATTGATTAACATAATAGAAGTTGTTATTGTGTATCAATAGGAACTGCAATTTTTAAGTGAATATAAAAGTAAATATTGGAGACAATGGGTTACCACAAAGGAACCATGTGATCTGGTGCCCAGCCAGCTTCTCACACCTTCCTTATTCACCAGAGAGATTTGAAGTAAGTGTTGGGGGCTGAGTTGAATGTTTTTATTTGGAGGTTAGAAGCATAGATTCTGCAACAAACAGGATTGGTTCAAAGTAAATTTCCACAACTTACTAGTTCTATGATCTTACAAATTGGTTCCACATCTTTGGCTTTCCACTTTTGCAGAATGGTAGGGATTATGGTTTCCATCTTCTGTGTTTTCAAGTAGACATTTTAACACAAGTCCTAAGATATAGAAAGTAGTCTGTAAATATGGCTATGTATATGTGAATAAATCTTTAATCTTTGTAGCTTTGAAAAATAAATATTATTCTTCAGTAGAACTAAGGGTTAGAGTCAAAGAAAAGTGGCTTAAGTGGGTAATATTTGAATCAATAGTCATTTTCTCCCTACCTCCACCACCTACCCACTCCCTGACACCCAAGCCCACGGATTTTCCTACTGAAATTTATTTCTATTTATTCTTCTGTTTTAATTGAAGCACCATGAGATACAGAGTTACAAAGCTGTTCATGGTCAGGTTTCAGTTATGCAGTGTTCCAACACCCCCCCACCACCAGTGTCCATTTCCCAGCACCAATGTCCCCAGTTTTTATCTTGCCACACTCTCCACTGCCTGTCTCTATGGTAGACACCTCTCTCTCTCTCTCTCTCTCTCTCTCTCTCTCTCTCTCTCTCTCTCTCTCTCTCTCTCTCCACCTCTTATTTTTTGAGAACCTACTTTTTTAAAAAAATTTTTTGAAGCACAGTGAAATACACAGTTACAATGTTGTTCATGATTGGGTTTTAGTTATATAATGTTCCAAACACCCATTCTTTCACCAGCATCTATTTCCCACCACCAATGTTCCCAGTGTTCCTCCTGGCCCCTTCCTCCTACCTCTATGGTACATTTTTTTTTATTAGTGAGACATATGAGGTACAGTTGTAGACTTACAAACTTTTGTGCTTGGGTTTCAATTATACAATGATCAAATGCCCATCCCTCCACCAGTGCCCATTTCCCACCACCATGAATTCCAGTATCCCTCCCACCCCCCATTCCCCCCATCCCACCCTTCATATGTGGCAGGGCATTCCCTTTTGTTCTCTCTTATTGGGTGTTGTGGTTTGCAAAAGAGGCAATGGGTGACAATCATGTTTGGTCTATAGTATACTTTTAGTGGGCTAGAGCGATAGCACAGCGGTAGGGCGTTTGCCTTGCACGCAGCCAACATGGCCGACCCGAGTTCAATTCCTCTGCCCCTCTCGGAGAGCCCGGCAAGCTACCAAGAATATTCGATATGCCAGACACAGTAACAACAAAGTCTCCAATGGAGACGTTACTGGGCCCGCTCGAGCAAATCGACGAACAACGGGAGGGCCTTTACCTTTACCTTTATACTTTCAGCATGCTTCTCCCATCCTGGGAGGATCCTCCCAACACATTTATTTGGTGTTCCCTTCTTTATCTGAGCTCCCTTTTCCCCTAGCATGTGTGGTTGGCCTCCAAGCCATGGAGTAAAATTGCTGGCACTAATCTCGGCCATTCTTGGGTGTTAGTCTCCTATTTTGTTTCTTTATGTTCCCCAGATGAATGCAATCTTTCTATGTCTATCCCTTTCTTTCTGAGTCATTTCACTTGACATGATACTTTCCACGTAGTGCCACTTGTATGTAAATTTCATGATTTCCTCTTTTCTAAGAGCTACATAGTACTCCATTGTGTAGATGTACCAAAGTTTCTTTAACCAGTCATCTGTTTTCGGGCACTCAGGTTTTTTCCAGATTCTGGCTATTGTAAAGAGTGCTGCAATGAACAAACAATTGGAGATGTCACTTCGACTACACATTTTTGCCTCTCTAGGATAAATTCCCAGGAGTGGTATTGCTGGGTCAAATGTCTCCCCTTCTTGTTGTCTCCCCATTTTGGGCATTGTGGCTTGCAATTCAGATATGGAGAGTTATTACTCTATTTATTTTCAGCACGCAGTTCTTATCCAGAGTGATCATTTCTGACTATCTTTGTTCTCCTATTTATTCTATTTTATTTGCTTTAATGCAAAAGCAATTCTCATAAAGGCCATATGATGGGAAGGGGTTAAAAAAAAACAAACTCTAACTTTTTATATCTCACTACATATTTCTGTTCCAAAAATATCTTTCCTCTCTTATTTCTCTTGCTTTTGCTTGTTTTTGTAAAACAGGGTCTCAACTCCCTGTGCTTCCTCAATGGATTCTCAGGCCTTGTCAGCTCAAGAGAGAGAGAACTGGGAACTGCATAAAGGCATGAACTTGTATGATGCTCCATCAAACTGGAACTTTTAAGTACACACCAGTGACTCAGAGTGTTTTATTGCATATTATCTGCTACCATGATGACATGAGACAAATGACTACACCATTGAACAAGCATTGTTGTCCCTAAATTATTTACATACATTGATCTTCCCCACCCTTATCTTCTTCACTAATTGAGTTTTCCTTTTTTGTATATACTTTGTACATGTCATGTTTTGCTTCTTTTTTTTTCTGGTCTGAGGCTGAACTGGGTAAGATTTATTTCTCCTCCTTTTTCTCTTTCTCCTTTTCTTTCTGCTTATCCTATTTTTCATTATTATCACCATTATCATTGTTTTCTATGTTCCTGTTAGAAATTTTTATTACTACTATTATTATCATTATTATTTATTTTCCCCATTTCCACTGGGAGACTATTCTGAATATCCCAGAACCCTTCATCAAAAATAATTTTTTTATTATCATCAAGGTAGTTTACAAATCTTTGCCCCAACTCTTCCTTTTTAAAGCAGGTACCCAATCTTTTATCTATGTTTATGATACCTGTTGCCTGATAAAAACGTATTTTTCAAACAAGTATATGAATTCCCCACTTGCCTCAGACTGCCTGATTGAAAACCTCCATTTTAGTTTTATGACTTCAGTTGTCACCTTTGTAAATTACTGAGCCAGCTTCTTGAGACACTACTGCATCTGGGAATTCATTTCAAACTGATATTTTTGGTGTGACCACATGTGGCCCTATTTGTTCACAGAAGCCCACAGGAATGGGAATGTAGGCATTTTAAAATCTCACCAGGCTTTCATCTTGCATGCTGGGTTGTCCCTTTGCTGACATAGACCATTATTTTCCCCTCACTCAGTCAGCTTCTTTGATTTGCTATCTACAACCTTCTACATTTCTCATCAGCTTGTTTTGAGCTCTGACACATCCCAAGTAAGTTATTTATTTTGACAGTTGTGTGTGTAATACATCTAATGTGGGATGAACCTAAGAGTCAGATAACCGGTTATTTTAGTTCTGGGAAACAACTTCATTATCTTGTGAAATGTACTTTCAACACTCAATCCTAGCAAGTAATGAATGATATTGTATAACATGTTTGCAGCAATTACCTTTGGAAATGAAGACTCCCTCTGGTGCAATTGATAGAATGTGAAGGAAGACCCATTTTCTTGTAGGAGAACAGGTTTCTGTGCAAGATCAGCAAGGATAGAACACCTATGCCTCTGGACTGGAAGTTAGTGTCCCAGCCCTCTCTGCCTGGCAAGCTGACTTCACCGTCACACTCAGTCTTTCCCAGGCTGGGGGCCAAATACTCATCCTAGCTAAAGGGAACTTAAGGGGCCTTAGCTCAGTACCCCTTATGTTTCTCATCATATCTGTCTTTATCTGATTCTTTATCTGTGACTGTAAACCCTTATGTACACAACTGGACAACAGACATGACTGCAGTAATAAGTGATGACTCCTGTTGCTTGTTACAATAGGCAAAATTTGGGTGTGTGGTCATACCAACTTGAATAAAACAAGTGTTTCAATCACAAATGTATTGTTTTCCCCAGAGAAACCTTAAAGATCCTTTTCTGTGGAAGACAGCAGCAAATTTTAGCCTCTTCGTCTATCCCACGGTCTCTTCCATCTATTTCACCTATCTATCTATCCATCTATCTATCATTCCACTTATCCCTTCCTCTATCGCTCCCTTACATTCTGGTCCAAGTCTATCCTATTAGCTTCATATTACTCTTTACCATGTGTTGGGCCTTCCCAGAAAACTAACTCTTACTACCATCTAGGACTTCTTATTACAAACACTCAGACATCCTGTCTTGAGCTCTCCCATCTCTCAATGTTATTCTCTTCTAAACTGCTCTCCCTATTGAGTTACAACTCACTCCACAACAACCCTTTAGCACAGTTGTTTTTTCAACTTTTTACACCCAAATAGCCAAAAAAACCAAAATTTTGTGTACCAACTGACAGCTGAGACAGAAGCGAAAACTGTTAAGGTAATATTTTATTAAAATCAATGTGATAATGTTACAATTTTTATCTCATGTGACATCTGCTTTGATATATGTTTCTCTAGCTTAGTTTCTGAGAGATGAAGCTCTGTAATAACATCCATTCAAATTCTCTTTTAGGATTTTATTCCTTGACATGACTGAAAATATTTATTTTTTCCACATATAATAGGCAGTTGAAAATGACCAAAAATTTGATAGCTTAATAACCCAGAGATGGAAATTCTTTTGTGTGTGTGTGTGTGTGTGTGTGTGTGTGTGTGTGTGTGTGTGTGTAATATCCAATATTGGGAAGTCATTTCATTTTTGGGGGTCTGGAAACAGAGTGACATTATAAGACAACTCAATCAAATTTTCTTTATCATGATAAATAAAGAATATATAAAACCACCAAAAAAAGAACACATAAAAACATTGGTACTTGATTTTATATAATCTTTGCAATGAATATATAACTGCCAATGATTTTATATATTCAAGAGGGATTATCAATCCAGAGGTAAGACTTGTGCTCCAAGTCTGTATTCTTCCTTCAACGCGTATCTATATGTCTCTATGCTATATCCATTCTTTTTTTTATTTTGAGTATATAATTTTTTAAATTTATTTTTTAATGGAACACCGTGGGATACAGTTACAGACTTAAAAATTTTTGTGCTTATGTTTCAGTCATACAATGATCGAGTGCCCATCCCTCCACCAGTGCCCATTCTTCACCACCACTGATCCTAATATCCCTCCCACCACCCCCATTCTCCCTTGCCCTCCCGCTCTCCGCTTCTGTGACCTGACCAGCACATTCCTTTTACTCTTTCTCTCTCCTTTAGGGTATTGTGGTCTGAAATGCAAGTATTTAATGGCCATCATGTTCTGTCTATAGACCACTTTCTATAGTACACATGTAGTACACATCTCCCATCCCAGGCGGGCCCTCTAAACACCCTTTACTTGGTGGTGCCTTCTCTATCTGAGCTGTCCTTTCCCCCAGCATATGAAACCGGCTTCCAAGCTGTAGACAAATCTCCTGGTACTTATCTCTACTATCCTTGGGTGTTAGTCTCCAATATTGTTACTTTATATTCTACAAATGAGCGCAATCTTTCTATGGCTGTCCTTCTCTTTCTGACTCATTTCATTTAACATGATACTTCCCATGTTGATCCACTTATATGCAAATTTCATGATTTAATAAAATTTATATAGAACAACAAACCCCCACAAATAGCTAAAACAATTCATGGGAAAAAGAAAATGGGAGGCATCACCTTCCCCAACCTCAAACCCTACTACAAAGCGGTAATAATCAAAACAGCATGGTACTGGAACAAAGGCAAAGCCATTGACCAATGGAACAGGGTGGAATACCTGTTCACACACACCCTCAAATATATGATCATCTAATCTTTGATAATGGAGCAAGAAAGGTGAAGTGGAGCAAGGAAACCCTCTTTAACAAATGGTGCTGGCAAAACTGGTCAGCTACATGCAAAACAATGGGCACAGACCTCTACCTAATACCATGCACAAAAGTCAGATCAAAATGGATTAAAGACCTCAACATCAGACTGGAATCCTTAGGTGCATTGAAGACAAGATTGGCAAAGCCCTACATGACATTGAAGCTAAAGGTATCTTCAAATATGACACTCCGTTGGCCAAACAAGTGTCAACAGAGATAAACAAATGGGACTATCTTAAACTAAGAAGCTTCTGCACCTCAAAAGATGCAGTGACCATAATACAAAGACAATCTACAGAATGGGAAAGGATATTCACCCAATACCCATCTGATAAGGGGTTGATATCAAGTATATACAAGACACTGGTTGAACTCTACAAGAAGAAAACATCCAACCCCATCAGAAAATGGGGAGACGAAATGAACAGAAACTTTCTCAAAGAAGAAATCCAAATGGCCAAAAGGCACATGAAAAAAATGCTCTTCATCCCTAATCATTATGGAGATGTAGATCAAAACAATGATATATCATCTCACACCACGGAGATTGGCCCACATTCAAAAGAACATAAGCAACCGGTGTTGGTGTGGATGTGGGGAGAAAGGGACTCTCTTTCACTGCTGGTGGAAATGCCAACTGGTTCAGCTCTTTTGGAAAACAGTATGGATGCTTCTCAAAAAATTAGAAATTGAGCTCCCATTTGACCCAGCAATACCATTTCTGGGAATATTTGTTCTTGGAGAGACAAAAAAGTAAGTAGAAATGACATCAGCACTTGTATGTTCATTGCAGTACTGTTTACAATAGCCAGAATCTGGAAAAACCTGAGTGCCCATGAACAGATGACTAGTTAAAGAAACTTTGGTACATCTACACAATGGAATACTTTACTTTGTCCATTCTGAAGAAGTACATGTTCTCTCTTGAACACAGATTCCCTTTTTCTCTCCCATCACATATTTCTAAGAAAGTTTAAATAAAAACTACTTTATTTTACTAAAAAGTATTAAAATACAGAGATTTCCTTTATGAATATCCTCATTTTCAGAGAAAGAACTATCAAAGTTTTCAGATAATACCCTTAAATGTTGACTTATTATACTAAATATGACCTCTGTTTTATATCAGCAGCAATAAAAAATTCTCCCCCAAATGGAAATATATCTTTATCTTTCCCTCCTGTCTGTGACTGTCCCAAAAAGTCAAATTAATTTTGAACATATCCATTTTATTTCTCATAGTAAATAATTATAGGATGATAATTCTATAAGAAATATTTTTAAAGAAATATGTTTGTTTCTTTAATATAAGAAATATGTTTTTAAAGAACAATAAATATATCCACCATATACACAAATTTAGCCACCTGTTTCTCATCAACCAATAATCTACTATGACAAACGTTTGCTTGTGCAGATGTTTGTTTCTGCTTTACTTATTGCCGCAGTTTTAAAAGTGTGCAAGAGTTCTCTCTTGCTAACCACCTCACCTATGTATGGAGGAGTTAGTTGTGTGAGTCTATATTTATACCCAATGTCACAAGCACTGAAACTCATAGCTGAACCATGAATTTTATTAATGATTTCCAAAGCATCTTTCATCACAGTGTTGATGGAAATTTAATAGAAAGCTTCTTTGCAACTAGATGCTCCTGGTAGATCATACAGCAGTGAACAAAACTTCTGGGTAGTGACTTCCTTTATTTTTTCAACTTCTCTTAAGCCATGTCCATCATGCTCACAGCAAGCTCTGACACATTTGCTCCAGTGCAAGCCCTGCCTTTGAAAATACTCATCAAAAGCATTAAATATCTCTGAACTAGTGGTCTGTCCTGTTAAGTCAAAATAACAAAGAAATTCTTCCCTTAAGGCTCCATCTTTATTAGAAAGCAAAGTAGAACAGCAGAGTTACTCAGGTCAGCAAATTCACCGAGTTGAATTGCAAAACAGAAATTCTTGCTCCCCTGTAAAACTTGCTTTTCAGTGTTGGTTCTTTTTCAGACCTTATTGTGTTTCATGGGCTGGAGCGATAGAACAGCGGGTAGGGCGTTCGCCTTACAAGCGGCCAACATGGCCGACCCGAGTTCGATTCCTCCGCCCCTCTCGGAGAGCCCGGCAAGCTACCGAGAGTATTCGATATGCCAGACACAGTAACAACAAAGTCTCCAATGGAGACGTTACTGGGCCCGCTCGAGCAAATCGACGATCAACGGGAGGGCCTTTACCTTTTACCTTATTGTGTTTCATATCAGTAATTCCGCCTCTAAATGTCTGAAGTCGATAAAGCCTCCACTTTTTTAGTGACTTACTGACGCAAACTCTCTCATAAGACATCTAAAAGGGAAGACTAACTTCTCGCCAACATTAAAAATATTTTTGAATTAAACATTCAAAGAGCAACTAAACGAGACACTGGAATCACTGATTTATCACTAGTCTTCATTTTCATAAGACTTCATTTCACATAAGCTTTGAAAAGAAAGTCCAGTGGCTTATCAGTGAAATTTCGGGGTTTCAAATGCAAATGTCAAATAATTTTGGAAGATTTTATTGCATTATTTGACACAACTTCAGAGCAAACTACACACAAAGGCTATGGTGATAGCTCAGTGCCAGGAGCTACAATGAAATCAACCTTCAAATACTCTATTAAAATGCATATCAAAGTTTCCTTCTAGTTTTTAATCTGATATTGAACATTCTGAAGTATTAATTATTCTTTGTTTCTTCTAATTGGAAGCACTAGTACTTGCCATCACTTACAGTACCAGCACTACTTTCCTCTAGAATACTGTCCTAGCCTCCACTGAAGAAGGGTAAAGGGCGTTGTTATTTTTCTTTTTTGTCTTCATTTTGTAGGGCTTCAATTTTATGGAAGCAATAACTTGTTTCATTAAATGCCATGACACGATATTAAAAGCAATTTGAATAAGCATAATCAATAAAAATTGGGGAGCACATGTCAATCGCTTTGCCTGTACTGTGGGTGTTACATTGTGGTTTGCAGCATCCCATTCACCCCACAGCAATGCAGCAACTAAATCATGTAGCTGGTATACGACTGCAGGGAAATTTTTAGCAGATCACCAGAAAAATTCCAAAATCAGCATCAGTCTGTGGAACACAGGTTTAAAAATAGGGTTCTAGTGGACTTCCTTTTCTGAAGCTATGATTTCTCTTTCTTCTGCACTTTGATTTCTTGAAATATGGTTCTAAACTAAATAAAACCAGACTCTATTGAGGAATAAAGTAAATATTAATTAATATGATTTCTAAGTCTTTAAAATTCCTTGTTTGCTTGGAATAAGTCCCAATGTATAGTTACATTCTTTTGACTCACATCTCAGGGACTGTAAGTTTTATGTTTTCAAAACATAGTTAGAGTTAGGTGAACCCTAGGTCTCCTGAGATTGGCCACAAGGAATTTTATGCACATCCTGCAATCATTAATACAAGAACTAAATGATATATTTGATTTAGGAATGATGTATTAGACCTGACATGCAAAATTAAAGATATAACAGTGGAAAAAGGTTATTGGCCTAATAAAGTCAGTTTCCTTACAATGAGGCTCACTCGAAGACTAATTTGAAATAGTGATATTATGGGGCTTTTTTTTTATATCACTTTAAACAATTGAGATTAAGTGATCATAAAAACTCCATTTCAAAAATAATTGTGTTTTTTTAGACAGATGTTTGTGGTTGCAGAGAGCTGCTTATTTTATCCTACTAAAGGGCTTACAACCTAATATCACAGCATCTGGCAATTACCTTGAACACTGATGTCAATCCTTCAGTCAAGAAAACTTCTAAGATTCCATTGGGAGATATATATATATATATATGTATATATGTATATATATCATGACATGAGACCACTTGTATGGTATATTAAGATAATTCCTGGCCCCGAGTATTTTAAATAACCATGATATGTCATGTGATTGAGGTAGAGCTCTGATGAGGTATTTTAAACACTTTACCTGAATGCTAAGGCAAAGGAAACAAAAATTATCATGATGTGCCCAGCCACTATAAGCACTCCAGGGTAAAATAACAAAATGATACTCTCTGAGCATGACTTCAGTTTTTTTCAAGTTTATATTTTAATTCAAATAAAACTAAATGAATTTTCTGTGATCTGAAATATAAGGCTAGCATCTTGAGGGACTAGTAAAAGGGTGTAAAATCTGAATTTTTTTGACATTATTGTTGATTTGAAATATTTCTTAGTGCTTCATATGCTGAAAGATTTACAATCATCTACTCCTAAGGGGCTGGAGCAATAGCACAGTGGGTAGGGCGTTTGCCTTGCACATGGCCAACCCAGTCGCCCCATGAGTTCGAATCCCCCGCCACTCTTGGGGAGCCCAGCAAGCTGACAATAGTATCTTGCCTGCAGGGCAATGCCTGGCAAGTTACCCATGACGTATTCAATATGCCAAACACAGTAACAACACGTCTCACAATGTTACTGGGCCCCCTCGAGCAAATTGAAGAATGAAGGGAGATCAGTGACAGTGACTACTCCTAAGAAAGGAATTTTTTCATCATTAATATATGGCATTAAGTCAACCTTAGGAACAATGTCACTCAGTGATGCAGAAAAAGAAGATGCTTACCTTGAGGTAGACAAAAAATACCCAAACATTTTTCTTAACAATTTTAGATAACACTACATTGTTGCAATTAACTTTATTCAACCTAACTTCTACAGGGTTACTGGCAGATGTAGCACAACACCCAGCAGTAGGAGAGTAGTTTTCCTGTAATTTGGCAAATACTAGGACCTTAATTGAATTATCAGTGAAGCAAGCTATAAGTTTTAACAGTGGTTGGGAAGAGTAGGCTTAAACATTCAATTACAGAGGATTTTGAGAGCAGAGCATAGGGACAAGAAATGTAACAACTTGCATCTACCTCACACCAATATTAACTTTCAGACCCCACTCAGCAAAGAACTTCCTCATCTACAGTACTACATCAGACATGACTATTCAATCTGAGAACCCTTTTCAGCTCAGCTGAGATGCAACCACACAAACTCTTCCACCAATCCATCTAAAAAGTCACTGAAATTTATCTGCACCAGAAAGAAGAGAAATCCAGTTTCCTTCCAAGTCCATCTTCTCTTTTTTCTTTAAGAAACTTCAGACTAGTATTGTGGGGAAAAAATAGCATCACCCTTGCTTGAATATATTTTAAGAAAATGAAATTGAAATTGGAAGCTGTTTCTATTTCTTAAGACATTGGTAAATGGTTTGTTTTTAAATTTTCTTCCTGGGATTTATATAATTTTTCTTCCATCTTACCTCTCCTGTGTCCATTTTGGAGAAAAGCACCTCGTTTATCTTGGGAAGACAGTAATGCAGAAACTGTAACTGAGCAGATTTCCCCTTGGGGATCAAAATATTTGTGTTAAATGAAATGAGAAATCTGCTAAGTGGCGGCATGAATCCCCCAGGGAAGGATATTTTGTAATTTTGAAAAATTCCTACTGAAATTCTTCTCTTGCCAAGAAAAGAGGAATGATTTCTATTAAAATTACTTCATGTCTGAATTACTCTCTGCCCCTTGGGAACATATAACATTATAGCCTTTATACTCAGTAATTTAGGAAGATGAGGAACACCTTATTTGGAAAGCAAACAGGCTTACCATGATATGTTGGATATTAAGTATTTTCACCAAAAAAAGTCTCCTTTTGAAGATCTTACAGTTAAACTGTTCAAATTAAGGCTCATTTTTAGAATTTGTTTCTGTGATTGTATATAAAATTCCCTTTTAACTTTCTACTACTATCCTGCCATTCCCTAAAGCTATAAAGAAAAATTATTTCATTGGATTATAAGTACCTTTTGTAGAAAATAGCATAGATTGTATCACATTATTAAAGCAGTTAAATGCTTTAAGACCTGTCAAGTCTGTGAGTTTGATTAAAATATATGTGTATACTAGTATATATGTAAATAATTGGATCTAGATTATTTGGTTTGGAAAGGCATAAAAGATGGAAAATAAGTTTCAATGCATGAGTCAAGTCTGATCAAGTATTATGAATCCCACAGGCCAGGAGCCTCAAAAGCTTCCAAGGAAAATTTATGTTAAGAAAAAAAATTAATGATAGAAGAATATTCTGCTATGATCTAGGTATCTGAACATTCATAGGTGTATAAACATACTATGATCATTGGTATCAGATAAATATCAACAAAGATGTTCTCAGTTTGGTGAAATTGAAGTTTCTTTCCATGCTTCCTAATTTTTTTTAACTTTCTTTTGGTGGGGAGATGAATAGGCCACACCTGACAATGTTTAGGGATTACTCCCAGCTCAGTTATGGGATTTCTCTTGGAAGTACTTGGGGTAACGTGCAGTGCCAGGGAATGAACGAACCCAGGCATCCTCAAGCAAAGCATATATTCTGGCTCATTCAGATTTCTCTCTGATCCACTTTCTAATTTTGTAAACACATACACATTTATTGTTTTGTAAGAAGATTAAATTATGTTCAACATTTAACTGAAAACAATGAATATGACTTCCTTTTCCTTTAAATTGTCCTTACGTTTGAGTAATCAAGTCAACCTCTTTATGATCTGTTCAGAAAGTCATCTTTTGGAGAGATGATCAAAGACTGCAAAAGTTGTATTATATGTCTAGTCTGTGATTCTTTGACTTTTTAATCCTTATATATATTCATAGGCTCCACTTCATATTTCATGCTCCTTTATCAAAGATTAAGTGATCATATATTTGAGGGTTTTGTCAAAATATTAAACTCCATTCCACTGGTCTGAGGGGTCTGTTTCTATTGCTGTTTTAATTACTAACACTTTGCAGTACAGTTTGAATTGGGGGAGGTGATGCCTCCCATTTTCTTTTAAGCAAGGATTACTTTAGCTATTCATGGCTATTTATTATTTCATAGGAATTTCAGGACTGTTTATCTATTTCTTTTTTTAAAAAATGTCAGGGGCATCCTTATAAGGACTGCATTGAATCTGTCTAATGCTAAAAATGAAAGAAGAATTTAACAGAAACTTCCTCAAAATAGAATTTCTAATGGCCAAAAGGCACATAAAAATACTCTACAATGCTAATCATCAGGGAGATGCAAATCAAAACAACAATGAGAGATATTATCTCACACTTCAGAGACTGGAATACATCAAAAAGAACAAGAACAATCAGTGCTGGCATGGATGTGGTGAGAAAGGGAATCTAATTCATTGTTGGTGGAAATGCCAACTGGTCAGCCTTTATGTGAAACAATATGAATATTCTTTAAAATTTAGAAGTAGAGTTTCCAAATGACCCAGCAATACCACTTCTGAAAGTATAAGAAGGGGAACAAAAACACTGCAGAAAAACACATCTGCACTTCTATGTTCATTGCAGCACAATTAACAATAGCCAGAATCTGGAAACAACCCAAGTGCCTGAGAACAGACCACTGGATAAAGAAACTATGATACATGTACACAATGGAATACTACACAGCTATCAAGAAAAATGAAGTCATGGAATTCATTTATAAATGTATGGACATGGAGGAATATCATACCGAGTGAAATGAGTAAGAAGGAGAAGGACAGCATAGAATGAGTGTACTAATTCACGGGATATGAAAAACATAGCATGGGACTAATACACAAGGACAGTAGAAACAAGGGACAGAAATATTGGTCCATGATTGGAATCCTGCCACAGGTGCTGAGGAAGAAGACACTTGGGATAGAGAAGGGACCACTACAACAATGATAATTGGAAATGATCACTCTGGATAAGAACTGTGTGCTGAAAGTAGGTAAAGGAACAAACATGATAACCTCTCAGTATCAGTATTGCAAGCCATAATTCCCAAGAGGACAGAAAGAGAAGAAGAAAAGTTTCTGCCATGGAAGCAGTCAGGAGAGTGAGGAAATGGGCCGGCAGGATGGAAACTGGGGACAGTTGGTGGTGGAAAATGTACACTGGTGTAGGAATGGGTGTTGGAATGGTGTATAACTAAAGCCAATCATGAGCAGTTTTGTAACTGTGTATCTCACAGTGATTCAATTTAAAAAAAATTTAAGTCCTACAGCTATGTCATTATTAGCAGTGACTTTAAGCACCCTTGATTTTCAGGTTAATAAAAGAAAATGCTAGAAACCAAAACACAGATTATTACAATTTAGTAATTCATTCTTTATGTCTAATACCTAATTAGTATAGAATCATCAATATCGGCCTCTTCCTGTTCATCCCCAACACTGCGCCTGATCTTCTCCATCCCTCAGGTCAGTCTTTATTTGAACCCCGGACTTTTCTCTCCCTGCATACATGCCCCAGATGTCCTCTAGGACCCTGGGCCACCCACCATCCCTGAGCCTCTTCCTGTTCGTCCCCAACGCTGTGACTGATCTCCATTCCTCAGGTTGTACCTCCCATACACACCAGGTACCTGTAGGGGACAGGCCTCTGCAGAATTGGGCGTGGCCTAATTCGGGCCAGCGGCCATGTAAATTAATCATACCCAGCAATCTTGTGTAATTCTCAGTCTCCATACCACCACACCAACATAAAAAACAACAAAAATCCCCACCACGAGGAGAGGATAATGAAAGTAGTCCAGAAGCCTTATTAGGTGTTACTCACTGAAGGAACTGCTGTGATAAAGAATTGAGATATGAAGTAATGAAGATTTTCAATGAACTCAAAGAAACAGCGACACAGTTATCCAATAAATTAAAGAAGGACATGAAAGAAACAATGGCTCGGACAATCAAGAAATTATGGAAAGAAATGAGAGCAGAAATTGAAAAGCTATGCACAGAAGTGTCATGAATAAAGGATTCAGAAGATGAAATAAAAAACTCAGTGTGTGCCCTCAACAGTAGAATGGCAACAGCTGAAGACAGAATCAGTGAGCTGGAAGATTGGCTACATGAAGCCTACAGGCAACAACAAACAATGGCAAAAGACCTCAAAATAGCTCTAGAGTGAATCAGAGTCCTAGGAGATGACTCCAAGAGGAACAACATTAGAATCATTGGAGTACAGAAGGTCTGGAAAAATCCCAAGGAAAAAGCCATGGTTAAACAAATCATTGCTGAAAAATTCCCAGAGCTGGAGAATGCAGCCATTCAGATTCAAGGAGCTGAATGGATGCCAGCTTAAAGAGACCCTAACAAAAACACTCCAAGACATATCATAGTTAGAATGAAGGACGCTGTGGATAGAGATATAATGCTGCAAACAGCAAGGTCAAAGAAGGAAATCACAAACAAAGGAGCACCCCTGAGACTCACAGCAGATCTATCAGAGGAAACCTTCCAAGCCTGAGCAATGGTGGGATATAGTGAAAAAACTCACTGAAATGAACACTTCACCAAGAATACTATATCCGGCAAAACTCTCAATCAAACTCGAAGGAATGGTACACTATTTTCTGGATAAACAACAGGTCCAGAACTTCATAGACTCAAAACCAAACCTAAAAGAAGGGCTATATAAGACACTATAAGACACGACAAACCCTACAAGCAAAACAAACCCTTACAGAAACATGACACAAACCCCATAACAATAATCTCTCTCAACGTCAGTGGTCTAAATTCACCAATTAAGAGACACAGAGTGGCAAAATAGATTCAGAGACAGAACCCAACATTCTGCTGCCTACAAGAAACTCATCTGAACAGTCAGAGCAAACACGGATTCAAAGTTAAAGGATGGAAAACAATCCTGCAAGCAAAGAGTTCCTTCAAAAAAGCTGGGTGGCCATACTAGTATCTGACAACATATATTTCAGGTTGAAAAAGATTAGAAGGGACAGTTAAGGCCATTTTCTATTCATCAAGGGATACATAAAACAGGAAGAATTCACATTCTTAAATGTATATTCACCTAATGAGGGAACAGTTAAATATTTAAAACAACTGCTAACAGATTTTAAAGAGGACATTGCTAGCAACACAATAGTAGCCAGAGACTTCAACATCACCTTATCACCTCTGGATAGATCGACAAGAACAAAACTCAGCAGAAAACATTGGCTTTGAAGTAAGAAATAAAAGAGAGAGGGTTTATATACCTATACAGGGCTTTACAACCCAAGAAGAAAGAATACACATTCTTCTTCAGTGAACACAGAACATTTTCCAAAATAGGCCACATGCTAGGCCACAAAGCATACCTCAATAGAATCAGGAAGATAGAAGTACTATCAACAATCTTTTCAGACCACAATTCACTGAAGATAGAAGGGAATAACACACAGACATGGAGAAGCAAATCAAACACCTGAAAATTAAACAACTCAATATTGAACAATGAGTGGGTCAGGAAAAAACTCAAGGACAAAATCAAAGGATACCTGGAAACAAATGAAAATGAAGACACAAAAACCAGAACCTACGGGACACAGCTTAAGCTGTGTTAAGGGGAAAATTTATAGCTCGGCAAGCATTTCTCAGGAAGGAAGAAAGGGCCCACATAAACAACTTGACTTCACAGCTCAAGTTCTTAGAAAAGAACCAACAAAAGGAGCTTAAACCAGGCATAAGGAAAAAGATCATAAAACTTAGAGCAGAAATCAATGACATGGAAACCAAAAAAAAATCCTAAAGATCAATGAAAACAAGAGTTTATTCTTTGAGAAAATAAACAATATAGATAAACCACTAGCAAGACTCACAAAAAAAAAGAGAACCCTAATGAACCGAATCAGAAATGAGAACTGGGATATCACAACAGAAATCAAAGGAATTGAAAAGATCATCAGAGACTACTTTGAAAGTCTGTATGCCACGGAACAAGTGAACCTAGAAGAAATGGATAAATTCCTGGATTCATATAATCTCCCAAGGCTGAATCAAGAAGATCAAGAATACCTGAATAGACCTATTAACATCAAGGAAATTGAAAATGTAATCAAAAGTCTCCCAAAAAAAAGCCCAGGTCCAGATGGATTTACGAGTGAATTTTTCCAAACATTTAAAGAGGAACTATTGCCATTTCTTCTCAAGCTTTTCTAGGAAATTGAAGAAACAGAAACTCTCAGAAATAGTTTCTATGAAGCTCATATTTCTCTAATACCAAAAGGAAACAAAGACACCACAAGAAAAGGAAACTACAGGACAATATCTCTGATGAACACAGATGCGAAGATTCTCAAAAAATACTAGCAAATAGAATTCAACAACTCATCAAAAAGATCATATACAATGAACAAGTTGGATTCATCCGGGGATGCAAGGATGCTTTAACATTCAGAAATCAATCAACATAATCCATCATATCAACAAAAGGAAAGATAAAACATATGATCATATCAATAGATATTAAAGGTATTCAGGTAGGAAAGGAAGAAATCAAGCTCTCACTATTCGCAGATGATATGATACTATACTTAAAGAATCATAAAACCTCTACCCAGAAACTCCTAGAAACAATAGACTTGTATATTAAAGTTGCAGGCTGTAAAATCAATACCCAGAAGTCCATGGCTTTCCTATACGCATATAATGAGAGAGAAGAAAGTGACATGGAAAAAAAAACAATCCCGTTCACAATTGTGCCTCAGAAACTCAAGTACCTAAGAATCAGCTTAACTAAGGACGTAAAAGACCTGTACAAAGAAAACTACAAAATACTACTTCAGGAAATAAAAGAGGACACAAGGAAATGGAAAGATATCCCCTATTCATGGATCAGGGGAATTAACGTTGTCAAAATGGCTATACTTCCCAAATCATTGTACAAATTCAATGCAATCCCTATAACGATACCTATGACATTTCTTCAAAGAAATGGAGCAAACACTCCTGAAATTCATATGGAACAATAATCACCCACGAATAGCTAAAGCATTCTTGGGGAAAAAATGGGAGGAATCAACCTTCCCAACCTCAAAGTCTACTACAAAGGAGTAATAAGGAAACAGCATGGTACTGGAACAGAGGCAGAGCCACAGACCATTGGAACAGGGTTGAATATACTGACATCTCCCCCCAAACATATGATCATCTAATCTTTGATAAGGGAGCAAGAAAAATGAACTGGAGCAAGGAAAGCCTCTTTAACAAATTGTGCTGGCAAATCTGGATGGCTACATGCAAAAAATGGGCTCAGATCGCTGCTTAACGCCATGTACAAAAGTAAGATCAAAATAGATTAAAGACCTCAACATCAGACCGGAATTCATAAGGTACATTGAAGACAAAGTTGGCAAAACCCTCCACAACACTGAAGCTAAGAGTACTCACTAATAAAAATTTAAAAAAAAAAGATGACACACCACTGGTTAAGCAAGTGAAAACAGAGATAGACAAATGAGACTATCTTAAACTAAGAAGCTTCTGCATCTCAAAAGACACAATTACCAAAATACAAAGACAGTCCACAGAATGAGAAAGGATATTCACCCAATATCCATTCAACAATGGGTTGATATCAAGGATATACAAAGCACTGTTTGAACTCCACTAGAAGAAAACATTCAACCCCATCAAAAAATTAACAGAAACTTTCTCAAAGAAGAAATATGAATGGTAAAAAGGCACATGAGAAAATACTCTACATCTCTAATCATCAGGGAGATGCAGATCAAAACAACAATCAGATATCAACTCACACCACAGAGACTGGCCCACATCCAAAAGAACAAAAGCAACTGGTGTTGGCACGGATGTGGTGAGATAGGGACCCTCCTTCACTGCTGGTGGAAATGCCGACTGGTTCAGCCCTTTTGGAAAACAATATGTGTGTAAACTCACACAAATTGGGGGCGCGCGGCACCCACACAGCGGCGGCTCTATCTCTCCCACCACCCGCATTCGGTAGTCTCACCCTTCTACCACCCCGGAGAGGTCGATGGCGATGGTCAGGCGGAGGAAGGAACGAGGGCCAGGCTGGTAGGTATTAGTCGTAGTTTATTCTGATTCTCTCTTCATCTCTCCTTCTGTCTCTCCTTCTCTCTCTCTGCTCCCATCTCTCTCTGTTTCTCCTCGTCTCTCCTGTCTCTGCTCCCATGCTACTTCATTCTCCTTCCCCATCCCCCTTCATCCTCCTCTTCCTTCTGATCCTCTCTGAACTTCTGCTTCTTCCTTCTGCCCCTCTCTGAACTCTCTTCCTTCTCCTTCTGCCCCTGTCTCACTCCTACAGTACAGTTAAATCCTCTCTCCTGAGGAATTGGGGGAACAATTACACATAGGTGTGGTCACAATCAATAGGGGTGGAGATGAACAGGGGTAGAAATCTTAGCCTCAGGGAAGACCGCTCCTAGGACGATCCTTCCTCAGCAGGAGGACCCACCCTAGAGCAGAATTCCATGGGTGTGCCTCTCCTCTCCTTGTCCGACAAGCATATAAAATATTATATAAATCATTTTGTATGGATACAGTAAGAAAAATCTTAAACTTATAGAATTGCTCTCCTAGGGCCATCTCGATCTCAGACTACGGTGCTCAGGCCAGATAGTCTTTCCCACCCCTAGCAGGATCCTAGTCTTGTCGTTACCTTGGATCATGACAGCATTTGTCCATGATCAAACTCTTAACTTATAGTTAAGAATCGTGGCACTTTGGCCTGGCCCATTTCGCTGCCAGGGTAGCTCACCGCTTGCCCTGGGTTCATTCAGTCCCTTGTCAGGACCCTGCTTTTGGGGTGTTAGGAACTATGGGCAACTGAGGCTTAAGTCGAGAAAGATGATGCCCGGGAGTGAATAATATTCAAGGCCAATCAAATCCTAAATTACAAAGCATAATGTTAACGGTCTTTCTGTATCTATACAAAAAGGATATTACTTTAAAGTAAACTGTTCATAAGGCACAGGGAGAGGAGAAAGGCAATATTTCACTCATAAATATAAAATCATAGATTTCTGGGAAACTGATCTTACAAATTAACAAAGTCTGATTAAGGGGAAAGCTGATTAACTGGGTGGGAGAGCATAGGTAAGATTGTTTACAGATAAACACAATGGAAGTGGAAGTGCTTCAGGAGCACCGTGATGGGTGTAACCAGATTAAACCTAAACTTCTTGAAGGACAAAGCAATGTTACCCAACAAATATGGACGATTCTCAAAAAATTAGAAATTGAGCTCTCATTTGACCCAGCAATATCACTCCTTGGAATATATCCTGGAGATGCAAAAAAAGTACAGTTGAAATGACATCTGCATTTCTATGTTCATTGCTGCACTGTTCACAATAGCCAAAATCTGGGAAAAAAAACCCCGAGTGCCCCGAGAACAGATGACTGGTTAAAGAAACTTTGATACATCTACACAATGGAGTGTTATGCAGCTGTTAGAAAATATGAAGTCATAAAATTTACATACAAGTGGTTCTACGTGGAAAGTATCATGCTAAGTGAAATGAGCCAGAAAGAGAAGGACAGACATAGAAAGACTGAACTCACCTGAGGAATATAAAGTAACAGAATGGGAGTCAAGTACCCAAGAATAGTTGATATAAGTACCAGGAGGTCTATTCCAGGGCTTGGAAGCAGGCCTCACATGCTGGGGGGAAAGGCAGCTCAGATAGAGAAGGGAACACTAAGTAAAGGATGTTTCGAGGACTTGCTTGGGTTGCAAGATGCGTGCTGAATGTAGACTGTAGACTGAACACGATAACCACTCAATACCTCTATTGCAAAGTACAACACCTTAAAGGAAAGAGTGAACAAAAGGGAATGCCCTGCCACAGAGGCGGGTTGGGGTGGCAGGGATGGGGTGTGAGTGTGGGAGGGCTATTAGGACCATTGGTGGTGGAGAATGGGCACTGGTGGAGGGATGGGTACTCGATCATTGTATAACTGAAACCCAAGCACGAAAGTTTGTAAGTCTACAACTGTACCTCATGGTGTTTTGCTATTAAAAAAAGAAACAAAAAATAAATAAAAATAAATTAATAAAGAATCATCAATATCACTATTATCACTAGGTCAGTAAAAATAATAGACTAATAGAAAATTTGACTGCCCTTTAAAATTTCCTACCAAAGTTTTCTAGTATATACTGCTGCAGTTTCTTATATTTTTGATATTTCTATGCACTAATGGATGGAATGACTGGTTCAGATTTGATGAGAAACATAAAAATTTAAATTGTACATTCCCTTAACAATTTAACATTTGTACAGAGACTTTAATAATGCATGTGATTATTATAAAAACCTATGAGTTGAAAATGTACGGGTGCACAATGAGTTCATTTGATGGCCGAGAACCACCTCCCCAGGCCACCCCATTAGAGGAACAAAGAGATGGGACCTAAAATGATGGTCTAAATGTTCCATTTTATGCAAAGCTGTTAGCATACTTATAGAACACCTGAAGGAGTTTGAGGTATAGGACTACACATACATGTGATTGACCATTTACAGAGGTAAAACATTTTGGCAGAGCCAATTCTCTTGGGATTAACTCAAGGAGATTCTCTGTATCCCAGGGACATCTATGTTGCTGTTTTCTTGCCCTTTAGCTGTACATACTAAACAATTAATTTACTTCTTAATAATACTTGCAACTATTTGGAAAATCACAGTAAGAGATATAGATTCCAAAGCTTAGTTTTCTGGGCCCTGGGGGCAAGCAAGGCTTTTACTGTAAATCTCAGACTAAATCGTCAGAAGGTTCAGCTTTTTCTTTTCCACATGGGACCTGTCTCTTAAATCATAGTAGCTTGCATCAATACCGTGTTTTTATGCTTTCTAGATCATCCCATTTTGATGCTGGGGTACACTGAGAGGCAAAACACAAGGAAGGGCTGAAGATAAACTCAGGGGATTAGGGGTGCCCGTAAGATCACTTGTAAGCTTCTCTGGGGGGAGGAAAAGGAACAATTTATTAATAGCGTCTAAATCACTTAATCACTTAATGCCCATTACTCATCGATTTACTCGAGCGGGTGCCAGTAACATCTCCATTCATCCCGGTTGCGTGCTAGTGTAGCTCAATGGTATCTGTTCGTTCTAGGAACATGCAGAGCCTCAAACCGATCATTCAGGGTCTTGACGAAGAAGTCTGACCATCTTATAGGTGGGCGTCCACGCTATCTTTTGATATCCCGTGGAATCCAATCAGTAATGGCTCTAGTCCAGTGGTTGTCTGTAAACCTCATTATGTGTCCAGCCCATCTGATTTTTGATGTCTTGGCAAATGAGACAGCGTCCCTGATTCTTGAGCGTTGACGAAGATCAGAACTCCGGATTCTATCTCTCATTTGAGTGAATCGTGATATTCCAAGCATAGCTCTTTCGATTCCTCTTTGAGAGATCCGAATAGCATTCTCATTCTGTTTTCATAGGGTCCAGGTCTCTGAGGCATATGTTAATGCAGGAAGAACGGTGGAATCAAAGAGATGTGCTCGTAGCTGGAGGTTCTTTGTCCTTTTAGTTATTTCTTCAACGTTCTTGAAGGCATTCCAAGCCACTCTCTTCCTCCTGCACAACTCAGGGGCCAGGTCATTCATCATGTTGATTTCTCGACCTAGGTA
Organism: Sorex fumeus; assembly: GCF_029834395.1. Taxonomy (NCBI): domain Eukaryota; kingdom Metazoa; phylum Chordata; class Mammalia; order Eulipotyphla; family Soricidae; genus Sorex; species Sorex fumeus. The sequence continues at coordinate 6,842,504 of NW_026606240.1, forward strand.
TATATAACTGTTGCATTCGGAGATGGTGGTTCCGTTGAGAGTGAATGGAGCGTCAGGAACAAGGCTGTTTCTCATAAACATTGTCTTTCTAAGATTCAGCTGTAGTCCGACCTTTCCACATTCACGGTCAAAGTCGTTCAGGATTTGTGCCACTTGGCTGATGTTTGGTGTTATTAGAACGATGTCATCAGCAAAGCGGACGTGGTGTAGTTGTCGACCATCTATCTTCACTTCCATGCTTTCCCATTCCAGTCATCGCATGATGTTCTCGAGGGTGGCACTGAAGAGTTTTGGTGAAATGGTATCACCCTGCCGAACCCCTCTCTTGATATGGATGATTACTTCTTTGTAGAATGATGAGATCTTGGTAGTAAATCCGCAGTAGAGCTCACGAAGGATTCTGATGTATTGAGTTTGTACGCCCTGATTGGGTAGGGCTTCCATGACCGCTTCCGTCTCAACAGAATCAAAGGCCTTCTTTAAATCAATGAACGTTAGACAGAGCGGCATCTTGAACTCCCGAGAAACCTCAATGAGCTTAGTAATCGTGTGGATATGGTCGATGGTACTGAATCCTTTTCGGAATCCGGCTTGTTCACATGGTTGTCTTTCATCTAGTGTTCTGCTAATCCTATTCAGGATGACTCGAGTGAACAGTTTGTAGACGACAGACAATAGGCAGATTGGGCGATAGTTGCCAATGTCGTGGATGTCTCCCTTCTTGTATAGTAGTACAGTCTTGCTGGTTTTCCATTGGGATGGAACCTTGCATTCAGACAGGTAGTGTGTGAAGAGCCGAGCCAATGTATTGATGAGTACTGATGGTAAGTTCTTCAGGTGTTCAGGTCTGATCTTGTCTGGGCCAGGTGCTCTTTGTTTCTTTACCGACGAGATGGCATGTTGGATTTCGGAAGGGAGAACACTGGGAACGATATATCCATCATGTGGTATGTGGTATGTGGGCAAGTGGACGTGGCTATTAAAGAGATCTGAGTAGAAGTCAAGAATAATCTTCTCCATTGCTCTTCTGGAAGATGTGATAGATCCATCATGATGTCGGAGGGCATTCATCTTGGTTTTGTAGTTGGTGAAGGACAGGCGGGCATTACGAATTCTTTACCCAGCTTCTGTCACATCTACCAGTCCTGCTGCTCTCCTGTTTTGAGGTCATCCTTTATGGCTTCTCTGCACTGTTTTGCCAGTTTGGATGTTCGCTTGTGGTTGCCTGAGGCATGTGCCAAGCCACATTGGCGAATAAGTTCAAGAGTGTTCGAAGAAAGGCGGTTTTTTGTGGTTATCTCTCTCTTGGCATTCCTCGCACAATCATGGAGGTGCTGAATCATTCGATCATATTCCTCATCAATGTTGTCAATGACTGCATCTTCCCATGTTGCCGCAACAGAGCCAAAGAGCTCCCAGTTGGTGGTCATTGTGGGAGTCCTCTTCTTAAACCTTGCATTCTTTTCTCCTCGTTCTGTGAGGTAGAATTTTGCACGAAGAAGACGGTGGTCTGATCCCATTTGGAATTTTGGGACAACAGCAACATCAGTTAGGCAAAACCGCCGATTGAATATGATGTGGTCTATTTCATTGTGGAACCGTCCATAGGGAGACTCCCATGTCCAACGTTTAGATTCAGCCTTTTAGAACTGTGAGTTACCATGGAAGGTTTTGGTTGACATGATGAACTCAGACAGTCTGTCACCCTGTTCGTTCCATTCTAGGCCATGGGTCCCGATGTGGAGTTCATCGACTGATCTTCTTGGTCCTATCTTGGCATTAAAATCACTGACAATGATCTTGTAGAAGGTGTGATCTTCTTTATAGAACTTCTCTAGCTCCATGTAGAACTTCTCAGTTTCTCTTTCACCATAACTGGATGTTGGTGCATAGACAATAAAGATAGAAACTGCCAGTAGAGCCACATCTATTCATGTGTAATCATCTGATTCGGGTTGTTAGGCATTCGAATGAATCCATGCTCGTGGCTAAGTTTGTGTTGACAAGTATACCTACACCACCAACGCCTCTTTTATCACATGTTCCAAGGAACAGTTCTTCTCCAGTATCGAAAATGGCATGATGTGATTGATGTCTTCTCATTTCGGTCAGAACAATGATGTCGTACTTGATCTTTCGCGCTTGTACCATAAGGTCTTCAATGGATGCAGCAGATGCCAGCGTACGAGCATTAAAAGTACAGACAATCATTTTTGTTTTTCTTCGTTTTGGCAGCCTATTTCTGCCTTGGTATTTTAACAGTCTTTCCTTCCATATCCTTCTTGACTTTGCCATATTCAGGGTTAGGGGAATGAGACCCATTTATTACTGGATTTGGCATATCAATTTGGTCTATTTGGCATAGACCACGGATAGCTTGCTTGCCAGGCTCTTTCGTGCGGGTGGGATATTTAAAGGTACCCTGAAAACTTAGAGAAAAGTAAATAAATAGTCTTGTGGCCGCGAATGCGGCTGCGCGCTCCCGGGAGCTTGTTGTGATAATCTCTGGATCCTGGCTGTTGTTGGGATTACACGGCAGTTGGAGTCTAAAACACTTAGGATTAATATACAGTAAAAACCTTTACCTGAGACTCATAATTTTCCAACCATGTATTTTTAGCCAGTAAATAAGTACTGCACAGAGTAACAGATAATCTAATTTATATGTTAAAAGAAATAAAAGCAGTCTATCATATTTGAACTTTCATATTTTCCTTCCTTCAATATTTAGGTAAGAACTTGTACAGATAAATAAGAATTATTAATTTGAAGAGAACTTTGTCCAAGGTAATACGCAAAAAGTATAGTTGTTATTTAGAGAGGGGAGAATTAACAATAGATACCAAAACAAATACAAAGGATTATGAGAACTACATGAACAACCTTATGCCACTTAAGGGGGGTGGGGGACTCAGAGAAATAGATGAATTCTTAGAATCCTCTAGCTTCTCATGACTGAATCTGGATAAAATAGAAAAACTGAACAGACCAATTGAAAACAAGGAAATTGACAGTAACCTATACAAAATCCCTAAATGACATGGCTTTAGTAATAACTTTACTAAACCTTCATATTACTATACTTCTCAAACTCTTCCAATTTTTTTAAATAAAAACTAAATTATTCTAAACACTTCTTATAAAGCCAATAAGACCCTGACACCAAAAGCAGACAGTACACCACAAAAATTACAAATCAATATCCCTTATGAAAAGGTCCTCAAGATCTCAGTCAACCAAATTCAATAACATATTAAATATCAAACTGAGGAGGCTGGAGCTATAGCACAGCGGGTAGGGCATTTGCCTAGCATGCGGCCAATCCGGGTTCAATTCCTCCGTCCCTCTCAAAGAGCCTGGCAAGCTACCAAGAGTATCCCGCCCACATGGCAGAGCCTTGAAAGCTCCCCGTGACGTATTTGATATGCCAAAAACAGTAACAAGTCTCACAATGGAAATGTTACCGATGCCTGCTCGAGCAAATCAATGAAAAATGGGAGGACAGTACTACAGACAGTGCTATATCAAACTGAAATTAATATTAAATTGATATCAAAACATTATAGGGGTACAAAAATGGTTCATCATATATAAATCAAATAATATACATCTTGGTTTCACTATGTCCTCTTTGAGAAAGTGTCTGTTCAACTCTTCTACTCATTAGTTGGTACTAAGTTTCAAAGAGATTGTCCTTTATTTTAACATTTTTATTTTTTTGGGGGGGTTCTTCCCAGCTGTACTGAAAGGGCCTGGAGATGCTTCTAGTGATACTTGGCCTCATTGTGTGGGCCTGAAGGTTTGGTGCTCAGGTCTGATAATGTAGTGCCTCCTGAGTCATCAGGCCATCAGAACCATCTTGGCGGTACTTGAGGTCTACAGAATTATATGCAGGGTGCTTAAGGGTCCTTGTGCTTCTGCGGATTGAACACAGGGCCTCACTTTTAGACTATGTGGTCTAACCTTTGAAGCGTTATCTTCCTGGCCAAATATAAAATAATCTTCTATGGTGTGGGGGCCACCAGCAGTGATGTTCAGAAACTCTGTGAATTATGTATTGGCCCATTAGGACTTGAGAATAGAATCCAGTCCTACTGCATATAAAGCATGTTCTTCAACCCATTGCACTATAAATCTATACCCTTTCTTCATAGTTTTTTAAAACAATTTTTTAGATTCACTAAATTCTAGCTAATACCTAATGACAGGGCCATATTCTTTTCACACTGTAATATTAATTTCTTCATAATGGATATCCAATTATAAATATTTTTATTTCAGTGAATTCAAATGATGGTAAACATGTTCAAGAGGGCCAAGAATTTATATAAGCATCCCCAGATCAGACACTTTAATAATGGCACAGTTAAACTAAGAATCCAGTTCTCTGACCTCATTAGAGCCTTGTTCACTTTCTTTATCAGCCTTCCACATGAGTCCACAACTTAGAAGGATCACAAACTATTATTGGTCGTTGGTGCAATTTTTTTCTTCTAAAACGATTCTTAAATTTGTTGAAGTGGTTGGGGGAAATGATAAAGGGGGTCTGGAGGTGACACAGGGTCATGGGTGGGGAGTCAGGCTCTTGTGTGTCAGGGAGGGAATTAGCTGTGTACATGAGGATCATCAATTTAAACATTACTATAAGCATAACCTAAACTATAATCATTAAGTTTTTTAAGACACTAGTAGGGGCTGGATCAATAGCACAGCAGGTAGGGTGTTTGCCTTGCACGCAGTCAACCTGGGTTCGATTCCCAGCATCCCATATGATCCCCTGAGCACCGCCAGGGGTAATTACTGAGTGCAGAACCAAGAGTAACCCTGTGCATCACCGGGTGTGACTCAAAAAGAAAAAAAAAGACACTAGTAGAGTGTCATGGGCACTTTAATAGTGATGCAATAAGTATGTACATCAGAACCAAAATGTTAATGTGGTTGCAATCGTGTTACTTAAACTATAATAACAATAAAGTTAGGTGATAGAAGAAGTGTGGGGAGATATTAATCACTGAGTAAATTCACAAAGTCAGCCCAGTAAGGAGCATAGACATGGTCTTGCTTGGTAAAGGAAAGATACAACTCGGTGGTTTCTGAGGATAAAAGATCGAAGGAAGGCGAGTGAGAGAGCGAGCACAGGATTAAGGCCCTTGGATTGCATGTGGCCAAGTGGGCTTCCAATGCCCCACTCCACATTTGATCCCCTTAGTACTGCCAGTAGTGATCCTTGAGTACAGAGCCAGGAGTATTCCTTGAACACAGTAGGGTGTCACTTCCGCTGGGAAGACAGAGAGATATTGGTGAAGTGGAGTGCTCAAAGATAACATGGCTTGTCTCTAAAAGAGATAGGGAAAGTCAGAGACCCTTTGTGCATCTGTCAAATGAATATCTTAATACCAATTATACTTGATACCAATTATAATATTTAATTATATCATAGAATAATAGCAAATCACAACCAACAGTGACTATAGATCACCTTACCCAAGAAGCATGCCAATAGAAATTAATAAAATAAATCTGGGCAGTGTTCAGGTGGAGTGCTTGGTCCTATCTGGGCTGAGTTCTTTCAATTTGGGCTTAAAAAAAGAATTTTGTCTAATTTAAATAATCCAATTCAGTTGGATTATTTAAATGAAATACACTTAATAAGTTCCCTTGGGCATTACTTGATACTTCTCTACTATTCTTTTTACTTTTTTTTGGTATTAGATTTAACACCTGGGTAATGCTAAGTGCCATAGTTACTACAAATTATAGGAGACTAAATAAATATTTGAGAGAGCAGGAGAGATTTGATTAAATTGCTGAAAATGAAAAGTTGAGTAATATTTCCCACACCAAATAGATTTCCTTGCTTAAACATGCACTGCCAACAGTGGATTTAGTTTTCATAGCCCCAGACATTTTCTAAATGGGTAAATTGCCAGCATGACCACTCCTGGTTTTCTTTCTTATTTAAACCTCAACATATATTTCATTCTTGACTTTAATCCAAGCTGGTAAGTTATGGCCAAGAACTGAAAGCCGGGTAATAAGAGTTGTAATAGTGGAACTCCATTACAAAATCTACCTTCAGAGGGAAAGGATATTTACATTGTAAATGTGGGTTTTAGACACATGAGATTTATGACATGTCAAAAGTAGAGTCCTACTTGATAAGTGGGCATGAATGTGGAAACTCAGCTAAGATGAATTAATAATAATTATAGCAATGTCAGAAAATTTGGAACAGGCAAGAAAGATTACTGTGTGCCTCCAGTGGAAAATTATATACTATTTAGAGGACTTAATTTCAATATTCCTTGTCTATAAAAGAGTGTGTTCTTTGTATTCCCACTTTTGAAATGCTTGCACTCATTAAATAATGAGTTAAGCAAAATCTTTGACACATACTCATTTTATATCTCTGTAAGTCATAATTTTGCTTTAAAATCTGTTTTTTCCAATTCTGATATCTAATACATAATGAATGTTTATTGTGAAAATATCTGCATGTGCATTGTCATTAAGTCACACAGCTATATATGTAAACATAGTTCTCTTTTAGAAAATATGAATTGGGGACAAAGAGATAGGGCAACAATTAAAGTGCTTTCTTTGTGCAGCCAACACAGTTTTGATCCCTGGCATTGTAGGCCGCACTAGGAATGATTCCTGAGCACAGAGCCAGGAGTCCTGAGCAGAGCCAGGTCCCAAACCAAAATATAAAATAGGTATGTGAATATACATACACACATAAAATCCAAATTAGTTTTAGAAATATTAAGTAAATTTCCATATTAAAAATGAGATTGTAATTCAAAGAAATAGTCACGGTCTCCCCGGAAATGTACAAATTAATGGTTAGTTCTACATCACTTAGGACTAGTTAATCACACAGAATTTATTTCATAATTATAAATATTCTCACAAACTATCCCTGCCTACATTCTTTCTGCAATCTCACCAAATCACACTTCTTTAATGACTGGTAACAAACATATTTTCTCAAGAGTATTTCCAATTCAGTACTAACCTAAGCATTCCTGTAAGGAGTTTGAGAGTTAAAGAAAAAAACGAATAGGGACCAGTGATAGTACAATGAGTAGGGCAATAGTCTTGCATGCAACCAATCCAAATTAGATCCCCAGCTTCCTTTATGGTCTCCCAAGCACTTCCAGAAGTAATTCCTGTGTCCAAAGCCAGAATTAACTCCTGATCATCACCGGGTGTGGACCCCTCACCCAAAAGAATAAGAGGAAGCAATAGAAGAAATAAGAGTTTTTATATCTAGAAGATGAGGAGGAGGTAGTCATTTTAATATTTAAATATATAAATGCTAAAATGTAATATTTAAAATTTAATAGTTTAATATAAAAATGCATATTTCTCAAGTCTGCTAAGATTTCCTATGAATCATGGCAACAAGAGACCAGGAAATGATGCATCAGAAAAGGGAGTGTGAAAAAAATTTTGGTGACGGAGCATCTGGCATGGAATTCACAAATCTACTTTCCAAGCATTTCAGAGAAATGTACATTACTGCCTCATCACTACTGGCTTCCATCCTCTCTGGAAGTTAGTTTGTTGCTTTTAAATTGAGATTCTGTTGTGCTCATGTGCAGTATCCTTCTTGCCCCAAATAGAACAAGTTATAAGACTAACAAGAACTAAAAAGTTCTAAGACTCTGAAAACTGGAGAAAACTGTTATCTTCCATAGCATTTGGATTTCTTAGAATAAAACAAGTGGAAATCTTTTTTAGCTTTAAAATGAAACAAGTTTGGGGCATTGGGAGAGATCCTACAGGTATCAAGGCTCAGGTCTTGCATGCTACTGACTATGGATCAATCCCCAGCACCACATGGCCCCTGATCATCACTGGGCGCAGCCAGCCCTGGTATTGCAGGGCCGTGGAGTCCTCACTCCCACCGTGAACCACAGTGAGCCAAGTCAGTCTCTGGCACTGACTGGAAGCCTCCCTGAAAAATATTTTAAAATAAAATGGAATATTTCTACAGTTTCTATCATTAAGTAAAAACATAATTCCAATTGTGAAATTAGCTATTTCATAGTCTCAGATAGTCTAGGGTATTTATTTCTAATTAATTACATTTATTAACTATGGATTGTAAAATATAGATGAGTGTCTGGATTACATAGTTATAATCCACATCTTATTGTCTGTAGAAGAGAACCAGTATAGAGTAAGGGGACTGTAGGGGCTTGCTCTTTGCAAGTATAAAAACCCACTCCACTGTCTAAGAGTTTCCAATATCTCATGAAATCTTAGAGCAGAAATTTCCCAGTGACCCCATGAATGGAGAGGGAGTTAAATGATCTCAAGTACCGTCTGCAATCACACATTATATAACAATATCCAGAGATAAAGAAAACTGTGCAAGACTCAGCTCAAAATTTTGTGGAGAGGGACAGACATGTAGTTTAAGGCACTTGTTTTGAGCTTCTCTGACCTCTGTTCTAACCCTGGAATGTCATATCACCCCCTGAGCACCATAAAGAGTGATCCCTAGATTCACTGAGCCAGGAGCACACCCTGAGCACCATTAGGTGTGGTCTAAACACTCCTCCCCCCAAAATTCTGGAGGGTAGAGTAACTAGCCAAATTTGAGTTAGACGCCAACTTCTTGATCAACTGACTGTGGCTATAGTAGGGAATTTTGAAATGTGTGCTTGTTCTTCTATCAGACAACTATTATTTATGATCATATCTACATTGTACCAAACACCCAACAGAGACCAACCTATTGAATGTAGTTAGAGGGGGAAAAAACTCTCTAAAAAATAAAATTTAGATAAGAACTGTAAAGATCTCTATACTAATTCCCATAAAAGGAAATGTTATTAAGTAATGCAGTACTCATAAAACTTTTTTATGTAGTTATATAAATCTTATTAAAAACCTAAGCCAAAGGCTAAATGCACACCCTAAGTCCGTGGGGATATTTTGACATAAACAATCAGAAATGATCAACTAAAACACCATGTTTTCTCTCCTCTAATTAGTATCTTTCTTTGCTCCTCTCAGGACCCTTACATGTAATTCCAATAGTCTCTGGGCATTTCCAACTTTGTCTGTTTCTTTGTCTGATTTCACATTTTAATTTTATTCTTGGACATTATTTATTGCACAAAAGTAATCTGGAAAAAAATCATGTCCTTATTTTTGCAATTGTTCAGTTTGCACAATTAAGCATAATAATCAAAGCATCCTTTTTCTGAGAGTCAATTGAAATATAATTTTGGAAACACACAATATTATTATTGAATATAATGTCTCATTTGTCAGTGAGATTAGTCAGTGGGCAACAGATCTTAGAAAGCTAACAGTCTTCCTTTTGTAAACAGATCATTCTTACAGTTGTTTAAATGACAAAAGTAGGTCCTACGCACCATAGCTGCCACAGCAAATTCTACTACGTTGCTGTATTTCTTTTCTTTTATTCTAATTGAATATTTTGTGGTAATTGGTATGCATTCATTTACATGATTGAAAATGAGCCTCAACCCACTAGGAAACAGCAAAGAGCCAGGAAAAGAGGAATCATTATGGATGTGTGTGTGTTTGTGTGTGTATTTATGTGTATGTATGTGTGTTTGTGTATATGTGAGAGAGAGAGATTTTGAGGGCCACATCTAGCAATGATCAGGGCTTACACCCTGATCTGTGGTCAGGGATCACTGCTGGTGAGGTTCAGGGGATCATATGAGATTCCAGAGATTGAACCCGGGTTAGGCACATGTAAGACAAGTGCTCTATACACTATACTATCTTTCCAGTTCCTTCATTTTTAAATGCAAAATAAAACTCTTAGGAAAGACATTATCAAATGTTTACCTATAATGCCAGATTCCCATAAAATGAAAGACAATAATGTCAGCTACAAAACAGCTACTTAATAAATGCAGTAAACACTAACTTCAGTTTTGCAAAAATGTTAGTGCATCTTCATTGTATATATATGTCTCGTCCATAGTCCACTAAAATTTTTCTTACGGTGACAGGAATATTGACAAGTTTATTTCTTCATTTTATTATCCCCAGCACCTGAGTTATTTGCTGGCAACAAATGACATTCAATTCTTTTGTAATATTGGTTTTTGTTTGTTTTTAACTGAAGCATAATATATACCCAGAGAAGTGCACATGACAGGTATAAAATTGTCTGAATTGTCACAAATTGAGCACATCCATGCAACTACAACTCGGATAAAATAATGAAACATTGCCAGTTCCTCGAAAACATTTTTGTACCCTTTTCCATTTTCTACCCCTCACCATGAGTAACAACTATGCCCACTTCTAACAGTACCATCTAGTTTTATTTTATGCCTTTATAAATGAAATTACAGAACATGAGCTCTTTTGTTAAATTCTCATTTAACTCTGTATTGGCAAGATCTATCAAAACTGGAGATGGTGATAATTCATTTTCTCTGCAGTATCATGCCATCATATGAATACACCAGTGCATTTACCTACTCAGAATCAATGAATAACCAAAGCAAGTTCTCAACCAAAATGCCCATTGCATTATGAAAAAACAAAGAAATCTAACAACATGAATGGTAGTTGAGGTGATCACAAAAGTGAAATAAGACAGGAATTAAAATTGTAAAAGTAAAACTAGGTTGTTTTATTCATTGTGGAATGTAAGTATCACATGATTAAAATAAATGGCACAACACAACACTCCTAACACTCAAACTCTCTGAAAAATATGGTGGTGCTTCTGGGAATACATCCTGAGGGTGCAAAAAAGCACAGTAGAAAGGACATCTGTACCTATATGTTCATTGCAGCACTGTTCACAATATCCAAAATCTGGAAACAACCCAAGTGCCTGAGAACAGACGACTGGTTAAAGAAACTTTGGTACATCTATACAATGGAATACTATGTATTCATTATTTGAATAAATGAATACTATGAAGATTTTAGGAGCGATGAAGTCATGAAATTTGCTTATAAGTGAATAGACATGGAGAGTATCATGCTATGTGAAATGAGTCAGAAAGAGAGTGACAGATATAGAAGGACTGCACTCATTTGTGGAGTATAAAGTAACATAACATGAGACCAACACCCAAGGACAGTAGATATAGGGGTCAGGAAGATTGTCCATAGTTAGAAGCTTGCCTCATGAGCGGGCAGGGTGAGGACAGCTGGAACAGAGAAAGGATCACTAAGAAAATGATGGTTGAAGGAATGGGTTGGAATGGGAGATGTGTGCTGAAAGTAGATAAAGGACCAAAGATGACAACCTCTCAGTATCTGTATTGCAAACTATAATGCCCAAAAGTAGAGAGAGAGTTTGTGGAATATTGCCTGCCATGGAGGCAGTGGGAGGGTGGGAAAGGTGGGGGTATACTGGGGATATTGGTGGTGGGGAATGTGCACTGGTGGAGGGATGGGTGTTTGATCATTGCGTGATTGTAGCTCAAACATGAGAGCTTGCAACTATTTCTCACAGTGAAACAATAAAACTTAAAAATATATATATAATGGTGACTAAAGGGAAAAGAGAAAGAGGAAAGGAAGTGGGAAGAAAAGGTACTGGAAGTCATTTCAATAATATCATATATCTGGAATTTTGTTGGTAGGTGAACTGGGTCAGACACATTCAGATGAGTGGGATGTGAAGCTTTCCTCTTGATTTCTATATATTTTTTCTAGCCAACAGAAACTCAGTAAAACTTGACTGAAAAAGGAGGTAGTAATATGGCATGAAACCTGCTACCAACTAGCTATGTGATGATCAGCAAGAATTCACTGGTTCTAAATTCTTTTTAAAAACTGAAAAATAAAGTTTAGATTTCAAAATATCTTCACATTCTAGCTCTAAAATTTAGTGTCATGACTAAAAGCCAAACACATACCCATCATTTACAATTTTATATTAATCTTTGTATATTTGATAATTTTGATGCAATTTTATTTTAAATATTTGTAATTTATAATGCTACGTAGTGTTTATGATGAACTAATTACTTTCATATGTACTATCATATTAAAGCACATATAGCTGATTACTAACTTTATCCAATTTCCAAAGCAGAAAACTGGGGCACAGAATGGCCAAATGCCCAGGGTAAGGTCATCCAGTTATTGAGCAACAGTAAGTTCCTTCAGGTTCTGTGAAATATTTTGCCCTCAATTATAGTTCTTATAGTCACTTGTTCCAGTAGAAATTTGTTTTTCTTTTGATTCCTATATATAACTGATATAGTCCATCTTTAGCCCCACTACCACAGAACTCTCTAGAAGAAGTAGCTCTGATGATTCCAATATGAGTTTAGTTGACTTGGTCTCAGATCTGAATCCAGTGATCATATTCTTCGCTGAAATTTCTTATGAACACCTGATGCTGTTCATTATCTTCAAGAACACTCAGATTAATTTCTTTATTTAGGATATTATGGAAGCAGTAAAATTAATGTATAGTGAATAGCTGAACCTGTAGAGGATGCCATATTAAAGTAGGTAAAAAATTATATACATTGATACCTACCACAAACTATAAACACTTGTTTGGTGGTGATCTCTACATCTATTATCAAAATTCTATAAATTCAGTGTTTTCCAGATTTTTCCTGCTATTTGGGGTTCAGCTATTAGGAAACTTAAACATCCTTGCCTTGATCACTAGTGTTAGCTGTTAATTAATCAACATGTATGAATGACCAATGAGCTAATGACTTGCAATAATTTTGACTAGTGCTTTCTGGTTCTGTGAAACCACAAAACAAAACAAAACTGTGACTATTATAATTTCAGGGATTGTAAACTTACAGGTCATCTTCATCAAATGCAGCCACCTCTAGATTCTTTTTCTTGTCAGGGTTATATATGACATATCAAGAAAAAAATGCTGCAAAAAATCAGACAGAGAGGGTTCAGCAAGACTGAGATGTCAAGCTGAGTGTGTTCTCTGATGTGTACAGAACTTCATTACAATAACTTATAAGATTATAAAAAAAGAATTACACTTGTTAAAGTGACTGGTGCTAATACTGTTACATTTTGTTTTTCAAGAAGAGAAAACAATCAATCCCATTATTTGAATCATGATGGAAGAAATAGGTAAAATACTAAGACCATAATTACATCACTTAACAACCTAGAATAAAGTAAAAGATGAGAACAAAGTGTTCCAATAAAAATTCTCTTTCCAATATGTTTGAACTCAGGGTGTGTACTACCATTCAATTGAATCTATTAAATAAAGATCTGGAGCAGATGAAAGCTGAAACACATTGGTGGGGCACTGCAATGAAAATTTCTGCAATAAAGTAGATAGGGTCTCTTTGGAGTGACCTGCCCCTAGCCTATTTAAAAAAATTTCTTGTTGTCAGAGCTATATAGAGCATAAGATGAAAACACAACATATATATACATATAATTAATTAAAAATAAAATATGGACTGTTTTTCAATTTACTATTTTCACATCACTAAGACTATATGGAAATAGTCAAAGATGGGAATTTGGAAAATATTTATATGAAATGAAAGAAAACTCCAAAATTATAGTAGAGTTTGACTACAAGAACTTTAGAATTTTTACATCTATTTTTGTCCTGGACAGAACAAAAATATTGTTCTGTCCAGAACAAAAATATAAACAAAAATATAAAAATATAAACACTGGAGATGTTATAATAATATTTAACATATTGTATATGACACATAAAATAAAATATAATATGTTATAATAATAAAAATACATTAAAGAGAAGATGGAGGAGGGCAGAGAGAAAGTACAATGGGTAAGGGGCATGCCTTGTACATAGTCAACCCAGTTCAACTCCTGGAAACATAAAGGGCTTCTGAGCACCACCAGGAATGATCTTTTAAGCACAGAGCCAGGAGTACACCCCTGAGCACTGCTGGGTATGACCAAAACCAAACAAAAAATCAAAAAGGGAGAAAAAAAGAGAAAGATGGGGTGAAGGGCTACTATGTTAGTGGTTAGGGACTAATGCTTGATTCCTGGCACCAAATGGTCTCCTTAACATTGCCAGATGCTATATTTGCAATAAAGTTTGATTTCCACAATCATGCAAGTTTGTAATTGTATCTCATGGTGATCCAATAAGACTTGTTAAAAAAATAAAAATTAAAAAAAGTAGGTAAGGGGATTTTCTTGATAACCTTTTAGTATCAATATTGCAAACCACATGGGGGTATGGTGCCGCCAGCAGGTCAATCTGTACCTGTGAGGTGAATGCATCAGCAGCCTGTTGGCAACATCAGACTTTCAGATACCCCAAAATTGCTGCTGTGCTTTGGCCAGACCCCAAAACCTCGGGGCAAAGTTTACCAAGAAAGTAAACAGTCAAAAGTTAGGTATGTGGGAGACACACCCACAAACCAACTCTGGCTCAGCTATATAATTGGAGGCATGGCCTCTCTGGTTCCTGATCAAACTGTTTAATGGCCATGATCCCAGAAACTCAGTAGCGAATCTTGGAACCCAATGGCTTCTGGCAGAAATGCATCCTGTTCCTGTAGTAGGTTACTGGCACTGGGCCACTCCAGGTGGGAATAGGTTTTGTGCCTTGGCCTGTTCCCCCTGGCAGCCTGGTGACTACCATCCTCCAGAGGCCACTGGACAGTCAAGTTTGGGACTGCAGTGACGAGACACATGGGGCCTCACCACATGGAGGTGGAGCTGACTCTTTCTCCCCATCCCAACGAGACCCCGAGTCGCCGACTACAAACGGCCTCTCTGACTCCTGATCAAGCTGATTAATGGCCATGATACCAGAGACTCAGAAACAAATCTTGAAACCCAGTGGCTTTTGGCAGAAATGCATCTGGACTGCATACAAGGTGGCCGCCGGCTCAGAGCTTATTGGAAAGCCAGGTATGAGCCAGCAGTGATGGGGCAACTGCAGTCTCATGGGAAGAGGGATGGTACCGTCTCGTCCTTCACGCCCTACTGAGGTCATGAGTTGCTCCCCACAAGCGGCTCTCTGGCACGGCCATGGCTCCAGAGGCAAAAGGACTTAGACCAGAGCCCAGCAGCTTGCAGAAGAAAAGTGAATGGACCATGCATTAAACTACGGCGCCATGCCTCCCCAGGAGGGAACGAGTGTTGCTCTCTTCCGCCTTTTTTCCCCTGGCAGCAAGGTGGCCGCCGCCTCAGAGCTTATAGGAAAGCCAGGTACAAGCCAGTGGTGACGGGGCAACTGCAGTCTCATGGGAAGGGTGGCGGTACTGGCATGTCCTTCACGCCCTACCGAGGTCACGAGTTACCCACCACAAGCAGCTCTCCGGCATGGCCATAACACACAGAAACCAATCTCGTAATTATCTGACTCTTTGCAGAAATCCAAAATCGTGGCCACGTGACATTATATGATTCTCATAACCAGCTATAAAAAACAAAATATTTCACAATGCCTTTTCAGCAATTCTGATTGTTGGGGGGCGGGGAATTCTAAACAATAATGGTGCATCTTTTGTTGAAATAATGAATGTAATCAATGTAGAGAAGAGTTAAGTAGAAAGCATCTGCCTCACAGGCATTTGGAGGGGTGGGAGGGGGGTATACTGGGGTTCTTGGTGGTGAAGAATGAGTACTGGTGAAGGGAGAGGTGTTTGATCATTGTATGACCGAGACTTAAACCTGAAAGCTTAGTAACTTTTCCCACAGTGATTCAATAAATAAATATAAAAATAAAAAAATAAAGGTGGAGTTCATGCCCAATTCAATCAGCTAATCAGTGGCTGAATAAATAGCAGTACTCCTACAAAAATAAATAAATAAATAAATATTGCAAACCACAATGCCTAAAAGGAGAGAGAGACAGAGAGAGAGAGAGAGAGAAAGAGAGAGAGAGAGAGAGAGAGAGAGAGAGAGAGAGAGAGAGAGAGAGAGAAAGAGAAAGAAGAAGAAAGTGCCTGCCGTAAAAGCAGGCATGGGGTGAGAGGTGGGGGGTGATGAGAAGGAACCCGGGGACACTGCTTCTGGGAAATGGACACTGGTGGAGGGATGGGTGTTGGAATACCATATGACTGAAATCCAATCATGAACAGCTTTGTAAGGGTCTATCCCACAGTGATTCAATTTAAAAAGTTTTAAATAAATAAACAAATAAATCTTGATTTCATGTTTTGTATACTTAAAGAATCTCTTCATTTGCTTTAACTGTATTGACTCAATTATCATTTTATGCCTGAAAAACAATCTCAAAAAAAACCTGAATTTCAACTAAAGAAACTACTTTTCCCACTGGGTAGAAACATAATATTTGAGCCACTTGAAGTATTTTAAACATAAAATGTAATCAAAGGAGTTTATAATACAGATGATAAATAACAAAGTAGCTGAATATTAATTAATGTCATACCAGAGATGAGTAATCAGCTGTTACTGTTCTAAAGAGGGAAGATTCTAGAGAGGAAGCTGTGTTCTCTAATTCTTTGTTCACAGAAACTGTGGTCACTGTATATAAACTAAAACCAGAATGACTTCAGTAGACCATAAAAAAAAGAATACTGTTTGTCAGTAGGACCTAGATCCATAGGGAAGAGGACTTCTCCCTTCCTTATGACATTTTTTTTATTAATGATAAAGCAGTAAGTCTACAGGGGCTGGAGCAATAGCACAGTGGGTAGGGTGCTTGTCTTGCATGTGGCCAACTGGGGTTCAGTCCTGAGCACCCCATATCACCTCCAAAGACTGAAAGAAGTGATTCCAGGCTGAATACAAGAGTAAGACCTGATATACATGAGCTGAAATGGCTCCAAGATGAAATACAACAATCTTCACACGCTTTCCTCTTATGATGGTATGAAAGTGCATGGTGGTAGGATTGGTATTGAATATTAAATGTAATGAATTATTGTAAACAAGTTTATAAAAATAAAATAAAAAACAATAATAAAAACAAAAAGGAGTAAGACCTGAGAACCACTGTGTGTGGCCCTCAAACAAAAACAAGAAAAAAGCAAAAATTGTCAGTCTCCAGAGAACTAAAGGACTAGACTTGAAAAATATATGTTGTTAAAAAAATAGGGTAGAAGTGGACAGACTACGAAGCCAAAAGCTTTTTTATAGTCACGGTCTGCCCACTTAGGCACCCGAAAACATCACTGAACAGTTTGCAATAGTTTTGGGTGGCATGGGAATTAAAATAAGACTGTAATTTGTGATATACTCTTATATGTTTCCTTTTACCCATTTTATTTTTTGATTCTCAGAATGTTTTCCTTGGAGATTTTTTCCACAATGTAAAAGTTAGTAAATTATTTTACATCATAAATTCTCCTTATATAAAAATGAATATCTGAACTAGTTTCAGGTATTATGTTAAAGGAACAAGAGAATGATGAAAGAGTTGGGGAAACAAATCTAGACACTTGGAAAAGGACAGAAGACGGATATTTTTGGAAATCAAAAATGTATAGGCTACTCTGTTGACACCCCACAGAGGAGGCGGGGATTGGTGCACTGGATTGGTGTACTGATGTCTCAACAAAGCTGAAAACCTGAAAATAGGAGTTTCCTGCTTTGTCAAAGAGTTCATACCTAACAGTGTTCACACACACCACAGATTTAAGCCTGAAGGGAAGTGGATGCTGAGATACCATGCACATCAAAAGTTGTGGTGAATTTGCGATGCCAGCCTTCCTTATATAATCTTAACCTCAATACCAGTCTCAGTATCAACACAAAAAAATGGCATACTCAAAAAGGTTTATTTGGAAACTTACAATGCAACTATTCCAGAAGGGTCTTGAACAGGATCAAATATAGAGGTGGGGATGATGAGGCATTTTGGATAATATATATCCCAAGCATTAAGGCAAAAGGGTGTATTCAGTACATCTTTAAGGGTTGAAAACACAATGTAGAACCTTACACCAAGTTCTGAAGCCTTGAGGAATAAATTTTCTCTTAAACTATGGTGAGAAAACCATCGAATAAAAATGACTAAGCAATTTTTCTGCTTTTTTATTTAGTTTTGAATTCCAGTCAGTAGCTCCCATTGGCTAAAACCAAAAGAGGTATCTCTCTGAAAATGAAGAGTAAATCCAGGTAAAATAATTTCTGGAGAACCTAGGTAAGTAAATATGGCAGAGACAACCTACAGTTGGGAAGAATTACATAGAAAAAAATTAACACCTGAAAGCTCCGTATTCTGCAGGGTCTAAGGTTTCTACAATTTTTATTATTAACTAAAATAATACATTTCAAATTAAAAATATAAATCTCATATAACATTGCGTGGGTTGTTCATATTAAGAAGAGAAATTGAAATTTAACAACAATCCATCCTTGCATATAGTACTGTTGTGTTTGTCCTCTGCAAGCAAGGAGATTTAAACAAATTCTATTTTGCATTATTATCGCATTTTTTAAGTTAAATTGGGTTTTATGTGGAAATTTTGAGGAATGAGAGAGAAGAGATGGAGAAACCTCTCAAGAGAGAATGTGGGTTTCTCCAGAGTAGAGAGAAAGCATGAATTACCATATTTTTAAAATACATGTTCTTTTGAAATTTAGTATGCAGTGTATTGCCAAATATACTCCTGACATGAGAGCTCTTCCATTTTGATCAGATATTGATAAGAATTTAATTTATCCCTAACAACCAATCATGTCTGATTGGAAGAATTGTTTTACATATTCATTTCAGGTCCCATACATCATACATGTTTTCACTCCCAAAAACGATAAAAGTAATTTAAATACCTAGCAATAGCCTGGTTACATAAATATTCTAGATTATGACTACAAGTTTGCAAGAAATAGAGAGGATGAATGAGTATAACAAAAAATACCTTAGTGTTGCCATCACTCAACTCCAGGGTATGAGATACTCTATTAGACAAAACTTACTAAAAATTTTTATAAAATACTTAAATAAAATTTAATATGTAAATTTCTCATGTAATCTGATTAAAATAGACTTTAAAAAATATTATAGGGCTGCAAGGGAAAGTTGAATACTGAGAATATAATCGATATAATAGATATAATAGATATAATATAATAGATGGTGGTAAATAATATTTTATAATAATGATTATTAAATATAATAATGATTATATTAAATATAAATATCAAATATAATATAATATTAAATATAATAATGATTATAAAAAAGGAGACCAGTGCAGTCTCCTGCCCCTGCGCCTGGGTGTTCCTTCCCGGAGTCCCTTGGAGGGGAGCGGGTTGAGCTTTCCTCCCCGCCCCGACCAGGGCTCCGGCAGCCAAAGACCTCTACAACCAGTCACCACCATGCTGAGACCACTCTCCGCACACATGAAGGTACTGGCAGAGGGACAAAGCCACGCGGGTTCTGGGGCCGAGATCTCCAAGCCTACTCGAATTGGAGTCGAGCATCCTCCACCCAGATCCTCCAAATTCCAGTAGGCGGGGGTCACACCCACCACCTGGCCCCCTGGCGCCGTGTAATCCCATCAGCGGCCAAGACTCAGAGACTATAAAATCCATCTTATCAGGACATCTTTTTATGACATCTTATTATCTCATTCCTACTTTGGACAAACTTGCAGGCTATCGAATGTAGCCTACCCACAGGGCAGAGTCTGGCAAACTCCCCGTGGCGTACCAAATATGCCAAATACCAGTAACAATGATGGGTCTCATTCTCCTAAAGAGCCTTGAATATAATCTCAGGGCTAGGATGAAAGAGACGTTACTGGGGCCTGCTCGAGGCAATTGACGAATAACAGGATGATGAATGAATGAATGAAAATAATAATGATTTAAAATGGCAGAGCCTGGCAAGCTACATATTCGATATGCCAAAAACAGTAACAATAACAAGCCTCATTCCCCTGACCCTGAAAGAGCCCCCAGTATGCCATTGGGCTATACTAGCATGCAACAGGGATGAATGGAGTCATTACTGGCGCCCACCCAAGCAAATTGATGATCAATGGGATGACAAATGACAAGTGACAATGATTTAAAAATAGTTTCCAAGTCTGGGGAGAGTATAGCAGGTACGGTGAATTCCTTGCCATTCCCCTGCTTCTCATGTGAGTCCCTGAGTCCTATCAGGTGTGATCACCAAGACCGGAGCCAGGAATGAGCCCTGAGCACCAACAAGTGTAGCCCGAATATCAAAACAAACAAACAAACAAACCCTATAAAGTTATTTCATTGTCTCCTAGAAATAGATATTGAAATATTTAGGGCAAGGTTATATCATGGCTACTCTTCACTTCAAATTCATCCAAGAAGTAGGGTTAAGGCACAGGAGTAAAGATATAAATGAAACAGGACTGGCTGTATGCTAACAAAGGTTGAAGCCAGATGACAAACTGAACATGAAGGGTTATCATCATACTACCCTCTTTAATGTAGCATATGTTTACAATTTTATTTTTTTCAAAAAATCAACAGAAAAAAATGAGTATTCTAAAAGGTTTGCTAAAATGTCTTTTTTTTTTGGTTTGGGGGCCACACCTGGCAGTGCTCAGGAGTTACTCCTGACTCTGTACTTAGGAATAACTCCTGTTGGGCTTGGGGAACCACATGGGGTACTGGAGATCAAGCCCTTGCAACCTTGTGCAAGGCAAGCACCTTACTCACTGTATTAACCCTCTGTCTCCACTAAAATATTCTTGAAAAAGAATTATTTCTCTAGTATTATCAAGAAGAAAGACTACCTTGGATTTCAAGTTTCATTTCTTAAATTGAAAAATACAACCATTTTTTTCTAAAACTATTGACACATCATCCCAAACCTCTAATACGTTTTAAACACTGCTCAATATATACAACAAATTAGATATTTTTGGCATATCTGTGACATTCATTGCAATTGACATGAGTCCATCTATAAGGAATAAGTTATCTTTCTATTGTACTGGAATTCAAAGCACAGAGTAATTGGAAATGAAATCAAGTCAATGATAATGCCTGGACTAAAGCACAATCATGCCAGTAGTATGCTAATAGAGTGTTCAAAATATCCTGAAGGTCTCACATTCCAGATTTCAAGAGAGAATTTGACCCAACAGTCATTGCTTTCTCTTTCCCATTGCTACCTATTTCCTGCATTGTGTGTTCAAGCCAAATTTTTATCATAGGATGCACAGTCTTTATTAGCACTTTGAGATCAAACAAAAACCTTGAGTTGATATTTGGGTTCAGTTATATGTAGCAAGACTAAAACCTTTCTGAATGCCAAATTTTGATTATTTGATTACCACTTCAAACACAATTTTTATTACTATTATCATTAAAGGGTTTGTTATTTTTTAAAACCTAACAAAGATCCGAAAAGTCACCATTAAAAAGTATTTATGTCAGAAATCTAGAAACAGGGGCTGGAGTGATAGCACAGCGGGTAGGGCGTTTGCCTTGCACGCGGCCGACCGGGGTTCAATTCCCAGAATCCCATATGGTCCCCTGAGCACCGCCAGGAGTAACTCCTGAGTGCAGAGCCAGGAGTACCCCTGTGCATTGCCACCAGATGTGACCCAAAAAGCAAAAAAAAAAAAAAAAAGAAATCTAGAAACAGATGTCTGAATGTTAATAGACCTAAGATCTCTTGCTGTTCTTTTCTTGAAACAGACAAAACAGTAGACATTGGTGTGACTTGTTTCCTCCCTCTATCGCTGCCAGTCTACAAAGTCTTTGCATTAGAAAAATTTAATGCTAAGAGTTTTAGCCCTTCCGTTCTGATAAAATATGGAATGAATTAGAATTGCAAATTTTCAAAATCCATACGTAAGTATTAGGTGTGTGAATATTTCATGTGTTGGACAGTGACACCTATTGGTGAAGAAGAAAAATTAATATTGAATACAGTCAAATTTGCCTAAATAAGATATAATGAAAAACTGTCAGACTGAATTGGGAATAATCAATTGTAGAAGGAAAAAAATCACTCCATTATGCTTTAATTACCTTGCATTCTAGGTAATTAACTGTAGGTTAAAAGTTAGATCTCTAGACCCTTATGAAAAGGATCTCTAGAACCTTATATAAATATTTCTGAATAGTATTTCTGATATACTTAACCTACTAAAATTTGTACAGTCTTAAACTTCAAATTATTATTTGTAAATAAGAATTGCAAATAAGGTTTAATTGTGGTTTCTAAAGCTCTTAAAATAAATTTGTATCTTTAAGTGTTTTACATCTCTACATTGATTCTTACAAACTTAGAAAAATCAAAAAAGTTCCAAATCCATACTCAAAAAATATACAATTAAATTTTGACACTGTAAATACAGAGACAGAAATGTCTAATCATGAAATAAATACTTCTTACCTCAAAAAAAGGGCAGATATGAAGAGTTCACTGATTAAGGTACTGGATTGAAGTAACTGAAATAAAGAAAAGGTGAAAAGTAAAATACCATCTAAATCTCTAAAATTTCCAGCATGCCATAAATTATCAACTTTACTTCTTCATCAAAAGTTTGTTAGAATGATTTAACTTATTAAAATAACTTACATCATTTAGCCAGGCTTTGCCATGTGGGCGAGATACTCTCAGTAGCTTGCCAGGCTCTCTGAGAGGAATGGAGGAATCGAACCCAGGTCGGCCATGTTGGCCTCGTGCAAGGCAAATGCCTTACCTGCATGACTTATTCAATATGCCAAAAATAGTAACAACAAGTCTCACAATTTGTTGTGAGACGTTTCTGGTGCCCACTCGAGCAAATTGATGAACGGGAGGACAGTGCTACAGTGCTACATTATTTAGCATCATTTATAAACCTATATTATAGTATTAACTTATCTATAGTATACACTTAAGTTATTCCACATAAACATATTTAAGTACATTATAAAATTAAATTATAAAATGATTTTCATAATGTAATCAATAGGAAAATTAGGTTCACTTTAAATATTTGTCTCACTAATTCCACTTGAGGGAATACACCGAGTGAATGATGCCTTTAAACTAGAAGTACCCTTGAATTTAGTCTTCTCCCTAACAGCAAATAAATTTTTGCTCTCAGATCACTCATTCATTTCCTTCCTAACTGCTTGATTATATTGTAATGGAGGTGTGAGTTTTTCTTCTCCAGGCTCAGCTCTGAACTCACCTTTCCCCGGGGCTCCCCTCAGTTAGCTCTCCTCTTCAGAATCCTCACCTGCTTCCCTCAGTGATACTGTAAAAGTCAGTTTTGACTGCAGTATAGTACAAAGGAGTACTAACAGTTTATTTTTCACTGCTCTCTCTCCACCTTCTTTCTCTTACTAGTCACTGTCTGAGGACTGCTTTGTAGAATCTATTCTTAGACCCTAAATCACTGTAGGTCCAGTTCCTTGATTATACATACATACATACATACATAGCAGAAGGTCCAGTGGAGATTGCAACAGCCTTCATGTTCCTGAAGGGCATGCAGGAAACCTATATATTCATTACAGTAATGAAAGTAACCACACTAATTTGGTGATATTTAATTATAGGCTGCAAAATCCTATACTGGAAGGATTGGAGCAAAGCAGGAGAAGTAAGAAGAGAAAGAAGGAAAGTGGGAAGAAGGAAGGAAGGAGGGATAGGGAAAGAGATGTAGAGAAATAGAGAGAAAGGGAAGAGAGAGCCAGCACCTCTACTCTTTCTAAAACACGGAAAACTGTTACTAAAAGTCAAGGAATCAATCATGCATTTATTTGTTATTATGCACTTAATTTTTATTTTCTGATACTATTTTTAAAATATACTTATTGAATTCCATGGGGTAGGAGAACAGTTGGCAAAGTTAAAATCAATAAAGGATAGCCATCTCTGCGTAAATAAATATCAAGCATTGCAAAGCACAAAGGCAAATCATGGTATAAATTTACGTATTGTTTGGGGGTCTTTTGTTTTTGTTTCTTAAAGAGACTGGGGCTGGACAGTAGGGCGTTTGCTTTGCATGCAGTCAACCTGGGTTCATACCCTGGCGCCATCAGGAGTGATTCCTGAGCACAAGGCCAAGAGTAATCCCTGAGCACAGCCAGTTGCGGCCTCCAAAGAAAAACTAAACAAACTAAAGACCTTTTCAGTCTGTTCTAGTTTAATACAGAATTATGTGGTAGACCTAAAGGCATGTATGTCTGACTTCAAGCCATTAGCTCCATGATGTCTCTTATTCCTACAAGGGTACAGAGTGGTTACTTTAAGAATATTCTGCTTCCATTCTTGGGAAAAAGAAAATGGGAGGAATCAACCTCCCGAACTTCAAACTGTACTACAAAGCAGTAATAATTAAAACAGCATGGTACTGGAACAAAGGCAGAACTGCAGACCAATGGAACAGGGTTGAATACACTGACATCTCTCCTCAATCATATGCTCATCTAATCTTTGATAAAGGTGCAAGTAATGTGAAGTGGAGTAAGGAAAGCCTCTTTAATAAATTGTGTTGGCATCACTGGACGGCTACATGCAAAAAAATAGGCTCAGAACTCTGCCTAACACCATGTACAAAAGTAAGATCAAAATGGATTAAAGACCTCAACATCAGACCAGAAACCATAAGGTACATTGAAGATAAAGTTGGCAAAACCCTCCATGACATTGAAGCTAATGGTATCTTCAAAGATGCCACGCCACTGGCCGAGCAAGTGAAAACAGAGATAGATAAATGGGACTATCTTAAACTAAGAAGCTTCTGCACCTCCAAAGAAACAGTGACCAAAATACAAAGACAGTCTACAGAATGGGAAAGGATATTCACCGACTACACATCTGACAAGGGGTTGATATCCAGGATATACAAAATACTGGTTAAACTCCACAAGAAGAAAACATCCAACCCCATCCAAAAATGGGGCAATGAAATGAACAGAAACTTTCTCAAAGAAGAAATCCGAATGGCAAAAAAGCACATGAGAAAATGCTCTACATCATTCATCATCAGGGAGATGCAGATCAAAACCACAATGAGATACCATCTCACACCTCAGAGACTGGCCCACATTCAAAAGAACAAAAGCAACCGATGCTGGCGCGGATGTGGCGAGAAAGGGACACTCCTTCACTGTTGGTGGGAATGTCGACTGGTTCAGCCCTTCTGGAAAACAGTATGGACGATTCTCAAAAAATTAGAAATTGAGCTCCCATTTGACCCAGCAATACCACTCCTGGGAATATATCCCAGAGAGGCAAAAATGTATAGTCGAAGTGACATCTGCACTTGTTTGTTCATTGCAGCACTCTTTACAATAGCCAGAAACTGGAAGAAACCTGAATGCCCAAGAACAGATGACTGGTTAAAGAAACTTTGGTACATCTACACAATGGAGTACTATGTAGCTCTTAGAAAAGATGAAGTCATGAAATTTACATACAAGTGGTACAATATGGAAAGTATCATGCTAAGCGAAATGAGTCAGAAAGAGAGGGATAGACATAGAAAGATTGTATTCATCTGGGGGATATAAAGTAACAAAGTATGAGATTAATACCCAAGAATAGCTGAGATCAGCACCAGGAGGATTACTCCATAACTTAGAGACCAGCCGGGTATCCTAGAGGAAAGGGCAGTTCAGATAGAGAAGGGAGCAATAAATAAAGGGTGTTTGGAGGATCCTCCCAGGAGGGGAGATGCATGTCGAAAGTAGACTATGCACTGAACATGTTTGCCACTCAATGCCTCTTTTGCAGACCACAACACCCAAAAGGAGAGAGAGAACACAGGGGATTGCCCTGCCACAGAGGCAAGGAGGGACGGGGGATGGGGGTGGGGGGATATTATCCATGGTGGTGGAAAATGGGCACTGGTGGAGGGATGGGTATCTGATCATTGTATAATTGAAACCAAAGCACAAAAAATTGTAAATCTACAACTTAAAAAAAAAATAAAATAAAATAAAGGGAAAAAAAATTCAAAAAAAAAACCACTCCATAGGCAATAAATAAATATAAAATTTAAAAAAAAAAGAATATTCTGCTTCCTGGGCCAGATCTCCCTTTTCCAACCAAAAATGGCTACATGTTTAGGTTCTTTCCTACCAACCCTTCTGCCATTCTTGTTTTTCTCCACCTCCTCTGTTGCAGCATTTGCTTTAGGGCTTCTTTTCTGCTCACTGGCCAATGACATGGAGCATGCATTTTCTGTTGTCATATGAAAGATAACAAACAAGAATGTCGAGAGAGAGAGAAAGAGAGAGAGAGAGAGAGAGAGAGAGAATAGAGGCTCCCAGACAAAATTCCAGGTGTAAATGGAAATTATTATTATCTTCTGAATAAATGGAGAAGTTATGCATTGGTTTTAGCAGAAGTAGAAGGAAGGAAAAATTGGACTGTGGAGAAAAAAAAAGCATTACTAATTTAAGGAATTTCCTGAATTTGCCTCCAAGCAGTTTTCTTTGTAAACACTTTTAAGCCCCGGAGTTCTTGAATTATATCTAAATGCTTGGCTTAAATATAGAAAAAGAGACTATCAAGCTTTACTTTTGGGCATCCAGAGAATTGGTTGCATCTAAAATCTGCCTGACCAAAATAAAACTGTTGTATGAGAATTACAAATTATGAGGTCCTAATCCGTACGATATTCTCTCATAAAATATAAACGTGTTGAAATCTCCATCCCTGCCCCAAACCAAGTATAATTTACAACTGACAAAAAGTGACTGTGATACTACTAGAGCATAACACACTCGCATTTGTATTCCTCTGTAACTTAAACATGGTTCTTAGGGTAAATAGCTACAGTGAGGAATATCTTTAGGCATGAGCATTACTAGAGTGGCAAGTCACAACTGAGTGACTTTGTAAATGAACCTGGAAGAGTCAATTCCATGGAGAATAATTGCATTTTTATGACCTAAAGTGGAAAAACTCCCACTTAGGAACCAAGGCAATAGACATTCGCAATAGGTATAGTTGGGCCATGACAATCAAATAAATTACATTTCCCAGAAGGAAAATATAATCTGTAATTATGGATAAACTGACTCTAAGTGAAAAGTCATCCCAAGCTCACCATATTCACAATATCCCAAATATCTGAAATGTAAACATGGGCTTGTGAGTTCTCTGGAGCTTAAAACGCATCTAATCACAGTGCTTAGCATCACTGCTGTATGCCTGGAGGTTCCCATTAATGTATGGTCAGCAGTACCACATTCCTGGGTGCTGGCATTCAGCTGTCAGGCCAAATTGCAGAATATCACATAGAGGGCTCCTGGGCCCCCAGCACAAAAATAAAAACATTTGGGAGAAATCCTGTCTGACTTAGTTAGATGAACATCCTTATTCCAGGCACTTTTCATTTATTAAATAAATGAATAAATAAATAAAATAAATGGGGGAAGGAGGTAGAAGAGTCACTGTTGATTTTAGGGGAACTGGTAACCCCATGTTTCGTGAGAGTCAAAGCTTGAATCCCTTGACAAAAATAAGAAGTCAATAATGACAAAGACCAATGTGGAATAGTCTTACAAAGGGTATCGTAAGCATTTTCTATAGAGATATAGATAATCTTCCCAGCAATCTTAAGTCATTTAATAGCATCATTACCATTAAGACAGATAAAGAAACTAAAACTCTGGGTAAGTAATCATGAAAGCAGCAGGAGGAGAAATAATATTCAGTCTGATTTCAGAGTCCGCAATCCTGAAACATGACAGCACTACCCATGGAAAGAACAGTGTTCATACCTCTTGAATTGAATTCTGGCTTTATCACTCAGAAGTTAGTGTAGACTTTTCCAATAAGTGTCAATTTCATTCCTTATGTGTAAAACTGGTAAAATTCTTTATGATCAGATATCACGAGAAATGGACCTCATAAGAAATTCGATCCATATTGTTTAAAAAGGTCGGATATCTTTTTCAGAGATGAGAATATGTATTGCATGTGTAAAGGTAAAGGTAAAGGCCCTCCCGTTGATCATCGATTTGCTCGAGCGGGCCCAGTAACGTCTCCATTGGAGACTTTGTTGTTACTGTGTTTGGCATATCGAATACGTCACGGGTAGCTTGCCAGGCTCTGCCATGTGGGCGAGATACTCTCAGTAGCTTGCCGGGCTCTCCGAGAGGGGCGGAGGAACCGAACTCGGGTCGGCCATGTTGGCTGCGTGCAAGGCAAACACCCTACCGCTGTGCTATCGTATGTGTGTCTATATCTATATATACCTAAATATAGATATAGATATACACACGTACTAGATAGATAGATAGATAGATAGATAGATAGATAGATAGATAGATACACACACAAAAAGAGGTGTATATCCCACCTCTTTTTTGTTCACTTGTATGTTGTCATTTACTTAAATCGTTTTCAGACCCGGACTATTATAAACAGCACTGTAGTTTATATTATAGGAGTGCATAAGAGAGAAATACATATATTTTCGAGTTAATGTTCTTTCATCCTTTATATATGTACAGTGGAATAGAATTGCCAGATTACATATCTGAGAAATCTCCGTACTATTTTCCACAAACATTGAACCAGTTTGCATGCACACAAATGAAGTTCCAGGGGTCCATTTGCTTCAGGCCATTCTCGTTGGTGTGTGGATTTTCATCATTTTCATTTCCCCGCTGATGAACATATTTTTCAAAAAGTCTGTTGGCCAACTACACATTTTTTTCTGTGAAGTGTCTATTTTGTTCTTCCCTTTTTTGACATGGATGTTCCTGGGTTGTTGAATTTTGTAAGTGCTTTATGTAGATTAGAAATTAACCTTTTGTCTGATGGGGAAATAATGAAAGAATCATTCAAATAAAAGGGATGGAACTTAATGATGCAATTGTAAGCCTTAGAAGCAGTGTGAATGAAGTTGAAAAGCAAATTGGTGTACTAATACAGTAAGCAAATCCAGCAAGAAAGCAAAAAAAAAAATCTTGCAAAAACATTTTAGTGTGATAGAATCTTACTTGTTTAATTTTTATTTCCCTTTTTGATAGAGCTGTTTCACTGAAGCCAGTATCTACCGATTGGGGACTATTATCTAAGTCTTTAATTCATTTTGACAACTTCTCTGAATGGTATAAAGTAGTGGTTTATTCATTCCTTTCCATGTGGCTGTTTAGTATTCCTAACACCATTTGTTGAAGATGCTTTCCTTTCCCACTTCATTCTCCTGGTTTATTTATTTCTGATTCCTATACTCAATTCCATTTATCTGATTTCTTGATTTTATTCCAGTAAGCAGTGATGTGATTACCATAGATTTATTGAATGGTTTAAAGCCAGAGAACATGATTCCTTCCATGACCCTTGGGGGAGTGTATTATCCTATACAAATTTTAGCAATATGTGTTCTATATCTGTGAAGAACACCAATAAAATTGGTGAAACTGCTTCTTTTGCAATTTGGATTGCTGTTATTTCTTTTTCTTACCTAGTTACTCTGGCTATAACTTCGAATATTATGTTAAATAATATTTGGTATAGTAGACAACTTCTCTTGTGTGTGATTTTAAAGGGTAAACTTTGTCTTTCTTCATTGAATATGATGTTAACTGTGGTTTATCACATGTGACCTTTATTATGCTTAAGAATGTTCATTCTATCCCAATTTTATCAAGCAATTTTTATCATAAATACATGGCGAGTCTTATCAAATTATTTTACTAAGTTTTTGGTATGAATATATTTTCATCTTGTTGTTATTAAAAATCTATTGACTCCATGTGTCAAATCATTTTTCATTCCTGAAACTGAAATCATGATGTCTGATCTTTTAAATATATGGTTAAATTTGGCTAGCTAAGATTTTGTCAAGGATTTTTCAATTAAGATTCACACAGGTTGTTATACTAATGTGATAACCTTACCTATTTTTAGTATCCAAGCAATGTGGCCCTCATAAAACATGTTTGGAAACAAACTCTTTCCTCCAACATTTTGTAAGAGTTTGAGAAGGGCTAGTATTAGGTCATCATTCAAATTTTGGCAGGTCTTACTTGCAAAACCATCTTTATTAGATTAGTAAAACTTTATTAATTTTTTTAGTTTGTTTCCTTTCTTCTATTTAGACTGTTCTGATTTTCTCTTGACATAATATTTGAAGGTTGATGATCTTAAGAATTTGGTATTTGCTTCTGAGTTCCTCATGATTCAGTCAGCCTTTATGAGCATATTGTTTAATTTACAGATATTTGATATTTTTCAAGTCTCATACAATTAAATCAGAAAAGAGACTAAATATGGCTAAATGTTCATGATTCTATTGACACTTGATCTTTGATTCAAAATGTAATTTATGCTTTAAACAGTTTCATGTCCACTTGAGAAAAATGTTTGCTCAGTTTTTAGACTGTGAAGCTCCCTATAGATAAAAATTGAGCCTTTGTGGTCTGAAGCAATAGCACAGCAGGTAGGGCATTTATTTGCCTTACACGCGGCCCACCTGGGCTCATTTCCCAGCATCCCATATGGTCCCCCCAAGCACCACGAGTGGTAATTCCTGAGTGCATGAGCCAGGAGTAACCCTTATGCATCACAAGATGTGACACAAAAAAGCAAAAAAAAAAAAAAAGAGCCCATGTGTTCTGATTTCTGTTTCATTGATTTTCTGGAGAGCTGAACAGTTAATTTTTAAGAGTAGAATGTTAAGGATCCCTACAACTATTGTGCTATTGTCTATATCGGTAGCACTGTAGCACTGTCCTCCCATTGTTCATCGATTTGCTCGAGCGGGCCCAGTAACGTCTCCACCATGAGATTTGTTACTGTGTTTGGCATATTGGATACGTCACGGGGAGCTTGCCAGGCTTTTCCGTATGGGCAAGATACTCTTGGTAGATAATGAGATACTCTTGGTAGATACTCTCCCAGAGGAGCGGAGGAATTGAACCCGGCTTGGCCAGGGCGGCTGCATGCAAGGCAAATGCCCTACCATTGTGCTATCATTCCAGCCCACAATTGTATATATCATTGTCTCTTAATATTTACATATTTGATGCTAATTCATTTGACACATACACTAATGAACACTGGGTTTTATTGATGATTTGGTCCTTTGAACTTTAGAAAATTATTGTCCTGGCCTCCTGTTATTGTGTTATAATTTGTTATAAAAGTTTATTTGATCAGATATTAGAATGGCTGTTCAAAAATAAATAAATAAGTCAGACCAAAAGGGTTTTTGTATGGCAAAAGAAACTAGGCTTAAAATGAAAAGACACTGTACACACTAGAAGAAGATATGTGCACATCATGCATCGATTTAGGTCTAATATTCAATATATATAAAACACTTACAAAACTCAACAACAACAAAAATGCATTGACCTCATCAAAAATTGAGAAGATGACATAAAAAAACACTTCTCATATTCTTGTGTAATAGTTTATACAAGTAGCAAATAAGCATATAAAAATGCACTCACTGTCAGTTATCAAGGATATGCAATTAAAACTTGTAACTAGACATTAGATTGGTGAAAATGACATATATCAAAATTACTATACACAACAATGTTGACAGAAATATGGTGAAAAAGGAACTCCCTTTTACTGTCTAGTGAAATGTTGTTTGGTTCAGACTCTTTGGTAAACAGTGTAAAGACTTCTTTTAAAACTGAAAATAGTGGGCCAGAGAGACAATACAATAGGGAAGGCATCTGTCTTTCACATGGCCAACTGGAATGCAATCTCCAGCATCCCGTATAGCCCTCCAAACACTGCTTGGAGTGATTTCTGAGTGCAGAGCTAGGAGTAACCCCTGAGTAACACCAATGTGGCCCAAAACTAAGAATAGTGGCTGAAGCAACAGTACTGTGGGGAGGGTACTTGCTTCACATGCAGCCACCGCATGTTCAATTTCAAGTATCACCTATAGCCCCATAAACATCACCAAGAGTGATCCTTGAGCACAGAGACAAGAGTCAGCCCCAAGTACCTCTGGATGTGGCTAAAAAAAAACTAAATAAAACTACGAATAAAGCTTTTATATGACCCAACAACAGCACTCCTTTGTGGAAATCTAAGGAGCACAAAAACATTACTTCAAACAGATACACAGAAACCAAATATTCAATGACAGATAAGTGTATAAATAAATTGTGATATAGACACAGAGTAGAATACAAAATGGAATACTATATAGCTGTTTAAAAGATGCTGTAGGATTCAAGTTTGCAGCAGCAACTTTATGGAAATGGAGGTCATCATATTGAATGAAGGACATTTAAGTCAAAAGAAGGACAAATATAGGTTAGGATGGCATCATTCATCTATAGCATACAGAGAGACAAAACAAAACAAGGTGTAGACATTATTGAATAAGAACAAAATTTTGTCCTTTGATTGAAAAATTGAGATTACAAAGAAATAGAGGAAGGAAGTAGAAAGGGCAGGAGAAGATAGACTAGAAATTCCGTAGGGATTGTGGTGGAGGGTCTCTGCTACTTTTGTGGTGGTAAAGATGCAGTAAATCTATACATCAAAACCATGAAAGTTAACACTGCAATAATGGTTACTAAACTAAAATAGGAAAAAGATAAATAAAATTTTAAAATGGAAAATTTTGTTAAGAATGCCTGTTCAGAACCATGGCAGCCAAAAACCTCCATAACTCAATCACAGTCATGCTCAAGGCCACTCTCCACAAGCTTGGACAAACCTTATCAATGAGAGGACCTGCAAAAGAATCCAGGCATGCAGGCCACGTAACTGAAATGTCCAAGCTTGCTCAGGACCTCCTCCTTACAGCTCCTCTGTTTTCTAGTAGCTTGGCAGTCATACACACAAACTGCCTCCAGCACCATGTAATCTCATCAATGACCAAGATCCAGAGACTCTGAAATAAAGATCCTGGAAGACAGCAACATAGACCTTATCCTCAACCATGAGTCTGCTCTATAATTGTATTCTAAATTTCAGAATTCCTGGAGCATGTGGCCACAAACTCTCATACTCTATCTCACTGATATATCAAAAATGCACACATTTACTGGGGTTTAACATACATACATGTTTATATTGTCTTATACAAGGGTTTAATGGCCCCAGGATGAAATATAATAATCTTTACACACTTTCCTCTTATGGTGGTGGGATTGGTGTTTGGATATTAAATGCAATGAATTATTGTGAACAACTTTATAAAAACAAAATAGAATTTTTAAAAAATGCCTGTTCATCAATATTTAAGTTCCTAATAGTAATAGGATTATTTTCTAGCATTCTCATGAGTCTGTGTTTTTTGTTGGATTTCACATGTGTCTATAAGTAGAAATTTTAATTGTAGTACTTGGGTACACTAGTAATTTTTTTAATAGTATATAGCCAGGGATACCATGCAGCGGCTGGAGCGATAGCACAGTGGTAGGGCATTTGCCTTACAAGTGGCCGGCCTGGCCAACCTGGGTTTGATTCTTCTGTCCCTCTCGGAGAGCCTAGCAAGCTACCGAGAGTATCTCACCTGCACAGCAAAGCCTGGAAAGCTACCTGTGATGTATTCATATGCCAAACACAGTAACAAGTATCACAATGGAGACATTACTGGGCCTGCTGGAGCAAATCAATGAAAAATGGGAGGACGGTGCTACAGTGCTATAAGTAGAAATACTCATTCATCAGCTACTCTATTTCTTTTCATTGGTGAGATAAGGCAAATGAATTTTACAGAAGTTCCTGATATAAAATTATTGATTACTATTTTAATATTTCTCTACTTTCTCAAGTCTCCCTTTTATATTTTGTTCTTAAGTTTCTTTTTGGTCTATTCTTAGGGTTATAAACTAATCTCAGACCCATCTGATTTCTCATTTATACTCTTCTCCAGGACTGCTATGTTATATTTCTTTGTGCCATGTTGTTTTTTAAGTAGAGTTTGTTTTCATTCAACAGATTTCCTAGAAAAGCCAGTAAAATATAAACTCCTTAACATTGTCTAAATCTCTTTATCACTCCTTAAACTCTGAGAGATCATATAACTAGGTAAAGGACTCTTACATGTATAGATTTATTCTTATATGTAAAGGTAAAGGTAAAGGCCCTCCCGTTGTTCATCGATTTGCTTGAGTGGGCCCAGTAACGTCTCCATTGGACACTTTGTTGTTACTGTGTCTGGCATATCAAATATGACACAGGGAGCTTGCCAGGCTCTGCCGTAGCTTGCTAGGCTCAGGGAGATAGATTTACATGGGGGCAGAATATTCTTGACTAGATGTCTTTTCCACTCACTGTTTTGAATGTATCCTGACATTTGCTTCTGGCCAGTAGAATTGCTCTTGAGAAATTCCCTGATAATTTTATGAAGATTTACTTCTATGTTATTTGCTTTTTCAAAATGAGAATACAATTATTGTGACAAATCAGTGAAATGCACAAATATAGCCTAGAACTTACACTAGGAAAATAAATGTAAGGAACATTATAAAGACAACTGACAAAATTTGATTATAAACTTTTGATTACAAAGCACTACTAAATGTATTTATATATATTATATATACATATATACATTTTCTTAGGATATAGAAGTGTTTAGGAGTAAAAAACAAACACATTCACTTTTAAAAGTAAAGAAATGCAAAATATAAACTTTATTTAATCTTAGAAAATATAAAGTGAATGTTTATGCTATTCTTATAGATTTTTACAACTTTTAAATTAAAATGAAGGGCCAAAGAAATAGTATACGGGGAGGGGTAAGACATTTGCCTGCACTCAGCCAACCCCAGCTCACTTCTGGCACTACATATGGTCTTTCCAGGAATGATTCCTAAGTACAGAGACATGAGTAAGACCTGAGTACTGTGGGGTATGACCTTAAATTAAACAAAAATTTTCAAAAATAAATTAAAATAAGACATTAAATTCTACTCATTTTTAAGTTCCAATGGATCTCTACATATTCCATGAAATTTTCATCCTAATGCATTATTAAATCATAAATCAAAAATTTTATTGCTGGAACAGTTGACATACATTCTCAGGAGAAATATTAGCCTACAAAGTTTGTATTACTTGTTACTCAATAGCACAGTGGTAGGGCGTTTGCCTTGCATGCAGCCAACATGGCCGACCCGAGTTCGATTCCTCCACCCCTCTCGGAGAGCCCGGCAAGCTACCGAGAGTATCTCCCCCGCACGGCAGAGCCTGGCAAGCTCCCCGTGACGTATTCGATATGCCAAACACAGTAACAACAAAATCTCCAATGTAGACGTTACTGGGCCCGCTCGAGCAAATCGATGAACAACAGGAGGACCTTATTAATTAATTAAAAGGTAATTTTAGGAATTCATTCGATCTTGTCTTCCTCTATTCAAACTCTTCTTTTTTTCTGAAGTTAATTTTTGATTAGGGTTCTATAATTTACAAAGTTATTCCTAGTTGAGCTTTATGCTTACAGTGTTCTAACAGCAAACATACCACCAATGTTAACTTCCTTCCAACCAGTGTTCCCAGCTTTCCTCCCACTGACCCCTCCTCAATCTTCTTCACAGGAATATTTTATTTTATATTTTATGTTATTAAAGAAGTGATTTTTAAAGCTGTTGATAGTCTATTTTCAGACATAATATTACCGCACCAATCCCATCATTGGCTTCAACTTCCCTCCGTCACTGTTGCCAAGGTCTCGGCTGAGCCCCACCCTCCAAGTCTGGCACCTTGGCACATTTTAAAGTTTGGACGCTGTACTTTGGATCTCACCTTTCAGTGTTGTTGGCTCTGGGGTTTGGCTACCCCCACCCAAAGTTATACTGCCAGCTTTTGTGCCATAAGTTCTCTAACCCTCTGACCTTTCATTCACATATCCCACCTTTCACCTAACTCTTCCCTGTGGTTCACACAGTTTGTTTGCAAAAGCAAAGAAACAAAAAATTATTCAGTTTCTTCTGCTTCTCTTGTCTTCCTCGAAGGGCAGCTCTTCCATTCCTTTATGGTACTTTAGATTGGATTAGATCACCTTAAATGTGTTCCTCTTAACATCCTTCTCATATACCAGAGTAGCACTGATTTGCTAAAACAAAATTAAATATTTTTTTAATTCATAACTTTCAACAAACAGCAATATTACCGAGGGAAAGATTTTAGAAGAGCTATAGGAACTCACTAAACAACTAAACTGTAATTATGGAGTGAAAATGGTTTAATCTGTGAAAGTTAACCCCTCTTAACAGTTTCTAAATTATTTTTCAGGAATCCTGCCTCAAAATCATATAATCTACTCAGATTTGCAGGACTCACCTGGAATGCACTGACTCTTGAGGAATAGGTCCTTAAATTTATAAAAGATTGTTTAGGTTATTCTAACACACATAAACATTTGCAGTCAAGCTTGAGGAGAAAGAAGTCACTTTCCATAAATCCTTTGCCACACTCATCCCATACTGTGACTCCTCCCACTGACACTTGTTACAGCTTCCACTCAATTACATTATCCCCATTAAAGTATGATTTTTGCTGATTTTTGATTCACAGATAGCTCTCAACAAAGCCTTTAAAGAATTCTGCAAGTCCAACATTTGTCCAGACTAATGCTAAAGAAGTTAACTGATAAAATATATCTGGGAAGGGATATAAAGGAAACACATTTGAAAATCATAAAAGTTCTACTAGAAAATATTA
This sequence comes from Sorex fumeus, assembly GCF_029834395.1. Taxonomy (NCBI): domain Eukaryota; kingdom Metazoa; phylum Chordata; class Mammalia; order Eulipotyphla; family Soricidae; genus Sorex; species Sorex fumeus. The sequence continues at coordinate 6,878,988 of NW_026606240.1, forward strand.
GCAAGAGAGAGAATGTTGGATAAAATACAAAACAAGAAAACTATTTGCTTCCTTGCTCTAGTTTTATCAGAAAATAATGGTTGTCATCTATAAAAACAATGTTGTTGAATTAAACCATCTGCTATATATAATTACATATCCCTTGAAGAACTGCCCTCAATATTTTATTAAAAACTATGAGAAGGGAGTATTACTTTTTTATATTAAATTTTACTGAGGGTCCTAATTGAGAACTATTTTAGTTTGTGAACAGAAAGCGGTAAGTTATGCAACTATAATTTTGTAATTTTAGATAAATAACCAAAATATAAATTTTTGTATTATTAATTCATGCTGTTATCATTACTTGAGTGTTCATTAAATAAAAATACAGAAAATAAACAACTTGTGAACATTGGGAGGTAAATTATTCTTGAGATAATAATTCATGAAGGGAGAAAAACAAGATCCCAATGTATATGAAATAAACTGTATATTTGAATAATTCATATTTCAATTAAAATCTACTGTGGAACATTGTGATGTTCTCAAATAATTTTGCTCAATATCTATTTTAATCAGCTGAAGATAAAGAAGACTCATAACTCTGCAGTGATTTAGACCCCTCCCCCAACCGGCTAAACGTAGATCACGTGGTTTCCACCTTCCGTCCCATGCTCTAATTAGTGCCCAGAAGAAAGCACACACCGAATTCCAGGTACGTGGTGAATTTTACTGCGTGAAGCATAATGAGGATTTCAGATACTGCACACTAATACTTGTTTTATTGCTGCAGTCAATTGTCCATGCATCTTAGGATTCATATTCTGTGCATTGACTACGTCATGTTTCTTTTATTAGTTGAAGCAATTAATGTACTTTAAATCTTTCAAATACTATCCTTTTTATGCTTCTCCTTGTGCAATCCTGTTTGCAATGATTAAAATAATTTTTCAATGAAAATGTCACACAGTTTAATGGAAGAATACAGCATTAATATTAAGAAACATTTGTAAACACTTTAGGAGAATATTGTTTGTTGCTGTACAGTGTAGCAGATGGCAATAAAATGCAGCTCAAACTGAAGGAGCAGACACAGACCTCGGGGGAATGGGGTAAAGGGGTGGAGGAAAGAGAAATTTTACTCTTTTGGAAAAGAGACTAGTACCATATCAGAAATAAATGTTGGTCTGTCCATTCGTTTGTATGGTTAAAGGTAAAATATGGGCTAGTGTTTATAATCAACGTCGTAGACTTTTTCAATCTTTTAGCTATTGAATGAGCATTTACCTTGTATCGAGACCCGAGTCATAGCTTTTACACACAGCTTCTCGCTCAATCACAGAAACTGAGAAATGTAAACGAAGAGGAACAAAGTAACATTCCCCAGAGTCTCATTCCTTGGTAGTTATGGATCTGGAATCCATCCAACACCTAATTCCCTTTCCAACCTGTAGAATGGACAAGGGGCCAGGTTTCATGGGTTTTTATCTGTTTCCCTACATATTACCTATGGAAATTCGAATACATTACTTAACCTTTCTGAATTTTCATTTATATAAAAAAAGAAGGTGAAAGGGGAGTAGATAATAGCATTTAAGTGAGGATTAAGCAAGCTGATAGATATGACATAATAAGAAATATACTAGCCCAGAGAAATCGCTAAGTGTGATTCTATAATTCTAATCCCTTGCCACACTGTCCGTCCTTGTGTTTGTTTTGTTTTGTTTCAGCCTAATTGTTTCTTTCCTTTAAGCAAGATGTTATGCTATTATAATATCAAATGAATATGTGTGTAAATGGTCAGAAAGATGATTATTTCACACTTGTTATGTGTCATAATCGAATCCAGATTTAATCAGTTTACTAAATAGCCTTCCTAATTTAACTATTATCCTTTTTTAGTGCACATCGGAAATGATGGCAGTAGATACATTTCAAAATTGTTTTTCATTTCTGTGGAAGTAATGTGATAAATCAGTCTTTAACACATAGACATCTATGATTGAAAAAGTTTTCTCAGACATTGAGATCACTGAAAAGTTTCCTTTAGAGTCTCCAGAATCCATTAGCACTGAACAACAGAAAAGCTATTTCTAACCTGTGGTGGCTGATTGCCTTGCTTTTTCTCGGAGACTACATACCTGAAAACAAACTCTTGTACTTTTCCCCCCACCTGTATAATGCTTCTTGTGATTCTATATTTAACATGATCTTCCTTGGAGACCTAACTTAAATGCCAACTATTCCAGGAAGACTTCCAGATACGCTCTTGAATTCCAGATAAAACATTCTCTCTCTGTTTACCGTAACTTATTCAGGAAATGCAAATCAGAACAATAAGATGTCCTGTGAGAACAGGATATATAAAAAAGACTGGAAATAACCAATATTGCCAGACATGTAGTAAAATAGGAACCCTCATTAACTCTTGATGGAAATGTCTGCTTCAGTCTCTAGGGAAAACAGTATGGAAAAGTCTCCAAAAAAAAAAAAAAAAAGCAAAAATAGACTTATATGTCATTCAGTAATTCCACTTCTTGACATCTATCCTCAAAATACAAATACCTTAATTTTAAAAGATATATGGGCACCTATAGTCGCCATATTGCCAGTATAATAACTATGAAATATAGTAACAGTATAATAACTATAGAACAAATGATAAATTTCCAACAGAAGAAGAATGTATCAAGAAGTTGTAGAAGAGGGCCAAAGTCTAACATAGTGGTAGAGCTCTCAACTTGCATGTATAAGGTCTTGGGCTAGATTCTTAGCACTGAAAAAAAATAAAGAAACAAAACGTTGTGGTATATGTATAAAATGGACTACTATGCCCCCACAGGAAAAGGTGAATCTACAACTTGGATAGAATCGAGTTACCATCTAAGCAAAATACATCAGAGAGAGAAGGGCAGTTGGATGATTTCACTCATCTATGGCACAAACCCTTAGCCCTGGATTAAAGGACTGAGGATAACAGTAAGGGAAGTATGAGGAAGTTCAGTGAAATGGATTTGATATAAAAGTGTAATATAATTGGAGGAGGGTCTTGGGAGCTTTAATGGAAGTGAAGTGTGGTAAATGCACATATCAAAACTATAAACGCTTGCTATATGGAAAAAATTATTTATCATGCCTTTAAACATCACTCGCATCACTTGTGTCACTTGCAATCCCATTGTTCGTTGGTTTGCTCAAGCAGGCACCGATAACATTTCCATTTGTCCCTGTCGCATGCTAGCGTAGCCCAATGGCATCTGCTCGTTCTAGGAACACGAAGAGCCTCAAACCATTCATTCAGGGTTTTGATGAAGTCTGACCATCTCGTAGGTGGGCAGCCAAGCATTCTTCTGACATACCGGCTCTAGTTCAGAGGTCATCTCTAAATCTCATTACGTGATTGCGCATTACAAGACAGAATCCCTGATTCTTGATTGTCGACTGAGGTCTGAACTCCAGATTCCTTCTCTCACTTGAGTGAAATGTGATATTCCAAGCATTCCTCTTTGGATGCCCAAATAGCGTTCTCATCCTGAAAACAGGTAGAGAACTGTTTTCAGGATGAGAACACCTTTAAACATAGGAGGAATAAAATGCTCACTTTTCTCCAGTGATGGTCTTCTCTTTTGAATTGACTAGTGAAATTCAAGATTGCAGTAAACACTATCAACTTGCTTTGAAAGTGAGATATGCTCTGTCACATGATTATGGTTTATAGGTCTTAGATACCTACAGAGGTGAAACTCATATCTTTATGTGCACTTATAAGAGCAGTCTGTGTTTTTCTTTACTCTGAAACTATTTCTGCTTTCTAGAATAAAGCTGATGACTAGTTTTTATGCAGTCCCTATAGTAATGGTTTTGAAGTCATTTTGATTAAGACATAAAGACATTCTTTTCTAAGACAGAAGAAACCTGATTTCAAAAAAATGTGGAGTCAGCAAGCAGTCTGAGATGTCTATCTGAAAAATGGTTTATATAAACAGAAGCTTGGATTCTCTTTTATGTGAAAATGGGCCAATTTTGATTCATGGATCCATTCAAGTCCTTTATAGATTTGGTATTATTTGGTATTATTTAAATTATTATCTTCTGTATAGTACTCATAGCATTGCTGTGTATCCAACTGTGAGCATGGTTGTTGTAGTAGATGTGATTTTTATAGACCTTCATGGAAACCCTTTAGTGGGTTCTTAGTAAATATTTATTTCATAAAGACAATGTGAATGAGTATGTGTGAAAAATTCAGGTGTCACTGACATAAAATCAGGAACCTACTTTTTATATGTGTTAAGCTATTTCTATGTACAGATCTGTACAACAGGAAAAGGGTACAAAGCGTTTTGACTGTGGATGTAGCTATTTCACTCTTCTTATAGTAACTTTATGATAGTTAAGAAAGTGAATTCTGTAACTTCAGTATAATTTGTTTGTTTGAAGCCTATGCAACTGACTGAAAAACATTGTGTCCACTCTCTTCAGTAGAAAGATTAAGGAGTCACTTATGCTTGAAGGGAACAGAAGCCTCTGCTACTGTCACAGGAATCTTGAATCTGACCCAAGATTGTGGAATATTATTATGATAATTATGAGACTTGTATATGTCCTTTGCTTAAACACATGTCCCTATACTTAATTTATGTTCTTATCCAAAGTTGGGCTGGAGCAATAGCACAGCAGTAGGGCGTTTGCCTTGCACGCAGCCAACATGGCCAACCCGAGTTTGATTCCTCCACCCCTCTCAGAGAGCCTGGCAAGCTACCGAGAGTATCTCGCCCGCATGGCAAAGCCTGGCAAGCTACCCGTGACGTATTCAATATGCCAAACACAGTAACAACAAGTCTCATGATGGAGATGTTACTGGGCCCGCTCGAGCAAATCGATGAACAATGGGAGGACAGTAGCAACAAATCCAAAGTTAGTTTCCAGAGACTTAGGGAAATAGTCTTTATTAGTCTGTTATTATTAATAATAGAGTTTTAAATTTATCAAGAATACAAAATATATTTTTGGAACAGGGAATTTTGAACTTTAAAAGCAATGTTTTGGCAGAAAATAATGCTTTGGGAAATACAGGATTTGGGAATTTGTAGCCGAAAGCAATCAACTAAGAGAAAATAGAATGTCTTGTGCATACGGGCATTATTGATTTATTCATTTTTTTACTATGATCCTATGACTATTCGATAGCACCACAGATCTGAAATTACTATGGGAACTCTGTGAACGTTATTTCAAGGGAATTCAAAATTTAACTTTAGGATTAGCTTGGTTAAATTTCCCAACGCCAGGGACATCATGAAGCTCTTCAGGTATTATTGAGCAGAATAGAAGAAAGTGATATCTGAATTTAAAAGCCTAATTTAAAAGTAGAAAAAAATATTTTTGATAGCAAGACTTTTTTAGATGCAAATATTACAGTGACTTGGATATACAATCTTAAATGGCAATGAAAAATGGGTCATGCGTTTTTTTTATCAAATTCACATTTAGCCTGTGATGAGAATTTTTTCAAATTGCTTTCTCTGAACCAGAGTCATTTTATCCAAAGGGCATAGAAAAATAGATTTACTTAATATACAAGAGCAGTTGCAAAAAATACCTTCATTACCTTGCTGAGGTTCAGGACAAATTAGGAAATACATATCCTTCTGATATCACCGTAACCACAATGTTCATTCTAAAGCTAAGTGTCAAGAAAAACATTTACTGGCCAGTTTAAAAGCAGTTTGCTATTATCACACAATTATAGTTAGAACCAAATATAATATAGGACACAATGCAAATGTCTTTGAAACAACTTAGAAAGCATTTTTAAAACAACAGAGCATGGCTGGATCATTATAAGAGTGATATTTCTAATCACCATAACTCATCACCTCATTTTCAGTTATAAAACATTTGCCTTCAGTAAGAAGGGATAAAAGAAGGGAAGCAGGACAAATATTAAAAAGCAAGGATAGAAAACATCTTCAGATGACTATCATACCATTGTTTTTAAGGAAACTGAACCATAATTTTTGTTTAAAAATTCTGAAGCCCCAGCCTATCAGGGACTTCGGTTTGCTTTTCTAGTTTTTTCTATTTTGTTTTTGTTTTGTTTTTTTGATGTTGTAGCGTAGCTGTCACTGCTGACATTTTCCTCAGCAAAAGTCTAGTGAATTTGAAATCACAAATTCTGTGTCTTTATCTAATCCTGGATTCTCTTTTTTTTTTCAGTAACACCAAGCAATGCTCAGAAGTTACTCCTGGCTCTGTGCCCAGGAATCGCTCCTGGCAGTGCTTGGGAGACCATATGGGATGCTGGGGATTGAACCGAGCCGGCCAGATGCAAGGCAAACACTTTATGACTTCTTTTTATTTGGCAAAGTCAAAACTGTTTTGACAAGATATTAGTTACTCAACTGATGACTGTAGCACTGTAGCACTGTCCTCCTGACGTTCATTCCTTTGCTCGAATGGGCCCAGTAACGTCTCCATCGTGAGAATTGTTGTTACTGTGTTTGGCATAGAGAATACATCACAGGGAGCTTGCCAGGCTTTGCCGTGTGGGCGAGATACTCTCAGAAGCTTGCTGGGCTCTCCGAGAGGGGTGGAGGAATCGAACCCAGGTAAGCCTGTTCGGCAGCATGTAAGGCAAACGCCCTACCCGCTGTGCTATTGCTTCAGCTCGCCCTGCACATACTTTGTAACTCGGAATGTGCTGTTGGAAAATAATTGAGTTTGTTTGGTGCTCATCCCTTTATGTTGGTAACTGGATCTGAATTGTGCTAACAGACAGGGTAAAACTCAGAACTCTACTGTAGAGGCTTTTTTCCCCTATTTTTTAGTTTTCAAAGATGACAATATTAACAATGATTAGTAGGAAAAGTTTTAACATTAAATCACTGACTGCTACTGAAGTATTGAGTTCCACGTTGTTGAGAAATATGCAGAGTATAAGCTTTATGCTGTAAGAATGATATTCATAGTTTGTTATATCGTTTATATCTTTTCTCCTTCTTTATTGCAACATTCTCCCACCCACCCCCTACCAATATATTTTTTGGTGAATTTATTCTTTTAGTTAACGAGATGCTCCCAATGATAAAGGAAATGCTAATGACAAACTTATTTTACTTAATAATTTTTCCTAGGACTGGAGTGATAGCACAGTGGTAGGGCATTTGCCTTACAAGCAGCCAACATGGCCAACCCGAGTTCGATTCCTCCACCCCTCTCGGAGAGCCTGGCAAGCTACCAAGAGTATCTCACCCGCACGGCAGAGCCTGGCAAGCTACTCGTGACGTATTCGATATGCCAAACAGAGTAACAACAAGTCTCATGATGGAGACGTTACTGGGCCCACTTGAGCAAATCAATGAACAACGGGAGGACCATGGACCATGGAATTTTTCCTAATATCCATATACCTTGGCAATAACTAAAATATCTGAATGTATTAGGTTCTAAGTTGACATCCAAGATAAAAGATATCTTGTGTACAAGCCCTGAATCATACCCTTTTTCCTTAAGTATGAGCAGAAGTATAGATATGTGTATAATATGATGAGATATTATACACATAATTGAATTACTACTCAGTAAACCTATCAAAAGATTGAGTACCCTGAGTGGGCCTAACATAATCAGAGCATCATTTAAAAGAATGTCAGAGAGACTTTCAGTGCCCTGTTGACTTTGAAGCAAGAAAAATGCCATAGAACGAGACAAGGGTGTCTTATAGGAATTGAGAGGTAGCAGGAAAGGGGATCTCATTGATACAACTGTACAAAATAAATCTGCCAACAATTACTAGTCTTGCAAGGGTACCAAAATGATCTTCCAAGATCTTAATTTCAGTTCAGTGATAACCTGAACAGAGAACACATTTAACTTGAATCCAGAATCCTGACTCACAGATAATAGATTTATGTTGTTTTAAGTCACTATGTTTTGAGTAGCTTGTTTATGCATCAATGGAAAACTAATATGCTTACAAACATATACAAAAGTTAATCTGTCAACAGAATCTATTAGTCTGTGTCATGATAAATGACACTATACTGCAGAAGTAAAAACAAAGGTTAGACAGAGTGTTAAATACTGTCTTCCCTTCTTTTTTCAATTGTAACTTTTGTTATAAAATAAATACAGTATTTTTTTAATTTTCTCTTTGTCGCGCTCTTCCAGAAATCACATATTCAACATCAGAGATGAAAGTATGGAAATCATTTAAAATAAGTTACCCAAAGTCAATATTCTACTGAAAAGAATATATTCATCTGCTAAAAGGCCACACACACCCTGAAAGGAAAAAAAATCCCATTTTAAAAATCAGCTATTGTCTTAAAGAACTCACACTAGTTTTTCATGGCAAATTCTAGTGATTCTGTTAATCCAGCACCTGCATTTTTTATGTTAGGAGTACTGCTATTTATTCAGTCACTGATTAAGCTGATTGAAGCAGGCATCAACTCTGCATTGATTCTTTTATTTTCTTTAATTTTTAAAATTTTTCATAAAGTTGTTCACAATAACTGTTTATATTCATTATGTCAACACCAATCTCACCACCGTTGCACAGTCCCACCACCATTACTTTGAATATTCCCACCACCACCCAACCTGACCCTTAGGTAGATGCTAAGATAATTTATTTCGTATTGCCTGCCATGAATAATATGAGGTGTCACGCGGCCATGGAAGTGGTTTCACACTCCTGGAATTCTAAAATCTTTAAATATTTGTGGTCTGAAGTTATTTCTGTGGCATGCCACTCTCTTTTGAGATTTGTTTGTGAGTCTCTGAATCATGGCCACTATTGAGCTTAAATGGCACAGAGGCAGTTCCTGGGCATGTCTGCCAGGAGGCCAAAAGGACTGGAAGATGGGGGGTGGTCGCCTATCCCTGACTCCGTGAAGCCTGGAGTTTTCATTCATTGGTCCCACGTACCTGGGTTTTTTTAGTGGATTCATTCTCATGCATGAGGGAGTCAAGACGAGCCTGTGAAGATTGGCCATGAGTGTGGCAGTGATTGGATTCTGGAGGTTCGCAGCACCTGCATTTTTGATCATCAAAGCCTGCGATGATGATGGATTAAAGAGATCTTTGCTTCTATTGTTGCTTAGAAAAAGCCCCCACAGAAGGAACTAAAAATCAAAGGAGAGAGTGGAAGGCAGGACTTTTGGATAACCCAGGACTCCAGAGCACAGTGAGACCCAGAGGAGTGTGATTCTGAGACAGAAGAGCACTCTAAGTGCTAGGAGTTTTTGCAGCTGTGGTTGCAAATGAACATCCCCTCCAAAATTGTGCTCCCCTCAGCCCCACATTCCATTAGTACTAAGTCTTCAAGTCAAAGCCTAGATTTGGCTCCAAGTCAGAGCCAAACCCTGCTGAAGAAAATACTATTGGTATATATGGATACATTACCACACTTGAACAAAATACTTTCATATTTGTAGTGATAATAGAACAAAAAAACATTAATTTTAATTACTTTAATCTCTTCTCTAAATGGAATTGTGAACATAGAATCATTGTCTTCTCTGAATGACAATTCCTATTTCTCTAGAATGCAATAATACTTTTAAAAGAGGATGCAAGGGGCTGGAACAATAGCACAGCGGGTAGGGCGTTTGCCTTGCACACGGCCAACCCAGGTTTGATCCCCAGCATCCCATATGGTCCCCTGAGCACCGCAAGGAGTGATTTCTGAGTGCAGATCCAGGAGTAATACCTGAGCACTGCCATGTTACCCAAAAAAGAAAAAAAAGAAGATGCAAACAGCATAATTTTAAAAACATAGGTCTAAGAAAATAGAATCTCTTCCAATAGATTCATTGCTGCAGAACCATGGTGTTAGTATTATATGGAATTTTCAGGTTCTCTAACATAGAACATTCAATGTTTAAAGAAGAAAACGTATGAATGTAAAATAATGATTTATACAGTCTAGGTTCATTTGCAAACCATCCTATAATAGCATTTAGTTCTTTAGCAATAACGGACTGACATTTTCTCCATAGCTTTACATATAATACTGGCTATATTTTCCAAACTCTAAATAAGGGTACATGACATGGATCTATGAGGGAATATCCAGAGCATATGGTCACCATCATTATTAGGAAGTTGCTGAAGATACTTTGGATTTGCTATTTATGCAACGCATATTTGTTTCAAAGAATAACCTCAACTTTTCTCAGAGACAGCCCAAATCTAGTAGATGCCTTTGAAATCTGAAGTTAATTATAATTCCAGGTAGGTGGGCCAGCAAGAAAGCTCAAAAAACAGCTTGATAAAACAAGAAATCAACCCTTCAACCATTTTCAGTTTAGGGAAGCCACATCAAACCTTAATGAGAAACCACATGTAGTGGCAAATTCTGGCATTTAATTTTATGATTATTTACAGTCATTCTGGTGCATAGCATATGGCATAGAGTTGCCTTTTTAGAAAAATAAACTAGAATGGGATAAATACATAACAATCAAGTTTTATTCCTCTTGATAAAGAGCTTAGATATGTACTTAATTAAACAAAGAAAGGATAAAGTGCTTTGAGCTGTGAGCAATAATTCATACTTCAGAATTCCTTGGACTAGGGCCTTAGGGGGAAAATGGCAACAAGTATTGAGAAAACAGCAGAAGTTCAAGAATATATTATTAGATTTCTGTACATTTTTCTTTATATTTTTCTATAGTTTGCCTTTTAAATTCTGTAATAATTTAGTTGGTTTTCAATCATTTAGTTTTTTTAAACGAATTGTTCTTAAAGGCTTCTAAATTCTCATAGCAGATTTTGGCAATAGGTGAAACACCCAGTTTCATTATTTTTCTCCCCTCAAACAATGTTTTAGCTTTTTATATCTTTGTATATAAATTTAATAAATCTGAGTAAATTTAGTTTTTAAATCAACTAATATATTTAAATGGAAAGATAAACAACAAAGTTCATCTTATATAAGATGCATCATTCAAAAAATAAAGCAGATGGAAATCAAGTACAAGATGGTAATCCAGGTATCCACCTCCATTTCCTCTGAAATCTCAACCAAAAAGAGTATTTTGGTATAAATGAATATGACTACATGAACAGAGGAATAGAAGAAATGGCAGTTCACCTTTCTGAAATTTGAAATCACAATGATATTGGCAGGAAAATAACTTATAGATGAGTATCTACCATAGGGAGATGTAGAAGAGAACTAGGTAGGTTCTGGAATAGAAGCTATGGACAGGAATGAAAAACGACTGTAAACAGAAGTGTAGCATGAAGAGGGATAGAACTGAATAAAAGCTCCGGTCAATCCCTATCTACACCTCAGATTCCAATGTACTCTCTAGTCTCTATCAATACTTAATACATAAATAAAAGTTAAGGGAATGGTTCTTACAGAAAAACAGTACCAGTCATGACATCCTATATGTTGACATAAATTTTGGAGTTCATTAAAAGGTTCATCCTTATTTATATGTTTTATGAATTTCAGGCAGGGTAAAACATATATTTAAAACCGTAACTGTTAAATACATTATCACTAGAAAACAACGCATTAACTTTTGTTAACTTTTGGAGTCCACCAAACTCATACCCATTATGTAGTCATGTAGATTCTATTTGGATGCGGACCAAGTCATCATTTTTTCCGGTTTTGTCCATTTGAAATGTTCAATTGAAAACACCTCCTAGTCATTTGTTAAGTAGCCAAAATTGAGGTCTTAAAGGAATCCGTTTAAAACTAAAGTCAACAGTACAAGCAGCTGCATATACAAATAAGCATAATATTAACTCTTGAAATCCCATAGCTAATAAAAAAAAATTAATGGCAGGCTGCAGAGAATCAAAGAGAAGTGTCTTTCATGTGTCTTCTGCTTAAATAGTAGTCAGTTATAGAAGTCAATTATAGAAGTCAATTAATGCTTCAGAAGTCCAAACAGGTACTTCTAGATGGATTATTTTTAATATTGCTTCAGAAATGTCTACAAAGTAAAGCATTTTATGTCTAATATTACCCACTTTCCTGTCTTTCCCACCAGTCCCATCACTTGGTTCACCAATACGGTAAGTCTTCAGTAAATTTTATCAAAAAAAAATCAAATCACATTAATACACTGTGCTGACACTCCATGGTTAAAGGAAACTAACTCTCAAATAGGAGGGAATCTAGAATGAAAATTTATGATTGGTACTTATGAAAATTAATGATTGATACGTTCCATAATGTTTCTAAAGTTTACTTATCCTCCTTACTCTATGCTGGTAACATCTACATATCAGTCTCACTTCATACAAACTATACAAACTACATTGCATTTTGCCCTCCAGACATTTCAAATATACAACCAGCATACAGAACCCATTAAGACTGCCTAGACTTATAAGGTGAGCACAATTGTTTTAAATGGTGATTTGCAAAAATTAATATTAGTACCTAAATTCATACCAACATTTCAAGAGTACATAATGTTTTAAGGCAGTCACTCAAAAAAACCGAGAATATTCTTTGTCACAAAAGATTCTTAAAAGGGTTTAAAATCAACCAATTTCAGATTAATAATGGCAATAAAAGAAACAGATGCTATGTCATCACATAGCTCCAATTTTCCATTGACGATCCCATCCCCAACTACCACAAATGAATACTATCAATATTAACTTAACTAATTCCTAAACTAGGATGATGATATAAGCCACCACTGGATGGCTATTCATGGTATGCCTTTTCGCTAACCATAGTATTTGTTTAAAGATCAAAACAGACCAAAGAAGACACAATTTCTCTGTAATTCTAAAACAAGAGTTTTGCTCTTTCTCATGACACTTGAATTAGAAAACATTATTTACAGATAGAGAACCCAATATTTCCAATGAGGCAAAATTTATCTGAAAACAAAATCAAGAGTAGCTGAGGAATTTTCAAAAAAAATATACATACTACTTGTGACATCATTTGACTTATTGTATGCAGCTGATCTTGAAGTTTAGTCTACAACTGAATTTTAAGTTATAGGAATAAGTGAATTCCATTTATAGTAGATTTAGAATGGGTCTCTGGTTACCCAAATAATATGAAATTAAATATACTTTTTCCTCATCTTTTTCTCTTATATATTTCCATTGCTATCATAATCAGAATGCTATTCACCTGGAACTTTTACTATAATCATTGGCATATAGATTTTTAAATCTCATTAAATTTTCATCCTTAAAATCCTGCTAGTCCTCCCCCCCTGCCGCCATTTTGGAAGGGAATCAAGCTGTGATTCCTGTGTATCTGTGTATCTTATCAGTTTTCTGTAAACAGAGACATAAAGATAGAGGTTCATGAAGATAATACATAGAAAGACAAGTTACATCATACTAAATGTACCTGGACCTAAAGAGATGATGTAATCTTCAAATAAACCAGAGAACTTTCAAAGAAATCCTAGTTAGGTTCACAGCAGATTTTTCACAGGAATAATGAAAGCCAGACAGAAGTAAAATATCTTCAAATTTCTGCTATACATACAGTAAGAAAAAGATGTGAGTTTTAAAATATTTGTTAGAACACCACTGAACTGTAAGCTATGGAATGAGAGAAATAGATATGACAATGTAAAGAACAGAAATGCATCAATAGTTGTACAAAAATTAATGTCACAAAAATGTGAACTTTCTATAGAGGAACACTTGAGGAGTTCTTGAATGTGTGAGGCACTGGATTTAATCTCCAGGATCATATGAAAATAAGTGAAAGATGACATGGATATGGTTCAACTAAACGGCATATATGTTTACTATATGTGGGTTCCTAGGTTTGATCCTCTGTATCACATAACACCTGAGCCCTGCTGATGATAACTCTGGTGACACTTAGGAACTTTCAGGTGTGGCCCTGGTGGTCTCCAATACCACTGCTCTTCCCTGAGCAGAAATGTACCATTGGCTCAAGGACTGACTATCAAGCACAACACCAGCCTAAGCATAAGAAAGTGATCCACAGGTATTCCCCTCAATCGCAATTCGGTGTGGTCCCTATTTAAAATTTTATAAATGTTCACGTTATTCACACTATGCCATAGCCTCATATCACTTCCTCTTGCTGACACACATGCAGGGCAGCGGGAGTCCCACAAGTGTCCCAAAGGTGAATGCTTGGCACAGGACCAGCCATAGGCAGACAGTAGTCCACTCCTATGATGACAACTGGCCTTTTAACGGGATCTCTGGTGGTGAGGACTCTATAGAGATTAAACAATAAGTGTAGGAGAGACACCACAGGCAAAAACATGAGCTTCAGCTGCACACTGCAGCTACTACAGGTGAACCACAAGAGGTTTCTACCTCATCATCGACCAAGAAGTGCATCAAACCTACCACAAATGAGAAAAAAACAAGGTTTGGAGAGTGATGGAGTCCTACCCTCAGAGAACTAAGCATTAGGAATAATGAAAAAAATAGAGAGAGTGCCAGAATTTAAGAAAGATCTCCAGCTAGATCAGACCATCTCAAACTGCCAATAGAAGGCTTCAGAACAACAACCCTACTGATGGTTATCATTATGGAAGAGACAAGTGAATGGAAAATCAATAAACTTGAATATGTGGGGTAAAATGAAATAACTCATTAAAATAAAATTAAGAAAGCTAAAGAATTCAGAAGAAAGCTTCAACAGCAGAATGAATGAAGCTGAAAATCATAAAAGAGACCTCAAAGATACAGCATATGGTACCATCAATACAGAAGAGGTAATTAGAAAAGAGACTAAAATATGAAGGCAATAAAAGAGAAATTGTTCATAATACTAGGAGAAACAATATCAGGATCATAGAAAGCTCAGAAAACACTATGTAAGTAGTGCCTGTCTTGATAACTGATGGTTTAAGATGGAAACTAGAAAGCAACTACAAGCCATATAAAGAAAAGCAAAAAACAGTAGAAACACGGTGGGAAAAAAAGTGAAGAAATGATACAGCAGAAAGAAGTTAATTGTCTTCTAATTCCTCACTGAGGTGCCACTGCACCCTTGCCATTTCTATCAGTTACTGCTAGAAATTATTGCCTAGCAGTAAGATTCCCTTTTCTTTAAGTGACTTCAAGTCAAATTGAAAGAATCCATATTAGGGCATCCAATTTTTGTGTGCTTCAGCTAACTTGCAACATTGCTTTCTGTAAAACTGCTTGGCTGCTTTGCACCTGGGGGAGAGGGGACTTTGAAAGTGAACAGGGCATAACTTCTTTCTAAACCAAGTGTGACAGGATTCAGGTGTATTTATTGTTCCTGAAATGTATTGTCTCAGTAAAGCACCCTGCAGATTTGGGTAAAGAATAACTCAGGATGCGGGTGGTTGGGGGAAATTGCCCTTTCCTGGAATGTATTGTCTCACTAAAGCACCCTGCAGACTTGGGTAACTCAAAACGAGGATGGTCAAGGGAGATTACCTAAGGCTTAATGATTCCAGCTATAACCTTGCTTGTGCTGACAATCAATGTACGTAAATGCTGATCTTTGAATCTATAGGCTAAGGAGTGAGGTACTTTTAAATGGATTGGTTAAGAAAGGATATGTTGTTACAAATCTATTGGCTATGAAATGCGCGGGCTTTGCTGTAACGGCCAGTGAAGGCCTATATAAGATCCCCTTTGAAGAAGTTCGGGGCTCTCAGCCACTGCCCATTTTTGGGGTATGCTGCAGAGCCCCAGCATGCTGGTCTAAATAAACCCCGTTTTTACTCCTGCAGGAATTGTGTCTATCTGGTCTCTCCGCGCCTCCCAGGGCTAGGGAACTCCCAATCCCAACATGCCGACTGGTTCAGCCATTTTGGAAAACAGTATGGACAATTCTCAAAAAATTAGAAATTGAGATCTCATTTGACCCAGCAATACGACTCCTGGGAATATATCC
Organism: Sorex fumeus; assembly: GCF_029834395.1. Taxonomy (NCBI): domain Eukaryota; kingdom Metazoa; phylum Chordata; class Mammalia; order Eulipotyphla; family Soricidae; genus Sorex; species Sorex fumeus. The sequence goes on from NW_026606240.1 coordinate 6,894,841, forward strand.
CGGAGAGGCAAAAAAAATACAGTCAAAATGACATCTGCATTTCTATGTTCATTGCTGCACTGTTGACAATAGCCAAAATCTGAAAAAAAAAAAAAAAACTCGAGTGCCTGAGAACAGATGACTGTAGATGTACTAAAGAAACTTTAGTACATCTATACAATGCAGCTGTTAGAAAAGATAAAGTCATGAAATTGACATAGAAGTGGTTCTACATGGAAAGCATCATACTAAGTAAAATGAGTCAGAAAGAAAGGGACAGACATAGAAAGATTGCATTCATCTGGGGAATACAAAGTAACAAAATAGGAAACTAACACCCAAGAATAGCCAAGATAAGTACCAGGAGGTTCACTCCATGGCTTGGAGGCCAGCCGCAAATGCTGGGGGAAAAGGCAGCTCAGATAGAGAAGAGAGCACTGATTAAAAGGTGTTGGGAAGATCCTCCCAGGATGGGAGATGCATGCTGAAAGTAGACTATAGACCGAACATGATTGCCACTCAATGCCTCTTTTGCAAACCACAGCACCCAAAAGGAGAAAGAGAATAAAAGGGAATGCCTGGCCACAGGGGCAAGGTGGGATGAGGGGAGTGGGGAGATGGGAGGGATACTGAGATCATTGGTGGTCGAGAATGGGTACTGGTGGGTACTTGATCATTGTATAACTGAAACCCAAGCACAAAAATTTATAAGTTTACAACTGTACCTCATGTTGTTTCACTAATAAAAATTTCAATAAATTAAAAAATAAATAAATAAATGTTTGTTTAATCAGCAACCTCAAAGTCAGGATGCCTGCATTAGTCTGAGTTGATGCTTGGATGAGCCTTAAATCTTCATGTTTTTTGACATCATGCTGAGACAAACTCTTTGAATCAGGGAAACTGCATACTCTATGGAATAAGTTTGAAGTAATTAATCAACTATTTAATTATATTGTAACAGAATACAGTTATCAAGCTTTAACTAACAATGGTAAAAGTCCCCAGTGACCCAGGCAACAGAAGACACTAAGACACAAAAGACTGTTTCAACTCAGTTCTATCAGGCTCACTGGGAAATGTGTAGAAAAGTTTCAGCACAAAAGGTCTTTGAAAGAAATCCCTTTCCTAGGAGAATATCTGTTCCAGAGGTTCCTAACAGTCAAGGCTGACCCACAAATACTTCAGTTGAATACATTAAATTAGAGCTACTCAAGTTTCTTCCTCTCACTTTCTCCTTTCTCAGCACTGAAAACTGTGGTCAAAATCACAGATATAATAACTTTTAAAGCACAAGATTTTGGAAGCAGTGCTATACACGAAGAAACCATCCTCTTAAAACATTTATTTTATGTTACTATGTCTACCTCACATGGATATCCAACAATCCCTTTCTTTAATTTCTTCCCATCATTTTAAGTCTCTCAGCTTTAAAGAGAAAGTCCTCATCCATTTTGCTTTTCACTTCTGGCAAAGGTCAGAAAAGCAGGTTCCTGTTCTACTCTTCCTGGTAACATAAGACTAGACATGTACATTCTTTATACCGGACAGCCAATTTCCATCACAATCTTGAAGGAAAGTTATGTTATAATTTCTATGGGGTTTATGTCTATGTTTAAAGAACTTCTTTACATCAGTATAAGAATGGAGAAAAAACAAAGTAATAGATGAACATAACTCCAAGCTGCCTCACATTATAATCTTGGATAGGAAAGAATCTATCTATATCTCTACAACATAGCAGTCTTTCTAATATATACCTCCACATAGTTTTCTAGACCAAAAATATTTCTTCTTCCCAGGATAAGGCATTAAGAATTGTCTATCAGTATGAGAGTTAAGATTTAAGGTTAAGGCACAATTCCAAATAGGTCTTAAATCTGCAAGATTCTACTGTAGTTAAACTATTTTATTTTTTTAAACTATTTTAAAGATATACTATTGAGTTGGAAAGTTCATACTGTTCCCTAATACATTCATAACTGTACAGAGCTCTATCAGATCAAAATAAGCATCAAACCTCACTTCTTGTTTTTTAATCTAGACTAGAAGTAGAAAGAAGAAATAAAACATGCTGCAAAAACTTTAAATAGTTTCGCATTTCTATTAAAAATTCAAACTCCTTATCAAAGTATGAAAGCATAGATTGTTATTTGAAAACCTTGCATAAAATCACTTAATCACTTAATCACTTAATCCCCGTTATTCATCGATTTATTCGAGCGGGTGCCAGTAACGTCTCCATTCATCCCGGTTGCGTGCTAGTGTAGCCCAATGGTATCTGTTCGTTTTAGGAACATGTAGAGCCTCAAACCGATCATTTAGGGTCTTGACGAAGAAGTCTGACCATCTTATAGGTGGGCGTCCACGTGATCTTTTGATGTCTCATGGAATCCAATCAGTAATGGCTCTAGTCCAGCGGTTGTCTGTAAACCTCATTACATGTCCAGCCCATCTGATTTTTGATGTCTTGGCAAATGAGACAGCGTCCCTGATTCTTGAGCGTTGACGAAGATCAGAACTCCGGATTCTATCTCTCATTTGAGTGAATCGTGATATTCCAAGCATAGTTCTTTCGATTCCTCTTTGAGAGACCCGAATAGTGTTCTCATCCTGTTTTCGTAGGGTCCAGGTCTCTGAGGCATATGTTAATGCAGGAAGAATAGTGGAATCAAAGAGATGTGCTCGTAGCTGGAGGTTCTTTGTCCTTTTAGTTATTTCTTCAATGCTCTTGAAGGCATTCCAAGCCGCTCTCTTCCTCCTGCGTAACTCAGGTGCCAGGTCATTCATCATGTTGATTTCTCAACCTAAGTATATATAACTGTTGCATTCGGAGATGGTGGTTCCATTGAGAGCGAATGGAGCATCAGGAACAAGGCTGTTTCTCATAAACATTGTCTTCGTAAGATTCAGCTGTAGTCCGACCTTTCCACACTCACGGTCAAAGTCCGCAAGCATTTGTGCCGCTTGGCTGATGTTTGGTGTTATTAGAACGATGTCATCAGCAAAGCGGAGGTGGTGTAGTTGCCGACCATCTATCTTCACTCCCATGTTTTCCCATTCTAGTCGTCGCATGATGTTCTCGAGGGTGGCACTGAAGAGTTTTGGTGAAATGGTATCACCCTGCCGAACCCCTCTCTTGATATGGATGATTACTTCTTTGTAGAATGGTGAGATCTTGGTAGTGAATCCGCAATAGAGTTCACGAAGGATCCTGATGTATTGAGTTTGTACGCCCTGATTGGCTAGGGCTTCCATGACCGCTTCTGTCTCAACAGAATCAAAGGCCTTCTTTAAATCATTGAACGTTAGACAGAGCAGCATCTTGAACTCCCGAGATACCTCAATGAGCTTGGTTATTGTGTGGATATGGTCAATGGTACTGAATCCTTTTCGGAATCCAGCTTGTTCACATGGTTGTCCTTCATCTAGTGTTCTGCTAATCCTATTCAGGATGACTCGAGTGAATAGTTTGTAGATGACAGACAATAGGCAGATTGGGCGATAGTTGCCAATGTCGTGGATGTCTCCTTTCTTGTATAGTAGTACAGTCTTGCTGGTTTTCCATTGGGATGGAACCTTGCATTCAGACAGGTAGCGTGTGAAGAGTCGAGCTAATGTATTGATGAGTACTGATGGTAAGTTCTTCAGGTGTTCAGGTCTGATCTTGTCTGGGCCAGGTGCTTTTTGTTTCTTTACCGACGAGATGGCATGTTGGATTTCGGAAGGGAGAACATTGGGAACGACATATCCATCATGTGGTATGTGGTATGTGGGCAAGTGGATGTGGCTATTAAAGAGATCTGAGTAGAAGTCATGAATAATCTTCTCCATTGCCCTTCTGGAAGATGTGATAGATCCATCATGATGTCGGAGGGCAGTCATCTTGGTTTTGTAGTTGGTGAAGGACAGGCGGGCATTACGAATGTAATTAATGCATAAAATACCTACCTTTTTATTGTACATTTACTAATCAATGCAGACATTTAATCAGCATTTATAATATAAAAACAATATTTCCTTTCTTACGATAAAACACATTGTCCTTTTCTAGGCCTGTTTATATTTCCCTATTTAAATTTCATTAATTCCCTTCACTCTTAATAAATTTTATATTTGTAGCTTTTGTTTATTTCACGGAAGTTCTAAAATATATTAGCACAGAAACTATTTCAGTTGTTTCATTTGGGGGCCTATATACTGACTGTGTCAGGGCTTACTCCTGGCTCTACATTCAAGGATTACTCCCGGATGTGCTTGCGGACCATCGATTTGTTCGAGCAGGCCCAGTAACCTCTCCATTGTGAGACTTCCTGTTACTGTGTTTGGCATATTGAATACTCTCAGTAGCTTGCCAGGCTCTCCGAGAGGGGTGGAGGAATCAAACCTGGCTTGGTCAGGCTGGCTGCATGCAAGGCAAATGCCCTACCGCTGTGCTAAGGAATGCAAAAGATCAAATCCAGGTCAGCTCTATGCAAGGCAAATTCCCTACATGACTATAGCTGCTGTTCAGCTCAGATTTTTAATTTTTTTTTTTGGACAGGAAAGATTTGATAAGTGTGGTAATATGATGCAAGTAAAATTTTTTAATTAAATATATTTTAGGTGCCAAAGTTGAAAACTTATTTATGTAAATGAAATAAGCAGTGTGCTATATTGTATGAAATGATTTGCCTTTCTTTCTGTACATGGGTTAAAGTCATATTGTCACAAACAGGCTTGTATTGATTTATTTTTTGATAGTCCCATTTGCCATTCCTTTCATTTTTGTTGGAGCGATAAATATGAGACAAATTTGCTATATGTCTGCCAAGAGGGCAGACTGGGACGTGGGAGAGTACCTGGGGGCATTGGTAGAGGGAAGGGGATATTGGCGGCGGAGTCATGTTGGAACATTGTATTCCTGAAACAACTCTTTTATGACCAACTCTATAAATCAGTATCTTGGTAGAACAAAACAAAACAAAATGCTTCATTTTGAAGATCCACAATGCACATTACCATTTAAAGTCTCTGAGAAGTCATGTGAAAAAGAATTCCATTTCACTTAACTCATTACTTCCTAAGACCACTCAGCCAGCTCCTCTTCCCATGCCCATCCTGGAATACCTATTGAAATTGTTTTCAGATAATTTGTGTCTTAGTATATATGGGCTGCCACGACAAAATAATTTAGGCTGAGTGGTTTTACCTAACAGAAATTTGGAGGTCTTATATCAGAATGATACAGCATGATCTGTTTTTGCTATGAACTCTCTTCCTGTCTTGCTGATGTCTGTCTTTTTGATGTATCCTTACATGGGAGGAAAGAAAGAGACATTCAGACAGACTTCTCTTATAAGGTCATAATTCCAATTGGATTAGGACACTACCCATGTAACCTCAACTCATTTAACCTAGTCACCTTTCTAAAGTGCTATTTCTAAATATAACCACGTTCCAAACTTTGGATTTCAACCTATGAATGGCGGTGAGGTGGTGAGGGAAGGAATTCACTTGATAATAATTTGGGAAATTCCAGTTAAAAGCAAAAGAATATAATAGTTGTTTAGCAGATTTAATTCTGTCTTTGTTGGTGGAAACAAGGGGTACATTTCTGAGGACAGAGGGTTTAATTTAGTCTGGAATCAAGGGTAGATTCAGCAATATTCTCGTTTACTTGAAAGATCTGTAAAACAATGTATTATAAGTTGACAACCCTGTCAGCATTCATGAGTGTGGACAGTTTGCTGCTCCAGGTAGAGCAGATATAAGAACCATATGCGTGGAGCTTCGAAACCTTAGCAGCTGACATATCTGGCCATCTCTCTGCCTATGTTCTTCTTCCCACAAATGCCCTCATAAAACCCTACTAAAAAGATTTAGACACCATTATAATTATTTGGAAAGCTACCAAATGCAAAAAGAGGAAGTAATGAAATCTGAATATAATAATCATCTTTGGAGCTTTGTCTGCAAAAATATCTCTCATTTGAGGAAATAAGTCTGGGGAAAAATCACATATGCGAACCAAAAATAAGCAGGAAACTTGGCTCTACGGATCAAGGACCAAGAGTTAAGGTAACTGGATTCATTGTCTTTGTCTCCCTATACAAATGGTTAACTTGATCAACTCTAAAAGTTGTTTTATTCATAAACCATACTGAAATGAACCACATCTCATCTGAAGCCAAATTTATGATTGTGTCAAGCCACCAGTTTTTGCTTTCTTTTGTTTCCTTATAAGAAAAAGTCATTGCTATTTGTTTGCTTGTGTATGGGTTCAGGAAACTATGTTATACAGAATAACAATGTGCTCAATAGAGCTTTGAGGAGAGGGTTGTTTTGTTTTTTAATTTTTTCCCTTATGTAAATACTATGGTTTACAAAGTTGTTCATAATGCAGTTGTTAAGGCATCCAATGTTCCAACGCCAATCCCACCACCAGATGTGACCTTCCCTCAACTGCCATCCCCACTTTCCCAACCATGCCCAAGCCTGCTCCCTTAGCAGACACTAAAGCGATTTATTTTGTATTGCTTGTTACGACTAAATGGCTAATGGAATTATAAAAAAAAATACTTAAGTAAAAGAAAATTTGTTAAAATTGTTATCATATACAGTTTTTAAGATGCAAATGAGCACAAGACCCAACATAATAAAAGCAAATGTGCAAAACTGGCCAAATGCAAATAATTCATTTGGGATTCATACAAACTAGTACACATGAACTTCTAAAAAGGCCAATATTTCAGAATTCTAAACTAATAACATTGCTGTAAGTATGTAAACGTTCTGTAACATCTCCTGATTTTTCAAGTGGATCTGGAAGTTAGCACAGCGGGTAGGGCGTTCGCCTTGCACGCGGCCAACATGGCCAACCCGAGTTTGATTCCTCCGCCCCTCTCGGAGAGCCCGGCAAGCTACCGAGAGTATTCGATATGCCAGACACAGTAACAACAAAGTCTCCAATGGAGACGTTACTGGGCCCGCTCGAGCAAATCGATGATCAATGGGAGGGCCTTTTAATAACTTTAATAAAATTAATAAAGGTCACTAAATATTTTAAACAAAATGCCTGTAGCATTATCTATGAAGATATAAATATATTTTCTGATTCCCACACACTTACATAAAAATACATAGTGGCAAGTCAAGTCTGGCCCACAAGTCATCTAGTTTTAAATTGTGAAACAAACACTTACAGAACAAGAAATCAAAACTTCCTCAAATAAACTTCCTCAAATAAACTTCCTCAAAAGTTCCTCAAAAAAACTCCTCCCCTCCAAATGAAGAAAAGATACTAAAGAAGTCAGGGAAATTTCTGATCAGCAATGGGCACTGCCCAGAACCAGTCAGCACAGCACTGGTTTTTATCTTTAGTCTACAGAGAGAGTTGACCACTAAGATTTATCAAAATGCCTGGGAGAACTTACCATAAAATATTAATTCTTCTCTATTATGCAAATACTTCATAGAGTCATAGTCCAGATGTCATTATAGATGAAATAGGAGTGGACTTTCACCACCCATCAGTGTCAAATTAGAAACATTACTATTCTTTCCATAATCCTGATGAATATTAATTCAAGATGATGACATTAAGTCATGCATAAAGAGTTATGCACATAATATTGTGTCATTAAGATGTAATTGCAGGATGCATTACATTTCACTCCATACTTCTCACAGCTAACCCTGATTTTTGTTTTGGCTGGTGTCTTTTTTATTTTTCCCCATCCAGGGCAGTTTTTAATCTTTGGAAACGATACCTCAAGTGGAAGAAATAAAACTGAAACCAAATCTTGGGAGAATCATTTAATTCTTGTTTATCTCTGCAGCAATGTGCCCCCTTTCCATCCCTCATGCCTCTTCTATTCAGAAAGAAAACAATGTCTTAGACACTGATAATGACTCTGTTCTTCTCTTGAAGAAACAATTGTGGGACATCTTTCCAGCCCTCCATACTAAGAACCTGGTAATTATTTCCTTTCCAGCTAGATGTCTGAATCTCCTTTAAATCTTTCATTCATTGCCCACTAAAGCCATCTACTTGACAGGGAAACTTGCTCCAGAGAAAACTGTTCAGACTTTTTATCCTGTAATTGGTGGTGGATCTAAGAAGAAGTATGAACTTTTCTGAAGAGAAGAAGGGAGTTAAGAATGGCCGAGATTAGTACCAGGAATTTTGCTCCATGGCTTGGAGGCCAGCCACACATGCTAGGGGAAAAGGCAGCTCAGATAGAGAAGGGAGCACCAAATAAAGGGTCTTGAGAGGATCCTCCCAGGATGGGAGAAGCATGCTGAAAGTAGACTATAGACCAAACATGATTGCCATTCAATGCCTCTTTTGAGAACCGCAACACCCAAAAGGAGAAAGAGAACAAAAGGGAATGCCCTGCCACAGAAGCAGGGTGGGCTGCGGGGGATGGGGGGTGGGAGGGATACAAGGATCCGTGGTGGTGGGAAATGGGCACTAGTGGAGGGATGGATATTTGATCATTGTATAATTGAAACCAAAGCACAAAATTTGTAAATCTATAACTGTACCTCATGGTGTCTCACTAATAAAATTTTTTTAAAAAAGATGGTCATCTGAGAATCATCTTTCAACCATATAACAAATAAGATAGACAATCTTTGCTGTCAGCATTGCAATCTGTGATGCATACTTTCTCTTTCTCTGACTCTTATATTTTTCTAAACAACGTGACTTTCACTTCACTTCAAAATTAAGACGATATAAGAATAAAGTATGGAATTAGGAAAGACAGCAGAAAAAAGGAGAAAGTTATAGAAACTACAATTTATATTCCCCATTGCAACCTAAGGCCTTAGCAACTGGAGACACTTCTTTACTCATTTAATAAATAGTCCTCTTCTTTCTTAAGGGTTAAGATTTATTAATAACTAATCAGTTTGGGGGGCTGGAGCATAGTACAGCAAGTACTGTGCTTTCTTTGCATGTATGCAGTGGACTGGAGGTCAGTGCCCAGAACCCTATGTGGTCCCCTGAACCGCACCAAGAGTGATCTCTCAGTGAAAAAGCCCTGAGCACTGCCTGGTATGACCCCAAAACAAAGCAAAATTAATTAGTCTGACGGTAATTTTATTTTCTGAATCTTTATCAAGTTCAAATTGGAATGTTATTCAAGAGAAAAACTAAACACCCCCTTTTACGCTTCAAATATGGCCAACTGGAAAATCAAACTTACATTGGTAATTTGATATTTCATCTGAAATTTAGCCAATATTGTAAGGAGAATGTGAATAAAAATATAACATTCTAAATATTTAACTGAAATAGGAATTTAGGGCACAATACATAAAAAGAGAGCTTCAAAATGTTTTTTCCAAAGAAGTAAAGTACTATAATAAATACAGGCAGAATAATATGTACCCATCTTCAAATAGATGAGCTAAAATGTAAACAAGGCAATTGAATAAGAGTCCTTCAGTTTAAGGCCATCATTGCAACTGTGTCAAAAGTGAGTATCAAAACTTTTCGTAATTTAATCTATAAAAGAGACTACCAATCCCAGTGTCCTTTGGTTAGTTCCTATTCCCACCTTACCATAGCTCTAAATTTTTACTTCTCATTTCACCCGAGTCTACTCTTAGTTTTATAATAACTCCAACTGTTCAATATTTAATAAACCAATTAATTGAATAGCATCTATTATGCTGTAGAACAGTGGCTCTCATATTTTAGCATACATCAGAATTACCAGGGGAGCTTATTAAAAACTTTAGGTACCCACCAACCCAGAGATTCTGATTCAGTATGTCTGAGAGGGGAAGTTGAAATTTCATTTTTAATAGTCCTGCTACATCTTATTTTGGTGGTAGAATAATTAAGTTTGGCATCACTTCTGTAGGTATAGAGGATTATGAAACTGTGCACTTTGTAAGTGGTAAAGAGAGCTGGCAATAGTGTACATACCTCTCATCTGTTACTAATTATATGTTTTAAGGTGTTTTAAAATTATCTGCAACTCAGTTTTCTCATCTGTCAGTTTAGAGAAAAATAAGATTATCCTAGTGTAGTAAAGTTTGTAATTTAATCTTTTCCACTGGGACTCTTTCTAAACCCTAATGTCTACTGCTCCAATATGTCAGTTCCATAGCAACTTGCTAAGAGGGTTAGACTCTACTCTAAAAATTATGGAGATGGCTTGGAGGCCAGCCACACATGCTAGGAGAAAAGGCAGCTCAGATAGAGAAAGAAGTGCCAAATAAAGGATGTCGGGAGGATCCTCCCAGGATGGGAGATGCATGCTGAAAGTAGACTATAAACCGAACATGATTGCCATTCAATGACTCTTTTGCAAACCACAGCACCCAAAAGGAGAGAGAGAACAAAAGGGAATGCCCTACCACAGAGGCATGGTGGGATGGGGGAGACGGGTGGTGAGAGGGATACTGGGATCAGTGGTGGAGAGTGGGCACTGGTGGAGAAATGGGTACTTGATCATTGTATAACTGAAACCCAAGCACAAAAATTTGTAGGTCTGCAACTTTACCGCATGGTGTTTCACTAATAAAATTTTTTTTAAAAAAACACACAGAACTATTAGGTGATATAAGTGATAGCTAGGCTTCTTGATATTGGTCTTAGAGACGTGTTTGAGACTTGACTCTGAGATGTAGCACTGTCCTTCCATTGTTCATCAATTTTTTCCAGTGGGCACCAGTTCAGTGTCCATTTTGAGACTTCTTGTTGCTGTTTTTGGCATATCGAATATGCCAAGGGGAGCTTGCCAGGCTCTGGTGTGTGGGTGGGATACTGTTGGTAGCTTGAAGGGTTCTCCGAGAGGGACAGAGGAATCGAACAAAAAAATAAAAATAAAAATCATGGAGAATTCTGGGAAAGTAAATACTTATCCCAATCCAACTCTGTACTCCAAAAAGGAAATGGTAGTAGTCAGAGGTAAAATAGATCTGATGTGTGAAATAACTCCTTCATCTCAATCTTTAGTACTGTGTGAAGGTATATGGAGATGGTCACTGTTACTGAGGTGCTAAAAAAATTCCTTTGGGACAAGTGACAGTTTATCACCTAAATGGTCCTTTGCAGGAGGCCATTTATAGAATATACACAGATTTCACTTCTTATTTTTAGAAAAGAAATGGGTAGCTGCTGACCAGTGACCTTCATTGGCCCAGGGTGACCACCTTAAATCAAGAGCTTGCTAAAACACAGCTGGCTTGGTGATTTTAATGAGAAATCTGGTCCTGCTGGATTACTGTTCCTGGGCCACATCTTGTCAGCAATTCCTCAGGAAATTATTCAACCATCCCCAATTGCAAAGAAACAGATGGCGTACTGGAAAAAAAAATACTCTGAAGTATATGCTCTGGTAAAAAGAAATTTAAGGACACAGAGGCCAAGGATGACATAAATACTAAAAGTACTTTTTTCCCCCAGAAAAATTGACTTGCAGATATTTTTGTTTTCCCTTCCCTTTAAACTGTGAACTACACCAATCATCAGCTTGCATACTCCATGGAGAGATCTGTTTGACTTTACAGAGCTCTTTAACAGAGACAGCTTGCTTTAATAACAGAATAATATTGATCAAATGCTCTCATAGAAGTTCAAGTTTTAAAATGCGTATTAATGCCCTTCTTTCTTCCCTGTAATATTCTTAAACCAAAACTCTAGGATCGCACTCTATTATGCCAACTACCCATGAAGAAATACTGAATTATTATTAAAAATTATTATGGCACCTGAGAAAATAGCAGTATAACCCTCATGAATATTAAATCTTTTCATAATGATCAGTGTTATTACCATGAATACTAAATGTTATGAATTCATTGCAAATTCATAATGAAAGCTTGGATTATAACCAGAAAGTCGGAATTATACTTGGCAAATGCTTGAATCAATTTTAGCTATAAAAGCAGGCAAAGGAAAATGAATAAAATTTTAACCTTCAGCCTCAGAATTCAAAGGTGTTGGAAATCTTGCAAAAGAAAGGTCCATTGCAATTTTCAAATATTTCATGTGAACATTTGAAGCTTTTTCAGCATATCCATTCTTGCTTAATTATGTCCCATTAACGATGAGTCAAGAGAAGAATTAAGAATGAGAAACTAGCATATTCAGTTATTAGTCTATCACAGCATTTACATAGCATTAGCTTTCAAACATTAGTACTATAGTATATCATGGGAGTTATTCTGACCCTGAATAAATTTGTAAAAAATAATCATTTTTACAACAGACTTATTACAAACAGCCAGTTTTAAGTATTTCCATTTCCCACTGAAGTGCACAACAGTATGTTTTACTTAAATAACTGAAAGTTTCACCTACATGAAAATAAATGTAAGGACTGCTTGTTATGGTTAACTGATGACAAACCTTTGGTTATGTGTTTTTATATTCACATAACATTCAGGCAACTAAAATGCAATGATTGATTCTCAAGGCATCCCAAGAGCAGACTAACAGACAGAGATTTAGGCAAATAGATCTTAATGAAAATCTGATGGGAAAGTTGATCTCTCTCAATGGGGTTCCAACTAAAAAACTGTTGTGTGATTTATGATAAGCTGAAGGCCTCCGTTTCATGTCCATTCATTAACAGGGTCACTTACAGGTATATTTACTGAGTAGTTCTCCCCTAGTCCTATCATGGGATCAAAAAACAGAGGAACCAAGCTTCATAGTTTGCACCCTAGCAAAGAAATGCAAATCAAAATTATCTCCTTGGAAAATATGTTTCTAAGTCCACAGATATTTAGCATCCTTCAGAAACTAAGAGCACATTCAACAGATTTTAAGCGCTGTAATTTTATACTAACTAGTTTAAGTTCCATCTGAAATTTTCTTTAAAGCATACTAAAAATCCTTAGGAATCATAGAAGGTTCTGATTGATGGACAGAACTTAATCTTTCCATAATTTCCGGTAACTTTTTCTCACAGTCCTCAGCAATAATTCTTTAAGGTGATGGAGAATCAGGGACAGATGCTAATTTTGCTTCAGGGAATTTCTATCAAGTTATAGGATGGCATTGAAATAGCAAAACAGCAGGATTTAACTAAACAGAACATAAATCAGTAAAGAACAGTATGGTGTGCCTGGAATCCATTCAGAATGTCCTCAGGACAGATTCCAAGATATTTCTAAAGTCTCATAAGTAATGTCTAACATTCTTCCAGTAATTTCTGAAGTTATATAATCATGCCCAACCAAGTAGCTCCCAAGAGTTACACAGCTAGTTATCCACTGGTAAAAATTATTGAGCTGTTCAGAATAATTACCCTTCATTCTTTTTAAGTTTACTTGGATGCCTTTAATAACCTCTGAATACACTTGGTTTCAACAATACGTTCTTAACAGATTCTGAACTGCTTTCAGCATCAGAGGGTCCCAGATCAGAAATGTAGATAAAAAATCCTCATACATTCCCAGAGAATTATGAATAACATTTCTAGTTGCAAAAATAACCCCTACTTGTTTATGAAGTCTAGAGAACTATTTGAAAATTTAAAGAAATACCATAGGGAGAGAAATTGTTTAATATTCCATTTTAAATAATGTCAGATGAGACTGTGGGGAGAATAATCTTTCAGTTCCCAGATTTATGATATAAAGTGAAATAAATAAAAATAATTTTCTGGTTCTTCATTTGTAAAATGAAACTAATAACAATATATCTTATACGGTTAACATAAGGTTTAAATAAAATAAATTCGTAAAGCAAAGTGCTCGACAACAAAAATTTAGTACAATGAACATTTATATTTCTCTAGGAATAAACTCTTCTCACAGGTGTGATTTCTCTGTGTACCTGCTAAGGCCTGGATAGCTCTTTCAGAAAGAATACTGTTTTTAAGGGATGTTTTATAAAGCACTCGACAAAGGACGGCTTTCCTTTTCGTCAGAGATTGCATACTCCAATGAACAGATTTTCACACTTACTAAGTTCAAATAAGTGAAAACAGTTGAAAGGACATGGAGAAAGTGCAGATAATGGTGTTTTGATAACCCAGCAACTAAGTTGTTAGTAACCAAAGCAACTACTTACTTCTCTTAGACTCTTCCAGAGAAGCCAAGAGGACCCTCTCCCCAGTTTTCCTTCACTTGGCCCTTCACAACAGGACCTTCACATTCAGGGTCAGTTTTCTCTACCTGTTAGCCCTATGATTGAAATACACTCTCTCCCACTCCTATTGCTGCGTGGTATATGCATTAAAATATTTACTACTCTGGGAATTCACAAGAGTCTTTGACACTGAGTTCATAGAACAGAAGGTGATATGTTACTAGTGAATTTGTTTCATCTCTGGTCTCTAATTTGGATGTGGCAGGGTGGTAAACCAAGAGAAGCTATGAAGTTCTCAGGTACATAGACCCAACCCTTTAGCAATGCTGTGACTAAGGACAGTTCCAGAAGAGAAAAGAATGACCCAGGACGGCACGTAAGTGCAAACTAATCAACCACTCCAAAAGATATTAACTTGGGTTTCGTGATTCTTATTCATCAAGAGTTTAGAGACATCAGGGGAACTCTAGCATAGCCTATTGTTACATGGGAGCGTAACCAACATTTCTCAAAAAACAAGATCATGAACAACTCAGAAATAAATTATCTTTGAACTACCATGAGAATTTGCACCCAACTTCAGAATATAAAATAGTACAAACCTATAGTCTTTACAGTTTGTTCTTCTACTCCTTATAAATACGTCAAGTCACTCCCACAAAAATACTTATATACATTCACCCTTCTATTCAACTTGACCTACAACTTCTGTTAATGGACCATCTCTAACACCCTTACCTGTTCTTTTAATATGCACTATATTTCCTTCCCCTTCTTTTTATCAACATTACCCTGTACAATATTCGTCTTCCATTTCTCAGTCCTTCAATCCTCATTCCAAAGTAAAGTAAGTAAAGTAAAGGCCCTCCCGTTGATCATCGATTTGCTCGAGCGGGCCCAGTAACGTCTCCATTGGAGACTTTGTTGTTACTGTGTCTGGCATATCGAATACGTCATGGGGAGCTTGCCAGGCTCTGCCATGCGGGCGAGATACTCTCTGTAGCTTGCTGGGCTCTCCGAGAGGGGCGGAGGAATCGAACTCGGGTCGGCCATGTTGGCTGCATGCAAGGCAAACGCCCTACCGCTGTGCTATCGCTCCTCATTCCAAAATTAAGGTTAAATCTCTAAAGAATAATAAAACCAGGGAATAGGATATAGCTCAGAGGGGGTGGAGCTTATGCCTATCAGTCACAGGTTCAATGCTTGGCACCACAAAATTTCCCAAGTAATACCTAGTTGTATAATTTGGTATAGTATACCCAGACGGCTCCCCTCTCACTGCCCAGGTTGGGGGGGCCCGGGCCACTTGCCAGCTGGGAAGGCCTGTGCCAGGGGGCAGACGAAGGAAGAAATGAGGGCCTGGCCATTTGGTTGATAAGTTGCCGTTTATTCCATCCTCCCCACGCACCTGTTCCAGTCTCACTAAGCTCCCCATTCTAGTCTCACACTGCCCCTCGTTCCTGTCTCCTCCTGTCTCTCCCGCTCATCTCTCCGCGCTCCATCTCGCCACCTGGGCTCTCTCTCTGCACATGCCTGCTCCTCGCCTGCTCCTCATTCTTTTACATTCTTCTCCCTCTGTCCACCTTGCTAGTCTCTCTGTGCTCCATCTTGCTGCCCTGCTCTCTCATCTCTCTCCAAATTCCCAGCACTGGGGACAGACACTACACCCAGTCCATAGAAAAATCAACAATAGAAAGCCCTCCCTGACTGCCCTTCAGGCTCAAGGGCAGAAACACCACCTAGGGGTGTTTCTCTTCTTCTTAGTCCAATAACTTAATCTTAATTAGCATCTTAATTCTACTTCTTAATATTAGTTATTTTTGTATGGACACAGTACAAGATACACTGAGGCTTGTTGGGAGGCTCTCCTGGGAACATCTTGCCACAGACTCAGACTACAGTGCTCAGGCCAGATTAATCTTTCCTAACTGTAGCAGGGTCTGAATTTAGTTATTACTTTTTGGGTCATAACAGAATTTGTCCATAACCAAGCTCTTAACTCATAGTTAAGCATCATGGCACTTTGGCCAGGCCCATTTCAATGCCAGGGTAGCACATAGCTCACCACTTGCTCTGGGTCCATCCAGTCCCTCACCGGGACCCTGCTTTTTGGGTGCTAGGAAGTATGGGAAGCTGAGGCTTAAGTTGAGAGAACAGATGTCCAGGAGGTAAATATCATTCAGAGTCAATTAACTCCCAGGTTACAAAAGCATAGCATTAACTGTCTTCTTGTGTCCATACAAAAAGGACATTGTTCAGAATTAACTATGCAAGGACATAAGGAGAAGGAAAAAAACAACATTTATAAGTTAACAGAGCACAAAGAAAGAAGTTACAAATAAACACAGAGGGATTGGAGCACTGTGGTGGGAGTAATCCAATAACCTAAGCTTCCTATGGCAAGGCAGAAAGGACAAACCAATGTTATCCTACACCTGGTGAAACCTTGGTGGACCTCATCACTGCTTGGGAACCACACACTTCAAAATATCATAATCAAATGATGGTGACTATGTTTTACTAATAGGCATTCAGTGACCATTAACTTAAAAACAAGAGCTGTCACCTCATTTTATTTGTTCTATATCAAATTTCCTTTGCTACTAAGTCCAGCACTAATAAGTGTTGATAAGTTAATTGCCGCTCAAAAATATTTAGGGAGGCTATCCCTCTCTCTAGAGGATTATTTCATTACCCTTCAAGCATATCCCATAATAAATACCAGGGCAAGTGTCCTTTTGTCTTCAGTTCATATCTTTAAGATGCTTACACATGCACACACACCCCATCATCTGAAGGCAAATGCTTTTCCTTTTTTCCTTGACACTTGCCAGTCTCACACACAGTCTTTTGCAATGATTGGGCCTTGGTGAGTAGAATTCCAGGCATTTGTTTAATTCTCTCTAAGATAATGTCGTTAGGGGACTGTACTGAGAAAATCAGTCTTTCTCTCTACAAGTTAAAAATCATTTCCTCCAGTCTTCAAAGCCTTCCTCTATTCCTGCCCATCCAAGGGAGTGTAGATAGTCAGAAACAAAAAACTGACAATGTCCACCTTGTGGGAAGGAAGGAAGGAAGGAAGGAAGGAAGGAAGGAAGGAAGGGAGGGAGGGAGGGAGGGAGGGAGGGAGGGAGGGAGGGAGGGAAGAAGAAAGGGAGGGAGGGAAAGGGAAAGAAGGAAGGAAGCAAGGAAGGAAGGAAGAAAGGAAGGGAGAGAGGGAGGGAGGGAGGGAGGGAGGGAGGGAGGGAGGGAGGGAGGGAGGGAAGGAGGGAGAGAGGGAGGGAGGGAGAGGAAGATGATGAAGATAATCTTTTATTTATTTTCTAACTGTCCTATAACTGTGAGAACAAGGTATTTATTTATATTACTTGCTTTAAGATGGGCTGGAGCGATAGCACAGCGGGTAGGGCATTCGCCTTACACACGGCCAACATGGCCGACCCGAGTTCGATTCCTCCGCCCCTTTCGGAGAGCCCAGCAAGCTACCGAGAGTATTCGATATGCCAGACACAGTAACAACAAAGTCTCCAATGGAGACGTTACTGGGCCTGCTCGAGCAAATCGATGATCAACGGGAGGGCCTTTACCTTTACCTTACTTGCATTAAGATCTCTCTATAAGTGAAGATTTTTAATGATCGTGCTTGAGGCTTTTTGCAAACATTCTAGAGTTATTCTTCTAGAATAATATTTCTTGGAGCGATAGCACAGCGGGTAGGGCGTTCGCCTTGCACGCAGCCAACATGGCCGACCCGAGTTCGATTCCTCCGCCCCTCTCGGAGAGCCCGGCAAGCTACCGAGAGTATTCGATATGCCAGACACAGTAACAACAAAGTCTCCAATGGAGACGTTACTGGGCCCGCTCGAGCAAATCGACGATCAACGGGAGGGCCTTTTTTTTTAATTTATTTATTGAATCACAGTGGGAAAGGTTACAAAGCTTTCAGGTTTATGTCTCAGTCATGCAAATATCAAACACATTTCCCTTTACCAATACTTATTTTTTACCATGAAGAACCCCAATAAAACCCCACCCCCCACCCCTCCCCGTCCCTGTGAGGCAGATGAATTCTAGTTAACACTCTATCTGCTTTGATTAGATTCATTGTTTCAATAAAAGATTCACCACTATTATTTAGAGTTTACCCCCCCCCCCCAAATCAGACATGCTGAAAAAGCATTGTGAAGTGATTTGCTTTCTATGGCTGGGTTCAAGAATTAAATGTTGGTTTTGGATTTCTGCTCTTTTACCTATTGACCCTGGAAGTATTTCTACTGAAAGTCAGATAGTTAAGAAATTGGTTTCTGTGCACTGGAGACGTGGCCGTGCTGGAGAGCCGCTTGCGGGGGGCAACCGGTGGCCTCGGTAGGGCGTGAAGGGCGGAGCGAAACGCCCCCCTTCCCATGAGGTTTTAGTCGCCCCCACACTCCCGGCTCATACCTGCTGTCCACAAGGC
This sequence comes from Sorex fumeus, assembly GCF_029834395.1. Taxonomy (NCBI): domain Eukaryota; kingdom Metazoa; phylum Chordata; class Mammalia; order Eulipotyphla; family Soricidae; genus Sorex; species Sorex fumeus. Next base: position 6,913,317 of record NW_026606240.1, read on the forward strand.
TCCCATGTGGCCGCCATCTTTCTTTCCAGAGAGGAGAGGGCGAATGGGGCAACACCCTTTCCCCTCCGGCAGACTTGATGGCCTGGATCAATGCATAGTCCGTTCACTTTTCTGCTCCAAGCTGCTGGGTTCTGCATTAAGTCCTTGTGCTTCTGGGGCCGTGGCCGTGCTGGAGAGCCGCTCGCGGGGGGCAACTGTTGACCTCGGTAGGGCGTGAAGGACGAACCAGAACGCCCCCCTTCCCATGAGGTTTTAGTCGCCCCCACACCCCCGGCTCATACCTGCTGTCCACAAGGCTCCCATGTGGCCGCCATCTTTCTTTCCAGAGGGAGGAGGGCGGAAGGGAGCAACACCCTTTCCCCTCTGGGCAGAAATGATTGCCTGGATTAACGCATAGTCCTTTCACTTTTCTGCTCCAAGCTGCTGGGTTCTGTATTAAGCCCTTGTGCTTCTGGGGCTGTGGCCGTGCTGGAGAGCCGCTCGTGGGGGGCAACTGGTGACCTCGGTAGGGCGTGAAGGACGGACCGGAACGCCCCCCTTCCCATGAAGTTTTAGTCGCCCCCACACCCCCGGCTCATACCTGCTGTCCACATGGCTCCCATGCGGCCGCCATCCTTCTTTCCAGAGAAGAGAGGGCGAATGGAGCAACACCCTTTCCCCTCCGGCAGACTTGATGGCCTGGATTAACGCATAGTCCTTTCACTTTTCTGCTCCAAGCTGCCGGGTTCTGCATTAAGTCCTTTTGCTTCTGGGACTGTGGCCGTGCTGGGGAGCCGCTTGTGGGGGACAACTGTTGACCTCGGTAGGGCGTGAAGGACGGACCGGAATGCCCCCCTTCTCGTGAAGTTTTAGTCGCCCCCCACACCCCCGGCTCATACCTGCTGTCCACAAGGCTCCCATGCGGCCGCCATCCTTCTTTCCAGAGAAGAGAGGGCGAATGGGGCAACACCCTTTCCCCTCTGGGCAGAAATGATGGCCTGGGTTAACTCATCGTCCGTTCACTTTTCTTCTCTAAGCTGCTGGTTTCTGCATTAAGTCCTTGTGTTTCTGGGGCTGTGGCCATGCTCCAAACTTAACTCTGATTTTCAGGGAGAAAGATTGGGTGGTTTACTTCTCATTGATCACTTTGTATATAGAGAGATGTCGCGCGGCCGCGTGGTTTTGAGAAAAACTCCTCGTTCCCGCATACTCGAGCTGTGTTTGTAGAGGCTTCTGGTCACCAGGGTTCCATCTGGGGGAGGCGGGATGCGGCGCCTACTCCATCTGGAACTAGCCGGTGCTCTTGGCTCTTTTTGGAACCTGTTTTTTTTTTTTCCCTCCGGGATCCCACACCCTCCATGTGTTCCTTCTCTTATGCTGAACGCTTCAAAGATGGCGCTGGGGGGCGGGCTGTGGGCGTTACTTCCGGAATCAGAGGTTACCTGGGAGGTGTAGTCCGGCAGATTTGAGAAAAAGTCCTCGTTCCCGCATACTCGAGCTGTGTTTGTAGAGGCTTCTGGTCACCAGGGTTCCATCTGGGGGAGGCGTAGAATAATATTTCTTAACTGAAGCCACACCACTTCCCTTTAGGTGAAGCGGGACAGAGGTGAAAATCATAGGGGGTGGGGGGAGAGGGAAAATGGGCTTGGAATCAACTTGTAGAAAATGATTGCCCCAGGAAGGAATCAGATCAGAAGTTGGTAATTGTAGAGAAAGATGAAGAAAAATTGTTTTAGATGAAGCTGTACATTTTAACCACGAATGATTATATAAAATAATCATTTTATATAGAAAATGATTATTAAAAAGTGATAGAAAATGTTATAGAAAGCAGATAGTTCAGTGGTGAAAAGGCCATGGAAGTGATCTCTAGTAGCTAGACTATAGTGACAACTATGCTTCTTACCCTGCCTCCACATTACTAAATAGCAATTCTTACTTCATATCGCTGTTTGAGACCATTATGTTCTATGTGATGGTATTCGTGTTTTATTTTGTACCTTACAGAAGATTCATGCCAACAATTACTGAAAGATATTACACAGAAGTGTTTTTAAGTCAAAAAATGCCTAAGAAAATGCAACCTCAGTTTGGAGTCCAAATAGTAAATCTTCTACAAAAGAAAATTTAAACATCCCCCCTTGAAGAGCTACAGATGTAAGTAAGGTTCCTCTGAGTAGGGTGAAAAAAGATAAAAATTACAAAAGCAAAAGCCACTGAGTTGGTTTTTAAAGTTAGAGAGAGGTCCCACAGTTCAATAAGTAAGGCAGAAACTACAACTGAAATAGTATTTATTCACTCCCCATGCTTTCCCCCAACTCTCATCAAAATAAGCAAAACAATTAGAGTCTCCATGCCCAAGCCAAGTAGTTGGAGTCAATGTCAGACATAAGTATAATGAGCTTTATCTGATGTTAGGAACCTTGGTAAGGGAATAGTTACTTGTAAGGACAGGGAACAGTTCTATGTAAAGAAGCAAGAAAAAAAAAGAATTTTTAAAGTGAAGTCCCTGGAATTGACAGAGAATAAAAAAAGATAATGTACAGTCTGAAATACCCACAACCAGTTAATCCAAGGAAACAGAGATAGGATGTGTTTACCCAAGTGAATCTGAATGAAGTGTGAATATCACTAGTGGAAGAACCCAAAGGTAAGGATGAAGTATGAGGAGTTGGGTTGTAAATCTTATAATATCTGTGAGGTATTTATGTTAGATTCAATATGACCTAGTTAGGAATTTACAGAGTTCAAAGCCCTAACACGTATGACTTTTATGGTATGAAAGACACTTCTACACAAAGATGCTTTGTGTAATATAGTTACTGAGTTATATAGGAGTATATAGGAATAATAAATAACTTAGAAATCTTACACAATCATCCAAAATGCAAACTCAATAACTAATTTCCTCAAATATTCATACATGCAAACAAATATGCAATGTGATCAATATATTTTCATATAATTTAGTCTGAGTTCTCAATATGTTTAAAAATAAAAACAACAATGACATACATTCCTACAAAACCTGACAGTATCTGTACTTAATAAAAGATAAGCAAATTAACAATTATTAAGTACTTTATTGTGTCAAGAACAACTCAGACCATTCACTCTACCTGATTTACTTGTTTGATTACACAAAAACATTTTTCTAAATCTTATAACTGTGTCTTTCATGACAAGGAACTGACCTTCTAGGGGTCCAATTGAATGATAAGAGAATCACTACTGAACCTCTGCAATCTCAACAGGTTCACTTCAACATCTCAGACCCTCTGCTTGCTCCTCCACCCTTCCAAGTGAGATTAACCTCTCAGTGACCAGTCTTGGGACCTTTTTGGAACAAGAAGTGGATTTGCACATTTATACCTCCTCTCATTGGGAAAAGACAGGCAAGGAAGGAAAAGAGCAATATTCAGTCTAATATTTCAGTGGCTCCCCAGAGTCTAACTATGAAGATTCATCCTCAGCAGCAGCAGAAACAGAGCAAACCAATTAGGAAAACACTTTGAAGCCCATCAAGCTCAGTGAGTAAAAGTACCATGGAGGTCTCTACCACTTCAAATCAGTTCCGTAAACTCCCAAATAATGTCTTCACTATCACCAGATTGAGGATGTTTAATGAGCTCCAAAAATGGTGGTATGGGAAGTCAACAAAGTCTAAGAAATTATGAGACTAGCAATGAGGAAAACTGTAGTCAGAAATGACAGAAATGAAGAGTATGGTAGCTGATATTAAACACTCAGTAGAGTAGTCTAAGGGGGGTAAGAAAACTTGGGAACACTGGTAAGGGAAGTTGACACCAGTGGTGGCATTGGTGCTAGAACAGTATATTGTCTAAAGCTCAACTATTGATAATTTTGTAAACCATGGTTCTTTAACAAACTAAAAATACCTCCATATAAAGCATCAGCAACAGATTAATAGCAACTGAGGAAAAGACCATTGATCTCCAAGATAAGATTCAGGAAACTTCTAGAAACAGAAGATGGAAACTCATCTGAAAAGAAATAAACAGCCTACCAGAGAACTATGGAAGGAGTTCAAAAGTAACCATGTAAGAAACAATGTAAAGAATCATCAGTACCTGAAGAACAGGAAGGCAAATACGATACAGAACCACTTGTGAAAAGAAGCATAAATAAGAATTTCTTAGAACTTAAGAGTAAAGGCAGAGATTCAAAGTCTAGAAGAGTCACAGTCAATAGAGGCCTAAATAGAGAAACTCTAAGGCACATTATACTCAGAATGACAAAAGCCCAAGACAGCAACAGACCAGTGAAAGCAGCTAGATTAAAAATGGAACTTGATCACCTTTGTTTTTAGAAGTATGTCAGCAGTAGGACTCGAACTGTTACCCAGGATCTGCACCAATGCGTGAACCCTCCCTCTACAGATGCACCAGCAACTGGAAGCATGTCCCCCTGAGCAGCATGATGTGAAGCAATAGCAAACAGCTCACATGGCAGCCAGTTTATTTTCCCTTTCATAGTGCATTGGACACATATCTCAGCCTTCTTTAGCCAAACTCTTATGAGGGCAGCCTAGCTACCCCAATTACAATAGGCCAATAGTCCTCTAGCCTATTCCAGTTACAATACCCCCAGAACTCACCAAAATAACAGTGAGCACAAGAATCTGTACAATCTCAATACAAAAGGACACGTTCCCTAAATCAACACAAGAGGCCCCACACAAGTCACACAGCAGCACCAAGGAGGAAAGTAATATCCTTGAAGGGGAAAGAGAAGACCATCATCTGCCAAATTAGCTCAAAGGATTCCCTGGCAGTGAAAGGAGAAGGCTGATAATGAATTGGAAGGCTCTACCTCCATACTACCACAGCATCTTTGGGAAACAGCAAAGATCCCCACCACAGAGAGGGATGAAGAAAAGGGTCCTGAAGCCTCAATAGGAAATACCCATATACACAATCTCTCTGATAGAGATTTCAGAGATGACAAGGCTGACGATGTTTAATGAGCTCAAATAAATAGTGGAAAAGACAACCAATAAAATACCAGGATATGAAAGAAACAGTGGAATAGGCAGCCAGTAAAATCTAGGAAGAAATGAGAGCAGAAATTAAAAAACTACAAGCAGAAGTGTCACTAATAAAAAAAACTTGACAGATGAAATTAAATCTCAGTGGATGTCCTCAAGAGTAGAATTACAACAGCCAAAGACGGAATCAGTGAGCTTGAAGATGAGTTGCAGAAAGCATCCAGGCAACAACAGAATAGCTTAAAAATAGGCAAGAGATGTATGGGATGAATTCCAGAGAAACAATATAAGAATTATCAGAGTACCAAAGGGACAGGGAGGCAACCCCAATGAGGTAGTAATAGTTAAAGACATCATTGCTGAAAAGTTCCCAGAGTTGGATAATGCAGGCATCCAGATCCAAGAAGCCCAAGTACCAGCTAAAAGAAACCCTAATAAAAAGACTGCAAGATGCATTGCAATCAGAACAACAAATACCATAGATGGAGTCCCAATACTGCATGCAACAATATCAAAGAAGGAAATCATATCACATTTAAGCATCCTTTAGATTTATGGAAGACTTATCAGATGAAGCACCTTGGGCTCGAAGACATTGATGGGATACAGTGAAAAAACTCAAATGAAATGAATACCTTTTAAACTCTCATTCTGATTTGAAGGAATAACATACAACTTCATGGATTAACAATACCTCAGGAACTTCATAGACTGAAAATCAACTTTAAATGAAGGGACTGAAGTGGTACTGTCAAACAAGATAAACCCCACAAAGACAACAAACTTCTACAGAAATATGGCACAAAACACCATGATAATCTCTCTCAGTATCAATCAAACTCACCAATTAAGAGACACAGAGTGGCAAAATGGACTAAAAACCTGAATTCAACATTCTGCTTCTTACATGAAACACATCTGTACACTAGAAGCAGACACAGACTCAAAGTCTAAGGATGGAACACAATTCTTCAAGCAAATAATTCCTTCAAAAAAGCCAGGCTGTCCATACTAGTATCTGACAGCATAGATTTCTAGCTGAAAAAGATTAGAAGAAAAAATGAAGTCCATTTTTTAATAATCAAGGGATAATCAGGAAGAAATTACACTCCTAAACATATGTGCACAAATTTAGGGGCCAGCAAATACTTAACTGCTAATAGACTTCAAGGAGGACACTGGTAGAACATAATAGTAGTCAGAGACTCAACACCACACTGTCATCTCATGATTAATCAATGAGACTAAACCTCAGCTCAGCAGTGAAGTACTAGCTCTGAAGGGAGAAAAGGAAGAGAGAGGGCTAATAAATATATATATGGCTTTTCATTCCCCAAAACCCAAATACACATTCTTCTCCAATTCATATGGAACTGTTTCTAAGATATAGCACATTCTGGGCCACAAAAAAATGCCTCAATAATATCAAGAAGATAGAAATAGTATCAATTATCTTTTCAGACCACAATGCACTGAAAATAGAAATTAATAACATACATAAATGGGGAATCAAATTGAACAGTTGGAAAATAAACAGCTCATTGCTGAAGAACCGATGGGTTAAAGAGGATATCAAAAAATAAATCCAAAGATTCCTAGAAACAAATGAGATAAGACCTACCAGAACTTGTGGGACACAGCTAAGGCAGTGATAAGAGGAAAGTTTATAGCTCTGTAAATATTTATCAGGAAGAAAGAAAGGGCCCACATAAATAACTTTACTTCACATTCTAATATCATGGAAAATAATCAACAAAAGGAGCCCAAGCAGGCAGGAGGAAAGAAATAATAAAACTTAAAGCAGAAATCGACAAGCTGGAATTACAAAAACAATCCAAAAGTTCAATGAAACCAAGAATTGGTTCTTTGAAAATATAAATAAGGTAGATAAACCACTAGCAAGACTCACAAAGAGAGATAACTTGATAAGCCAAATCAGAAATGAGAAGGGGGACATCACAACAGATATCACTGAAATTCAAAAGATCAGAAATTACTTTGAGAAGCTGTATGCAATGAAACAAGAGAACCTAGAAGAAATGGACAAATTCATGGATTCCTATAACCTCCCAAAACTGAACCAAGATGACTTGGAATACCTGACTAGACCTACGAATATCATGGAATTGAAACAGCAATCAAAATTCACTAGTGAACTCTTCTAAACCTTTAAAAAGGACCTATTGCCTGTACTTTTTAAGCTTTTCCAGGAAACTAAAGAAACAGAAACACTCCCTAACAGTTTCTATGAGGCACACATCACCCTAATAATAAACAGACAGAGATACCCCACAAATAAAGAAAATTACAGACATATCCCCAGTGGACACAGATGCAAAGATCCTCCACAAAATATTAGCAAATAGAATCAAACGACTCATCAAAAAAATCAAACACTAGGACCAAGTGGGATTCCTCCCAGGAATGCAAGGATCATTTAACATTCTCAAGTCAATCAACATAATTCATCCTATCAATAAAATTTTTAAAAAACCATATGACCATATCAATAGATGCATAGAAAGCATTTTACAAGATCTAGCGCCCATTCATAATGAAAACTCTCAATAAAATCGTAGTTACAGGAACTTTCCTCAGTATACTCAAATCATCTATCACAAGTCCAGGGCACGCATTATTCAGAGTAAAACTAAAAGCCTTTCCTCTAAGATCAGGGACAAGTTTGCCCCCTCTCACCACTTCCATTCAATATAATATTAGAAGTACTCAACAAGGCAGTTAGGGAAGAAAAAGATATTATGGGCATCCAGATAGGAAATCAAGACGTTAAACTCTCGCTATTTGCAGATGGTATGATGTTATACTTAGAGAACCCTAAAGCCTCCTCCTCCAAAAACAAAAAACAAAAAAATCCAAGAAACAACACAAATAAATCTCAGAAGAGAGCAACACGCTGAAGAGATGCCTCCTCACCCTGTGCCAGGCTGACTTCATCCAGGTACTTTGGAGGGGAAAATGAGTCTCTCCACCTGCCCCAATAGAGTCCCAGCAGCTGGAAATCTCCAAAACCTAATCACCACCATGCTAACAGACAATCTTCACCGACTGGGGACAGGACCCTCAAGCACAAGCATGGATCTACTGAAAAACCCAGGTATGTGGGTTTTATCACTGAAATCTCCAGGCATGCACAGAGTCAGGAATGAACATCCTCCCCCCATCTCCATGTGCTTCCAGATACCTGGCTGTCATGCCCACGAACTGCTTCTGGGTAATAAGGTAATTAATAAGATAATAATTAATAAGGTAATAAGGTAATTAATTGCCATGACCCAGAGACTCACAAATAAATCTCAGAGGAGAGGAACACACTGCAGAGATGTCGCCTCACCCCCAAATCACCATCCACTTAAAAATTTAACTCCAGCTATTTATTTAAATTTTTAGAATTTAAATTTTTAGAATTCCTGGAGTTACATCTCATACTCTATCCCACTGATATTCCAAGAGTAGCACACCACATTTGATGGGGTACAAAGTAAAAGGAAACTGATCTTGAAAAAATATATATACATATGTAAATATGTATATATATGAATATATAGAGAGATTTGAATATATGTAGATATTAGCACACAAGGCTCAACCCGTAACAACGTGTTACTGATCTCTTATACAGGGGCTTAATAGGTCCCAGGTGAGCTACAACAATTATTACACACTTTCATCTAAGGAAACCTTTTTTGGATCATTTTTAGCATATTTTCATAACAAGTAATACAAAAAAAATTATTTAGCATCTACCTAATTGGTGGTGGTGGTAAAATTTGAAATAATGGTGGTGGGAAGATGTAATGGTGGTGGCTTGGTGTTGAAATATTGAGTGTAATAAGACTGTGAACAACTTTAAAAAAATAAAATTAAAAAATTAAAATTAAAAAACAAAGCTCCTAGAAACAATATATTTGTATAGTGAGGTGGCAGTTTACAATATCAATACTCTTAACTCCATGGATTTCCCTATATGCAAATAATGAAAGAGAAGAAAGTAACATTTAAAAAAAAAGTCCTGTTTACAATCATGCCTCAGAAGATCGTACCTCAGAATCAGCTTACTAAGAAACTAAAGGATCTGTACAAAGACTACAAAAGTCTACTTCAAGAATAGAGGACATACGGAAATGGAGACACAACCCCTGCTCATGGATTGGGAGAATTAACATTGACAAAATGGCAATATTCCCAAAGTATTATACAGATTCAATGTGGTCCCTATAATAACCATAGGATTTTTCAAAGAAATTGATCAAACACTCCTGAAATTCATGTTGAGCAATAGATCACCATGAATAGATAAAGCATTCCTTGGGAAGAAGTAGGTATGAGGCATTACCTTCCCCAACTTCAAACTGCACTACAAAGCAGCAGTAATTAAAACAGCATGACATTGGACTGAAGTGATAGCACAGAGGTAGGGCATTTGCCTTGCATGCAGCCAGCCCGGCTGTGCCAGGTTCAATTCCTCCGCCCTCTCGGAGAGCCCAGCAAGCTACCAAGAGTATATCGCCCACACGGCAAAGCCTGGCAAGCTACCCATGACATATTCAATATGCCAAACACAGTAACAACAGTCTCAAAAATGGAGACACTACTGGGCCCACTCGAGCAAATCGATGAACAATGGGAGGACAGTGTGCAGACGTTGAATAAAGATAGGCCCACAGACTAATGAATAGGGTTGAATATCCTGACACACACTCTCTGATATATGATCATTTAAACTTTAATAAAGGAGCAAGAAATGTGAAGTGGAGCAAGGAAGCTTCTTCAACAAGGGTGCTGGCAAAACTGGACTATGTGCAAAAAAAAAAAATTGATTCAAACCTCTATCTGATACTGTGCACAAAATTCAGATCAAACTGGATTAAAGATATCAATATGGAACCCAAATCCATATGGTACATGGGAGAAAATGTGGACAAAATCCTCCATGATATTGAAACTGAAGATATCTTAAAAGATGAAATGCCACTGACCAAACAAGTGAAAACAAATATAAACAAATGGGAGTACATTAAACAAAGAAGCTACTGCACCTCTAAATAAATAAATAAAAACAGTGACCACGATACAAAGACAGCCCACAGAATGGGAAAAGTTATTCATCCAATACCCTTCTGATTAGGGATTAATGACAAAGATATACAAGGTACTGATAGAACTTTACAAGAAAAAAGTACAACTCCTTCAAGAAATGGGAAGAAGAAATGAACAGATATTTCCTCGAAGAAGGAATTTGAATGGTCAAAAGACACATGAAAAAAATGTTCTTTGACATTAATTATCAGGGAGATGCAAATCAAAGCAAATGTAAAAGAATGAAATCTCATATTATACCACAGAAACTAGCACACATTTAAAAGAACAAGAACAATCAGTGCTGGTACGGATGCAGGGAGAAAGGGACTCTAATTTATTGCTGTTGGGAATGCTGACTGGTCCAGCTGTTTTGGAAAACAATATGGACATTCCTCTAAAAACTACAAATTGACCTCCCATTTGACCCTGCAATATAACCTCTGAGAATATATCCTGGGGGTCAAAATACATATAGCAGAAACACCACCTGCATGCCTATGTTCATTGCAGCACTAGTCACAATAGCCAGAATCTGGAAAAGAGCATGTGAACAGATAAATGAATAAGGAAACTGGCAGATCTACACAACGGAACACTACACAGCTGTTAGGAAAAAATGAAGCTATGAAATTTGCATATAAATAAATGGATGTATATGGAGAGTATCATGCTGAGTAAAATGAGTCAGATGGAGAGGGGCACATATAGAACGATTGCATTGATTTGTGGTATATAAAAATATACATACTAGAATAATATAATAATATCCAATGCCAGAGAAAACAGGGGCTAGAACTGTTCAATGTTTGTAATCTATAAGTGTGTATGGGGCGAAGGGTAGGTAAGATAGAGAAGGTACCGGTGACAATAATTGTTGGAACTGATCACACTGGACAAAAACTGAGTGTTAAAGTAGCTAAAGGGATATACGTGATAACCTTTCAGTATCTGTATTGCAAACCACAATGCCCAAAAGGTGAGAGGCGGGGGGCGGAGATGTGATGGAGGAAAACTGGGGACACTGATGCTGGGAAATGTACACTGGTGGAGAGATGGGTGTTGGAACACTGTATGACTGAAACCTAATGATGGACAGCTTTGTAAGGGTCTATCTCACAGTGATTCAATAAAAAATAATTAATAAAATTTTTAAATATTAAAAATGGAACTTACACGTTTTCCAGAAAGTAGCCCTGTAGGGTGAGTTGCGGATCATGTTCATTTCCATGCCAAAAGAAGCTGTCTTCCGCTGTCTAATGAACCATTTAAACCTTAAACAGATTATAGAACAGAGGAGAAAGAAAGTCCAGGTTAAAGAAGGCCAGCTTCTCAGAGCAGTCAAGAGAATCAGCTATACCCAAGGTATCTCAGCAACAAGGACCAGTGGTAGATTTTCAGGTGAACTGAGATAGGCATTCTTAGATGGGATACCAAAACATGGTAAAACATTATTGCAACATCAAGCCTTACTTTAGGTTTTAAAGATCCTGAAGCTTTGTTGTGGATAGTGGAGTCGTGGAACAGCAATTCCGACTACAGAAAAGAGCAGCAAAATGCTGCAGCACACCAACTATAGACTGAGATGTTTCCTGCAGGATGGCTAAATATTCACTGGCTCGTTCAAGGCTTCTTATAAGCATATGAACTTAATTCACTGTGATTGTCATAAATTCAGGAAAATCAAGCTAAAGAATGCAAAACAGTTAGCGTGTGAAGAAAAGCGTTCTGGGATCTGGTGCTGTTTCATGCGGAGAACTGGTTTCCATAACTGTAGAAGGATCAACTCCATATGATATTGGCATTGTTCCAGTTCCACTGACTGGAGCTGAAGGAGGCCCCTGGGTTGGCAGGGAATCTGGCAGAGGTGTTTCAGATGATATCCCAATTCCCTAACTCCTGCTGGATTAGCCAGGCTTGTCCAGGGAGTTGGAGGCCATTCCAATTGGTAATGACTCTTATGAACAGCTGCTGTGATTGCTGCTACTGCCAGTATTGCAGGAGCCCCAACATAATACCACCAGGATTGGGGATGGCACCCACACCTGTGGGCCAAGTACCACAGCTCCAGGTATTATGACTCCTCCACCTGGTATGAGACCATCTGTGGGCTCCCAGTTAGACACCCCTTGCTTGAGGAATACCAAATGCAGACCTCCTCCATAAATGAGGACACCACCCCCAGGAAGTAGAGGTCCACCTCCACCAGGAATGTGTCCACCAAGATTCTAGAATTCTATCAATCCTATTTAGTCCCTTTTTTTTCTGCTTTGAGACTTGTGAAACTTTTTACAGTGACTGTGAGCTTTCTGTCTCCTCCCTTCTACACAATAATAGTTAATAAATGCACAATATTAGTAAATGCATAGAACAATTTTTATATGGAACTTACATACAAAGGAGGACTCATAAGATTCACAGCATTTGATAGATCTTATCAAATGAGTCCTTGAAAGCCAGAAAAAGAATGGTGGGAAATAGTAAAAGCAAGTGAACACAACAAAAATCTCAATGAAATAAATGAACAACTCACCAATACTCAATCCAGTTACATTATCATTCAAATTTGAAGGACCGATACAGACCTTCATGAAAAGGCAACAGCTTAGAAAATCATAGCCTTGAAGCTATAGCAATAAGCATTAAAGTGTCTTTGAGAGTTCAACACAAAGTTCTCAACACTTTCAATGCTATTAACACTGGATTCTTATGCACAAAAATCAAACACCAGATCCATTGCCAGGGTACACTTCCTCTCCTAAATACCCAATACCCTTCCTTCAAGTGCCCCACCCTATTCACTGTGTGAACCAGTTCTCCATCATGTTTCAGAAAACAAACACTTTGTTTCATTAATTTCTCTATTTAATATATCAGCATTTTAATTCTTTTTACTACTGCTTTTAGTCTAATGTTTATTTTAGGTATAATTTGATGTTTTTTGAGTTCATTGCTGTGAAAGCACTTTCATTTTCTAGCATAAGTGTTTAGTGTTATACATTTTACTCTAAATATTGATTGTATCCAACACACTATCATATGCTGCTTTCATCTCAATTTAAAGAATTTATTTTCTTTCCATTTCTCCACTTATTTATGGGGTCATAAAAGAATCTTCACTTTTGTTTATAAAGAACTGAGAGAGGGCTTTACCCATTTTGAAAAAAACATTTCCAAAATGTTGTTGCTATTTTTTTTTTATTAGTGAGACACCGTGAGGTACAGTTGTAGACTTACAAATTTTGATGCTTGTGTTGTTGCTATTTTTTGAGGGTGGTGCGGTTGGTCCTCACCTCAACTCAGGGCTCACTCCTGGTTCTGTTCAGGGATCACTTCTGGGTTGCTCAAGAAACAAATGTGGTGTCAGGAATTGAACTGGAGTCAGGCACATTCAAGGAAGGTGCTTCATTTGTTTATTTATTTGTTTGTTTGTGGGGGGGAACCACACCCGGCAATGCTTGGGGGCTTCCTCCTGACTCTGCATTCAGAGACCAGCCCTGATAGGGCCCATGGGACCACAGGGAGATCAAAACTCTGTCTGACTTTCAAGGAAAGCACCTTACCTGCTATACTATCTTTCCAGCTCCTAGGCAAGAGCTTTCTTTAATCGCTGCATTCTTTCTCCCAGTCCCACCCCCAAATATTTTGATTTTTACTTTAATTGTAGTGTAATGCAAGACCATATTTCGCATTATTTGAAATCATTTCAAAGTTGCATTCATTTTATGATTCAGAATAAAGTTTGTCATGGTAAATTTTGTGTGTGCATTGACAAATATGTTTGCCTATTGTATGAAATGTTTTACTTAGTTCATGAATAAGTCCAATGATTTATCATTGGTTTGCAAAGTTATGAAATTTCAGGGAATTAATATCATACCTCTGTATGTGTGGAATTGTCATCACTCCCATTACCAAAAAGATGATTCTTAGTTTTCCTCCATCTCCCAACCCCTTTCCTTCTTCTGCTAGTAACCACATGGCTTTCATTGACGCTAGGAGTTAGCACTGTTGTCATTTGCCAGTTCACTGCTTTAGTAATTTATGTTCCACAAGTAAGAGAAAATTTTAGATGAATTTAGATTTAGATAAATCTTTTT